>NC_089506.1:155685635-156310635 GCF_036850995.1 Saccopteryx leptura | reverse complement strand
ACAACCAAGATTTCTCTACCCAGTAAAGTTGTCATTTAGAATTGAAGAACATGTAAAAGCTTCCCAGACAAGAAAAAGTTGAAAGAGTTCATCACTACCAAACCAGTATTACATGAAATGTTAAAGGGTATTCAATAAGTAAAAGAAAAAAGAGAGATCAAAATTATATACAATAAAATGTCAATAAATATATATCCATCAACACTAAAAAACAAAATAAACAGACAAGCAGAACATAGCAGACTCACAGATACAAAGAACATTTTGACTATTGCCAGATGAGAGGGTGATTTAGGGATGGGTAAAAAAGTAAAGTGATTAAGAAGTACAGATTGGTTGTTACAGAAGAATCATGGAGTTGTAAAGTACAGCATAAAGAATATAATCAATAATATTCTAAGAACTGTATGGTATCAGATAGGTATGAGATTTATCAGTATTATCACTTGGAAAGTTGTATAATGTCTAATCAATAGGGTGTACACTTGAAACTAATATAATATTGCGTGTTAACTAGTTGAAAAATATTTTTTAAAATAAAAATAAATAGTTCAAATTAACAGCATTATATCAAATAATTATTCTTCTTTTCCAAATGAGAAAAGGGGATCTAGACAGAGTCCTGCAGGCGCCCCTACCAGATCCACCCAACAACCCCCGTCTGGGGCTTATGCTCTGCCCATCTGGGGCCATGTTCACAACCAAGCTATTTTTAGCACCTGAGGTAGAGGGAGGCTCTACAGAGCCATCCTCAGTGCTCAGGGCCAATACACTCAAATCAATCAAGTCATGGCTATGGGAGAAGGAGAGAAATAGAAAGAGAGAGAAGGGGAGAGGGAGAAGTGGAGAAGAAATGGTCGCTTCTCCAGTGTGCCCTGATGGGGAATCAAACCCAGGCCAACACTCTACCACTAAGCCAACCAGCCAAGGCCAAAGAATGTTTTTAAATAATGATAAATAATCACTAATGAGAAAGAATATTTTCTAAACTCTATGAACAGAGAGATTATGCTTATTTTGTTGAGTAATATAGATCTAAACCAGGGGTTCCCAAACTACAGCCCGTGGGCTGCATGTGGCCCCTGAGGCCATTTATCTGGCCCCAACCGTACTTCCGGAAGAGGCACCTCTTTCATTGGTGGTCAGTGAGAGGAGCATACTTCCCATTGAAATACTGGTCAGGGAGAAGACAAGATGGCGATGGAGTAGGCAGACGAACCAACTTTCACCTCCCAGAACCAAAGTGGATTACAAACAAATTTTAAGAACCATCATCTGGAAAAACCAACTTTGGACTAAACTAAGAGGACTCTTCAACCAAGGAACACTGAAGAAGCCACACTGAGACAGGTAGGAAAAGCAGAAACGTGGAGAGGGCTGCCCAGCTCCCTGGAGCAAATGGCAGCCAGGAGAGACTCGCGTGACAGGAAGGGAGTTTAGCAGAGAGGGGAGGGTCCTGATTCCCAGGAACAAAACTCCAGCCTGCAGCCCCAGAGCCTAGTAGAGGCGTATGGATAGAATTTAGCTGGAAACAAGACAGGATACTGTTTGTGAGAAAGGGACTGATTTCTCAGACCCAGAATTCTTCTTAAAGGGATCGTGCAGAAAACCTCTTTCACAACCACTCACCTGGCACTCTGGGGGACGGGGAGAGAGGAGAGGACCGGAGTAGCAGGAAGAGCGTGTAATCTAGGAGGCACAGGGAGAAACATTTTGAGATACAGCCACCCTAACCTCTGGGACGAGTCACTCCCCAAATCTGAAGTGAATATTTCCCCTGGAAACAGCAATACCAGCAAAGGGAAGCAGGACACTAGCCAAACAAGCTCTCCCAGGGCATTCAGAGCAGAGTCGCTTAGAAGGAGGGAGCTTTCGGGACTACAGTAGTGAGTGTTAGGGTCTGAGCTGCAGCACCCCACCCCCTCACATGGCAAAGGGATCGCCCGACGGCGGGCGGTGGCGGGACACGGAGCGTGGTTCTGTCGGCAAGGGCAGAAGCCGACTGGCCACCACTGAGGTCCAGGTGTGAGCTCAGTCTTGCCTGGCTGGGGAGGAGGGGAAGTGAGAAAGTGGTCAAGCCCAGCAGCTGGCCACCTGCAATCCAGCCTGCAGGGGAAGGGCAGGAGCCCCAAAAGGGGCGGAGACCCACCCTTAAGCAAGGGCACAAGAGCACAGCCTGGCCCTGCCCACAGAACCGAGGCTTGTGGCTTGACTTGGGAGCAGGCTCCTCCCACGGAGGTGGAGCCAAAAGCCCAGAACAGGCGGAGTCCCACTACTGAGCATGGACACACAGTCCTGCCCAGCCAGTGGAGCCAAGGCTTGCAGCTGTCCCATGAACAGGCTCCTCCTGCAAGGGCGGGGTGAAAGCCCAGAATCAGGCAGAGACCTGCAGCTGAGCAAAGGTGCTCACCCCTGCCCTCAGGGCCGAGCATAATGCCACCTGTGGGGTTGGGGCAAAGGCCAAGGCCACCGAGGCTTGTACACCTGAGCATGTGATCACAGCCACTCCCGTGAAGGAGAGGCAGAAACCACAGGAACAGCCCCAGTGGGCAAGGACTGGCAATGCCCATACCTGAACACCCTAGGCAGCAGCAGCAGAGGGAGTGGTGGGCCAGAAGACAGACCACACCAAGGGAACACAGAGGCCACACCCAGTGGACTCCAGTGGCCAAAACCTTCTTGTACGCAGACAAAATGAAAAGCAGAGAAATGCAACACAAATGAATCAAGAGAAATCCCCAGAAAAGGACCTGAAGGAGTCAGATATAACCAAATTACCAGATGCAGAGTTTAAAATAATGACTGTTAGGATGTTAAAAGATATTAGAACAATAATAGATGGTCATTACGAACACCTAAATAAATTAGCAAATTTAAAAAAATTGAAATAATAAAAAAGAATCAGTCAGAAATGACAAATACAATATCAGAAACAAAGAACACAATGGAAGGAATTAAAAGCAGGATGGATGAAGTAGAGAATCAAATCAGTGAGTTAGAGGACAAGATAAATAAAGGCACAGAAGCAGAGCAGAAAAAAAAAGAGACTCAAAAAGTCTGAGGAAACTCTACGAGAGCTCTGTGACAACATGAAGAGAAATAACATCTGCATCATAGGGGTTCCAGAAGAAGAGAAAGAACAAGGGATAGAGACTTTATTCAAACATATCATAGCTGAAAACTTCCCTCAATTAAGGCAGGAAAACATCTCACAAGTTCAAGAAGCACAGAGAACTCCATTAAAGAGAAACCCAAAGAAATCTACACCAAGACACATCATAATTAAAATACCAAAGCAAAGAAATAAAGAGAAAATATTAAAAGCTGCTAGAGAAAAAAAGACTATCACCTACAAAGGAGCCCCCATAAGGATGACTTCCGACTTCTCAACAGAAACACTTGAGGCCAGAAGGGAATGGCAAGAAATATTCAAAGTAATGCAGAACAAGAGCCTACAACTAAGACTACTTTATCCAGCAAGGCTATCGTTTAAAATTGAAGGAGAAATAAAAAGCTTTCCAGACCAAAAAAAAAACCTCAAAGAATTTACTACAACCAAACCAAGGCTGCAAGAAATGCTAAGGGGCCTGTTGTAAACAGATCAAAGGAAAAAGAGAATACAGCAAAAGAGGAATACAGTTTTAAAGAATAAAATGGCAATAAACAACTACATATCAATAATAACCTTAAATGTAAATGGATTAAATGGTCCGATCAAAAAACATAGGGTAGCTGCGTGGATAAGAAAACAGTACCCATACATATGCTGTCTACAAGAGACACACCTTAAAACAAAAGATGCACATAGACTGAAGATAAAAGGATGGAAAAAATATTTCACACAAGTGGAAATGAAAAAAAAGCTGGGGTAGCAATACTTATATCAGACAAAATGGACTTTAAAAAAGGACTATAGTAACAGATAAAGAAGGTCACTACATAATGATAAAGGGAGCAATCCAACAGGAAGATATAACTGTTATAAATATCTACGCACCTAATATAGGAGCACTTAAATATATAAAGCAGACTTTGATGGATTTAAAGGGTGAGATCAACAGCAATACTATAATAGTAGGGGACTTCAATACCCCACTAACATCACTAGATAGATCCTCAATAAAGAAACTTAACAAAGAAACAGCAGACTGAAAGGACATACTAGATCAACTCGATTTAATAGATATCTTCAGAACCTTTCACCCTAAAGCAGCAGAATATACATTCTTTTCAAGTGCTCATGGTACATTCTCTATGATCGACCACATGCTAGGGCACAAAAGTGGTCTCAACAAATTTAAGAAGATTGAAATCATATCGAGCACTTTCTCTGATCACAATGGCATGAAACTAGAAATCAACCACAACAGAAAAACTGAAAAATACTCAAACACTTGGAAACTGAATAGCACATTATTAAATAATAAATGGGTAAACAATGAGATCAAAAAAGAAATTTAAAAATTCCTAGAAATGAACGATAATGAGCATTAATCAACTCAAAATTTATGGGACACGGCAAAAACAGTCCTGAGAAGGAAGTTCATAGCATTACAGGCATACCTCAGGAAGCTAGAAAAAGCTCAAATAAACAACTTGACCCTGTATCTTAAAGAACTATTAGAAAAAGAACAGCAAGTAAAGCCCAGAGCTAGTAGAAGGAAGGAAATAATAAAGATCAGAGCAGAAATAAATGACATAGAGGCTAAAGAAACAATACAGAGGATCAATGAAACCAGGAGCTAGTTCTTCGAAAAGGTAAACAAGATCGATGAACCTTTAACCAGACCACCAAGAAAAAAAAGAGAGGGGACACAAATAAATAAAATTAGAAATGAGAGTGGAGAAATAAAAACTGACACAACAGAAATACAAAATACTGTAAGAAAATACTATGAAGAACTGTACACCAAAAAAACTACACAACCTAGATAAAATGGACAAACTCTTAAAACATGAAATCCTCCAAAAATTAATTTGGAAGAATCAGAAAACCTAAACAGACCAATTACAACAAATGAGAATGAAAGAAACAGTTATCAAAAAACTCCCAAAAATGAAAAGTCCTGGGCTTCACAAGTGAATTTTACCAAATATTCAAAGAAGAACTAACTCCTATATTTCTCAAGCTATTTCAAAAAATTCAAGAGGAAGGAAGACTTCCAAGCTCCTTTTATGAGGCAAGTATAATTCTGATTCCAAAACCAGACAAAGACAACACAAAGAAAGAAAATTATAGGCCAATATCCCTGATGAATTTAGATGCTAAAATCCTCAACAAAATATTAGCAAACCAGATCCAGCAATATATGACAAAAAGCATACACCATGATCAAGTGGAATTTATTCTTGGGATGTAAGGCTGGTACAATATTCGCAAATCAATCAATATGATTCATCACATTAACAAAAGGAAGAAGAAAAACCACACGATAATTTCAATAGATGCAGAAAAAGCATTTGATAAAATCCAGCACCCATTCATGATCAAAACTCTCAGCAAAGTGGAAATACAGGGAACATACCTCAACATGATAAAGGCCATTATGACAAACCCACAGCCAACATCATACTCAATGGGAAAAAATTAAAAGCAATCCCCTTAAGATCAGGAACAAGGCAGGGGTGACCCCTTTCACAACTCTTATTCAGCATAGTTCTGGAAGTCCTAGCCACAGCAATCAGACAAGAAAAAGAAATAAAAGGCATTCAAATTGGAAAAGAAGAAGTAACACTATCATTATTTGCAGAAGATGTGATCTTGTATATAGAAAACCCTAAAGTCTCAGTCAAAAAAGTACTAGACCTGATAAATGAATTCAACAAGGTGGCAAGATATAAAATTAATACTCAGAAATCAGAGGCATTTTTATACACTAACAATGAACTGTCAGAGAAATTAAGGAAGCAATCCCCTTTACCATTGCAACCAAAAAAAAAAAGAACATAGAAATAAATTTAACCAGGGAGATTAAAGACTTGTACTTGGAAAATTAGAAAACATTGATAAGAGAAATCAGGAAAGATACAAATAAGTGGAAGCATATACCTTGCTCATGGTTAGGAAGAATAAACATCATTAAAATGTCTATATTACCCAAAGCAATTTATAAATTCAATGCAATACCAATTAAAATACCAATGACTTACTTCAAAGACATAGAATACATATTCCAAAAATTTATATGGAACCAAAAAAGAACATGAATAGCCTCAGCAATCTTGAAAAGGAAGAAAAAAGCGGGATGTATCACACTTCCAGATATCAAGTTATATTATAAAGCCATTGTACTCAAAACAGCATGTACTGGCATAAGAACAGGCACATAGATCAAAGGAACAGAACAGAGAACCCAGAAATAAACCCACAGCTCTATGGACAACTGATATTTGACAAAGGAGGTAAGAAAAATACAATGGAGTAAAGACAGCCTCTTCAACAAATGGTGTTGGGAAAATTGGACAGCTACCTGCAAAAAAATTAAACTAGACCACCAACTTACACCATTCACAAAAATAAACTCAAAATGTATAAAAGATTTAAATGTAAGCCATAAAACCATAAGCATCTTAGAAGAAAACATAGGCAGTAAGCTCTCTGACATCTCTCGCAGCAATATCTTTGCCGATTTATCTCCACGGGCAAGTGAAATAAAAGACAGGATAAACAAATGGGACTATATCAAACTAAAAAGCTTCTGCACAGCTAAAGACAATAAGAAGAGAATAAAAAGACAAACTACACAATGGGAGAATATATTTGACAATACGTCTAATAAGGGGTTAATAACCAAAATTTATAAAGAATTTGTAAAACTCAATACCAGGAAGACAAACAATCCAATCCAAAAATGGGCAAAAGAAATGAATAGACACTTCTCCAAAGAGGACATACAGATGGCCAATAGGCATATGAAAAAATGCTCAACATCACTAATCATTAGGGACATGCAAATTAAAACCACAATGAGATATCACCTCACACCAGTCAGAATGGCGCTCATGAACAAAACAACACAGAATTAAATGCTGGTGAGGATATGGAGAAAAGGGAACCCTCCTGCACTGCTGGTGGGAATGCAGACTGGTGCGGCCACTGTAGAAAACAGTATGGAGATTCCTCAAGAAATTAAAAATTGAACTGCCTTTTGACCCAGCTATACCACTTTTAGGAATATACCCCAAGAACACCATAGCACTGTTAGAAAAGAAGAAATGCACCCCCATGTTTATGGCAGCATTGTTCACAATAGCAAAGATCTGGAAACAGCCCAAGTGTGAACAAGTGGATTAAAAAGCTTTGGTACATATATACTATGCAGTACTACTCAGCCACAAGAAATGATGACATCAGATCATTTACAACAACATGGATGGACCTTGATAACATTATACTGAGTGAAATAAATAAATCAGAAAAAACTAAGAACTATTTGATTCCATACATAGGTGGGACATAAAAATGAGACTCAGAGACATGGAAAAGAGTGTGGGGGTTACCGGGTGGGAGGGAGGAGAGGGAGGGTGTTGGGGGAGGGGAGGGGCACAAAGAAAACCAGTTAGAAGGTGACAGAAGAAAATTGGACTTTGGGTGATGGGAATGTAGCATAATCAAATGTCAAAATAACCTAGAGATGTATTCTCTGAACATATGTACCCTGATTTATCATATGTCACCCCATTAAAATGAATAAATAAATAAAAAGAAATACTGGTCAGTTTGTTGATTTAAATTTACTTGTTCTTTATTTTAAATGTTGTATTTGTTTCCGTTTTGTTTTTTTACTTTAAAATAAGATATGTGCAGTGTGCATAGGGATTTGTTCATAGTTTTTTCTGTAGTCCAGCCCTCCAATGGTCTGAGGGACAGTGAACTGGCCCCCTGTGTAAAAAGTTTGGGGACCCCTGATCTAAACTCAGACATAAAACAGATGCTCAATAAATATCTGTTAAATTATTCAATCAATTTACTTAATGTTGGGGTAGGGAGAATCTGTTACCTGTCTCCCTGACAAAATTCTATAATTAACTCTATAACATTAGTTTGACACGTGTAAAATCAGAGAAAGTGCATTCACTGCTCGTTGAGCCATTGAGCTGTGCTGGGCAAAACACCTGTCTTGACAGGAAGCTGGAAACGCAAGATCTAATGCTTGGTCAGTGGTAGGGACTCTCCCCTCACAGGGCAAGGATAACAGAGTTTGAACTCCTCTTTTCCAGGCTCCTGGCGAACTTTTTCCCCCATCTGTTAATATAATTCTCCTTTGACTGGAATAGAGTGTAGATGATTGAGGCTTCAGCTTCTTAAGTTACAATCCTACTTATTCATGCCTTCTTGATTCTACACATCAGTAACCCAAGTCTCACAGCAACATATTTTGAAATCCTTTCTTGGATGGCATCCTCAATTGGCAAATCTCATCCATTATTCATTCACTCTTAATAGTCTTATATTTCCAGTCCTCGGAGCAGTTTGCCATGTCCTTATATTCAGTCACGATTATGTCTGATGTTCTGTTAGGGCAACAGTTTTGAATAGGCAATAGCTGGCAAATGAGGTGATATTTAGTATTAGCTTCTGATTATAATACATTAAACCTCAAGAAAGTGTCTGTCCTTAGTTAGTCCTAGAATTTTCATTGTTCTCAATGCTGTTTAAAATGAGTAGGCCAGCAGGTAGGGTTTATAAAACATTTAATTGTATACAGATACACTCACTTTGATCTATTTTATTATATTCTGATACATATCATAAAGTCATGATGAGAGATCTGAGAATTTTGAAAAGTTTAGTAAATATTTTGACATGAAAACATAAACACATATTTAATACAGTCTCTAATAAAAGTAAGTATATCTAAACAGGGATACAGTTTTCTATTTGAAATTTAATCTCTATTCTATTTCTTTCTTCTCCCTTTGCTTTCTTTTGGTATATTTACTAACCAGTAAGCCAGAGAATAGACAAAAAAATTTTAAGGGGGTTAATCAAACTCTTAAGTCATTGGTTTCAAAAGTTCACTCCCAAGTTATATATTAGACCTATAAACATGTTGATTTTGAACATTTTTCTTGCATCCTTAAAGCAGTAAGTGGTGTTCTTTCTAAAACTTGTCTCTTCAGTGTAGCAATTGTTGTATTTTCCACAGTATAGCTTTTTGAAATATCTTGCAAAGCAATTTCTAGATCTTACAATAACTAAAATTGCAGGTTTCATTCTATTTTAGCATAAAATGCAAGTTAGTGCCGAATTTGTATAACCTGTCAATTTTCTATTGTATGACCTGTACATCATAACAGCATTCTCCAAGGACTTCAAACCACTGGGAGCTGCCAGGGAGTCTAAGGTGAATAAATAAAGTACAGACCTGAATCCTGGAGGTAGAACACAGGAGAAATGATTTTAACCTAGAAAAAGAGCAGCAGCTGTTAGAGACTTTAAAGGGAAGTCTCAGGATTACTTCCCTCAGTTTTGGAATACACTACCCCGTCAGTTTCACAATCATAATCTACAAAATTCCCCCACGCCAGATGATTGCAGAAGGGGCTACACTGGATTACAGCTTTACCATTAAAGAAGGTTTGCGGACCTAACAGTAGGTATGCACAGTATCCGCGTGTTCCTGAGCTCATCCCACAGTAATGGGTGCTATGCTATTGGCATGGAGGAAAACACTTGTTTTCCATGTTGGCCCCTGAGAATGGATCAAGCTATCAAAGGCTATATAGCAAAGCAGTCATTTATATGCAACTTAAAAGTATGTGAAGAAAAATGAGAACATAGGGTAAAGCCTAATTCAGTTTATTTTGAAATTGGAAATGATCTGTCAGAAGGTTGTGTTAATAGGATCCTCTCAGCAACGTTCTGACACAAACTACAGAGGACTAATTTGAGGCTAAAACTGCTTTTCAGATATGCTATGTAGATGGAAGATAGAAGATAAATATATATTATATACATAGTGTGTGTATATATATAAATACATATATATTATACTAATAAAATATATATAGTATACATACAAAAAAGATATATACTGTATATATATGCTATGTGTGTATTATGTATATATGTGTGTATTATATATACTGATATATATATACACACACACATATATCTCATACATTTTAAAAATAATGGCCTTAACACTTTCACAGCCTATCTAGTTTATTGGTACATTGATCTACTTTCTATTCAGAGAAAAATCTTCCTTTCAAATGTGTTACTACTTATCTCACTCTTCCCACTCCCTCCTCTACTCTCCATTCACTATTTTCTTCCCTCCACCATCGAGTGGCTCCTAGAGTCACCAGCACCTCCACCTTCACTAAATTCTTTAAATAGTTCTCTGTTCTCATTTTACTTGATCTCTCAGCCACATTTGCTGACTGTCTTCTCTATACTTGTCCTCATTAAAGATGAGCAGGAGGATCTACAGGAACATAGGAGGAAAATATCAAAATTTTTCATTTAGATTATTTTTAAAATGAGTAACAAATTAAACTTCATTTCATACGTAATATGTATACATCATTAGGCACAAGGGCTCTCACTTGCCCAAATATCTGAAGCGAAGCGTGGGGGCTTCATAGTCTGAAGGACTGTATAGAGCCCTTCTTATAGCTTAGCTAAATGCATTCATTGCAGTTTATCTGTGAGTAGTTAATAGATTTATGGAATATATTATCTACCTAAACTAAATAACTCATTCCAGGGAGAGGAGGGGCAAAAGCCTTAAAATTTATTCCTACAATACTAAAGTAATGAAGTTTTGAATAACATTTTTCTTGGCCCCAAAGTCGAGGACAAACCAATATTGTGTACCTCACATTCTAAGATGTCTGACAATTAGGACTAGGTGTCGATGCTGCGTATCAATAAGCAGCAGCAAACCCAGAGCTATTTCCATCAGAGGCTTCTGCCTATACATATTTTTAAATAAATTTTATATTTTAGAGCAATTTAAGGTTCACAACAACATTGAGCAAGACAGAGATTTCCCATATATCCCTGTTCCACAATTATCCCTCCCCCTCATTATTAACATCCCGCTTTGTAACAATGGATAAATCTACACTGAGATTCAGTATTACTCAAAGTCCACAGTGTACATTAATATTCACCCTTGTACATTCTATGGGTCTGGAAAAATTTATAATGACATCTATCTATCATTACATATCATGCAGAATAGTTTCACTGCCTTAAAATTTTTCTGTGCTCCACCTATTCAGGCCTCCCTCACCTTCACCCATGGCAACCACTGAGTTTCTTCAGTCTTCATAGTTTTGCCTTTTCCAAAATGTCATATATTTGGAGTCATAAAGTACATAGATTTTTTCTAATTGGCTTCTTTCTTAGTAATATGCTCTTCAGTTTACACCATGTTTTTCATGCCTTGATAACTAGTTTCTTTTTATCACCAAATAACATTACATTATCACATTATCTAGATGTACCACAATTTATTTATACATATGCTTACTAAAAGACACATTGGTTTCTTCCAAGTTTTGGCAATTATGAATAAAATTCCTACAAATATCCATGTGCTGAATTTTGTGTGTATACAATGAATCATGTGGTAAGAGCATGTTTAGTATAGGAAGAAGCTGACAAACTTTTTCCAATATGGCTGTAACATTCTGCATTCTCACCAGCAATGCATGAGGGTTCCTGTTTTCCATATCCTTGCCAACATTTGATATTGCAAGTGTTCTAGTTTTGGACATTCTAATAAGTCTATAGTAGCTTCTCATTTTTGTTTTAACTTGCATTTCTCTAATCTGTATGTATCCTTTGGTACAGTGTTTGTAAAGGTCTTTAGCCCATTTTTAAATTTAGGGGGTTTTTTTTGTTATTGTTAAATTTTAAGAATTCATATTATCATATCTTAAACTGATTTGAGATCTTCATTACCTCTGCAAAATCCTTTTACATCTGTATCTAGATTCACATTTGATTAAATAACTGGAAGAAGGTATGTGTACACTAGGGGCCAGAAATCTTGGGGAATACTAGAATCCTGATTACCAAATGCAGCTTCTTCATTATTTAGGTTTCAGCACAAATATCACCTTTATCTCAATGCCTATGCACCTTGGGTAAAATTATTCTCCTCATCCCATTATTCTTTATCCCATTATCTTATCTTAACTTTTATAGTATAAAATAGACTTTATAACCTAAATTATAGTAGGTTCTGAGAAATATTTAATAAATTAAAAGTAAAGAGGTTAAGTTTTATTATATTCAACAAAGTTTTAAGTAACAACAGAAGGCTAATTCAAGAAGGAAATAAATGTATAGTATTATTAAAGGATACTACATAGTCCATTGAACCTCTAAGTGACAGTCTATGAAACCCCACCACTTTTGGGGAAATCAGTATCTCAGAGATATATGCACTTCAACATATTCATTGCAGCATTATTCGCAATAGCTAGACATGAAAACAACCTAAGTGTCTACTGACAGGCCAATGGATAAAAAAGATATAAGATAAATAAAATGTACACACACAGTGGAATATTACTCAGCTGTGAAAAAATAAGGAAATTCTGCTATTTGCAGCCATGTAGATTGAATATTATGGTATGAAATAAGCCAGACAATGACAAATCTTTATGATCTCATTTATATGTAAAATCTAAAACGTTGAACCTAAAGCCAGAGAGTAGAATGGTAATTAGCAGGGGATGGGGGTAGGGATAATGGGAAGATGTTGGTCAAAGGGTATAAACTTATAAGACAAAAAATTCTGGGGATCTAATATAAAATATGGTGCTAATAGTTAATAATACTGAATTATATATGTGAAAAAAGGTAATGTGAGGTAATAAAGGCTTGAATTAACTTGATTGTGATCATTTCCCTATATATGTATATCAAACTATCATGTACATCTTTTATATATAATTTTGTCAATTATGCTTTAATAAATTATAAGAAACAAAAAATTTGGCAGCCAACAAAAACAGTTTACTTAATGTTCTTAATCTTTATTATAAGCAATGTTCTCCCTTTAACAATATTTGCTTTAATTTTGACTCCCTCAAATAAATTTGCAAATAAATCCTGTCAAATAGACAGTAAACATGATATTTTTTACCAAATGCTAAAAGGCAACACAGAGTTAATCCTAATTTCTTTAGAAAATTTTATTGACTCTATGTGCCTTAAGTGTTTAAGCAGCCACATTGATTATGTAATTGAAGATTTATAAAGAATTGAATAGCTAGAAAAAAACACATACACATAGATTTGTAGATAAGCAGTTAACTCATCACTCAAAATTTGTAACTGAGTGTTAATAATGCTTTCTTCTTCTTTCAACTGTTTCTTAGTTTTCATCATTCTGGGCATCCAAGATAGGGCAGAAGAAGCCTAATATTAAAACTGACATAGGCCCTGGCCGGTTGGCTCAGCGGTAGAGCGTCGGCCTGCCGTGCAGGGGACCCGGGTTCAATTCCCGGCCAGGGCACATAGGAGAAGCGCCCATTTGCTTCTCTACCCCCTCCCCCTCCTTCCTCTCTCTCTCTCTCTTCCCCTCTCTTCCCCTCCCGCAGCCAAGGCTCCATTGGAACAAAGATGGCCCGGGCGCTTGGCCTCTGCCCCAGGCGCTAGAGTGGCTCTGGTCACGACAGAGCCACGCCCCAGAGGGGCAGAGCATTGCCCCCTGGTGGGCAGAGTGTTGCCCCTGGTGGGCGTGCCGGGTGGATCCCGGTCGGGCGCATGCGGGAGTCTGTCTGACTGTCTCTCCCTGTTTCCAGCTTCAGAAGAGAAAAAAAAAAACAAAAAACAAAAAAAACTGACATAGTTTAAATAAGTTTTTTTTAATCAATATGATTAAATGCTTTAAAAAAGTGATGATAGTAATCTTTTGATTCTGATTCAAGGGTTAAGAAGATGTAATACTTAGCCTCTAACTGATAAATACAATTAACCTAAAACAGACAAGTCAAGCCATAAAAAGATGGGACATACATACTAACAGAATGCAGGAATCTGCCCTGACTGGTTGACTGAGTGGTAGAGCATGGCCAGCATGTGGATATCCCAGGTTTGATTCCCAGTCAGGGCACACAGAAGAGACTATTTGCTTCTCCACCCCCTCCCCTCCCCCTTCTTTTTCACCATCTCTCTCTCTTCCCCCTCAGCAGCCATGGCTTGATTGGTTTGAGCACATCAGCCCCAGGTGCTGAGGATGGCTCCCTTGAGCCTCTGCTTCAGGTGTCAAAAACAGCTTGGTTGCAAGCACAGCCCAAGATGGACAGAGTATCAGCCCCAGTCAAGGCTTGCCAGGTGGATCCCGGTCGGGGCGCATGTAGAAATCTGTCTATCTCCCCTCCTCTCATTTAAAAAAATAAGATAAAGTAAGTACTAGAAATGTAATGCACAATGTGATAACTATAGTTAACACTGCAAATTTAGTACTTGTTAATTTAAAAACTTAGAAAATTCCTAGATGAATTCATGAATTCCATGATTAATAATGATACATTTCTTGTATTTCAGTTTATTTTTGTGAGATATCTTATCAATTTTGACACCTTTTAAAAGCAAGTCCTGAAATAAAATGAACCTTAGAATTAGACTTTCACATAAATGGATCACAGTGTTAAACTAATCTTTCAAATAGAATATAACCCATTCAATTACATTTCTATTAATAATGATACTAGCATTTTAAGTAAAAGCAAAAAGTTTGTTATACATTTAAATTTTTTAATTTTTAAATATTATTTCATGTTATGTCTGCTTTAAATTTCTATTTGTACCTTTTACAATGTTTATTAACACATTATAAAATTTAAAAATAAATAAAAGTAACATTTGGAGAAGTGTGCTTTAACATTTTTACTGATAAGAGGTACAATTTGGAAAGTGTGGAAATGATTGCTTCAGGACATGACACTCAGTTGAAATTAAATTTTCTTATTAAATTAAAATTTGTAGAGAAAGAGAAAATAATATCCCTTTTCCAACCCATTCAATATGAAACCATCTTATTTATAGTTAAGTGAGTTGGTAACTTTATATTAGTGAGATCATTGTGAACACTTTAACATGCACAATATCCCACAGTTGGAGTATGGCCTTTCCATACCAGACTCTGCTATCTCTATGGCTAAATAACCTGGTTCCACAAAACACTGACTTGCCCACTTCTGTTCTGTAGAGATAACAGCTTGTCAAGTGCAGTGGAAATCATATCTGCGTGAAATTTCTTTTCATACCTATGGCTTCCAACAGAGTTAGGAAAGCAAAAAAATCCATAAGTTGGACAAAAAATTTTTGATTTAGATCCAAGTCTCAAGTCCAATTTAGGTTTTTGTAGAACCATGTTGTATAAGTATCCAGATACGCTTTGTTAAAATGTTCCCACTTTCCCTGACCTGTGGTGGTGCAGTGGATAAAGTGTCAACCTGGAATGCTGAGGTCGATGGTTTGAAACCCCGGGCATGCCTGGCCAAGGCACATATGGGGGTTGATGCTTCCTACTCTTCCCTCTTCTCCCCCTCTTTCTCTCCTCTATAAAATGAGTTAATAAAATCTCAAAAAAATAAAAAGTCCCCATTTCATTTCTTCCAAAACACCAATGTACATTTATAGATATCTCCATCATGAATACTTAATTTTATTTCCTTTATAGGTTTAGGGATTTTTTTCTAGAGTTGTGTGGACAAGTCCTGCTGGGGGTGAGGATGATGGAGACACAAAGACTCGACTCCGGGGACCAGGTTCAGTGACACAGATCCACTTTATTCAGGAAGTAAGTTAGCTTATATACATGGGTTCAGCCTATAGGATGTTACAGTGTGTTCCTCAAAGCCAATGGCTGAAAAGGTCAGGGAGCTGTGTGGTTAGCGCTAAGTCACTTCCTTATAGTGGGCGAGCTTCCTTCCTGGGTATGCCCAGGAGGGTTCTGGGAGCTGGAGTATTCTCACAGCATTGCATCAGCCACAGCTTCTAGAAATGCACTCTGTGCTCCACCCACATCTCCCCCTTTTCTTTTAATTAGGGCCAATTGGACTTGATGAATGACAGCTTGCTGCTGTTGTAGCTTCTGAATGCTACGCATTATACAACAGAATCCTAGCAGAACTAAAACAACTATAATACCTATTATACTATATGCTAATAGATTAGCTGGATTAAACAATGAGTAATGTTTGACTAGTTAGGAAATAGAACGAGGGTCTTAAATAGGAGATTCCTCCTAGGGGTCGGGATGTCATTTCCCTCCCATTGTGTTAGAGAGACCTTCTAGGTGCCGTTAAACAAAGATCCATTTTGATTGTAAAAAATGGACGTAGATCCATGCACACCCCCTTCCCACAAAGGTCCCATTGTCCAAACACAAAATGGATTGCTTGCCGTGGGCTGCATACTGCATATGGTTACAAGGCACATTACACAAATTACAACATGACAAATCATACAATTTCAACAATTACAAAGGTTCACTTCACCAGTCTCTGAGCACTTTGCAAAAAGCACAAAATTTCCTCAGCCTTCTTTCTAGCCATGGGAAAAGCTTCCCAGGGCAGGAGAAGGGCCTCCAGCAAAGTCGCCCCCACCCCCATCAGAGTATTTCACATTGTCCAAAATCCATAAGTCCATCCAACAAAGGAACCAGTGCTCACTCTGGTTGTAGTCCAGGAAATTAGTCCATGCACATGAGGCTTCAGCCACCTTCCTCATCCCTGCCGTCCTGGCAGGTCTTACACTGTCCCAAAGAGGAGCACGTGGCAATGGCAGTCAGTATTTCCATCTCTGCTCTGGAGAGCATGATGGCAGCCACCCCTATGTCCCAAAATGTTAGCGAACCCACCAGCATCTTAGCAGGCACTCCCTGCCATTCCAGCGGCCACTCGGCGATGCAAGCCTGGCTTCCATTTATACTCCTACCGCAGCTGCCGCGGTTTACCTTCTGGAGTCTGCAAATCGCAACTCCAGCCCAATTCTCCTCATCCTCCAAAGATAAACTGAAAACACCAGCTCGCACTGCCAGGCTCAAGCCCTGGGCTGCCACCACCTGCCTCTGGGAGTCAGTGGTTACTATAGCACACATAAGCAAGAACAGAGCACCAGGACCTGGGGGCTCGTCAGGGGCAATTCTCTGGGCCCACCCTGCCAAAGCCTCCACATCCCCCCAGGTGATGGAGCATGCACTCCCACTTCGAGGTCTTCTTCTGGAGCACTGAGGACCTCCTCCCCTCAGGCATAGTCAGTGTGGAGAAGGCCAGGGCTGTGGCTTTGGACGGGTGAAGACTGAACCACTTAGTGGGTGCCCAAGAAACAATGTCAAGCAGGTTGGGGGGTTCCTGGGATCCAAATTGGCTGAAAAACACAAGCATAACCTCTGCCTTGCATTAGAAGAGGGTGTGATCCCTGCCACTGTGCCATGGCTGGGTCCTTCCAGTGTCATTTCAGAGAGAGGTGCAGGGGAGAGAGAGAGTGAGAGATACAGAAAAATAGACGACACAGACAGAAAAAAGACACATGGGGCGTATAGGCTGGCCCATGGGTCTGCAGCAGGTACACGTGTTGGAGAAAATGGCGTCTGAGAGGCTGGGGTGTGGCACTGAGCCCCGGCAAGGAATGCAGAAGTAGTGACTTCCACTTTTTCCCACGGCAGAGCTGATGGTGCAGTTAGCAATTCGGTTGGTTTCCTTTCTGCGCTCTCAGCCGCAATTTTGTCAAACTCGGAGGCTAAACTACTTTACTCCTCAGTGGAGGGGGGTGAATAGGGAGGTAGGGGCTCCTCTGAAAGAGGAGTAGCCTGTAGGACCTTAGGGATCAGCGGAGGGTCCCCAGCAGGAGCACCAGTCAGCAGGCGTGTATTGCCAATAAGGCAGGAGTGAGGCCAAGAGGGAAGGCCCGTCCTTCATGTATCTCGGCCAAAAGAACACATTGGAGAGCTCAGGCCCAAGTATCCAGGTCCCAGAGCTGCGTGTCCTCACTCCAGGGATTGAGACCAGAGAGAATCTTCCAGTAAGTATAGAGATCCTTTTCACAAACTTCAACTCGCCTACTCTACAGTAGGGTGTGCAGGGCTCAAGAATGGGGGAGAAGGTTTCCCATTGCAGAGGGTCACTCACCCGTCCCTGGGATACCGGTTAGGTCCCTGCCCAACGTTGGGCGCCAGTTGTGGACAAGTCCTGCCAGGGGTGAGGACAACGGAGATGCAAAGACCCGACTCCGGGGACCAGGTTCAGTGACACAGGTCCACTTTATTCAGGAAGTAAGCTAGCTTATATACTTGGGTTCAGCCAATAGGGAGTTACAGTGTGTCCTTCATAGCCAATGGCTGAAAAGATCAGGGAGCTGTGTGGTTGACGCTAAGTCACTTCCTTATAGCGGGCGAGCTCCCTTCCTGGGTGTGCCCAGGAGGCTTCTGGGAGCTGGAGTATTCTCACAGCATTGCATCAGCCACAGCTGCTAGGAATGCACTCTGTGCTCCACCCTCAGAGTTGCAGCATTCTAGGAATAGTCTCTCTACCTATGTGTCTATTGACAAGATTTTAATCAGAAAAATCTGTGAACAGGCATGACTTAAATGGAAAAACAATTACAAAGGGCACAACAGCCTATCAACTCCTTTGCATCAGTGCGGAAGGGGGGGCGGGGAGGGAATCGCGGAATGCCTGTAGTTTTTGTAGACATGAGCCTCAGGTCTTGTCTAGCACCAAAAAAACAATATATCTGATAGAATCAACACATGGCTGTGATTCTCAAAATGGGCATGTGTGAGCTCACATTATGTCCATGTATCATCTAGCTATAATTTTCTTCTCTGGTTCTTCGTATGTAAAGGAGTGTTAAAAATAATTTAACTTACAAGGTTTATATGAAATCAACAATAATAAGCATTTTGTGCATAGAATGGGTCAGTAGAACCCTGGTATCTCAAGGAGTTGCCTTATCCTTTGCACCATCCTCTAGGTCCCCCTCTAAGTAATTTTGGGAGGTCAATAAGTGGTACTTGCCCTGTAATTAGCTCCAGTCCCAACACCCTTGGGATTATTAGTAGTAAAATTTGACTATTCTTGGGTCTCCAGTGTCCCCCTACACTGCTCAGCCGTTAGGTATTAGCCTTGAGATTTTTGTACCATGAAGATGAGGATGTGTTCGAAGAAAGTCATGGAATAAAAAAAGTAAAATTTTACTTAATAAAAATAAACTCCCATTCAACAGAGCAAGAAAGGAGAGAGCCAGAGATGAGATGAGAGGGGCGGGAGATGCCCAGAGCAGAGTAAACAGCTAGGATGCCAGGCTCCGTTACTCCCTCAGTTTGTTACCGAGAGGCAATGCCATCAAAGCATGAAAGAGAGTCAGGTTGAAATTAGACAGGCATTTCCCCACTTACCACTGGAGATGTTAAAAGAAAACCACCTGCCATACAACTGGGGTGGGGGGTGGGGGGAAGGGAAATGGGGTGAAGAAGGAGAGAGGGGTTGGGGGAGGGGAGGGGCACAAAGAAAACCAGATAGAAGGTGACAGAAGACAATTTAACTTTGGGGGAGGGGTATACAGCACAATCAAATGTCAAAATAATCTAGAGATGTTTTCTCTCAACATATGTACCCTGATTTATCAATGTCACTGCATTAAATTTAATAAATAAATTAAAAAAAAAAAACACCTGCCATAATATGGAAGAGCTGTAGCAAAATAGAAATTATGTGGAGAACATTTGGGCAAAAGAAGGTGAGAGGAAGCAACCCTCCCCAGAAATTCCTTTGGCTCCATGGGTTATGAAAAACATCAAGCATTCACACATGCTCTAAAACCAGTGGGCCTGACATAGGGCCATCATAGTGAAGGGTGAGGTGATTCAAGGCTGGGACCTCAGGGATGACACAGCCAAGTCTCAGAGAACCTACAGGAAGAGCAGCTTCCAAGATAAGGCCAGGCAGGCAGACGGGGATACCTATTTTCTATTCATTGGCCTTGCACAGAGACCAGAAGTAGTCCCATCTCAAAACACAATAGCATATACCAGCAAATGCACGCTGATTGGGCAAGAAAAGAGAGAGCTCAGAAAACAGCAGTGGACCCTCACTTAGAGAAATCACCCTCATCTCAGTGAAGGCAAGTAAACTTCCTCCCACTTCCAGAACTTGGGTTAGAATATAAAAGGGGAAAAACAGTAACAGACTTACTAGGAATTAGAACATTAAATGCAGTGACTATTACCAATTTTAAATGTATTATTTATTTTTTTTAATTTCAAGAGAGTAATAAATCTTGAATGGGCAAGTGTATGTTCCCCTACCATCCTCAAACCTTCTACCTCAGCCACCACCAGAAAAAATGAAACCTTGAGGTCAAAATGTTTTAGAAAATGCAAAACTGTCATTTTTACAGATGTGCATCTAATTATTTAAGTACATGAGCCAACACAAGGGATCCAATTGTAAAAAGGATCATATTTCCACAAATTAGAGATCTTACTCACTACCAAACTTCACTAATAATTTTAAGGATACACACAATCAAGAAATACAGTCGAAGCAGGGGATAGCTCAGGCATCTCATGTGGCTCCACAGTCCTCTCCTTATGCATCCAATGTCTGCTGTTGGACTCCGAATAATAGCCGAGACCTCTAAGTGAGGTTTGTAGGTCTCTTCACACAATGAGAAATGTTAAATCTATGACATAATTTGTACCAAATCTTTGTAAGACCTTTGTGATGAGATATTTCCAAGCATCCACACCTCATAAATTCAAATACAGAAATGAGAAAAAAACAGCAAAGATGAATAATAATAAGATATATAGATATAAGTATAGGTATAGATATAGATATAGATGATATAGACAAACGAATTAAAAGAACACTTGAGTGTTCATATTAATATTGGACAGAGTCAATTTCAGAATAAAAATTATTACCAAGGATAAAGAAAAATATTACCTTGGATAAAAAAGGTTATTTTATAATGATAAAGGAGTTAATTCATCAAGAGAACATAACAACTGTAAAAGTTTATACACCTAAAAATATAGCTTAAAAATACATAAAGCAAAATCTAATAGAACTATAGGGAAATATAAAAATAGACAAATCTACAATTACAGTTGGAGACTTCAATTCCTGTCTCTCAATAATATATATATATAAACAGACAGAAATTCAGTAAAGATGTTGTTATGGGTTGAATTGTGCCCCACCAAAATTCACATGTTGAAGTCCTAACCCTAGAATGTGACCTTATTTGAAAATAGAGTCACTGTAGATATAGTTAGTTAAATTAAGATGAGGTTGCCTGACCTGTAGTGGTGCAGTGGATAAAGCCCTGATCTAGAATGCAGAGATCTCTGGTTCGAAAGCTTCAGCTTGCCCGGCCAAGGCACATAGAGAAAGCAACTATGTGTTGATGCTCTCTGTCCGCCCCCACAAAGTCAATAAATAAAATCTTTAGGAAAAAAAAGTTTATCCATGTTAGCCCTGGACGGATAACTCAGTTGGCTAGAGTGTCATCGAAGCACAGAGGTTGCCGGTTCGACCCTGGCCAGAGCACATACAGGAACAGATTGATGTTCCTTTCTCTCTCTCTTTCTCTCTCCCCTTTCCTCCCTTGCTAAAATCAATAAATAAGAGTTAAAAAAAGATAAGATCATACCAGTGTAGGGCAGGCTCATAACCCAATCCAATTGGGTAAGATCATTAAAAAGGGAAATTTGAACACAGAGACAAACAGGGATAACACTGTGTGAAATTGGACTGTGTAACTTATGCTGCCACTAGCCAAGAAACTACCAGAAACTAAGAAAGAGGCACTTCCCTAGTGTCTTCTGTGAAGCATGGTTCTGACAATACCTTGAGCTGAGACGCTAGAATACAGCTTGTGGTATGTTGGTACAGTGGCCCTAGCAAACTAACACAGAAATAAATGTGAACACACAATCAACCAACTTGCTCTGATAGTCATAGAACACTCTACCCAACAACAGAAGAATATGCATTCTTTCTTAGTGCAAACAGAACAAGCACGCAGGTCATACAAAGTATGTTCTCTGACCACAATAGAATTAAATTACAATTCAATAACAGAAAGTCTTATTACTTTTTTCTTTATTGACACATTAATTGATTATGTTTCAGTACTGAAATGTATTATGGAATGTTAATGTTCCAATGATCCCTTTGCAGATTTAATATAGATTTTAAATGAAGAATTTAGGAGAGGACACTGAACCCAAATAGAATCTAGGTTAACATACACTCTGTGAAGTGTATGTTAACCAGAAAACTTGGGGCTAAATTATACAATATGCAAAGGCATGTGCACTCCAATCTGTCCTATTGCCTTGTTTATAACCACAAACATAGAAACAGTGTTAATATCAACATTAATTACTTTAGTAACAAAAGCAAAATGAAGCTGAAAATGAAATGCAGTATGAATAAATGTTGGGATGTTAATCATTACCAGTACTATAGTTTCAATCCATCAATGACTTACTTTATACTCCAGAAAATTCTACACTTACAAAAAAATAATTTAAAAATATAAATGCTATAATCCAAAACCATCAATTTTTGGAGAAAATATAAAGTAGATAAAACATTTAATAATCCCATTAAGGCATACATTAATAATAAAACCACTATGGTTTTATATTAACATAGGAACTTCAATGTACAAAAGTTATTTCTCATAAATTACCTGAGAAAAGCTTCAATATGACCACAAAATAAATAGGATGACAATTACGCTCAGTTTTCCAGGGACGAAAGCAAGTCACAGAGATATTAAGAAAATGTGGAAGTCAGAGCCAAGGATCCAATCTTCTAATGCCTAAAACACTGAATTATTTAAGTAAGTGTGATTTACAATGAACATTTCTTTTTATCTAACAAAATGAAGTTTTGTATATAAAAGCAGATTAATTTATCAGCACATTTTATCACATAACTGAAAATGTGTCAGAAAAAATAATTTGTTCCAAATTACATTTGGAAAATTGAGTGAGATCTATGTTTCTCACCACAGTCCCAAACTGAATGAGTTGTAAAGCTCAAAACAAAAATTACAATGTCCAATCTGATTGCAGGACAAACAGGCCCCTAATTTTCTTTCACATGTACCTATTCAATTTTCTCCTCCATTGTCAGGGTCCCCGAAGCCCATTACAATATAATCAACGTAATGAATGCAGAAATAAATTATAAAATGAAGCCTGCTTTGCCTCAGAGCAGATATCTGCATTACATCCATGAGAATGTGCTGTTATTAAAATAGCTGTAGGAGGGCTTTTACATCACACCCTAAATGCAAGAGAAATATTCAAATCAAATTAAATTTCTTTTTAAATAAACAAATATAAAAATGGTCAAGTATACCTATTTCTAGTATTACATGCATATAAATTATGATATAGGGAAATTTTTAATTAAAAATGAAAACAAACCTGTGGTGGCGCAGTGGATAAAGCATCGACCTGGAACGCTGAGGTTGCTGGTTCAAAACCCTGGGCTTACCCTGTCAAGGCACATATGCGAGTTGATGCTTCTTGCTCCTCCCCCCTTGTGTCTTCTCTCTCTCTCCATCTCTCTCTCTCCTCTCTCAAATGAATAATCTTTTTTAAAAAATGCAAACAATACTTGCCCCACATTTTGACTATTCATATTGCCCCACAAATAAAGAAAATATTAAAATTGCATTATACTAAAGGTTGTATAAAGAAATAATGAACTCAAGTAGCTTAGTGGCATACCATCCAGTTCTTCTGATTAGTTTATTGCCTAAATTAATACCCCCATTAAACAAAACACCAGCCAAGAGCCAAAATGTAAGCCATGTAGTAAAGTGGGGGAAAAAATTAAACTTGGAAGTCAAATGGAATAGATTTTGAATCCTAGAATAATCACTTGCTAGCAAGGTGATTTTGAACAAGTTGCTTAGCTTCATCTGTAAAACAGTGATAATGACAGCTATTTCTTACACTTGTACAGCTTAAATAAGAAGAAGTGAATAAAAATGTGGGATGGCTTTTGTACATAAGTACTCAGTTGTTATTATCGTTATTAAGTTGCTACTTTGTAAAACTAAAATTCTACTCACAGGAGAACCATGAAAGTAATAAGCAAGGGCCTATTATCTCTTTTACACATGGCTCTAAATATCTTACTCTTCCTAATTCTCAATATAATTTTTTTAATTTACTCATCCAGTGTATATTTATTAAATTTCAACTATGTACAAGATACTGTTTTAGGCATCAGGGACACATCAGTAAACAAAACAAATACATTTGCTCTTATGGACAATACAAGAGGAACATAAGTAAAACGTACAGTGTGTTCAATATGAGGGCTAAGGAATCAACACAGAAGAAAAGGGGATAGAGACTGCTGCAGGTGGGTGTGAGGGTCCAAGTGACCTGTGTTGAGTTCCATGGAGAAGGAGACATTTAGTAAAGACATTCAGGAGGTGAAGGGGAAGCTACATAAAGTGGTCAGGTTATGGTTATATGCTGAAGGTACAACCAATAAGATTTCTTGACATATTAGATATAGGCTGTAAGAGTAGGAGAAAAATCAAAGCTTGCTTTACCTCAACGATTAGAAAAATGCAGTTACATTTTACCAAAATGGGACAGATTCGGAGAGCAAGAAGGTCTGGAAAACAAGGAAAATTCTGTTCAGAACATGCTAAGTTTGAGATAACTATCAAATATATAAGTAGAGTTCAAGTAGTCCATTAAACATACAAATCTAGAGTTCAGAGAAAAGACCATCTAAGAAGTAAATTTAGGCTATTTTCAATATATAATCTGTGAAATTATTAAGATCTTTAGGGCTCACTAAGAGTTAGGTGTATATAAAAATTAAAAGAAGACCAAAGACTGGAACCTAAACCCTATACCATTTTGAAATCATAAAAGTGGCCTGATGTATGGTGGCACAGTGGATAGAGCATCGACCTGGAACTCCAAGGTCACTGTTTTGAGACCCTGGGCTTGCCTGGTCAAGGCACTTATGGGAGATGGGAGTTGATGCTCCCTACTCTTCCCCCACTTCTCTCTCTCTCTCTCTCTCTCTCTCTCTCTCTCTCTCTCTTTCTCCTCTCTAAAGTAAGTGGGTCAAGCAACATGAGGACCGAGAAGTATTCACTGGACTGAACAATTTGGAAGTCATTGGTGATCTTAATAATGAGATATTTATTTGGAGCCTGACCAGGCGGTGGCGCAGTGGATAGAGCGTCGGACTGGGATGCGGAGGACCCAGGTTCGAGACCCCAAGGTCGCCAGCTTGAGCAAAGGGTCACTCAGTCTGCTGTAGCCTCCTGGGTCAAGACACATATGAGAAGCAATCAATGAACAACTAAGGTGCCGCAATGAGAATTGATGCTTCTCTTCTCTCTCCCTTCCTGTCTGTTTCTATCTGTCCCTCTCTCTGTCTCTGTCAAACACACACACAAAAAAATATTTCACTGGAGTGACAAAAGTAAAAGACAGATTAGAACTAATCAAGAGAAACTGAGGCAGCATGTACAGAAAAGGTTTTCAGGAAGCATTATTACTTGAAAGAGAAAGGTAAAGAGAAACAGTAGTAATAGTACGATGGAGTGTAGGACAGGAAGAGTTTTGTTGTTGGGGGTTTTTTGTTGTTATTGTTTCTAAGAGAAGTTCCAACATATTGTGTACTGATAGAAATGGTCTCACAGATAAGGCTACCTGATGATGTAGAAGACAGAAAGGACAACTGTTATAGCAATGACCTTGCATAATAATAAAAAGGGATGTGAGTGAGCTGGTCAAAACACATGGATAATGAAAGGTGGGAAGATAGTATACATTGGGGCTAATATTCATTGGTAGACATATATGGCAGTGGAATCTTATAGAAGTTCTCTCTTGATTGCTTCTAATTTTTCAGTCATATAGAAAGCAAGATAAATATCTGAGAGTAAAGTGTTATGGGTTTGAAAAAAAAACAGAATAAGGTATAAAATAATAGTCTAGGAGAGAAAGAGTAAAATAGACCTGGGAAGGGAATGAGACAATCTGGCAGCATTGAGGTCCAATGGAGACAAGTGATCACAAATTTAAAATAAAGTCATGAATTAATAAAGTAAACAAAATATGTTATATACACACAGCCCTAAAAATGAATCAAATTCTACAACACGAATGAACCTTAAAGACATTATGCTAAGTGAAATAAGGCAGTCATAAAAGAACAATATGTACTATATGATTCCACTTATAGGAGGTGCCTAGAATAATCAAATTCAGAGTTAAAATGTGGAATGGCAGCTTCCAGAGGTTGGGAGGAGTGGAGAATGAAGGGTTATTGTGTAAAGGATATAGTGGTCCAGTCTGGAAAGATGAGAACATTCTGAAGATAGACGACAGTGACGGTTACAGAACTAATGTGAATGCTCTTAATGCCAATGATTTAGATACTTCAAAATCATTCAATGGAAAATTTTATGTTGTGTATACTTTATCACAATAAAAAATGTATTTGTCAAGTTAGACAATATAGTTATTTTTTTTTTCTTCAACCATGTTCAGATATGCAGACATAGAGCAGGGGAAAGTAGAGTTAAACATTTTGTTTTGCTTTTTAAGATCAAGGAAGAAGGCATTATAATAATAAACTATGTAACTTAAGACAAAAAAATAGGAAACTGAGGATACAAAGGGGTTATAAGCACTAACATGCTGGTGGAACCATACTTGGTAGGATTGGAAAAATACTGAGTATGAGATATGTGAAAATATGGGTGGAGGAAAAGTAGGAGATGGCATCAGAGAGAGTGGTGCTGAAAATTGAGATTATGGCCTGACCAGGCGGTGGCGCAGTGGATAGAGTGTCAGACTGGGATGCGGAGGACCCAGGTTCAAGACCCTGATGTTGCCAGCTTGAGCGCGGGCTCATCTGGTTTGAGCAAAAAGCTCACCAGCTTGGACCCAAAGTCGCTGGCTCAAGCAAGGGGTTGCTCGGACTGCTGTAGCCCCATGGTCAAGGCACATATGAGAAAGCAATCAATGAACAACTAAGGTGTCACAACAAAAAACTGATGATTAATGCTTCTCATCTCTCTCTGTTCCTGTCTGTCTGTCCCTATCTATTCCTCTCTCTGACTCTCTCTCTGTCCCTGTAAAAAAAAAATTAAAAAAGAAAAAAAATTGAGATTATGGCAGTATTAAAATATGTGTACTGGCAGAGCCCAAAACATGACCACTGGAGTGCATAATTTAGGGATGGCTATGTATAAAAATCATTAGAGAACAAATAGGTCAAGGAACTGAGGGACTATCATATTGGAAGTATCATCAGCAGATATTGATATTATCAAGAATTATAACAGTATTGTTGTAAAAGAGTGTCAGTAAGCCAAGAGCTACAATTTTTCAGGGAATAAAAGATAGTAAGAGCCCTGGCCAGTTAGCTCAGTCAGTTAGAGCATCCTTCTGAAATACCAAGGGTGCGGGTTTGATCCCAGTCAATGCAGATACAGGAAGCCCCTGATGAGTGCACAACTAGTGAGACAATAAATGAGTGCTTCCCTCTCTCTCCCTTCCTCTCTCTGTCTTTCTAAAATCAATCAATAAAAAAGAATAGTGGGGTGGGTGTGAAGCAGATGGGTGTGAATGGATGGCTGCAACAAGGAAGAGTACGGGACATTAATATAATCTGATAAAATAAGATTTAAAGGTGTTTGTACAAAGAAGAAAAAATGACCTAGAATCAATAAAGAAAACATATAGTTCATCAGGTTCAATGGAATAGATGCATGAAAGAAAATACAGCTCCCATTCAGGGGGCTGCTGGGGAAGTGTCCAGATTCACTTCCAACATGATATTAATGTTCTATTCAGAAAAGAGGTCAGTGATAAAGGTGAGCTGGACAGTAACTGGTGAGGAACAAAGCGGTAGTCTGACAAAATCAGATTTCCTGACTCGCTGCAGCGAGGAAAGGCACTCCTGAGGAATCATGGATGCAGCCTCCCAAGCAGCAGGAGGAGAAAAGCCTGCCTCCTAAGCAGGGGGCGTCAACCTTTTTATATCCTTTGCCCACTTCTATATCTCTGTTAGTAGTAAAATTTTCTAACCACCCACCAGTTCCACAGTAATGGTGACTTATATCGAATTTTCGCTAGGTTTGGCAGAATAAATATTTATAAAACAACTTACTATAGTTAAATCTATCTTCTTATTTATACTTTGGTTGCTCCGCTACCGCCCACTATGAAACCTAGAATGCCCACTAGTGAGCGGTAGGGACCAGGTTGACTATCACTGCTCCTAAGGGTTGAGCTTCTGCCAAGGCATTCTGCAGAGGGACTAAGGGAAATGCTGGTCATCTCTGGATTGGTTACTATTTCTGAGATAGAATTTGGAGAAGCAAGAAATAACCAGAGATGAGGTGCTGTTATGAGGGGAATGTAGCTTAGCAATTGAATGTCCCCAATAATACAGCAGAGTGGGTTTCAGATGACATGCGTAAGAAAGCAATGTCATTTAAGTGCCTTTTGGCATTGTACAGTTGCTGCATGACCTCTGCAATAATAGTTCTTCTCTGAGAAAGCAGCAAATAAAGGGGGAAAAAGAGCAAGTATAGGCATTATCGCATAGCAAAGAGAAAGGACAGCGGCGGGCAGGGTGGGGGGTGGGGGGACAAAAATTGTAAAAACAATCCAACTTCAAAATATGCAATTTGAAATTATTTGATATAAAAGTAAATAATCCATTATGCAGCATATTCCCTGAAGTCATCATAGTACTACAGCAGAGTATAACTAATATTCAAAATGATGTCCTTGAAACCCCAATAGAATTGAAAATTATGGTGAGTATGCTCTTTAAACGTCAATAAGGTAGGGCCAGAATTTATTTTATCTTTTCCCCTGTTCATAATAAATAACCCATCTCTCCTTCATCACTAGCTCCTTCCCCATTAAATATATTTTTAAAACATTTCCATCGAGAAATATTTTTAAAGCATCAAGACTTACAACACTACACCCTCAGCTACCCAGAAAACTTGACTCTGAAAACAATTACCCCAAAGGTTGTCCAATAAGTGGACCGGAACACAACAGATCTCACGTGCACATTCCACTTCTCAACCCATGGTAACAGAACAGGTCCCTTATCCAACACTACCTTCAAAGAAAAATACTGGGGAGTTAATGACAACGAGTCCCTGTCTAGCGGCACTCACAGCATAGCACACATTGTTAACACCAAACTCACCTTTGCATTGTGCTGTGCAGTTTCCTCACTGCTTTCCTGTGCATTCTACCATTTGGTTGTCACAAATACTCTGTGAAGATATCTGATCTCATTTGCAAAGGCAGAAACTGTGCTTCAGGGAATTTAAGAACCTTGTCCAAGATCACATTGCTAATGAGTACAGGTGGGACTTCAATTTAGGTCCCAACTTCACATCTAAACAACTCTTTGTACAGGGGAGGGGCAGGAAGCAATTACATTAGTGTTTTTTGGAAGGGCAGCCATAACTCAGCTTCCCTCAGGCAGTCAATGCAGAGAGGACTGATAGCAGATCAGGAGACCAAGAAGGGAGTGCATCTCAAACACAGGCAAGACACAGGAAGCACCCACAATAGACTGAGACAAGCTTCCATTTTATTCTTCCTCATTCTGAGGAGACTGAATCAGTCTATTTTAGCCTGACAATTGGCGTTACTCAGGCAGTATTCATCTGAGTTTGACCTGAGAATGATTCACTCATATTATTGATCCGATTTGACTTGAACCATGATCCTAAATCTTAATTCAGTGTGTTTAGCTTGACCAAATTATATAAACTCACAGCATAAACAAATTGGATACAGTGTAGTTTGCCTTGTGTGGAAATTCTCTTTTCATTTTCAGTTTTCATATTTTATTACCTTAGTTATATGGGTAATATAGTGATTGTATGATTGTATTTAAGAGAGAATAAGATTACCATTAGAATAAAAGATCCTTAAATGTTATAAGTACATTCCCCCAAGTCCTGTAAAGATTATATTCCCAGATCATTTAAGTCAAGTACACTAATCTATATATGAAAAGACTCATTTAAGAACCTAGGAACGCCTCTGAAAATAAGAAAAATAGATCATTGTTATTCATGCGCACAGAGAACAAGCAGAGTTTAAATATAAGCATCACAAGTTCAATGTTCCTTAAATATGCTTAGAGTACTATATGATTTGTTCTTTGCTTGGATATAATTAGCATTCATCTGCAATATACCAAGGTCTACCTTCCTGTAGTTTATAGTCTAGCAAGGAGGTACATCCATATGAAGAAATGTGCCATGTAATCTGTAGGGTATGATAGGAACACAAAAAATAAAATGGTAAATAATATACCTAGATTACTAGAAAATTCTTATCATCAGAAATAACTATTACTCTGAATCTTGAAAGTGGATTGTGTTTGCTATGTAAATTGGGAAGGCTGGAATCGATTGCATTGGGGTGTTTGCAATACAATTGCATATGACAGAAGTTCAAAAACATGGAATTGAGCTCACAGAGAGCTAGGATAAGAGGAAAAGATGGAAGAAAGACCTGAAAAACCCTCTGTGCCATAAAAATGAGCTCAGACTTTGTTCTCTCAGCAATATCCTTATTGATCAGGACAAGCTACCTGTTATAACAGCTCTCAATTTCAGTATTTTGAAAGTAATTTTACATCAATAAAGTAGCTTACTCAAACAAGATGATGTGTGTTTGCCATGGCATGGCAACCAAAACTAATTGTCAGATCTTGCTCATTGTGCTTAGTTTCTATTTCCTTCATGATATCATTTTTCCTGTGGGTCAGTGATCAAGATAATTACATAGTTCCACTTTTGTTAAGTATCCAAGTCCAACAGGTAAGTACGGAAACTGAAAGCTGTATTGTACCTCTGTTGAGAATGCTCTATAATAATTATTCATTATGTAATAATATCCTCCAGGCTCTGAGCTAAGTGACATATATAAGGGTGTGTGTGTGTGTGTGTGTGTGTGTGTGTGTGTGTGTGTGTGTGTGTGTTTGGTCAAAGGTAGGTTTACAGTGTCTATATGAAAAAATAATTCAATAATCATAATACAAGAATAAACTGTTTAGTATACTCACAACTATAAACTTACTTTTGCTCCACCCTGTATAATGCCACCCTCAAAATACTTTTATTACATAACACAATTTTTCTCATTTTTTTAAATGAAGAAACTAAGGCTTAAGAAGTATAAATAGCTCACTCGGGTTCATATATCTTATAAATGACAATTTGGAACTTGAACCAAGTTATACAGACAGCAGAGGCCGATTCATAACCATTAAACTGACTCTAGGAACACAAATATAAATAATTACAGTTCTTGCCCTCAAGGAATATTTAATTTAGTGGCATAAATAGTCGACTGCAAAACAGACAGGAGATACACATGATGAGGACACACTGGGTGAACACTTGCCACAGATCTGAGCTACGGGGAACATTTTCCATGGATTCAACCTGCAAAATGAAGGAAGAAGAGGAGAAGGAAGCGTATTTCAAGCTGAAGGGAGAGGGGAATAAGAGCACAGTGTCTCTGTGAAAAACCACAAGTAGCTCCATAGGACAAGAGTCTCGTGGACGCCCTCAGGACCTTGCACTAGGACGTATATTGTTCACCTACTGCTGGAGCCACTTGATTGGAGCCTTTATCAATACTCTACCAGCAACAATTAAGTTTAAAATAATTCATTAAAGTTAGACTCCTAAAATAGGAGCTGCAAGGAAAATAGCCTCTGGTAAAATATAATCAGGAATATCCATGGTTTTTAAGAGTGTAAACTTCTGTTGGAATGCACAGTGAATGTGTTGGTCTCCGTCCAGGGCTGTAAGTACAATTAATCTTTTAATACCTCCCTCTAGGCTTTTACCATTAGTGGTCAGGCATTTAAGTTCATGAATGTAAAAGGGCAGCTATTAAGGGAGCCAGCCCAATTCTACCTGTATGTCAGAAAAGTGTAGTTTTTAGGACCATCAGAAATGATCAAATAAATTTTCAAAATTACAATTTTCAGAATTGTGGAATACCATTAAGTATTATAAGCACTGATGAAAGGGGAAGAACCAGAAAAATGAGTGTAACCATTAAGAGAATTAAAATTTAACAAAATTGTCCAGGTTGTGAGAACTAGGCCAGAAAGCATGATCCAGCACTGACTTTAAAAAGTAATTATTGTTTGACCAGAAGGTGGTGCAATGGATAAAGCATTGGCCTGGGACACTGAGGACCCAGGTTCGAAACCCTCGGCTGGAGTCCCCCACCCCTGGTCAAGGCACATATGAGAAAGCAATCAATGAACAATTAAGGTGCCACAACTATGAGTTGATACCTCTTATCTTTCTCCCTTCCTTCCTGTCTCTCTCTCTTGCTAAAAAAAAAAAAAAAGTAACCATTTTTTAATTTTAAAGTAATCTTTAATAGCCTAACCAGGCGGTAGTGCAGTGGATAGAGAATCGGATTGGGATGCAGAAGACCCAGGTTCAAGACCCCGACGTTGCCAGCTTGAGTGTGGGCTCATCTGGCTTGAGCAAAAAGCTCACCAGCTTGAACCCAAGGTCGCTGGCTTGAGCAAGGGGGTTACTCGGTCTGCTGAAGGCCCATGGTCAAGGCACATATGAGAAAGCAATCAATGAACAACTAAGGCGTTGCAACGAAAAACTGATGATTGATGCTTCTCATCTCTCTCCGTTCCTGTCTGTCCCTATCTATCCCTCTCTCTGACTCTCTCTCTCTGTCATTGTAGAAAAAAAAAAAAATTAAAGTAATCTTTAATAAATCTTCAAGGCTAAGTCATTTAACCTCACAAACTTTTACCACCAACATAACTCAACTTCCCACCACCATCACCAGCACCAAGAGAAAAGTTGCGCAATTTCCACATGGATGTTGCAATTTTGGATTCAGGCATTTGTAACTTCCTCCAACATAACTCCTGCTTGGACAAATAAAATAGATATTTAGCAAAGAACCAAACCGTAACTGAGCTCAGAAAGGCAACTTCACCCTGTCTTCTGAAATAGGGATCAAGAATTTTAGAGCCCAAGCTACTTTTTTTCCCCCCTCAAACCCACTGATTCACACCCATAGTTCTAATTCATCTGAATTTTGTTGAGGAAAATAAATATCCCGTATGTCAAAATAACAAAGATACAACACTTGTAACAATTTACCCATTTATCAGTTAAACTCATTCTCAGATGGGATTTGGGGCTTGAGAACACCACAAGGACTAGTGGTGTTCTCCAACTACTGAGCCAAAATTTCCACAACTATTCCCTTCTCTGTTTAGTCCTATGATTCCCAAGATATATACCCTGACCTAAACTGACCAATTACAAATCAGGCTGTACACAGGGGCAGAAAATAAGGGCAAAAGGGGACCGATTCGATTTGTAACCTTATTAATAATTAGGGATCTGGCAAGAAAGAGATGGCATATTCAATTTGGATAAATGGGAGAGTTTGATAAAAATGAGGTGTCGGGAAATCATAAGAGATAAAGGAGTATTGTAGGACTCATTATTTCTGGGTTTTATTACTTCCCAACTGGAATTGTAACTGAACTTCAGCAAGCCACCCCACTACCCTGTAATCCAGCTGCTTCTGTTTGATGGGGCACATGATCACACCAGCTAATTCTGTGGGAAGTTGCCCAGGGCTACACATCCTTTCTTCTCAAATAATCCTATGATCTAAGGCAATTTCAGCAACGATACCAAGGCAATGACTAAGGAACGCTGTCAATGCTCTAATAGTGGTGCTAGCAAAAGCCCATTCAGCAAGAAATGCAAATCCATACCCAGATTCTGAAGGACTACATGTTGTCCCCTCTCCTCCATGATGAAAGGGACCCAACAGTAATCAGTCTGCTACCAGGTAACTGGCTTGTACCCCTAAGAATGGTCCAGGACAGGTACATAGCAATAGCATTTGTTGGGTAGGTCAGCCTTGGTGAGAGGAAGTTCTATGTTCCTGAGCATCCCATGGGACAACAGAAACAGATATTTTCCTCCAAAATCTGTTTTACAGGGTGAGGCTGGTTCTTTCAGCTAAAGGAGAATCCTGCCTCTACCACCACAAGAGGCTCCGAGGGATTTGGGGGCTCAAAGGTCTCAGCTTTGTCTGTGTCTGCCCAGATGATTCTTCCCCGTGTTTCAGTGTCCAGTTCTTTCTTTTTATTGTTCTTACTTTAGCATAAGAGACCTGACAATATTGCATATTCAACTTAATTGGGACTGAATTTCTGTACCTTTTACAGCTAAATTCTTTTCTTTGTCCTCAGTTATATCTTCCCTGTCACAATAGGTGATAAGTCGCTCCTAAGTGACCTTTGAGGCTGTTTGTTTTTTTCTTGGCTTAAAACATCTATTATCTCACAGTTTTGTTAGGTCAGAAGTCTGGGACCAGTACCACTGGACTCTCCAGAATGGGGATTCACGGCTGAAATCAGTGTGGCCCCGGACTGCAGTTCTTATCTGGGACTAAGATCCTCTTCCAAATTCATTGGCTGCAAGTAGAATTCACTTTCTTGTGGGTACAGGACTGAGCTCCATTGTCTGCTGACTATCGATCAGGAAAGGCTGCATATTCTAAACCAGGGGTCCCCAAACTACGGCCAGCGGGCCGCATGCGGCCCCCTGAGGCCATTTATCTGGCCCCCACCGCACTTCCAGAAGGGGCACCTCTTTCATTGGTGGTCAGTGAGAGGAGCATAGTTCCCATTGAAATACTGGTCAGTTTGTTGATTTAAATTTACTTGTTCTTTATTTTAAATATTGTATTTGTTCCCATTCTGGTTTTTTTACTTTAAAATAAGATATGTGCAGTGTGCATAGGGATTTGTTCATAGTTTTCTTTATAGTCGGGCCCTCCAACCGTCTGAGGGACAGTGAACTGGCCCCCTGTGTAAAAAATTTGGGGACCCCTGTTCTAAACCAAGGCCCATAAATTTTATAATCACTATTTTCAACAAAATAATGAATTTTATCATTTAATTCTCAACACCTAGCCTTCCACCTGGACCTAATTCTCTGCCCCTACTATCAATATTGAGATGATCATATTGTCACTGAATGCCAGTAATTATCCATGTCCCATGCCCCCTAACAAGAAAGTTCTCTTGAAGTCTGTGAGCAATTCACTTCCAACAGCCCTTCTACTCCTGGGTCCAATTACTGCAGACACAGCTAGCTCCAAAATAACAAAGTTGTGTGTTTATTATGTGAGAAGACTTTCTTAAATGGATCTGTTCACAAAGATGTGGACAGGATGTAAAGAAGCCACAAAGGGCAGTACAGTATCCCAGGGCTACTGAGAGTGGGGCGATGGAAACATCTCCAGGCCCCCAGCAATGAGGACAAGAGAGTGTCTATCAGAACCCAGAAGGAGGATCAGACAAAAAGACACAAAGAGACAGAGAGAAAGTGAGAGGTTGGGGTTCAGGACTCCCTGAAGGGACCTGTGGCTTTTAGGCAAAGAATGAGTCCAGTTTATGGTGAGATGTCAGGGGGTAAAAACTGGAGAAATACATTTTTCCTCTCTCCCTCTGTCCCACTGTCCCAACCCAGGCAGAGAACTCTATCGGTGAGTCCATTCAGTTTAGCCTCTCAGGGCACAGTGCATAGTAGAGAAGGGTGGACGGACAGAGGATCTGAATGGTCAAAAGCAAGACATTGTATAGTAACTGAAACTTCTATTCATGAATGAATTGAATCAAATGTACAAGTCAAGCAACACAAAATATTTTCTTAGTCAGGCCTTTCCCTAGCACTATCTTCTCCAACACACTCTGTGTGCCAAGGCATGTACAAATTAGCAGTGTTGTTATGCTTTAGTATTAAATTCTGTGTTATGAGAACAGAACTCATAACAATAAATACAAAATAGTGGTAAATAAAGTGCTTTCATTCAGAATAATTCTTTCATATTCCAGCTAAATAAAGAGATAAGAATTTAAAAAGGATATTTACTTCTTAAGCGTTTTCATAATCACTTACCATTTCCCATCTTCTCCATAGTTTTCCTCTTTTGAGTAGCTTCTTTTGCAGTCTAATAATTTTCAAGGCATCTTTTTTTTTTTTGCTATAGATAAATATTTATATAATACTTGGGTTTTTAAAAAATAAAATTTCAGTCTCTGTTAAGAAGGCAGATAATTTTGACCTCTCTCATAATTCAATGTATATAAACAGAAGTGCAAATAAACACAATGAAAGGACAGCTGGAATCTCAAAGTAAGGTAATTCTAAAATATATCCAAAGTCTTTGTTTAAAATAAAGAAACAAACAGAAACACATGTATTAGAGTACTATGATTAAATCCCCTTAAAAGTGACATGTTCTGAAGATGACAAGCTAAATTATATCCCAAACTGAGCACTGCTCTGATTTAAACTAAGTGTTAAAGTAGTACAAATTAGCATCTTGATTTTATAACATTAATTAGATATTCACTATGTGCCAGATATTGTGCTAGAAGGTTATAGTCCAGTTGGAGAAACTAACTTGTAAACAATACTTATAAATCCATGCGCATTAAGGAACAACCTTCTGAATCCCACCACTCGCCCTTTCCGACAGCACACTTTTCCACAACTGAAGGAACTGACTCTTGCTGTCTGCCTTGCCCTCTATTCCTCAGCTTCCTCTGAGATGTTCCTTTTTCCTCTCCAAATCATATTTCATCTTCCAAGTTCAACTCAAGCCCTGTGGAACAGAGACTGCCAACTGACCACAAATTAATTACCTTTCTGCTGAGAACATAGCCTTCCCATCTTTTCCCACCTCCCTTGCTGTTTATGGGCCCCTCAGAATCAGTAACAGTCAACGGGATGTGAGTGAAAGTGGTGGGAACCACCGCCGGATGTAACTCATAAAAAGTGCTGCCCTCACTGCTTCATGCCCTTTCCTACTACCAGGACATTGGGGCAATGACATCCAGATCAACTTTAGAAGCCAGGTGTCAAAGTTGCAACTTCTGTTGCCACTAGCCTAAATTCCTGATGATTCGACAGATTCAGAATCCCCTGCCAACCAAGAATCCCCTGGACTATTATATTACATGAGCAAGCAATAATCTTAGTATGTTGAGCCATTACAGTTGAGGTCCTTTTTGGTATAACAATTCAGCTTACCTAAATCTGTCTCTTCCAATAAATTACTTGTAGTCACTCTTATTAATACCCTCTTAGCACTTGTACATTATACCACACATTATGATACTCAGTTTGTAGCCTCATTTTTTTTTCTTTTGGTTTGATGTTTCATAGTGGCCTTCTTGCATTTCTTAGTTCCTTAATTTCTTAAACCAGAGATAATCTTTCCCGGAGCCTAAACCAGGGGTTTTAGCAAAAAAGAAACATGATTATAAAGCAAAACTGTTCAAAAAAGTCTTGTGTAGAAAAGAATTAACTTTACCCAAAGAGAGATCCGCTCCAACTGCTGGAAGGCTCTTAGGATTCCCTGAATGATAAAAGTGTCTTTCTATCCAGGCCACACTTGAGTTTATGTTACCCAGGTGACTCCTGGTGGCCCTCTTAATTATGCTAATGAAATGACTCAGGATGTTGGCTGGCCACATCATAAAGACTAACCATGTGCTGGCAGTTGTAGTTTTGAGCCATATGATATCATCTTGCCCTTCAGGGAGAGTAGGGAAGTGGATATTAAGTTCAACCAAGTGGGTAATGTTTCAGTCATGCCTGTATAATGAAACCCAATGCACATTCTGGACACAGAAGCTCAGGTAAGCTTCCTCTGTGGGCGATACTGCACATGTGTGTTGACAGTGGACCGATACCGTGTCACTGAGGACACAGAAGCTCCAAGTTTGGAAACTCCAAGGCCCAGGTTTCTCCCAAAGTATCTCTTCCTTTGTCCAATTCTGATTTGTGTATTTTGCTATAATAAAACTGTAATCACAAGAAATGCATTTTCATGAGTTCTGTGATTTGTTCCAGTGAAGTTTTAAACTTGAGGGATTCCATGGGGACTCTGAATTTGTAGCCAACTGATTGTAGGTCAGGGTGGACCTGGAGACCCCCCATCTTATAGCTGGTATCAGAAGTCTTGGGCAGGTTCAGCAGTCTGGAAGATTGTGCCCTTAACCTCAACTTTGGAAACTGGATACTTATAATTTCTAAAATTGAATGTAAAATATCAGTACAAACTCATGATTTTCTACTCTTAAATCTTTATACATTTCCTAACTCTATCCATTGAAAAGGCCTAGAAGTAATAACTACCCAGTAGCAATAAATACCTCTCGCAACCAGATTGTGCTTTCTATATATCTTTAAGGAGGTTTTCTGGTTGATTATCTGGAACAAGAAGCATATACTACATTTGGATCATCTTGCTGTGCCAGAAAGCAAAAAGCTTCCAAAGACAAATGCAGTCTATGTCAACATAAAGAACTTCATAATATCTTTTAAAAAGAGATCATTTTAACAAAAATGGAATAACAACAATAAATAGAAGCACATCAAATTCAAATGGAAAAAGTATTTTATGAGTTCATAATTATAATTTTTTAAGCAAACACATTGGTCACCATTGGATATTGCTAGGGCACCAACACCTTACTCTAATAACAAAAAAATAAAAAGAAAAATAAGCATTTTTATTATTTTCCTGTACAAACAGTATTCCAGATAACAAAGTAACTAATATTTTTTTCTAAAGAAAATTCCAGAAAAAAAAGATATATGTATGTATAGCCATATTAGAAAATCATTTTTTTATTCTTCCCCTTATCTTTTGCTCTTCCTCTTCTTTTCCTCTCATTTGCCCTCTTCCTTCCTATCATGTCCTCCTCCTCTCTTTCCTTCGCAAACAACTCAGTTCTAAAGTCATTAGGTAATATATTCCAAGTAAGCACCCAGGCTTGGGGGCAAGAGGAGATCCATGGTATTCCCCAGTGAACGTCCTGGGTTTTTAGCTATCTGTTGTGACATAAACTACCACACACTGAGAAACTTAAACCCACACACTTATTACCTCACAGCTGCTACGCATCAGGAGTTCGGGCACAGCTTAACTAGGTTTTCTGCTCAGGGTCTCACAAGGCTGAAATCAAGCTGTCAGTAAGAGCTGTAGTCTTATCTGACTCGGGGAAGGTCTACTTCCACCTAACTCAAGTAGTTGGCAGAATTCAATTCTTTGTAACAGTATGACTGAAGAATAGAAGTGTCTTTGCTGTCCATGCCAACACTGAGTTACACAGGTGACTCATGGTGGCACTCTAGATTATGCCACCCCCCCACCCCTGCTTTCACTTTGCTGTGGATTAAAGATAAATATTAGACTTGAAACCATAAAAATTCAAAAGAAAGCACAGGCAGTAAAATCTTAGACATTTCTTACAGCAATATTTTTTCTGATATATCTCCTCAGGCAATGGAAACAAAAGAAAAAATAAAAACCATGGGACTACAACAAACTAAAAAGCTTGTGCACAGCAAAAAAGCAACCCACATAGAGAACTGAATGGGAGAACATATTCACCAATGCTACATCTGATGGGAGTTAAAATCCAAAATGTATAAAGAACTTATAAAACTCAACACTAAAAAAACAACCCAATTAAAAAATAAGCAAAGGGGGCCCTGGCCAGTTGCTCAGTGGTGGAGCGTCGGCCCAGCATGTGGAAGTCCCAGGTTCGATTCCTGGCCAGGGCACACAGAAGAAGCACCCAGCTGCTTCTCCACCCTTCCCTTTTTCCTTTCTCTCTATCTCTCTCTTCCCCTCCTGCAGCCAAGGCTCCATTGGGGAGCAAAGTTGGCCTGGGTGCTGAGGACGGCTCCATAGCCTCTGCCTCAGGCACTAAAAAATGGCTCTGGTTGCAATGGAGCAATGGCCCCAAGATGGACAGAGCACTGCCCTCTAGTGGGCATGCCGGGTGGATCCTGGTTGGGTGCATGTGGAAGTCTGTCCTCTGCTTCTCCACTTCCCACTTCAGAAAAATACAAAAAAAAAAAATGAGCAAAGGACCTGAATAAATAAATACTTCTTCTCCAAAGAGGACATACATATGGCCAACAGACATATGAAAAGATGCTCAATGTCACTATTCATCAGAGAAGTGCAAATTAAACCCATAATGAGTTATTACCTCACACCTCTCAGAATGGTTTTCATCAATAAATCAACAAACAACAAGTGTAATTAAGGGTGTGGAGGAAAGGGAATCCTTGTGCACTGCTGGTGGGAATGCAGATAGGTGCAGCTACTGTGCAGAGCAGCGTGGAGATTCCTCAAAAAAATTTTTTTTAAATGTGACTGTTTTATGATCCCTATGCTCTTTATAATGGAAGTTGTAGATAGATGATTCTACTGAATGATCAATCATTATATGCGAGTCAACAAAGGAGAATATTCTTCATAATGTGATACAACATAAAGTACACAGTAGCCACTATGAAGTATTCGTCCCTCAAAATTGAGACGTGAATCTCAATGCCTCTAGTTATAATGAAGAGTGAGCAGGAAACATAGAGAATAGAGCAATCATTCAATACCACCACAGGAAGCAATTAGCCAAGTCCAGAGTGTGGAACTGAACAGACAAATTACCTGATTCCTCCAACAAATTAATTACAAAAAAGAAAATGGCAAAAGAGAGGATTTTAGTAGAATAAGAGACTTTAGAGACATAGTGACTAAGTGTAACTATGGATCTTGTTGGATACTGAGCTGAATAAACCAACAGCAATATGACATAATGAAGATAATAAATAACTGATATGAGGAATAATTGTTGAATTTATTAAAAATGAATACTTCATGATAGTTACATTTTAAATTTCTTTTTATAGAAATGTGTATCAATGTATTTATATGTAGAATGATACAATGTTTCCAATTTGCTCTAAAATAGACCAGCAAGATAAAAAAGTGATAAAAACTTTGGCAAAACTTGATGATTTTTGAAGGTAGGTATCAATTTATTATACTAGTCTCTCCTTTCATGTATATTTAAGAATTTCCATTTTGAAAAAATTAAATATATGTGTAAAAAAATAGCCTTCCTATTTCTTAAAGTGGCTTTGAATATTTTATTTTCCTTAATAATACGGATAGAAAATCAAATGTTAACAAAGAAACTTGGGGGGGGGGGGGGAAAGCACATGAAGTTTCAGCTTGTTTAAAATTGTTCAAAATTTTGAGTAGTATGAGATTCAGAACGTTAGATAGATTAATGGAGAGAAAATGAAGAGAGAAAGTGCGAATTCACAGACACCCACCCTCAGTGACAAAGTGACCCCTTAGTTAACAGTGGGAAGAGCCACTGCCAGTGTACTTTGGTAATGGAAGATGACTATTGGAGCAAGATTATGGTGGGATATACTTTAGATCAGTGGTCCCCAACCTCTTTTGGGCCATGAACCGGTTTAATGTCAGAAAATATTTTCACGGGCCGGCCTTTAGGGTGGGACGGATAAATGCACAAAATAAAATTATGCGACCGGTGTAAAAACTGTGGTATTTTTAAATATAATTGTCGAACTTACGAGACAAGCATCAAGAGTGAGTCTTAGACGGATGCAACAGAGGGAATCTGGTCATTTTTAAAAAATAAAGCATCATTCAGACTTAAATATAAATAAAATGGAAATAATGTAAGTTATTTATTCTTTCTCTGCGGACCGGTACCAAATGGCCCACGGACCAGTACCAGTCCGCGGCCTGGGGGTTGGGGACCACTGCTTTAGATCCAATTAAGTCCAACTTGTGCCTAAGAAATGATAAAATGCCTGATCTGTGCTGGCGCAGTGGATACAGTGTCCACTTGGAATGCTGAGGTCACCGGTTTGAAACCCCAGGCTTGCCTAGTCAAGGCACATACTAGAAGCAGTGACTATGAGTTGATGCTTCCCGCTCATCCTCCCTTCTCTCTTTCTCTCTCTCTAAAATTAAAAAAATAAAATACTTAAATTTTTTAAAAAGTGACAAAAATGAGTCGTAGCTTTAAATTATATGCCTGGCCAGTTTTTAAGGTAGGCTCTTGATTCTGCACATAATGCTGTGCTACAGTCCCAAACTTCATCAGAAATACCCAGAAGCCCCTTTGCCTCCAGCCCTGATGTACAATACAGTCCCAGAAAACTTTTCAGAAAGCTTAAAGGGATCACTACTCGCCCCAGGACAGAGTAATTCAATTACTACAACATTAAATTGTCATGTAATGTCCACAACACTTCTACAGGTCCAGATTTTGGAACAGATGGCCCCGCAGGTCAGAGATACATTGTCTGCTAAGGAATTAGTTATCAAGACTTTTGGAGTCACAAGATGAAATTGTTTATATTCTAAAGAAATATAAATATTCCAGCATGATCGGGGACAGGGTAATGTAGAAAATCAATTAGATTCAATTAGATATTCAGAAATGTGTTTGATTGAAAAATAAAATTACCCAATAAATCAAAACACTTTTTAAGGATTTAAGGAAACTGACTTTACTCCACTCACAAAACTCTTCTTCACAAAGAGACTTGTAGAATATCTAACACAGTAAGTGCCCAATACCTGTTCTGATATAAGTGAAGCAAGACTGCAAATAGAAAGACATGGAAGCTAGTCCAGGGACTTTGCTTAAACCACATATATTTTCAATTTAAAAAGAGCAACCCAAAAATCCCTACTGAATTCTTTCACCAACAATTGACAGGGGTCATTGTGCCCAATCCAGAGCTGCTGAATCTGAATATCAGAGAGTTTAATGTAGCTTGCTCCAAACTACTCAGCTGTTACCACTTAATAGCAAAACAAATAGCTGCAAATTAAAAACTCAAGTCTCCAGGAGCCTTTGTGTTAGATCTTTTCTATCTTTTCCCTTAAACAAGTGAGAAGGGGAATAAGGGTAACCTTTGGAAGTAAAGTAGATGGACAGAGCAATCAAACAAATCGAGAGTGGATCAAGTTTTCTGCAGAGCTAAGAAACAGTAGAGGTATCACTGTATGTGGAATTAACCTTCTGGGCTTAATATTTCATATTAACGTCTTTCCTGCTGAAGTTTATTTTAGAAAATTCAAGCTAAAGCATCCCTTTTGGGTGTGGGTGTGTCCTTTACCTTTGTCTGCAATAGGAGTTTCACACACAAGAAAGTAGAAATCGGCTTTTTACAGTGGATCGATAAGAGCTCTCTGGTAGTGCACAGAATGCCTCCCAGAAACAGTTCTGTCTTTACATCCCATAAAATGACCTCAATATCTAGAAAAAAAATATTCTATTTTCCCATCCATTTCTATTTTCCCACATCAGAGAGACTGCACATTGCTTATACTATGCGGTACACCGCGACAGCTGGGAGAGAGATTTATCACATGCTGATACTTCTCAGTTTAGAGAGGTCTTGCTACTGTGTTCTCTTCTCTTGCATACATCTAGAAGCTAGAGAAATTAAGTTCAAATATTCAATATAAGTAAATATTCCATCAAAAAAGTTACTAAATATATTTTCTGTCCTGTCTTTTCTTCGTTTCCTCTCATCTCCATCTCCCCTGTTAGTTAATTTTCTCTTTCTCACATAAATGTACAAAATTAAATATACTATATTTCAAAACTGCATTCACTAAAATTTAACTACCAGCACTTACATGGATAAAAAATATATCTTTAAGCAAGTTCACACAAATAACGTTCAACTTTGGGAAACATTTAGACTAAAAGAAAATGCTGAAAGCTATTATGTCATGGCTTTTTATGAAATAAATAATTTTAGGAAAACTCCAATAATTTGAATTTAAATACCTTGGTGCGCATAATCTCAGAATTATATTATTTAAAAGGTAGTAACTATACCCAAAATTAATATAATAGTAAAAGTCAACTGTAATTGAAAAATAAAAATATATATTTAAAAAATAAAAAGCTAGGAAGAATTTGAAAGGGAGAAATCTGAGGCTTCAATTTAAAAATCTTGACTCCTTTAGTTTCTTAGTATGTTTTAGTAAATAGCTCTCATTTTAAAGCCATGTATGTTAACAACTAAAGCAGGACTATGGCAAATCCAATGCAAACTTAGAAGATTCCAGATGGGACTTAAAGACATATACCTTTCTACAGCCTTATTGTAAATTTTATACTTCAGTACTCCTGCCTCAGACACTTGCGTTTGTAGCCATATGTAACTTGTTGATTCTATACCAGAGGGTAAACACACAGAACTCCTCCATCATCACAGAAAATTCTACTGGACAGGAATTAACTGTATTGCCTGTAACGGTGTGCATACAATCTGTCCTTGTCCCAGAAACCAACATAAACTCTCTCCAACTAAACCTGATACATCCTTCAGAGCTTCTACTCTACTGCTGATTCTTACTAAACTTTATAGCTCTTATTTCAAGACCACATGTCACTCCAAAACTGCCTTGTATTACTAAGCTTCTGTATATATGTTTTTTTAAAAACTATATTCATTCAGTTTTAAAATATTCAACAAGTACTCTACACCGTAGCACTCTTCTGAGTTCTGGGAGATGATGTTAATCAAAGCAGACAAGGAAATAAGCTAACACTTCCTTAAGTTCTCTGGTACTTAGAACAAAGTAAGTACACAGTTATTAAGAAGCTATAGACGTTCATGTTTTAAAGGAAAAAATAAACAACAAAAATAAATATTTTGACAGGAAGAAAAAAGATGCCTTCCAACTAGGTCTACATTCTGAATTAGATACGTTTCATCGGGTCACTTACATACTATTTTATTATTACATTTATGAGAGCATTCAACCCAGTGCATCATTTCCTGAACTTTTTAAAAAATAGTCTCATTGAGTTGCTAAGGCCATTAACAACCACATAATCTAGACTCAACGTTGAGCTCTTTCATAGCAGAGAATAATTATTTTAATCATAAAAGATGAGGTATATTAGTTACAATAAAGGCTCAGGTACTTTAATAAAGAGATAAAAATAGTGGCTTAGGGCCCTGGCCCGTTGGCTCAGTGGTAGAGCGTCGGCCTGGCGTGCAGAAGTCCCAGGTTCGATTCCCGGCCAGGGCACATAGGAGAAGCGCCCATCTGCTTCTCCACCCCTCCCCCTCTCCTTCCTCTCTGTCTCTCTCTTCCCTTCCCGCAGCAATGCTCCATTGGAGCAAAGATGGCCCGGGCGCTGGGGATGGCTCCTTGGCCTCTGCCCCAGGCGCTAGAGTGGCTCTGGTCGCGCAGAGTGAAGCCCCGGAGGGGCAGAGCATCGCCCCCTGGTGGGCAGAGCGTCGCCCCCTGGTGGGCATGCCAGGTGGATCCCGGTCAGGCGCATGCGGGAGTCTGTCTAACTGTCTCTCCCCGTTTCCAGCTTCAGAAAAATACAAAAAAAAAAAAAAATAGTGGCTTAGATAAGATATAATGTTTCTTTCACATAGAAACCCTGTGGGAGCATGCAAGGTTGCGGGGTGGCGCTAATCCACACGGAGCTTCAGGATTGCTCCCCCATTCCCCTAAGTACTCTTTTCATCTACATGGTGGAAGTTGGATCACTATCACGGTACATTCCTACCCAAAAGAAGGGAAAAAGAGAGAAAACCCAGAATATTGTTTTATTTTTAAGCAAATGAGGCAGAAGTTGTCCATGTCACTTCTATTCCCATCCCACTGGTAATAACTTAGTTATGTGGGCACTCTTTATCAAAGGAAATCTTGGAAATGTAATCTCTAGCCAGCTGGCTATATGCTCCCAAAGAGAGAATGAAATGCTAGGAGCAAGGAGAGTTTTTCAGTCAAATTATTTTAGCTGGACTTTCTAGAGAAGCTGTTCTCTGAGGTTATTATTCTATTTATGCAAAAAGCATAAAGGAACTACCAAATGAATTACAATTCTAAGCACGTGCCTCTTGAAGAAAGCATTATCATGTTATGTTCAGAATTCACATTGTCATTTTCCAAAGATTTATATGTGTCTAAGAATAAGGCTGATAAAAGGTATGCTGATCAGTGAATAGTAGGTTCTAATAAATGTTATTGACTTACTCTATTACCATTTTATAAAACATGTAATACAATATCTGAACCTGCCTCAAAGAGCTTATGACTTCAAAGGAGACCAGCAGAATGTAACATATATGGAAATAGAAGTACACAGTGCATCTAGCATAAGCTCAGATAAAATCATGAAATATGCAACATATGTCATCTCCCCTTTTTTTCTATTTCAACACTGAGCATCTTCCCCAAAACAACAGCAATTCTTTAAGGCTCTTTAAACAACAAGAATACCAATCCTTTGAAGATTCTCTTCCCTGTAGGAAAAAGATTATATCTGAAAACCCATAATACCTGAGTAAGAGTTTGTTCAAGTTATAGTCTCCAAATCATATTTACATTGTAATGGAAGTTTTTCGGGGAAAAGAACACAAACGACTGTATCTGTAATGGTCATATTTGGTAGCCCTGACTCCTATATGAGAAAAGTACTTAAGGTAATCTGATTCTTACATGCAGTATAAGGAATCGACTAAATATAATTCACACATAGCCTGACTTGCCTGCATTCGCACTATTTGACCAGTAATGTTTATATCCCCTAGTTTTTGCACAGCTTCAAGTATGCAGTTTTCCCCTGAGGACAAAGCTTTCCAACTAACTGTACTTTCACACTGCCACCAGGGACAAACTATTGAGCTTGATGTTCCCTTATTCTAAATTATGTTCTTAGAATCCTAGTTTATGACAGTGACCAAGAAAACTTTAAGAATATTGCCTGCTGCTAACCTTGAGAAACATATCTTATTGAACCCAGTCCTTGGCAATGTCACTCAGATTAAGATATTAATCCACCCACTTGTCCCAGTTGGCTCTAGATTGCATATAGGTAGGTAGGTAGGTAGGTAGGTAGGTAGGTAGGTAGGTAGATAGACAGATAGATGATAGATAGATAGATAGATAGATAGATAAAAAGATAGATAGATTGAAAGATAGATGATAGATAGATGTTAGACAGATATGTGAATCATGATTATTTCTCTAAATCTAAAGGCTGTTCAACCATATTCAAAGGTTGGTGAAAATTTATGATAGTGTTCGAAGCTTTCTAAGAGCAAAACCTTAATAAAGAAAACTATTATGTTCCATATTTTTATTGTCACATAAAAGAACAATTTAGTATGAGCCCTCACACTTCTGACTTGTTGGAACAGCTAAGACAATTTTTCCTTGAAGTCTTTCATTGAGTATTTCTAAAGCACTTGGGCTGAAGTGATCTCAAAGCTTTATGGGACTGAAGTCCAAGATGGCTGCCTCATGTGGCTGACCAGTGATACTGGCTGCAGGATGGGAGATCAGCCAGAGTTTTTATCTAGAGGCTTTACATGTGGCTGAAGCTTTCCAGTATGGTGGCTTCATTCCCAGATCCTTTATTCCAAGAGACCAAAAACAGACACTGCCACTGTCTTAAGGTCTAGGCTTAAAAACTGGCTCAGCATCAACCCTGACATAGTCAATTGTCAAAGTTCACTCAGATTCCAGAATAGGGACCACAGACTCCACTTCTTAACAGAGAAGTGTTAAGAATTTGGGGACATCTCAAATTGGTCACACATGGCTGTATACTCACTGCAGGTACAAGGAACATCAAAGAGATCATTAAGAGCATTTTTCCCTGTAGTACCAGAGAATTAAACTACAAGTGATAAATTTAAGAACAAAATAATTTGCTGACCAGGCAGTGGTACAGTGGATAGAGCATTGGCCTGGGATGTTGAGAACCCAGGTTCAAAATCCCAAGGTCGGTGACGTCACGGAAATGGCGCCGTGAGTAGCGCGTCCGACAGATCTCCCCAAAATCACAACAAATTTATCAACTAGAAACAGGAAAATTTATCTTCGGAGCAAACTGAAAGCAAAAGGACTGTTATCGCTCGAATCTGAGAGACGAGGGTGTGGAGGAAGCTACCGCAGGGACGTTCATTCAAGCCGCGAGAAAGTTCGCCTGTGTGCTATTAACAAGACCACCCTCAGATGCCAATAAGAAAGAGGAAATCGAATATTATGGATACAAAAGAAAGAGAGGTAACACAAATAGATGTGGAAAAATCTATGGGGAAAAGACTTAACATATTGGAAGCCTTGGAGCTAAATGACAGAGAATTTAAAATAGAAATCTTAAAAATACTCAGAGATATACAAGAAAACACGGAAAGGCAATATAGGGAGATCAGAAAACAACTCAATGAACACAAAGAATATATTACCAAGGAAATTGAAACTATAAAAACAAATCAAACAGAAATGAAAAACTCAATTCACGAGCTGAAAAACGAGGTAACAAGCTTAGCTAGCAGAACAACCCAGATTGAAGATAGGATTAGTGAAATAGAAGACAAACAACTTGAGGCACAACAGAGAGAAGAAGAAAGAGACTCAAAAATAATAAAAAACGAGAAAGCCCTACAGGAATTATCTGACTCCATCAGAAAGAATAACATAAGAATAATAGGTATATCAGAGGGAGAAGAGAAAGAAAATGGAATGGAGAATATACTCAAACAAATAATAGACGAGAACTTCCCAAGCCTGTGGAAAGAACTAAAGCCTCAAATTCAAGAAGCAAACAGAACACCGAGTTTTCTTAACCCCAACAAACCCACTCCAAGGCACATCATAATAAAGATGACACAAACCAATGACAAAGAAAAAATTCTCAAGGCAGCCAGGGAAAAGAAGAGTACAACATATAAAGGAAGGCCTATTAGATTATCATCAGATTTCTCAGCAGAAACTCTACAAGCTAGAAGAGAGTGGACCCCAATATTTAAAGCCCTGAAAGAGAGGAACTTTCAGCCAAGAATACTATACCCATCAAAGCTATCCTTCAAGTATGAAGGAGATATAAAAACATTCACAAATACAGAAAAGATGAGAGAATTTATCACGAGAAAGCCCCCACTCCAGGAAATACTAAAGGGGGTTTTCCAACCAGATTCAAAGAACAAAAGAAAACAACACCACAAGTAACAGCTCCACCAAGAACACAATAAAACCAAACTTAAACTGTGACAACAAAGGAAAAAAAAAAGGGGGGAGAGGATGGAGATTAACAGTAGCAAAGGACGATGAAGTGCAGAAATACTTATAAGATAGGGTACTACAATGAATATGGTAGGTACCCTTTTCATTACTTAATGGTAACCACCCTAGAAAAAACCACCACAAAAACACATGACTTAAAAAAGGTAGCAACAGAGGAAAGAAGTATGGAACACAAACAAACAGAAACAAATGATAGAAAAACAAAAGAGAAGAATCAAACTAGATACAAAACTAACAGAAAGCAATTTATAAAATGGCAGTAGGGAACCCACAAGTGTCAATAATTACACTAAATGTAAATGGATTAAACTTACCAATAAAAAGACACAGAGTAGCAGAATGGATTAAAAAAGAAAATCCAACTATATGCTGCCTACAAGAAACACATCTAAGCAACAAGGATAAAAACAAATTCAAAGTGAAAGGCTGGAAAACAATACTCCAAGCAAACAACACCCAAAAAAAAGCAGGTGTAGCTATACTCATATCTGACAATGCTGACTACAAGACAGAAAAAGTACTCAGAGACAAAAATGGTCACTTCATAATGATTAAGGGGACACTGAATCAAGAAGACATAACAATCCTTAATATATATGCACCAAACCAAGGAGCACCAAAATATATAAGACAGCTACTTATTGACCTTAAAACAAAAACTAACAAAAATACAATCATACTTGGAGACCTCAATACTCCGCTGACGGCTCTAGATCGGTCATCCAAACAGAGAATCAATAAAGATATAGTGGCCTTGAACGAAATACTAGAACACCTGGATATGATAGACATCTACAGGACACTTCATCCCAAAGCGACAGAGTATACATTTTTCTCTAGTGTACATGGAACATTCTCAAGAATTGACCATATGTTGGGCCACAAAGACAATATCAGCAAATTTAGAAAAATTGAAATTGTACCAAGCATATTTTCTGATCATAAAGCCTTGAAACTAGAATTCAACTGCAAAAAAGAGGGGGAAAAAACCACAAAAATGTGGAAACTAAACAACATACTTCTAAAAAATGAATGGGTCAAAGAAGAAATAAGCGCAGAGATCAAAAGATACATACAGACAAATGAAAATGAAAATACGACATATCAGAATCTCTGGGATGCTGCAAAAGCAGTAATAAGAGGAAAGTTCATATCACTTCAGGCCTATATGAACAAACAAGAGAGAGCTGAAGTAAACCACTTAACTTCACACCTTAAGGAACTAGAAAAAGAAGAACAAAGACAACCCAAAACCAGCCGAAGAAAGGAGATAATAAAAATCAGAGCAGAAATAAATGAAATAGAGAACAGAAAAACTATAGAAAAAATCAATAAAACAAGGAGCTGGTTCTTTGAAAAGATCAACAAAATTGACAAACCCTTGGCAAGACTCACCAAGGAAAAAAGGCACAGGACTCAAATAAATAAAATCCAAAATGAAAGAGGAGAGATCACCACAGACATCATAGATATACAAAGAATTATTGTAGAATACTATGAAAAATTATATGCCACCAAATACAACAATCTAGAACAAATGGATAAATTCCTAGAACAATACAACCTTCCTAGACTGAGTCATGAAGAAGCAGAAAGCCTAAACAGACCAATCAGCAGGGAGGAAATAGAAAAAACTATTAAAAACCTCCCCAAAAATAAAAGTCCAGGCCCAGACGGTTATACTAGTGAATTCTATCAAACATTCAAAGAAGACTTGGTTCCTATTCTATTCAAAGTCTTCCAAAAAATTGAAGAAGAAGCAATACTTCCAAACACATTTTATGAGGCCAACATAACCCTCATACCAAAACCTGGCAAGGATGGCACAAAGAAAGAAAACTACAGACCAATATCTCTAATGAATACAGATGCTAAAATTCTAAACAAAATAATGGCAAACCGAATACAACAACATATTAAAAAAATAATACATCATGATCAAGTGGGATTCATCCCAGAATCTCAAGGATGGTTCAACATACGCAAAACGGTTAACGTAATACACCATATCAACAAAACAAAGAACAAAAACCATATGATCTTATCAATAGATGCAGAAAAGGCTTTTGATAAAATACAACACAATTTTATGTTTAAGACTCTCAACAAAATGGGTATAGAAGGAAAATATCTCAACATGATAAAGGCCATATATGATAAACCATCAGCCAACATCATTTTAAATGGCATAAAACTGAGGACTTTCTACCTTAAATCAGGAACAAGACAGGGTTGTCCACTCTCTCCACTCTTATTTAACGTGGTGCTAGAAGTTCTGGCCAGAGCAATAAGACAAGACAAAGAAATAAAAGGCATCCATATTGGAAAAGAAGAAGTAAAGGTATCACTTTTTGCTGATGATATGATCCTATACATCGAAAACCCGAAGGACTCCACAAAAAGATTATTAGAAACAATAAACCAATACAGTAAGGTCGCAGGATACAAAATTAACATACAGAAGTCCATAGCCTTTCTCTATGCCAACAATGAAATATTAGAAAACGAACTCAAAAAAATAATCCCCTTCACGATTGCAACAAAAAAAATAAAATACCTAGGAATAAACATAACAAAGAATGTAAAGGACCTATATAATGAAAATTACAAAGCATTGTTAAGAGAAATCGAAAAAGATACAATGAGATGGAAAAATATTCCTTGTTCTTGGATAGGAAGAATAAATATAATCAAAATGGCCATATTACCCAAAGCAATATACAAATTTAATGCAATTCCCATCAAAATCCCTATGGGATTTTTTAAAGAAATGGAACAAAAAATCATCAGATTTATATGGAACTATAAAAAACCCCGAATAGCCAAAACAATCCTAAGGAAAAAGAATGAAGCTGGGGGCATTACAATACCTGACTTTAAACTATATTATAGGGCCACAATAATCAAAACAGCATGGTATTGGCAGAAAAATAGACACTCAGACCAATGGAACAGAATAGAAAGCCCAGAAATAAAACCACATATATATGGTCAAATAATCTTTGATAAAGGGGCCAACAACACACAATGGAGAAAAGAAAGCCTCTTCAACAAATGGTGTTGGGAAAACTGGAAAGCCACATGCAAAAGAATGAAACTCGACTACAGCCTGTCCCCGTGTACTAAAATTAATTCAAAATGGATCAAAGACCTAAATATAAGACCTGAAACAATAAAGTACATAGAAGAAGACATAGGTACTAAACTCATGGACCTGGGTTTTAAAGAACATTTTATGAACTTGACTCCAATGGCAAGAGAAGTGAAGGCAAAGATAAATGAATGGGACTACATCAGAATAAAAAGTTTTTGCTCAGCAAGAGAAACTGATATAAAAATAAACAGACAGCCAACTAAATGGGAAATGATATTTTCAAACAACAGCTCAGATAAGGGCCTAATTTCCAAAATTTACAAAGAACTCATAAAACTCAACAACAAACAAACAAACAATCCAATAAAAAAATGGGAAGAAGACATGAATAGACACTTCTCCCAGGAAGAGATACAAATGGCCAACAGATATATGAAAAAATGCTCAGCTTCATTAGTTATTAGGGAAATGCAAATCAAAACTACAATGAGATACCACCTCACCCCTGTTAGATTAGCTATGATCAACAAGACGGGTAATAGCAAATGTTGGAGAGGCTGTGGAGAAAAAGGAACCCTCATTCACTGTTGGTGGGACTGTAAAGTAGTACAACCATTATGGAGGAAAGTATGGTGGTTCCTCAAAAAACTGCAAATAGAACTACCTTATGACCCAGCAATCCCTCTACTGGGTATATACCCCAAAACCTCAGAAACATTGATACGTGAAGACACATGTAGCCCCATGTTCATTGCAGCACTGTTCACAGTGGCCAAGACATGGAAACAACCAAAAAGCCCTTCAATAGAAGACTGGATAAAGAAGATGTGGCACATATACACTATGGAATACTACTCAGCCATAAGAAACGATGACATCAGATCATTTACAGCAAAATGGTGGGATCTTGATAACATTATAAGGAGTGAAATAAGTAAATCAGAAAAAAACAAGAACTACATGATTCCATACATTGGTGGAACATAAAAATGAGACTAAGAGACATGGACAAGAGTGTGGTGGTTACCAGGGGTGGGGGGAGGGAGGACAGGGGGAGAGTTAGGGGGAGGGGGAGGGGCACAGAGAACTAGATAGAGGGTGGCGAAGGACAATCTGACTTTGGGCGAGGGGTATGCAACATAATTTAATGACAAAATAACCTAGACATGTTTTCTTTGAATATATGTACCCTGATTTATTAATGTCATCCCATTACCATTAATAAAAATTTATTTAAAAAAAAAAAAAAAAAAAAAAAAACAAAATCCCAAGGTCACTGGCTTAAGCACAGACTCATCATCTTGAGTGCAAGGTTGCTGGCTTGAGCGTGGGATCACAGACATGACCCCATGGTTGCTGGCTTGAGCCCAAAGGTCATTGGCTTGAGCAAAGGACCACTGGTTTGGCTGTAGCACCCCTGTCAAGGCACATATGAGAAAGCAATCAATGAACAACTATGGTGTCACAACAAAGAATTGATGCTTCTCATCTCTCTCCCTTCTTGTCTGTCCCTATCTATCCCTTTTTCTGTTTCACTGTCTCTGTCTCTCTCACTAAAAAATAACAATAATAATAATAATTTACATTAAATTACTTCAAATGAAGTTCATCTAGCCTCTAAGAAACTGCAAAAGTTCTGTTATGATTATTACTTTGTACATTATGGAGTTCTCATCAACAGAAAGAACTTGATCATTAAAATGAGATCCTAAGGTAGCAATAAATATAAAAAGTAAGTTAATAGTTAAATTCAGAATACTCTAAATTATAAGGTAAGAAAAAGGAAACAAGTCTTTCATGAAAAAGCAACGAGAATAAATTTTCATAAATATATCAGCTTACCACCTACCTATTCCTCATTCAAAATAAATTTTAAAAAGAGAGATCTAAATTTCTCCAAAGATATTCCAATTAAATATAAAAAAAAAAACTGTAAACAAAAAGATGCTAGAGCAGAGACAGGCTGCTTGCCTAGCCCTCTTCTCTTCCTGGGCCTCAGTAAACTACATACCCCTGCTACCCCCACACTTACTTAGGGGGACATGAGAGGATTCTGGCCAATGGAATGTGTGCAGAATTGGTATTCACCACCTCCAGAACTGGCCATAAAACAACCTGTACAATTCTGCATGTTTTCTCTTTCCTTCTTAGCCAGACAGTTGAAAGAAATACAGTGAAGGATTCCCTATAGCCTATCAGGGTCAACAAAGACAAGTCATCTTTGGTAGAGATTTGCCCTGTCTAAATCTGATGTGAGCAAGGGGGGAAAAAATCCTTTGTGTGCTAAGCCACTGACATAGGGGAGTTGTTTGTTGTAGTCACTGGCATTAAATACACTGATTAATACAGAAAGTAAAACTTAGTATCCACCTCCTCCTAAAAGAGATATAGTAATCACCTTCTTTGCAATGCTTAATGTATCTTAGAAATTCAAAGTTGACAGGCACCATATGTCACCTGGATGATCTATTTTTTGATGCCAGTAACCACACACTGCCACCAAAGAATAAAACACTTATAAACACCCAGACTCAGAGGAATATACATTGTAGAAAGCAGAAGCATGGAATTGTATGTTGCCATGACAACAAGCACATAATTCCATTTCAAAAGGATCACCAACTCCTGTATGAAAAATAAACTTCTCTTCCAAGCAAGGTTTTTTAAATGTTGCATGCAAAGAGAAAGTACTGAACATCTCAAACATCTCACTCCAAACAGCCCATTACATCACTTGGTCCCATTGATGCTGACTGTAACCCATAGTAGTAAGAAACCACTTCCGTTTCTTCAGGTGTTCCTAGCCAACAACAAAATGAAACTTTCAAATAATGTATCATTTCCCCTGCAAGGAAAAAAAGTAGCTCTTCCTTGAATGATAATAATCACCCAAGTTCAGTAATTTCCTCAGAATTATATGTTTTGATCTAATAAATTCATATCTCAAAAGTCTTGCTCTTTTAAATAAATTTACTCCTCAAAAATTATGATACTAATGTTCTCTGAGGCTATGTGATCCAGATTACTATAATATTATAGATATAGATTAGTTTAGAATCATAAGTAGACCTACAGCTCATTCAGTCCAAATTATTATATTAGAGATTAGGAAATTGAGACTTAGAGACCCTTAGTTAATCAACGAATGCCACAAGATGAATGAATACCATGTTGTACTATTATACTGTGCTCCCACTACTGCACTGTTGATGCCACTTTCATACAGTGTTTTCCATTAAAAATAATTGAAGTGCCTATATTTCTAGAAATTACTTTAGAATGCTTACATGATCAAGACTACAATCTCTAGGTATTTAAAAAATATTTTGTTAAGATTACAGTTTAGTATGTATAAGTAACTTCTAATGAAATCTTTTTAACAAAAAGGAGTTTAATGAAAGAATAAATTGACCTCTTATCTGTTTCAAATCATCCCTGTCCTTTACTATCTTTTTTTTTTTTTTTTTTTTTTTTTTTTTTACAGAGTCAGAGAGAGGAATAGACAGGGACGGGCAGACAGGAACAGAGAGATGAGAAGCATCAATCATCAGTTTTTCGTTGCACACTGTAACACCTTAATTGTTCATTGATTGCTTTCTCATATGTGCCTTGATTGCAGGCCTTCAGCAGACCGAGTAATCCCTTGCTCGAGCCAGCGACCTTGGGCTCAAGCCGGTGAGCTTTTGCTCAAACCAGATGAGCCCGCGCTCAAGCTGGAGACCTCGGGGTCTCGAACCTGGGTCTTCCACATCCCAGTCTGACACTCTATCTACTGCGCCACCACCTAGTCAGGCCTTTACTGTCTTTTGAAAAACTAATGCTATAAAACCATCAAGTGTTAACTGTAAAAGAATTATCTTATCTAATGAAGTGTCCACTATTCTACATATTATTATAAATAACGCATAACTTTAAGTGTACAGCTTTATTATTCCATTTGTATACATGAACTGAGCTATCCAACATTAAAGTCCTACTTTAATGAGTAGTTAATAATGATTTTTAATATATAAACATATAACTTAGGTACATATATTTATTTTACAAGTAGCAATTACACTTTTTATGTTTAGTGTTTCTAAACTGGCAGCAAGTAGTTTCTTAATTAAGTAAATGTGCCATTGAAATTTCACTATTAACTTTCTCAGCAAAATTTTTTCAATGAAAACATAAAGGTAAATTTCAGTTAAGTCCCTCTTCAAATTAATGTAAATTCATAACTAATTAAATTTTAAATAAAATATTTTTGTACATTATTAAATAAGAAAAATTAAGTGTGGGTAAAAATATTTATCATGATATTTTCTAAAATGAAAAGACATAGGAAAGCTTAAAAAGCTTATAAATAAATATATCCCTTTCCCCCAACCTTTGTCAACCCTTAACTATTTTTAGTCTTATTTTTTAAACCTTAGCACTGCAACTTGGAAAATAGGTCTGTCAATATTCTTCATATATTTTTTAGACAAATTTATGGAGAGAGGAAAAGATATAGATTGAAAATATGTGAGCTTCCCATCTTTTTTTTTTTTTCCAAAGCATAGACAATATTTATTCACTCACAGATTAGACGCGGAGATGCTGCCTAGACACCCGCTTCAGAAGGGGCCCCGTGGGTGCTGCTCCAGCGCGTCTGGTTCAGGATCCGGTTGGCAGTGGAGGCGCATCCACTCTGCGTTGGAGTCAAGATGGCTGACTGCACCTGCCTAAGAACCTTCCCAGGCAGCGCCTTGGTTACCACAATCACATCAACGTCTGGCTATTGCCAGGGTTCTCTTACCAACTTCTTCGCACTCCTTGATTGGCGGTTTGCAGAGCGCGTCAATATTTTTAGTTCCACTTTGTATTCATTTCAACTGTTTACAAGTTTTTCTATTAACATCTCCATAACTTATTTTCCTATATATAACATTGTGGGAGTGATGACCTTCATGGTCACGCACACAACAGGGACAACAAATCGAGTCAGGTAGTTTTAAAACTAATACGTATATACACTTTTGTCCCGCAACAGTCTATTAAGGAGAAACTATTAATATTAATTATAAGTCCTACAGTCCCAATATGACTCCTTGCTGACTTAAGGATAACTGCAGACTTTCCATCTGGAGAGCTCAGCCACAATCCCCACGCACGACCAGACCAGCGGCTCCACCAATCAGAGCTTCAAAGTGAGTGACGTCACTGTCCTGAAATTGGTCTCTCCTTTTTTTTTAATTTATTTGTGTTTACATAGACACTAGTGCCTCCTGGAATGCATTCCCCCTCCCCAGTATTCCCCTCAACTTCTCCCTTACCCCCCTCCTAAAAGCTCCCTCCCCCCTTCCCTTCAGGTTTAATTCCATTTCTCAGTTCACATTGTTTCTTGGATACTTCAAATGAGTGAGGTCATATGGTATTTTTCTTTCTCTGCCTGCTTATTTCAGTTAACATAATACTTTCCAGGTCCATCCATGTTATTACAAAAGGTAGTATTTCCTTCTTTTTCATGGCCCCATAGTATTCCATTGTGTATATGTATCACTGCTTTTTAATCCACTCGTCCACTGACGGACACTTGGGCTGTTTCCAGATCTTCGCTATTGTGAACAATGCTGCCATAAACATGGGGAAGCATTTTTTTTTTTTTTGAGTCAGTGATATGATGTTCTTCGGATATATTCTTAAAAGTGGAATGGCTGGGTCAAAAGGCAGTTTGGTTTTTAATTTTTTGAAGACTCTCCTTAATGTTTTTCACAGTGGCTGCACCAGTCTGCATTCCCACCAGCAATGTGGGAGGGTTCCCTTTTCTCCACATCCTTGCCAGCACTTATTCTGTGTTGTTTTGTTGATGAGCGCCATTCTGACTGGTGTGAGGTGATATCTCATTGTGGTTTTAATTTGCATTTCTCTAATAATTAGTAATGTTGAACATTTTTTCATCTGTCTATTGGCCATCTGTTTGTCCTCTTTGGAGAACTGTCTATTCACTTCTTTGGCCCATTTTTTGATTGGATTGTTTGTCTTCCTGGTGTTGAGTTTTACAAGTTCTTTATATATTTTGGTTATTAACTCCTAATCTGGCACAGATCAGTGGTGGTCACTGCCTATGACTGGTTCTTATCCACCTTTTGGGAGCTACAGGTTATACAGATCTTGTGGCTGACTCTGCTAGGTCCAGGTGCCATTGTAAATATCAACTGCACTCCTAGGCTTCCTTTTATCCACTCTTGGCCTGGGAGAAGTTCCTTTAAAAGTTCAAGTTCCCCTAAAATCTGCTCTCTGTTGCCTCTTATTGCTGGGCTCAGTACTATAATTCAGTGATTAGGTATGGTATTAGATGTGGCCTACTCCTTAGCCTCAGGTGTCATTCTATCCAGATATTTTATTTACTTATTTTATTTTATTTTGTTTTTTTGTTCTTTTTCAGCACTCAGTAGGGTGTAGTCTCAGGGGTCCAGTGGGTATGACTCCATGCTCCCATTGTTTGGTCTGTCTACCAGGCCATCGCTGCTGTTGCTGCCCAGGGCTTTTGGGCTCAGGTGCTGCTGGCTCCAGCTTGCCTCTATTACCGGCACTGCCCTGGTTGGTCTCACACATGCCCGTGCGGTTGTTTGGACTGCTTCCAGGGCTGCCTCGGTCAGCTTAGTTCTCATCGGCCACCTGGGGTGACCATGCATGCCCTCTCAGATCACCACTGAGGTCGCCCATGCTTTTGCTGCTGCTGAGGGCACGCCCTCACCTGTAGCAGGTTTGTGCACCGGCCCTGATCCCTGCAGCAGTCGAGTGACTTCTGCCCTCACTGGCAGGCTTGTGCACACACCTGCGCATTCCCCCTCTGCTGACCACTCAGTGAGCTGGACTGTGTGTGCACCCCGGCCTTCACAGCAGCAATGGTGGTTCCCAGCTCCGCGGGCCGCTTTGTGTGTGCTCGCTCAAACCTCCGTAGCTACACCCTGCTGCCTCTGGCCTGCCTGCCCCTAGCGAGCTCTCAGCAGTGCAGGGGGTGGTGTAGCTTAGGTCTCTGCACTATTTGTGTCTCTAACATGGCACCTGGCTCTAAGTGACTTTGTTCTAGCTAGGGTAGGGGAGCCTCCGGTGGACGGGGCACTTTGTTTTGCTGGTGATGCTGTTCCCAGGAAAAATGTTTACTTTAAATCTGGGGAGTGACTCAGCCCAGGGGTTAGGGTGTCCTCCTGGAGCTCTGGGAAAGTGGCTGTGAGCGAGGCTTTCCATGCAGTTCCTTTAATACTGAGCCTGGGTTTGATAGACCTGCCTCCTCCTCTCAAACAAGTCAAGGCTTTTTTCTCAGCCAAATATAGACCGTAATACCCTTCCAGGCTCCAAGGTTCTAGGCTGGGATTCTGGTTTGGGGGGTAAGGACCTACAACTCACTGGACAGCCTTCCCCGTCATGAAAGTCCTTCCTGAGCGCCACTCACTCCCAGGAGTGAGGCAGCCTTTTTCGTGTCTCTGCTTTTTTTACCAGTCTCAGTGTGGGTTCTATGCTGGTCCTTGGCTGTAGAATCCTCTTAGTTTTGTCCAAAGTTTGTCTTTCATGATGAGTGTTCTCAGATTTAAGATGTAATCCACCTTGGTTCTGGGAAGTGGTAGTTGGAGCATCTGCCCACTCTGTGGCCATCTTGGATCCCTATGAGCTTCCCATCTCTTATGGCCAAAAGAATCTTTCATTTCTGAATTTTTCATTTCCTCTACAAGTGTCAACCTACTTTATATCACAACCCAAAATAGTCAGATTATAAGGTGACAAACTCCCTCCTATACGCCCCAACCACCACTAAAAAATGCTGACAATGAGATTCAGCTTTACTGTCACTATTGGTCATATAAAAGAAACAAGATCTGAATAAAAATGAAATCAATTGGATATCTACCAGTCAGCTCACCCCCTGTGCCACCATATCTAATTGGACATTTATTTAACAAACATTAAATTTAACCCTTCTTTGATTTGATCTTAGTTCCATCATGGCAAAGTAGTAAACATTGGAAAGTAGTAAACATTGTAAAGAGATTCTCATTCACATTTTTTTTCACAAAATTGAAATAATGAATACCCAAAAGAGGAAAATAATTTTAGCAGCAAGAGATTTACAAATTGCCCCTTTACCAAAGAACAATATAGTCTCCTTATTCACACACATACTTGTGTTGAGTTACTGATAGAATGACATAAAAAATATGATTCAAAATAATAACAATTTATCATTATCATCATCATCATCATAAGATACTGGCCCAGATTAAATGTCTCTATCTCCATGAGAAAGTTTCTAACGCAATCATAGAATGTTAAAAGATGTTGTGGTTTTTGTTTGTTTTTTTGCTTTGGTTCAGCTTCAGAATAATTTCTTGCACAGCTAACACAATGGAAATGAGCAATAAATATTAACATGAAAATAAAAAATAAAAAAATTCCATTTTAAAATTTACTTCTAGTTTTAATATAACCAGAATTGTACCAATGCCATCATCATCACTTTCACTCTAGCATGTCAAAAGACTAACCACATGTGGGGGGATTTAGGAACCATCCCATCTCTTTGCCAATTCAGTGACCTTTGGGGAAGAAATTGTCTGTTAGTTTTTCCTCTTTCTCCTTTCCCTTTCAACTCTTCTCCATAACCTAACCTGAGCACATCTGCATTTCTCCACAGAAAAAATGCAGTCATTATCAAAGATATGTGATATACAAAACTGAAAACTAATGAGGTGAAAAAGATTAAGGGATTGTGAGTAATTCATCACCCAGGCACTAAACAGAAGAAAATGAGTGAGTGCAAAATGGCTCTGAAATATGTGAAAATGAATGGTTGTACTTCCTGGGAATTATAGATCATATTATCAACACTAAAACAAAACAATGCTTCTAATCTCACCTCTTAAAACTAATTTAGAGCCCTGGCTGGTGGCTCAGTAGACAGAGTGTCAGCTGGCTTATGGATGCCCTGGGTTGCATTCCCAGTCAGGGCACACAGGAGATATAACCATCTGCTTCTACCCTCTCCCCCTCCTCCCCCTTTTCTCTTCTTGCAGCCAGTGGCTTGATTGTTTCAAGCGTGGAACAGGCCTTCAAGATTACTCTGTTGGTCTGAGTGCATTGGCCTCAGGTGTTAAAAATAGTGTGGTGCTAGAGCATCAGCCCAAGATGGAGTTTCTGGGTGGATCCCAGACAGGACACATGTGGGAGTCTGTCTCACTATCTCTCCTTTTGTCACTTAAAAAAAATAAAAACAAAATAAAACAAAATAAACCCCTAATTTTAGAATTTCCACTATATTTCTATCTGGATGTCTCTTATAACATTTACATGTATAGGGAAGGAACTATAAGTAGCTTTCATCATGCCCTAGCCAATGTTCAGTTTATTTCCAATGCCAGTCCCTTAAGGACCCCTGTCAGTTCCTCTGGCATTTCTTTTCCCTTTAAGAATAATAGACACCACACTAAGAGTAGAAGCCCCAATAATTAAAAAACACAAAAGAAAGAACATCCATGATTCTCTAACAATAAATGCCTCAGATTTTATCTATAAATGGGTAGTCTGATTTATATTATTTGAGTTGAGTTGGTAAGTAGGGGATGAAAATTTTAATCCATATTTTAAGATATTTGTTGTTGATTAGACAGAGAAAAATGAAAACAATAAAATCTAATCCCCTCAACTTTACCAAGCCACAAATTAAAACACAAAGCCATACTATAATAACAGCCAAAAATTGAAGTGTAATCTCCCAATATGAGTCATGAAATTTATAGATTTATATCCTACGTGGAGAGAATTTAAGAATGCATACAAGTATAATAGCAAAATAATGTATAAGGACTTCTGAATCTTATGAAATGTTAAGGGTTGTATATACTCTAAGATCTAAATTATATGTGAAACAGACATGTTCAAGAATTTCTTTTTTTTTTTTTTAACTTTTTTTTTTTTAATATTTTATTTATTGATTTTTAGAGAGAGAGAGAGAGAGAAGGGGGGAGGAGCAGGAAACATCAACTCCCATATGTGCCTTGACCAGGCAAGCCCAGGGTTTCGAACCGGCGACCTCAGTGTTCCAGGTCGACGCTTTATCCCACTGCGCCACCACAGGTCAGGCCATGAATTTCTGTATAACTGCAATATGTTACAAAATAATTTTACTTTATTGTATTTTTCATTTGGTCAACATATATTTTAAAGTTAGTTATTGCTATTCAGAGGTCTACTAATGTTCATAAAACATTGGGTATAATGGAATGTCTTAAATAAATAGTAGCACATAAAGAGCTTGATGAGAAAAAAAAGGCATAAAGATTAATGTAATATATACACCTTAATGGCATTTTTAATGCACCGGAAAAATGCTGTGTTAAGTACCTGCAACATTTGAATTAATAAAACACTACCTATACTCCAAACATCTTTATGTAAAACAAAACCTTTGATAGCCAGCCCTGAAGACCTCTACGTGTATCTATGCCTGTTATATCATTGTGTACATGAAAATGACTCCTAACATTCTGTGTAGCACTGAGATATCTGAGAGCCTGCTTTTAAGAAAGAAAAGGGACTGTCATGCTCAACAAACATATGAAAAATGATAGTATTTATACCTTTTGGTTATTCTTTCTCATTTAATGTGTTCTTGCTGCTTAAAATATAAAAAAGAAAAATAAACCCCTCCAAAGATATTTTTTATTAAATGTATTGGGATGGGTGACATTGGTTAAATGGATTATATAGGTTTCAAGTGTGCATTTCTATGATACATGATCTGCGTGTTGTATTGTGTGCCCACTATTCAAAGTCAAACCATCTTCCATCCCCATGTATTTTGTCCCTTTACCCTTTACTACTCCCCACCTCCCTTCCCTCTGGTAACCACCATATTGTTGTCTGTGTCTATGAGTTTCAGTTTTATATCCCACGTATTATAATTCTTAGCTTTTTCTAACTGACTGATTTTGCTTAGTATAATATTCTCAAGGTTCATCCATGTTGTGGTAAATGGCAGTATTTCATCTTTTCTTATGGCTAAGTAGGATTCTATAGTAAATAAAGATGTTTACTTGTTCTAGAAGCTACCATGAATTTAATTAAGTGCCACTCACCCTTTGTCTGCAGAACCTTAAAAAAGAAAACAACCTTAAAATGCTACTTAGTTTTTGTAGATACTTAGAGCCTCCTAGACCAGCCCTTAAGAGAATTTACAGGGATTTCTCAGTGTAATGACAAAAAAGAAGTAGAGATGACAAGGACTGTCACCTCAAAAAGCACTATCTAATTATTTCCAGATAGCAATAACCTCCTGTTAGTTACTTCTGTTTCTGACTGCTTCACTTCCACTTTAAAATTCATCTTTAATGAAGAAAAACCATAAAATATTCAGAATTTTTTTTAAAAAAAAAACATTTTTGTTACTTTTTTTTTTTTTTTTTTAGAGAGGAAGGGGGAGAGAGAGAGAAGGGGGAGGAGCAGGAAGCATCAACTCCCATATGTGCCTTGACCAGGCAAGCCAGGGTTTTGAACTGGCAACCTCAGTGTTTTCAGGTTGATGCTTTATCCACTGTGCCAACACAGGTCAGAATTTTTAACTAAAGACGATCCTAACTAAACTTAATGTAATTTTTCTCCCAGAAGATGAACAATAGTTCAAACTGAGAAAAGAACAACACTAAAGAGATTTTTTAAAATAAGACCTTCATATAACAGTTTAGTCTTTTCCTCATCATTCTTTACCTTTATTTGATGAATTTTTCTGAAAACCACTGATTTAAAAACACGAAACTTGCTCTCTTATTCCTTAGGTTTGTTTGCATATATATAATGCTTTTCTACACGTTATACACTGTTACATATATATTAATTGTATTTTTAATTTAAATATATTCTTATCTATTAATAATTTAAACTCATAGAACATTTATAGTGATTACACATCTAAAGTAAGCAAATGAGTCCTTAAAATCAGTTTGTTGGACCACAGGGAAAGAAATGCTGCAATAAATATAATTGATAAACTATGGGACTGAGGACCCCTGCTGGCAGTTTTGAGGCATTATTTTTTTCAAGCCATTATACAAGAGGGAAGATGAAGTCTGCTTAATTTAAAGGATTCCATTCTACTTAGAATCCTTTCATTGCTTCCCTAAAACTTTATTTCTTGGTCAAGCCACATTTTTAGCGATTTGAGTCTTTCATTTCCACAACAGTTGCTTTATTTTAAAAAAGAATTTTTAAAAAGTTGAGAATATTGGACAATGACACACAGGCCACGTGATCACAGAGGCTGAAATTGCAGTGCTGTGGCCAGGAGCCAAGGAAGGCCGCAGCCGCCTGAAGCTGGAAGAAGAGGGGGTTCTCCCTGAGAGAAAAGGGGGCGTACAGCCTTGCTGACACCTTGATCACAGCCGAGCAATACTAAATTAGCTCTTTGGCTTTCAGAATTGAAAGAAAATAAATTTGTTTTAAGCCATAAAAAAAAAAAAACTATTGGAAAATATTAATTTTAATATTACTAATGTTTTAAAGCAAAATAACTTTGTTCATATATAATGCTTAAATTTTCTTAATATGCTAGCTATATCTACTGCTCACAAAAATTAGAGGATATTTTATCACTTCATATATCCCCTAATTTTGAAATATCCCCTAATTTTTGTGAGCAGTAGGTGTACATGTAGATGTAGATACATCCTCATGACTTAGAATATGGAATTCAGTATCAAAATTGAATAACATTTTAATAATGTAATTACTAAAACAGCTCTCATTTTTCTAGAAACTAGACATGTTTCATATGTAATATATAGAGATAGACTTGGAAGCACAGTGTTTGTCTTAATAGCCAGAGTAACTTTGTGAAGCTTGGAAGTGCAGCTGGAGTGGCTGTCTTTCACCTCAGTTCACCCCTAAGTCACTTTCCTGTGCGTGCCTCCTATTACTTATACATTTATGTTATTGTGACTAAAGGAGTCTGCAGAAGTGATGGAACCTAACTCTTCCATTTTGCCAAAAAAAAACAAAACCCTGAGACCTCAAGAGGTGAACAACATCCCCTGCCTGATCTTGCCAAGTCAGGGTGAGGTGAGCAAATAACTGTTAAGACATCTCGTCTTCTAGGGAACGTCTCCTCAAGCAAGAGAAGGGAAAGGGACAGCAGAGCTCCAGCTCTTCACCGGAATAACCCAGTCCGGCTGTGGATTCAGGGAGGCCTAATTCAAGCGTGGTTCCAGACATGCGAGCTGCTAGGAGGAGGTCTACACACAGGGACCAGAAGCAATAATAATAAGCATGCCAAACATTACTGATCACTGAATACGTGCCAGGTAGGCACAGTTCTAAGCATTTGACATGCAATAACTTGTGTAATTATTATAGCAATTCTGTGAAATGGATAAATTTGCTAGTATAATTGAGGAAACTGAAGCACAGAGAGATTGAGTCACTTACCCAAGGTCAAGTCACTCAGTTAAGGTTCAAATGCATGTACTGTGGATCCAGAACCCAAGCTCTTAACGCCATATTATGAGAAAACATAACAAGCCCAAAATTTGGTCCCAAAGGGTCCACCCTAGAATTTTATAGTACTCTGCCTGACCTTAAACCAGATAGTGATCTTCTACAGCTTAATTCCTTTAGATTGGAAATTCTGGAAATTTAAGAGCTGGAAAAGACCTTATAGAACATGTATTCTGGTGGTCTTAATCTCTTTTGGTTTATAGACTTATCTGAAAATCGGCTAAAAGGAATAAAATTTGTCCTCTGAAAAACACATAAACACGCATGATGACATAGCAGCAGACATGAAGTTTTGTCTAACATTTCATGTTGTTTGTGGAATCTTTGAATCCCTCTTTATAGGTCTAAGAGGACCATAGTACCATAGATTTTAAAATTCTTACTTAGTCTATCCTTCAAAATTCACAGTTTATTTAAAATCATCTCACGTACCCAAAGCAAAGGCATAAATACCAGTGCTGGCCAACTGTTTCACATAATAGCACATACAGAAAATAACAACGTTGTACAGCACACAGGCAAAAAGAAAGAAGCCTTCTCAAGACTAGAGGTGACCAGCCCCAAACCCAGCTTCCCCAGACCTCACCAAACCACTCAAAGAGCTGAGAAGAATCAATATCACAAAGTATCTACTGCCAGTTCACACCAGCTGGGAAGCCCCGCCTTAGAGCCCTCCAATAGATGGCAAAGAATAAACTGGCTTTAGTTACCAGTGCTTAAATCTCCTCCTTCCAATTCCACTGAAATTCCTGCCTCTACCATGAGCCCCAACTTAGTTTAGATTTCAACTTTCAAGTCCAAGATCTTCCAAATAATAGCTACATGTATTAATTATTCATTGCTGTATAATAAATTAACCCAAATGCAAATGCTTAAAAGAGAAATATTTATTATCTCATAATTTGGGTGGGTCAAAAATTCAGAAGCAGCTTAGCTTATGGGGCTTCAATCAGAGTGTCAACTAGAAGCACAGGTATCGGGGGTTTGGCTGGCTCTGGGGGACATTTCTGAGAGCAAGCAGAGAGCTGTTGGCAGGAACCCTTCATTTCGGTTTGGTTGTTTGGGGGTTTTGTTGTTTATTTCTTTGGGTGTTTAGCTGGTTTTGTACCACCTTTCATTGCAACTACACTCACCTGTGCAGGAGCCACCATAAAGCAGACCTGAAACTGGTTTTGGAATTATCTGCCTGCACTGTTGCTTCTCACAGTTTTGGGGAGGGAGGTCATCTATTTGTTTTTTGTTTTTATTTTATAATTCTGGTTCTAATCTGACTTTTCTGGCTACTTCTTTTTTGTTTTTTGTTTTTCCATGTGGTTCCTAATGTACTACTCCTAAACTATTGATGTTATCTAAGATTAATTTTTTCTGTTTTTTTCCTATTACCTGACAGTTGACAAGGGTGCCGTTCTGGTCAGTCAAGAAGCAGGCAGTCCCTGACACCAGTGGCAACACAAATGTTAAAATTTCCACGGTAGGTGCCTGGGGAATGTCCGGGCAGAGCAGAATGCTGTGTGCGCCATGTGCAGCGAGGATGAGAAACCGGAGGCTATGAACAAGCCGCTGCGGGATGAATGTGAAAACAATGTCCTTTCTGATAATGCATAGATACCCTTATCTCAGAAGAAGGGCAGCACAGCTCTGCAGTAAGCTAACCTAAAAACCTAACTGCTCGACTCAGCGTCCCAGGGATGTGTGAATGCTCAGCCAAGGCAGGTGTGCTACGTAAATGTCAGGTCCTTGTGGGGAGGGAGACCTGGGACCCTTAAACATGAGATGGGGCCATGTTGAGATGAATGCATGCCCCTGAGGATGCTGAATCTGCAATTCCGGAACCGATGGATTTACACAAATGGTCCACACTTTCTTATAAGAGCTACCACTTCTGCTTTGCTAGGAAATGCTGCAAAGACCTCTGTCTCGCAATGCATTGCATGCTCCCCTCAGCAACTTCCTGTTTGATCTACCAGGACGATAGCTACCAGGGGAAATCCCAGCAGAGCCTGACCAAAAACATAATGGATCTGATATGAGAGGAAACAGATGATATACTTAAAGAGCTGCAAGAATTCATCAGTATTTAGCAGCAGGATCTAAGGGATTTTAAGCAGGGGAAGAATTTAAGACTAGAAAAGCAAGAATTCAATGATTTGGGTACATTTGCTTGGGACACGGAATTTAGCACCTTAGCAATGTGTTCAGGAAATGGCCAGTTCACTGCTGGGATGGCTCTTAGAGGTCTGGAAAAAAATGTTTCACTGTTAACACAGTGGAAATGCCAGCGCCATCTTTGCATAAAGTAGAGATAGGAATAGAGAGCTTGGAAGAAGTAGAATAAAATGTGAGGTCAGGAACGTTTCACAGAATTATGCGCCATGAGAGGACACAACAGACACACTGTTCAGCGAGGCCGTCAGGAACGGGCTGGCGAGAGGGGCGCCGGCACCTCTGAGAAGTTCAGTGGCAGCTGTCCGACACAGGCCAGCTGTGTGGGAGGAAAGACACGCATAGAGCTGGGCTCATTCATATCACAGGAGATGGGGGAACCTGAAGTAACTGAGCTCAGGTAGTGTGCTGCTCAACAGCCAAAGCCAGGAGGCTGCAATCACTCTGAGGGCCAGCAAGGGCAGAGCAGCAGCCAAGGTTGCTGGACCTACAAGGAGTTGAGACAGTTTGTAGGGAATGGTGTTCCAACAAAAGCAATATTGACAGCCAGCCACCCAAGCTGCTGCTTAACATCGATAATTTAGAGGGAGGAAAAAAAAGCAACGATAAAGAAAAAGAACATTGCACTGAAAGTGTAAATAAAAAGTTCCAATAAAAAGTTACAATTCTTTGCTCAGTTTCCAGACCTGAGCTAATTTTCAGGTCCAGCAATGGAACCCGTTGACTGAGAAGATGGACAGGCCCCCCAGGAAGAAGGCCCTCCATGATACACCATGATGATTTTCTCTGCCCTTCGCACAGAGGGACACAGAGCCATACTGGGATGATGTACACTGGAAAAGCATTTACGTAGCATTAAAATCAGTGGGAGGAAGATGGACTAGTCAAGGTGTGAAAAACCAGTATAACATGATTGATTATCCAGTTGGGAAATATGAAAAATAAAGTAATAAGGGTTATAAAGAAGAATAAGTAGCCCTGGCTGGAATGCTCATTTGGTTGCAGGGTCCCCAAACTTTTTACACAGGGGGCCAGTTCACTGTCCCTCAGACCACTGGAGGGCCGCCACATACAGTGCTCCTCTCACTGACCACCAATGAAAGAGGTGCCCCTTCCGGAAGTGCGGCAGGGGGCCAGATAAATGGCCTCAGGGGGCTGCATGCGGCCCGCGGGCTGTAGTTTGGGGATGCCTGGTAGAGCATAGTCCCGAAGCAGAGAGTTTGTCAGTTCAATCCCTGGACAAGACACATACAGGAAAAGATCAACGTTCCTGCCTCTTTCTCTCTCTCTTTCTCCCCTTCATCTTTCACTAAAATTAAGAAATAAATGTCTATATATATTTAATTTAGTGAGGGGAAGGAAGGCAGAGACAGACTCCCACATGCTCCCTGTCAGGATCCACCCAACAAGATCACTAGGGGGTGATGTTCTGCCTATTTGGGGCCATTGCTTCTTGCAACCAGAGCCATTTTTTAGCACATAAGGCAGAGGCCATGGAGCCATCCTCATCACCTGGGGCCAACTTGCTCCAAACGAGCCATGGTTGCAGGAGGGGCAGAAAAGAGAGGGGGGGGGGAGGGATGGAGAAGCAGATGGGTACTTCTCCTGTGTGCCCTGAATAGGAATCGAACCTGGGACAACCACATGCTGTACTGACACACTACCACTGAGCCACCTGGCCAGGGCTGAAAAATAATTTTTTTAAAAAAAGAAGAAGAAATATGTGTGGGTGATTTAAGACAGGGGTCGGGAACCTTTTTGGCTGAGAGAGCCATGAACACCACATATTTTAAAATGTAATTCCATGAGAGCCATACAATATGTTTAACACTAAATACAAGTAAATGGGTGCATTTTATGTAAGACCAACACTTTTAAAGTAAAATAAGTCTCTGAACTCTTTTCTAATAACATTGTTATGCTGTTGCTAACCAATGATGAATAAAGTACTTCTTACCATTAATGCGACTTCTGGTGCTGCATGGTTTTGCTGATGGCTTTTTAGTCTGGTTGATACGTGGTGAGGTTAAGCTTCATGCAGGCGTTGAGACTTCCATCCGTTAAACATGATTGTAAGTTGGTCTTAACGTTCTTTAGATGTGAGAAAGGCTGCTTACATGCATATGTAGAGCCAAACATTGTCAGTAAAACAATACTCACACACTGCAGTGTGTGGTATGTGACAGGAAGCGCTTTCCAAGTTTTGACAATCAGCTGGTCCGCGGGTTGAAGTTTTTTCATTTCTCCCCACTTGTGTTTGCTCGCCAACTCTGCTTGCTGTCCTGCAAGTCTTTCCAAATCTTCATTCAGTGACTTGAACTTATTCACCCACATGTCTGAGGCCTTCAGGTCAGCTGCTTGTAGCTCAGAATCTCTGACGGAGACACCAGGGATGTAACTCAGGTCAGCACTGTCCACTGCACACTCGTGTGGATGGGTGATGAACTTAAAAAGATGAGTGCGCTCACAAAATTCTCCAAATCATGCTTTGAATGACTGCAGAAGATTAGATGTGAAGCCTGCTAGCTGCTGGAGATCAAGATGTTGAGCAAGGTCACTTGCTGTGCATGCATATTTAAACTCTCCCAGTTTAGGCCCTAGCCAGTTGGCTCAGTGGTAGAGCATTGGCCTGGCGTGCGGAAGTCCTGGGTTCGATTCCCAGCCAGGGCACACAGGAGAGGCACCCATCTGCTTCTCCACCCCTCCCTCTCTCCTTCCTCTCTGTCTCTCTCTTCACCTCCCGCAGCCGAGGCTCCATTGGAGCAAAGATGGCCCGGGCGCTGGGGATGGCTCCATGGCCTCTGCCTCAGGCGCTAGAGTGGCGCTGGTCGCAACAGAGTGATGCCCCGGATGGGCAGAGCATCGCCCCCTGGTGGCCGTGCCAGTGGATCCCGGTCGGGCACATGCGGGAGTCTGTCTGACTGCCTCCCCGTTTCCAGCTTCAGAAGAATACAAAAAACCAAACAAACAAACAAAAAAACTCTCCCAGTTTTACAAAGTGTAGTAAACAACCTGTTTCAATGTCAGTGATGAAGAGTTCCAGCTTGTTTTCAAATGCAAACACTGATTGTTGAAGAGATAAGACTGAATTTCCAATGCCTTGCATTTCCACATTGAGCTGGTTCAGATGTTCCGTCATGTCCATGAGATAGTAGAACTTCAGGAGCCACTCAGTGTTAGCTAACTCAGGATGCTCAATGTTTTTCATTTCAAGAAAAGTCCAGATTTCGCTCAGACAAGCCGTGAAACGGCTGAGCACCTTCCCTCTTGACAACCAATGCACATTGCTGTGCAGAAGCAGACCAGGATAATTATTCACAACTTCATCCAGCAGTGTTTTAAACTGGTGATCATTTATAGCTCGGGCAACAATAAAGTTGACCACCTGAATAACCAGCAACATCACCTCACCAAGCTGCTCGCCACACATCTGAGCACAAAGCGCCTCCTGATGTAGGATGCAGTGAAAACTTAGGATGGGTCTCTTTTCATGTTCATGAAGAAGCGCTACGAATCCTCTGTTTTTTCCCACCATACATGGAGCACCATCAGTACAGACTAAAATAAGTTTATCCATCAGTAGATTTTTTTCTTTGGTGAATTCAGTGAAAGACTTGAATAAATCCTACCTTCTTGTTGTCTCTTTCATAGGCAAAACAGCAAGACTTTCCTCATGTAGTGTGTCACCAACAGCATACCTTGCAATCATGCTGAACTGGGATAAATGGCTTATGTCTGTTGACTCATCCAAAGCGAGAGAAAAGAATGGTGCTGCATTTATGTCCTTCACTTGTGTTACCTCAATTTGATTTCCATCATGATGGTACGATCCTGAGCAGTTCTTGCTGACAGAGGCATGGCTTTTATTCATTTGATTATCTTGTCTTCATCTGAAAAGTCATCAAAAAGTTCACTGGCAACATCAAGCATGAATGTCTTGGCATACTCCCTGTCTGTGAATGGCTTTCCATTTCTCACAATTGCTAAAGCACCAGCAAAGCTAGCCGAATTCCAGTCACCTTGTTGGGTCCAAACACAGAGTTGCTGCTGACTAGCTTGCACTCTGCACAGTAGCTCTTGACATGCTTTCTTCCTGCTGTCCCCCCCCCCCCCCCCGCTGGATATTTCAATGCAAATGTAGTATGGTGTATGTCGAAGTGCCACTTTATATTTGACCGTTTCATCGATATAATTTTATCATTGCATATTAGATACACTGCAGAACCTGCTATCTCCACAAAGGCAAATTCCTCTGTCCATTTTTGCTGAAAAGTATGATACTCCTCATCTTTTTTTCTTTTAGTCATCTTCTTCATCAAAAGGCCTTCTGCAATTAGCTAGCTGACTGCTTGATTAAAAGGAGGAATGTTGGCCCTGGTTGGTTGGCTCAACAGTAGAGCTTCGGCCTGGCGTGCAGGAGTCCCGGGTTCGATTCCCAGCCAGGGCACACAGGAGAAGCGCCCATCTGCTTCTCCACCCCTCCCCCTCTCCTTCCTCTCTGTCTCTCTCTTCCCCTCCCACAGCCGAGCTCCATTGGAGCAAAGATGGCCTGGGCGCTGAGGATGGCTCTGTGGCCTCTGCCTCAGGCGCTAGAATGGCTCTGGATGCATCAGAGTGATGCCCCAGAGGGGCAGATCATCGCCCCCTGGTGGGCATGCCGGGTGGATCCCGGTCGGGCGCATGCAGGAGTCTGTCTGACTGCCTCCCCGTTTCTAGCTTCGGAAAAATGAAAAAAAAAAAAAAAAGAAAGGAGGAATGTTTACTTCCTGACCTCATAATGACCCGTGTACATTACATATTATCCAATAAAAATTTTGTGTTGTCCGGAGGACAGCTGTGATTGGCTCCAGCCACCTGCAACCATGAACATGAGCGGTAGGAAATGAATAAATTGTAATATATGAGAATATTTTATATTTTTAACGTTTTTATTTTTTTATTAAAGATTTGTCTGTGAGCCAGATGCAGCCATCAAAAGAGCCACATCTGGCTCGTGAGCCATAGGTTCCCGACCCCTGATTTAAGAGAAAAAAGAAGGCTGACAAGAAAGCCAGGAGGGTTAGGAAAGGTTTTAATGAGAAAGTTGGTTGAATCAATAGTATTAATTCCCATCTACTCCTTGTCATTTTACAATGCTGAGAATCAAGTTATACAAAGTATGTTTCATGACTACAGTGAAATTCTATTTTAATACAATATTAGAAATATATCTGAAAACTTCTCAATTATTTGGAAACTAAATAGCACAGTTTCAAATAACCCACAAGTCAAAGAACACCAAAGGAGAAATAATAAAGTATTTTGAAATAACAAAATGAAAATACAACATATCAAAATTTATGAGATACTGCCCATATAAAATACTGTCCTAGTTTATAATAACTTTATTTAATTTATATTTATTTATTAACTATATAGAACACAAGCTGTGTGAGGGCAACAATTTTTTCTTCTTGCCAATGTATCCCCAGGTCCTAGCAGAATGCTCAGTTTCAATTTAATATATAAATATGTATATGTATATGTGTGTGTGTATATATATATGTATATTATATATATCCCACCATTCAGAAGCAACTACTACAAAAATTTAAATGTATGTCCTTCCAGAATTTCCTAGATATATAAAAACATTTATATTAATTTTACAATAATGAAATAATACTATCCATGTCAGTTTGTATTGATAGACTGTATTTTCCCAATTAATTTGAAAAGTTATTTAAATGTGAATAAATAAATATATACATGAATGATTAATGGTTGTATAGTATTGCATTATATAAATTTATCCTGATTCATTTAACTATTCTCGACCAATGAACATCTAGGTCATCCTGCTTTTTTTATACTTTAAAAAAAGCAATAATTCACATACACATCACTCTTATCTGATTATTTTTTAAGGATATATTTCTATAGGTAGAATGACTGTCTTAAAAGGAATGCACATGTAAATGTTTGACACAAGACAGCAAATTCTAAAAATAATGGACAAATCTCATAGCATACTAAACTGGGTATTATATTTTTAAAACTATTATCTTGATCTTGAAATCAATATATTAATATTTATATTCTTATAACATTTATAATTTGTCCCTCTACTCATGTAATTGCTAAAATGACAATATTTTTTCAGCTTCTTAGTAGTTCATTAACAAAATATCAATAACAAGTGTGCCTTTTATGATTTGCATAACATTTATAAGCAAGATGTTGTTATTTACAAACTGTTAAGGAATGAAATTACAGTAGCAGCGGCTAATTATTAAGATGAGTGAACTTGATCAAGCACGTATAGTATTTTGAAAATGCCTTAAAACTTGAGCAGAAGACTTGATAAAAACATACTTACTCAAGAAGGATAATGCTGTTCTTTCTCCTCTCTGACAGATCTTCCACTTTCGATTGTAGGTGTTTCGGGAATCAAACTCCTTATGTAATACACCTTCATTCTAAAATAGTATTCCTTTTAGCTTCAATTTCTCCATGAAAGGCTACAAACAGTAATCCTTGTATAATAGCTGTGCAGCAGAAAAATGAGGGGATGCTTATCAAATATATAATAACAAGATCCCCCCACACTAGTGGCAGTACTTTATATACTATTACAATCTTCATAAGCTTACTAGGAGACAAGTAGAAAATGAGAAATGAAGGAACTAACGCAACAAAAATTTAATAGTAGAAAACCTTGCAGAAAATAAAATCTATCATAATTTAGATGTCCCCACATCATAATCCAGCTATCAAATAACTGGTCCCTGAGTAGAAGAACAAAAAAAGAAGTTAGTGATTCTTTGCTTGTGACAGGATTTCAATAGTACTCTATATCTCAGATTCAGAAACTAGCCTGACCAAGCAGTGGTACAGTGGCTAGAGCATCGGCCTGAGGATGCTGAGGACCCAGGTTCAAATCCCCAAGGTTACCAGCTTGAGTGTGGGCTCATCAGTTTGAGCAACAACAGGTCACCAGCTTGAGGATGGGATCATAGACATGACCCCATGCCTAAAGGTTGCTGGCTTGAGCAAAGGCTCAGTTAGAGCCCACCAGTGAAGACACATATCAGAAAGCAAGCAATGAACCACTAAGGTGCTGCAACAGAGAGTTGTTGCTTCTCATTCTCTCCCTTCCTGTCTGTCTGTCCCTGTCTGTCTGTGTCTCTCTCTTAAAAAAAAAAAAAGAAAAACAGAATCTAGATGGCACTAGTCCTTAATTCCAAACAAAGGGTTCAAGACCGTTTAAGCAGAATTTGTAAATAAGGTACCTGAGAGATAGTTTTACTCTCTCACCTCAGGTTCACATGGGGCCACACAGACCCCTTAGCTAATCTGTCACCTGCAAAAAATACAGTGTGTCCGTAAAGTCATGGTGCACTTTTGACCAGCCACAGGAAAACAAAAGATGGTAGAAATGTGAAATCTGCACCAAATAAAAGGAAAACTCTCCCAGTTTCATACCTATTCAGTGCAGTTCGATGTGGGCTCATGCACAGATTTTTTTAGGGCTCCTTAGGTAGCTATCCCATATAGCCTCTACAGACTCGTCACTGACTGATGGCCTACCAGAACAGGGTTTCTCCACCAAACTGCCGGTTTCCTTCAACTGCTTATCCCACCGAGTAATCTTATTCCTATGTGGTGGTGCTTTGTTATAAACACGCTGATATTCACGTTGCACTTTGGTCACGGATTTAAATTTATCAAGCCACAGAACACACTGAACTTTCCTCTGTACTGTCCACATCTCGACTGGCATGGCCGTGGGCTGCTCCGCTGTATACATGGTGTTACGTCATCATCTACGCATGTGCACATGCTGCCACATCATCCTACAGAAACTGGGAGAGTTTTCCTTTTATTTGGTGCAGATTTCACATTTCTATCGTCTTTTGTTGCTTTCCTGTGACCGGTCAAAAGTGCACCATGACTTTATGGACACACCGTATTTTAAAAAGACAGACTGAAGAGAAAAGGAAAGATGAAGATTAAAAGAAATTAGGAGGAAGAAGGTTGTGATGGACCACTATGTCCCTCAAAGCCTTTGGAAAAGAGTATAAATGGCCTAGTCAGAAAACTTGTCATATTTCCTCTGGAGTTTGGAGATCACGGCTATCTGACATCAGACCCACACAGATATAGCTGTCTGTCAGCTGACCATGTCTGGCCTATCTTTTTGATGGCAGAGAGCTTAGAGAGATCATTCCATTGAACTCAATGTATTCTTGACATAAAAGGCAACTGGCCTGGGTGTTGTCCCACCCAAGAAGATTGGCCCCACATGAGATACCTAGGGAGAATAAACCTTCTAAATTCTTAGAACTGAAAGGAGAGCTATAAACAGTCAGGTAAAAAAATATAGTCACCAGCAAATCAAGAAAATGTAGGTGCAAGATCTTCAACAATGGAGGAGAGAAGGTGCAGTGCTCTCCAAAGAACACGCAAAAGCATTTTGCCAGTAAAAGTTGACCCTGCATACCTCCATGGAGAGAAGAAACCAACACACATCAGTGCCAGACAAATAGTGTCAATACATGGGCTTCTTAGTTCACAACACAGTTCTTACGACAGTGACATAACCTGAATTTTGGTGTAAGGTGAAACACACTTTAGCCTAACACAAATGGAACACTTGCACTTTTAATAGTCCAAAATGGCATAGATCAGCGTACTAGGGACGCCAACTCCCTCATTCATGCGCCGCATTTCTGAGTATTCTTCTGCCGAGCACTACCAAATTAGTTCACCCATGTAGTCCATAAGTACGACACCAACAACGTAAGCCAAAACACTCATGTCTCAATTCATTTAAGTTTTTATGGGAATGAGTGTTGTAAACTTGAAATGTCGTATGTCAAAACTGTCATTACCCAAGGACCTCATGCCCTCCCCACACCTCTTACAACTCTAAAATAGGGAAAAGAGACAGTCTTCAGAGTTTTGTTGTAGGAGAAGTACTCTAGAGAAATAAAAAAACTAACCAGGCTCTTTATTCCACAGCTAGTGGCCTAATCTCAGGAAGGAAAGAATCTTTAACTTTAATGAACTTGAAAATTATATTTCATAAAAATAAATATTTGAATGACCTGAAATTGTCTGAAAAACTAGAAGGACTTAAAAGTAACCTGAAAAATCGTGGGACTAGCCTAAACTTTATCCACAAGGCAGGAGAAAAATTGAACCCATAGTAAGGTTTTAAAGAATAATGGTAAGTGAAAATTTAGTTATTGCAAGACTGCACACTCTCTGTGTCCCAGTATTTCAACTTAATAATTCTACACTAAACCAAAAGAAAATATTATTTTATTATGTAAAATATAACAGCATCTATAGCTTATAATGCATCAAGTATTTTTTCTGTTACATATCACTTGAATATCTACAATACGAAAAAAGCAAGTCCTTATTCTGTTAAAGAGGCATTGTTAAGGAACAATCCTCAGCTTTTTAATGTGGATATCAATCATTCTAAAGGTATTGATTAAACTCCTCTAACTTTATTTTTCTCTTTTTCTTAAAGGAGTATAAATTCTAAATAAAGAGGCATTAAAATATTTATAAGGTCTGCTACCAATTAAAAGTATAGTACAGCCCTGGCTGGTTGGCTCAGTGGTAGAGCGTCGGGCTGGCGTGTGGGGGACCCGGGTTCGATTCCCGGCCAGGGCACATAGGAGAAGCGCCCATTTGCTTCTCCACCCCCCCTCCTTCCTCTCTGTCTCTCTCTTCCCCTCCCGCAGCCGAGGCTCCGTTGGAGCAAAGATGGCCCCGGGCGCTGGGGATGGCTCCTTGGCCTCTGCCCCAGGCGCTAGAGTGGCTCTGGTCGCAGCAGAGTGACGTCCCAGAGGGGCAGAGCATCGCCCCCTGGTGGGCAGAGCGTCGCCCCTGGTGGGCGTGCTGGGTGGATCCCGGGCGCATGCGGGAGTCTGTCTGACTGTCTCTCCCCGTTTCCAGCTTCAGAAAAAAAAGAAAAAAAAAAAGTATAGTACAAGTATTGTAATTAAAAAATTGAATATTAAAAATGTTAATAAAGCTTGCTTTATATAAAGTTGAATTTTTTAAATGTGTGTTTTGTTATTTAAGTAAGCATGGTCTGGTTGAAAAATAACATGCTTATTCCTAAAAATAAATAGGATATTTGATACTAGAAAATTCTAAAAAAGAGCAACTACTAAGATACATACCTAAACAGGTATAGTATCAAACCAACAGGTGACTCAAATCTACTTATGCTTCATAAATATTTTAGTGATAAAAACAAAAGAAAGCAGCAACATAAAAATCAAAGAAAATAACACCACAGAAACCATTAACAGCACAGAAGTTTTTAACCTCTTTAATATAAATATATTTTTTATGTCTAAATGTTTTTAACAACCATGCATTGTATTCTCACCTCGGGTTCACTAACACATGCTAAGAAAATGACTTTAAACAATTTACTTAAATGCACTATTATAAAAATCATTTTAATAAAAAATCTATTAAATTAATATTAAAGTATCCTGATTAATATAATGAAATAACTATTAAACAATTAAATAATTATCCATAAGATCACAAATTTAAAATGTTAAAATAGAAACTTAAAAAGCAGTAGGAGTTACAAATATACCATCTGATTCTTTTTGAAATGGGGAGAAATTTAAAAAAGAAAGGAAGAAGGAAGAAGGAGGTGAAGAGAAAGAAAGAAAGCTGAGAAAAAAACCTTAAGTGAATAAATAAAGTAATAATATATTAAGTGGTCTATAAACTTAAAATATATAAAGTGGCTGCAGTTTTAATAAGAGCAGCAAACATTTTGATTTATAGAGTTCCATTAAAGTTGGATCAATGAAACTCACTAACTAGATTTTATTGACCTTATAAGAGAAAAAAAAATCTGTTTATGTCCTGAGTTTCCAAAATGGAAAAATAAATCCTGGAGCTACTAGAGGCTATCCTGCCAATAGGAAGATAAGAGCCAGGCCAAGGATACACACAACGGAAAGCAGGCATCAAGATAACCAGAAAGAATCCTGTCAACATATTTGACCCCTTGGCTTCAACAGGGCTTATAGAAGATAGCCCTGTAGATTTTTCACTTATGGGAGCCAAGAAAGCCCTTTCGCACTTGCAAACAGAAGTGTCCTGATTAATATAATTCAAGAGTGAAATTTATTCCACAAATAATTAGAAGATTGACACATATCATGGCGTATGCGTGTGTAGTAGCTGCAAAGATGTTCATGTTCTAATCCCTGGAAATTGTGATTACATCTTCCTTGGTAAAAAAGATGTTATAGATGAAATTAAGGATTTTGAGATGGAGCAATTATCGGGGTAGGCCCAATGTAATCACAAGGGAGAAGCCGGAGGAATCAGAGTCAGCAAGAGAGAAAGCCAGTTGCAGAGACCTTTTTGACTTAATAGAAAAGTAGAGGTTAGAGGGATGAGCTTTGAAGATGGAAGAAAGGGCCCCAAGCCAAGAAATGCAGTTGGCCTCTCTAGAAAATGGAAACAAATTCCCTCCCAGGGCCTCCTGAAAGAATCGGCCCAGCCAACATCTTGACTTTAGCCCAATGAAACTGATTTCAGACTTCCAGCCTCCAGAACTGTAAGATAACACATTTGAGTTATGTCAAACCACCAAGTTTCTGGTCGTTACAGCAGCCATTGGAAACTAACATAGTTGGACATTTCATGGAAGCATTTGGTGTATTATCCAATATCCTCTACATAATTAAGGGAATTACCCCTCTAAGAACGTGAAAGAGATTTTGGTATGCTGAATTGAGAAACAAAATATTGAAGTATTGTTTTTAACTACTTTCTGTACCTCTGACTGAGAGACCCTGGAAACAGTGAAACCTCAATAACAATGAGCATATCTAATGCCTAAATCTTGGCTTCTAAATACCAGACTCCAGTAAAAGAAGCAAAGCTCATTAAAGAAATGTCTGATTTTAGGGTTTAAGGTATAAAAATACAAGATCAGTCGGGAACACCTTTTTATGTTAGAAAATAATAATAAACTACTCAATGAATGAAAGAGACATGTTGAAAATGACATAGAAGCCAGAATGAAGGAACTTCCACTGATCAAATCAAGAACAATGTGAACAAAATAGATAATAACAAAATAACAGCCCATTCTACAAAACAGTAATTTGTGAGACCATATCAATAGAAATATTAAGCACACAGATAAATAAGTAAGAACCTTATACTAGAATGGCGATAATATATAGAGAAGAAATGCTTAAATTAGAAAATTTAAATATTTGGCAATCTTTATCATGGTAATACCATTTAGCCAAAATATATCAATAGATACTAAAACTAATGGGTGAAAGTTTGACAAAGAATGAGATATTGACTTGGAACAATACAAAAAAGATTAGTATGGCTCCTGTGCATGGAGGACCTGCAAATGTATATATACATTCCATATATATATATACACACACACATGTATATATAAAATAATGAGATATATATTGATACATATTTACATATAAAAAACTAACAAAATTACAAAAATAAAAGAATTGCATTAAGCAAAGCACTGAAGGCCAGTCTACCTCTGCACAGAAATTCTTCTCAAGTACTTATTAATTATAAAGAGAATTGAATAACTTTACAGTAGAGAAACCAGACAGATGCCACCATAATCAAGAATTCCCAGTGATCATTACCAATAATGGAACAAATTAAAATCACAGAGCACCTGATGGAACACACCATCACTTCTGTGTTTCTGTGATATACTGCCACTTATACATAATCTGAATCTAATAGTGAGGAAACCTCAAACACACCCAAATTGAGGGGTACTTTACCAAATAAAGGGCCTATAAAAGTCATGAAAATAAAGGATGACTGACATTCAAGACTGGAGGAGACTGAGCCCTGGTGGTGGCACAGTGGATAGAGCATTGACCCAGAGCATTGAGGTGGCCAGCTTGATCCCAGGGTCACCAGGTGGATCTGGAGAGTGCCAACTTGACCTGAGGTTATTGGTTTGGTCAGGGCACATATAGAAGCAATCAATGGCACAACTAAGTGAAACAAGTTGATCCTTCTCTCTCTCTCTCTCCAAAAACAACAACAAAAAAAAAAATAAAATAAAATAAAACAAAAAACACATGACTGGAAGAGATTAAAGAGAAACTAAGTGCAACATGTGACCCATGACTGGATCATTTTGCCATAAAGTATATTATTGGGATAACTTCCAAAACATGAATAAGGTTGGAAACTAACTAAAATAATGTAGCAATAGGTAGTTTCCTTATAAGGCACATGTCCTTGCTTTTGGAATTACATATAAGCTTTGGAGTGTAACTGGAATCATATCAGTAACTTAAAAATGGTTCTGAAGAAAATAGTTAATTGTACTATCTCTGAAAATTTTCGAGAGCTTTCAAGAGTGACGTCAGAAAAATGGCATCGTGAGGAGTGCAACTGACAAGTCTCCCCAAAATTTCAACAAGTTCATCAACCAGAGACAGAAAAATCTATCCTTGGAGCATCTGGGAGTTCCACATACCGAAAACAAAGGTAGGATCGAGTGAAAAATTGACTAAATATATAATCAACCCTGAAGGAAATAAGACAAAGAAAGGAACACTCTGCCTTCCTCACTAATCTGAGCAAAGGCTACTTTCACTTGGAACTGAGAGTCGGGGGGGGGGGGCTAAGGGTGTAGAGGAAGTGAGGCTATGGCACAGACATTAGTTCAAGCCCAAGCCGAGCAAAGAATGTGCCTGCGGTGAATCAGCCCACACGAGCAAACGCCCCACGCCGAGAGCAACAGCTACCAGCGGCACGCAGGGAGTGTGCAAAGAGAACTTCCCAATGCCCGAGCTTCTCTGGGTGGGCGGGGCGCCTCACCCAGCCATTCAAGCTAACAATCAAGCATTGGGGGAGGGGCGTGCGGGCAGCTTGCAGTCCTTCCTGGAACAGATCGGCGGATCCAATCGCTGAAATTAGCTTAACCCACAGGCTGTTCACCTCCCAACTGACCTACGTGGCTCTAACTGACAAGATATCTCTCAGTTCAGTGATCTAAGACAAGAGGCGTGATATTTTTTAGTGCCTCTTGCTAAAGGGGTGGGGGCAACTTCTGATTGGCAGAGCTTTCATACTCAGGGATGTACGCTAAAAAGAGGGACTTGGCAGCTGTTAAGACCTCCTGTACTGCAGGCAGGGACTAGGGCATCTTCTTCCCAGCCAAAACAGGATACAAAGTGCAATAAGCCTGGAGAGAGTGCTTGCACAGAGTGCTAGGCATGCTGAACAGGCCTGGAGGCTCATAGAAAGTCACCTTGAAAGCAACTGCCTCCTAGCCCCACTTGATTACACTGGCGGCTCTGACTGACAGAGCCTTACCCAGAGCCCTGCATTGAGTGGGGATAGAGTGGGGATTTGCCAGCTCTTTGAGCCTCTTACTCCCCAGGCAGAGGCAGCGGAAGCCTCATAGCTGGATCATCAGGATGCTAATTCAGGAAGGAGAGACTAGGAGAGAGGCTCCGGGAAAACAGACTCTCTCATTGTCGAAGCCTGCAAACACTAACAAGACTTGACTACCAACAAGACTGAAGCCTAATATATGACATTGCCATAGAGCAGGGGTCCCAAAACTTTTTACACAGGGGGCCAGTTCACTGTCCCTCAGACTGTTGGAGGGCCATACTATAAAAAAAACTATGAACAAACCCCTATGCACACTGCACATATCTTATTTTAAAGTAAAAAAAAACAGGAACAAATACAATATTTAAAATAAAGAACAAGTAAATTTAAATCAACAAACTGACCAGTATTTCAATGGGAACTATGCTCCTCTCACTGACCACCAATGAAAGAGGTGCCCCTTCCAGAAGTGCAGCAGGGGCCGGATAAATGGCCTCAGGGGGCCGCATGTGGCCCGCGGGCCATAGTTTGGGGACCCCTGCCATAGAGTCTCATCAACTGCAAATCTCTACCTAAGCATGCCACAGGGGCAGAGCCTGGGGTACAGAGTCACCGAACAGGAAGAGGGAGAGGAAAGAAAAAGGAAGAAGTTAACCTCTCAAAATCAAGACAAATCCACAGACTTTATAACTTGTTCCACTATTTTTTTTGTTTGTTTCTTTCATCTTCTGGCCTTTATTATTATTATTTCTTTTTCCTCTACCTTGGTCCTTTTATTCTCTGACTGTCTTATTCTTTCCCCTTCTTGAACTACATTACCCATAAGTGTTACATTTCCCATTTTATTTTTCTTCTTCCTCCTTACTCTCCATAAGGATTACACAACAAAACCCTTAACTCTTTCTCTGTCTGTTTTTTTCTTTCTTCTTCTTTTCCTTTTCCCTTTTTTCTTTTTTCTACCTCTCTATTACTTTCTTGTTTTCTGCTTTTACTTTTCCTCTCATTCAATCCTCAATCATGAACAAATTATTTTATTTGGGACTCAAGTTTTTTTGTGGTATTTTGGGTACTCATTACTTTGCTTTTTAACTCATTAACACTCCTCCCAACCCAGGCTCTCCATTCTATTTAGTTTTTGCTCCACTTAATAGTAATTTTATTTCTTTTTTCCTGTTTCCCTCTTATCCCTCTCATTATATCTCTTAGTCGACCAACACTTACAAGCAAATTTTTTCCTTTTTTGCATTTTGTGGGTCCTTACCTCCTTTTTTGCCCCTTGAACAGGTGCTCCATTATAGGCCATTTTTGTACCATTTAGCATAATATAATTCACAGTTTATCATGATATTTTCCTAAGGAGGAGGGGAGCGGAGGGGAAGAGAGGGGAAAAAAAGGGGGAAATAGTAATTATTATTGTTTTTTATTATTTTTTTTTCAAATTTTTTTCCTTTTTATTCTTTATTAATTCTAATTATTGCTATCAACAAGACCACCCTCAGATGCCATTAAGAAAAATAAAATTGAATATCATGGATACAAAATATAAGAGAAGTAACACAGAGAGATGTGGTAAAATCTATGGAGAAAAAAATTTAATATATTGGAAACCTTGGAGCCAAATAACAGAGAATTTAAAATAGAAATCCTAAAAATTCTCAGAGATATACAAGAAAACACAGAAAGGTAATTTAGGGAGCTCAGAAAAAAACTCAACGAACACAAAGAATATATTACCAAGGAATATGAAACTATAAAAACTAATCAAACAGAGATAAAAACCTCAATTCATGAACTTAAAAATGAGGTAACAAGCTTAGCTAATAGAACAGGCTAGATAGAAAGTAGGATTAGTGACATAGAAGATAAGCAACTTCAGGCACAACAGAGAGAAGAAGAGAGAGACTTGAAAATTTTTAAAAATGAGAAAGCCCTACAGGAATTGTCTGACTCCATCAAAAAGAATAACATAAGAATAATAGGTATATCAGAGGGAGAAGAGAGAGAAAATGGAATGGAGAACATATTCAAACAAATAATAAGACAAGAATTTCCCAAGCCTGTGAAAAAAACTAAAGCCTCAAATTCAAGAAGCAAACAGAACTCCAAGTTTTCTTAACCACAACAAACCTACTTCAAGGCACATCATAATGAAATTGGCACAAACCAACAACAAAGAAAAAATTCTCAAGGCAGCCAGGGAAAAGAATACAATAAATAAAGGAAGGCCTATTAGATTATCATCAGATTTTTCAGCAGAAACTCTACAAGCTAGAAGAGAGTGGACCCCAATATTTAAAGCCCTGAAAGAGAGGAACTTTCAGCCAAGAATACTATACCCATCAAAGCTATCCTTCAAATATGAAGGAGAAATAAAAACATTCAAAAATACAAAAAAGATGAGGGAATTTATCATCAGAAAACCCCCACTCCAGGAAATACTAAAGGGAGTTTTCAAACCAGATACAAAGAACAAAACAAAACAAGACCACAAGTAAATGCTCCACTAAGAACACAATAAAACCAAATTTAAACTGTGACAACAACAACAAAAAAGTGGAGAGGACGGAGATTAACAATAGCAAAGGAGGATGGAGTGCAGAAACACTCATAAAATAGGGTACTAAAATGAATATTGTAGGTACCCTTTTCATTACTTAATGGTAACCACCCTTGAAAAAACCACCACAGAAGCACATGACTTAAAAAAGGTAACAACAGCCCTGGCCGGTTGGCTCAGCGGTAGAGCGTCGGCCTAGCGTGCGGAGGACCCGGGTTCGATTCCCGGCCAGGGCACACAGGAGAAGCGCCCATTTGCTTCTCCACCCCTCTGCCGCGCTTTCCTCACTGTCTCTCTCTTCCCCTCCCGCAGCCAAGGCTCCATTGGAGCAAAGATGGCCCGGGTGCTGGGGATGGCTCTGTGGCCTCTGCCCCAGGCGCTAGAGTGGCTCTGGTCGCAACATGGCGACGCCCAGGATGGGCAGAGCATCGCCCCCTGGTGGGCAGAGCGTCGCCCCTGGTGGGCGTGCCGGGTGTATCCCAGTCAGGCGCATGCGGGAGTCTGTCTGACTGTCTCTCCCCGTTTCCAGCTTCAGAAAAATGAAAAAAAAAAAAAAGAAAAAAAAAAAAGAAAAGAAAAAAAAAAGGTAACAACAGAGGAAAGAAGTATGAATACAAACAAACAAAAACAAATGATAGAAAAACAAAAGAGAAGAATCAAACAAGATACAAAACTAACAGAAAGCAATTTATAAAATGGCAATAGGGAACCCACAAGTGTCAATTATTACACTAAATGTAAATGGATTAAACTCACCAATAAAAAGACACAGAGTAGAATAAATTAAAAAAGAAAATCCAACTGTGTGCTACCTACAAGAAACACATCTAAGCAACAAGGATAAAAACAAATTCAAAGTGAAAGGCTGGAAAACAATACTTCAAGCAAATAACATCCAAATAAAAGCAGGTATAGCAATACTCATATCTAATAATGCTGACTACAAGACAGAAAAAGTACTCAGAGACAATAATGGGCATTTCATAATGATTTAGGGGACACTGAATCAAGAAGACATAACAATCCTTAATATATATGCACCAAACCAAGGAGCACCAAAATATATAAGACAGCTACTTATTGACCTAAAAACAAAAACTGACAAAAATACAATCATACTTGGAGACCTCAATACACCGTTGATGGCTCTAGATCGTTCATCCAAACAGAAAATCAATAAAGATATATTGGCCTTAAACGAAACACTAGAGCAACTGGATATGATAGACATCTACAGGACACTTCATCCCAAAGCGACAGAGTATACATTTTTCTCTAGTGTACATGAAACATTCTTAAGAATTGACCATATGTTGGGCCACAAAAATAACATCAGCAATTTCAGAAAAATCAAAATTGTACCAAGCATATTTTCTGATCATAAAGCCTTGAAACTAGAATTCAACTGCAAAAAAGGGAAAAAAATCCCACAAAAATGTGGAAACTAAACAACATACTTTTAAAAAATGAATGGGTCAAAGAAGAAAGTGCAGAGATCAAAAGATATATACAGACAAATGAAAATGAGAATACGACATAGCAGAATCTCTGGGATGCTGCAAAAACAGTAATAAGAGAGAAGTTCATATCACTTCAGGCCTATACGAACAAACAAGAGAGAGCCCAAGTAAACCATTTAACTTCACACCTTAAGGAACTAGAAAAAGAAGAACAAAGACAACCCAAAACCAGCCAAAGAAAGGAAATAATAAAAATCAGAGCAGAAATAAATGAAATAGACAACAGAAAAACTATAGAAAAAATTAATAAAACAAGGAGCTGGTTCTTTGAAAAGATCAACAAAATTGACAAACCCTTGGCAAGACTCACCAAGGAAAAAAGAGAAAGAACTCATATAAACAAAATCCAAAATGAAAGAGGAGAAATCACCACAGACATCAAAGATATACAAAACCTTATTGTAGAATACTATGAAAAACTATATGCCACAAAATTCAACAATCTAGAAGAAATGGATAAATTCCTAGAACAATACAACCTTCCTAGACTGAGTCATGAAGAAGTAGAAAGCCTAAACAGACTAATTAGCAGGGAGAAAATAGAAAAAACTATTAAAATCCTCCCCAAAAATAAAAGTCCAGGCCCAGATGGTTATACTAGTGAATTCTATCAAACATTCAAAGAAGACTTGGTTCCTGTTCTACTCAAAGTCTTCCAAAAAATTGAAGAAGAAGCAATACTTCCAAACACATTTTATGAGGCCAACATAACCCTCATACCGAAATCTGGCAAGGCTGGCACAAAAAAAGAAAACTACAGACCAATATCTCTAATAAATACAGATGCTAAAATACTAAACAAAATACTAGCAAATCAAATACAACAACATATTAAAAAAATAATATATCATGATCAAGTGGGATTCATCCCAGAATCTCAAGGATGGTTCAACATACGTAAAACGGTTAACTTAATACACCATATCAACAAAACAAAGAACAAAAACCACATGATCTTATCAATAGATGCAGAAAAGGCATTTGATAAAATACAACAAAACTTTATGTTTAAGACACTCAACAAAATGGGTATAGAAGAAAAATATCTCAACATGATAAAGGCCATATATGATAAACCATCAGCCAACATCATATTAAATGGCATAAAACTGAGGACTTTCCCCCTTAAATGAGGAACAAGACAAGGTTGTCCACTCTCTCCACTCTTATTTAATGTGGTGCTAGAAGTTCTGGCCAGAGCAATCAGACAAGAGAAAGAAATAAAAGGCATCCATATCGAAAAGAAGAAGTAAAGGTATCACTTTTTGCAGATGATATGATCTTATACATTGAAAACCCCAAAGACTCCACAAAAAGATTACTAGAAACAATAAACCAATACAGTAAGGTCACAGGATACAAAATTAATATACAAAAGTCCATAGCCTTTCTAAATGCCAACAATGAAATATTAGAAAAAGAACTAAAAAAAAAAATCCCCTTCACAACTGCAACAAAAAAAATAAAATACCTAGGAATAAACATAACAAAGAATGTAAAGGACCTATATAATGAAAACTACAAAGCATTTTTAAGGAAAATCAAAAAAGATACAATGAGATGGAAAAATATTCCTTGTTCGTGGATAGAAAGAATAAATATAATTAAAATGGCCATATTACCCAAAGCAATTTATAAATTTAATGAAATTCCCATCAAAATTCCTATGACATTTTTTAAAGAAATGGGGCAAAAAATCATCAGATTTATATGGAACTATAAAAAACCCCAAATAGCCAAAGCAATCCTAAGCAAAAAGAATGAAGCTGGGGGCATTACAATACCTGACTGCAAACTATATTATAGGGCCACAACAATCAAAACAGCATTTTATTGGCAGAAAAATAGACACTCAGACCAATGGAACAGAATAGAAAGTCCAGAAATAAAACCATATATATATGGTCAAATAATTTTTGATAAAGGGGCCAACAACATACAATGGAGAAAAGAAAGCCTCTTCAACAAATGGTGCTGGGAAAACTGGAAAGCCACATGCAAAAGAATGAAACTTGACTACAGCTTGTCCCCTTGTACTAAAATTAATTCAAAATGGATCAAAGACCTAAACATAATACCTGAAACAATAAGGTACATAGAGGAAGACATAGGTACTAAACTCATGGACATGGGTTTTAAAGAGCATTTTATGAATTTGACTCCAAAGGCAAGAGAAGTGAAGGCAAAGATAAATGAATGGGACTACATCAGACTAAGAAGTTTTTGCTCAGCAAGAAAAACTGACAACAAAATGAACAGACAGCCAACTAAATGGGAAATGATATTTTCAAACAACAGCTCAGATCAGGGCCTAATATCCAAAATATACAAAGAACTCAAAAAACTCAACAACAAACAAACAAACAATCCAATAAAAAAAATGGGAAGAGGACATGAACAGACCTTTTCCCAGGAAGAAATACAAATGGCCAACAGATATATGAAAAGATGCTCATCTTTATTAGTTATTAGAGAAATGCAAATCAAAACTGCAATAAGATACCACCTCACACCTGTTCGATTAGCTATTATTAGCAAGACAGGTAATAGCAAATGTTGGAGAGGCTGCGGAGAAAAAGGAACCCTCATTCACTGTTGGTGGGAATGTTAAGTAGTACAACAATTATGGAAGAAAGTATGGTGGTTCCTCAAAAAACTGAAAATAGAAGTACCTTATGACCCAGCAATCCCTCTACTGGGTATATACCCCCAAAACTCAGAGACATTGATACGTAAAGACACATGTAGCCCCATGTTCATTGCAGCATTGTTCACAGTGGCCAAAACATGGAAACCAAAAAGCCCTTCAATAGAAGACTGGATAAAGAAGATGTGGCACATATACACTATGGAATACTACTCAGCCATAAGAAATGATGACATCGGATCATTTACAACAAAATGGTGGGATCTTGATAATATTATATGGAGTGAAATAAGTAAATCAGAAAAAAACAAGAACTACATGATTCCATACATTGGTGGGACATAAAAATGAGACTAAGAGACATGGACAAGAGTGTGGTGGTTATGGAGGGGGGGAGGAGGGAGAGGGGAAGGGGGAGGGGGAGGGGCACAAAGAAAACTAGATAGAGGGTGACAGAGGACAATCTGACTTTGGGTGATGGGTATGCAACATAATTGAATGACAAGATAACCTGGACATGTTTTCTTTAAATATATGTACCCTGATTTATTGATGTCACCCCATTAACATTAATAAAAATTTATTTATAAAAAAAAGAAAATTTTCTACAAGTTTAAAATTATTTCAAAATAAAATAAAAAATAGTTAATACTATGATTTTTTTTTAAAATAAGCCCAGACACTAGTTAGCTTTGTGCAGCCCTAGTGCCATAGTCAACACATGGACAGACAAGGTTGATTAGGTTGTATGCCTCGTCTTAATAACCAAACAAATCCTAAAAATGAAGTATATAATTTAAAAAACCACATTATGGATCTTGAAGGCACACCCACCACAGCTGTTTCCTCCCTCAGACATCTGCTACTGACACTGATGCATTTCTAACCTTTTCATGGAGAAAACATAGCCTATGTGGCAGACATCAGTAGTTGTGTGTTCAGTGCCCACTCCTGCTTCCTTCTTTCTAATACAGTCCCACTCTTATTCAGGCATCGACTCCTCCCACCATTATCATTTTTTTTTTTTTTTTTTTTTTTGTATTTTTCCGAAGCTGGAAACGGGGAGGCAGTCAGACAGACTCCCGCATGCGTCTGACTGGGATCCACTAGGCATGCCCACCAGGGAGCGATGCTCTACCCATCCGGGGCATAGCTCTGTCTCGACCAGAGCCACTCTAGCGCCTGGGGCAGAGGCCAAGGGCCATCCCCAGCGCCCGGGCCATCTTTTGCTCCAATGGAGCCTCGGCTGCGGGAGGGGAAGAAAGAGACAGAGAGGAAGAAGAGGGGGAGGGGTGGAGAAGCAGATGGGCGCCTCACCTGTGTGCCCTGGCCGGGAATCGAACCCAGGACTTCCGCACGCCAGGCCAACGCTCTACCACTGAGCCAACCGGCCAGGGCCCATTATCAACTTTTTTAAAGGAAGTTGAGGGATGCTAGTACTAAAGTTGGGCTTTATACTTTAAGAGTAATGCCTCCCCATATTAGAAAGATTGAGTCAGCTAATCCAATTAGTTCATGTTGGTCCCCTAGCCTCAAAAATTGTTTCAGAAATCAGCCTGTAACCTAATATGGGCCAATAAAGTTATGAAGCAAAAGCAAAATAGACTCCCTTTCATCTTCTATATGCCCATTATGTGGAGCCGAGAACCTCTAAAGTCATTTCTCAAGTGAGACTCAGGAAAAACCCATTGTACTAAAAGGAACAAAGCCAATGAAATATCAGAGAAAAGAAGTTAGGCTCATTGAATTAAGCCAGCCCTGAACCTTTTCCTTTGTGAGATGACTTAAACCAGTGGCAATGAACTAAATTTTGTTACTTGCTTCCCAAAGGATGCTAACTGGTCTATAATTTCAGGCTTAAAAAGATGTCATACACAGGCCAGTCTTTCCAGGTAATTGTTATTTTGTTCTCCCTCTGAAGCCCAATGTGAGAATAGGGAGGAAAAGAGAAATGAAGACAAGGAAAAGAGAGCAAATTAGTCTATTAGTAGAATAGAAATCTGGAGTTAGATAGGTTGTTCAGACAAATATTTTCCAAGTTTGAAAGGGAAGGACAAGAAGGAGGTAGACCTCCAAACTAAAGCTAAGCAAAGCCCCATGTTCTCCTTGAATAAATTCTCCTTGAAGGTAGATATAACAGAGAAGATGAGTAAGAAGGGACCTCTTTTCAACCCATGACTGAAGTGCTTAATGATGCTTTTAAATATTTAAATGCTGCAATGTCTAAATTTTAAAAGGACGAACATAATATTGAGTATACAGTAAGGTTAATGGCATAATTTAAAATATTTTTGCTTACTACAAGAAAATTGATCAGAAACAAGTCAACAGCAAAGCTTCCCTGGGCAGTTTTTAAGCTGCGTGGCTCACTCATATCAGCCCCAAGCCCAGCTAACTTCTAAAAAGGTAATCAACATTACTGTAAAATTATTTTGTTGCTGTTGTAGTTAGTATCTTCACTTTATGTCAAATATATATCTACTTTTTAAGTTTTTTCCATTTCTGATGATCTTTACATTTATATTCCCCATACTATGTAAATTATAGCAGCTTAAACAAGTAAGTTTGAATAAATGAACCTAAAAGGCCACAGGGCGGGAGTCCTGAGCAGAGGTTGTAACTAATCACCCCTAAACTGCCTTTTGAAGAGAATGTGCAGTTGGTTCCCCTTGCTTAGAGGCCCAAGTTCACTTTCCTCTTCACATTTTGGAAAATCTGGTTTGCTGATTACAGGTACTTAAGACATTGCTCTTGGAGGTTCTTTAGCAAGGAACATCTTTCCTTCCCTAAAGTCTTCCCAGCGTCTTACTCATTTTTTGAAGTGTACTGCCAAGTGCTACTTCCCTGACATAGAAAGAATATTAACTGCAGGATGATGCTATGGAGGCTTGCAGAGTTAGAACAACAATTAGAGACAGAGAGACGCCCTGCAGTGAAAACCCTGAGCCGACGAGAGTCCAGGGGCCTCTCTGACTGTACTGGAAACAGTGCATGCGGAAACAGCAAAACAGCAGGATTGATTCAGCAACAAGACATGTTCAGGCTCTCAGAACAGAGATTGAAGTTAGCCTGTTCCTTGTCCTTTACTTCACCCTCTGAGAACTACTGTCTGCTTCCTTGAGTTATCTGTACTGGCTAATAAATATGTAAAGAAGGCTGGGGATGGGACTTCAGTTCTTCAATCTGCTGACCAGGGCTGTTGCCTCCCCTCGGCCCCTCTGAGCATTTCATCTGGTCTCCAAGTAGTTCATTGTCATCGCTACAAGTAGTGCCCCGTGTGAGGAACAGAAGCCACATGACAGGTTTGCTACTCCAACTAGTCACTGTTGCCACGACAATTAACTAAATTCAATAGGACTGGGATTTAATCCAATCTCTTATTCTGCTTGCTCTATGATCTTAGACAAGTTGTTTAACTTCTACCAGTAACACTTTGTTTCTTCAAGCTCAAGAGTTAACTGCAAGGAAGTTAAAAACTGATACCTAATAGTGGAACCAAAAAAAATTCCGCGTTCATGCTGGCTGTCACCACTCAGCCAATTAAGTAGAGACAATGACTGAATCTTTATGGTGCTTTATTCAAATGGCCTGCAATCTGAGAAGAAGAGGGTTCTGTACCCAAAAACCATTTTAACACTTTGTGTCAGCAAACTTTTTTTATGAAGAGAAGAAAGAAGTAGGTAAGAGGTTTGAAATTTAGGGAAAAACGAATTAGGTAAAAATTATTGTCCAGGGATTCTTCTAGCATTTTTTCATCTGCTGACCAGTAATTCTTTTATTTTTTAACATTTATTTTAGAGAAAAAAAAAGGGAGAGACACAGAAACATTGATCTGTTCCTGCATGTGTTCTGACTGGGAATTGAACCCACAACCTCTGCATAGCAGAACAATACTCCAGCCAACTGAGCCATTCAGCTAGGGCTAACCAGTAATTCTTTTTTCTTTCTTTTTTTCTTTTTTTTTTACAGAGACAGAGAGACAGAGAGAGGGATAAATAGGGACAGACAGACAGAAACAGAGAGAGATGAGAAGCATCAATCATCAGTTTTTCGTTGCGAGACCTTAGTTGTTCATTGATTGCTTTCTCATATGTGCATTGACCATGGGCCTTCAGCAGGCTGAGTAACCCCTTGCTCGAGCCAGCGACCTTGGGTCCAAGCTGGTGAGCCTTGCTGAAACCAGATGAGCTCGCGCTCAAGCTGGCGACCTCAGTATCTCGAACCTGGGTCCTCTGCATCCGAGTCCGATGCTCTATCCACTGTGCCACCGCCTGGTCAGGCCTGACCAGTAATTCTTGATCTGCATCCTCGCCAGTGGGTGTTCAGTCCTTGGAGCAGCAGGACTTAAATCATTTTGTCTGTGGATCTCCTGGGCCTGGAGGACAAAGGTGAATTGTTTGAAATCTAATGAAGTCATATAGGCTCATTCAGGTGCCCAGCTCCTGAAACAAAGCTCTGTACTTGCATTAATAATTAAGCCTAGTCTAAACAGGTGGTGGCTCAGTGGATAGGACATCAGACTGGGACGCAGAGGACCCAGGTTTGAGACCCCAAGGTTGCCAGCTTGAGCACGGGTTCATTTGGTTTGAGCAAAGCTCACCACCAGCTTGAGCCAAGGTCACTGGCTCAAGCAAGGGGTCACTCGGTCTGCTGAAGCCCCCGGACAAAGGCACATATGAGAAAGCAATCAATGAACAACTAAGGAACCACAACGAAGAATTGATTTTTCTCATCTCTCTCCCTTTCTATCTGTTCCTATCTGTCCCTCTCTCTGACTCTGTATCTGTCACAAAGAAAAAACAAACATCATTAAGCCTCTTGCTTATAACTAAAAGCTATTATTATTAAAGCTAAATTTTTAACTCTTCAGTTCCTCCTAGCAGTAAGTCCTATATCCATGTTACCACCACAGTACTTTGTTTTTAAACATTTTAAATTATTTGCCAACATTTTAACATTGAATAGAATGCTTTGAGTACAACCTCAAAAAATACAGAGAAACCATTTTTCTAAATCTATAGCACTTATAAAATAATTTTATTATTAAATGTATTGTATATTCATCATTTTATCTTTGCTTTTATATGTTGTTAGTCACAACCATGACTTATCTGATGGTGAGTAACTGAGCAGGAATGCAATTGCAATTTTAGGTTCCTGTGGGAAAATACAATGTGTTTATAATGCATTTTCCAGAAATAAATCGAAAAAAGGGAGGATTATCCCATGATTTTGTTGTTTTATAAATCCACATGCCCTTGAAACTAGATTTAACTCTTGTCATATTTAGTTTTGATTTCAGAATTTATAAGTTTAGCTGATATGATAAAATTTAGATTGTGGCCAAAGTTGTTAATATTTTTTTAAGTAAGTTTGGTGGCTGTGGAATATAAATAGATGAAATATTTATCAGGGCCAACCAAATTTGGTTCTGTTTTCTCTCAGCTGCCTGTCTTTTACATTAGAAAATAAAGAAAGAAAAAGCCAAAAATCTTAGGAATGCTCTCCAAATATCTGAAGTTAGTTTTCAAGCACCATTCAGATAAATTGGAGAAAAAGGAAATAATAAATACATGGAAAATTCTCCGGGAGAATTTTACTGTAAAATTCAATGCCAGTTTAAATGTGTATATATAAGGGTGGCTGTGCAAAAATGCTTGATACACATTAACTAGCAAATTAGATGTACATGATACTTTAAGGTAAATAAGTCGCAAACATTTTAAATTATTTGCCAACATTTAACATAGGATTAATGCAATGCTGTTTTTAGGCTTTGAATTGGCTGCCCAGTTGGAGTTATAAAACAGATTTAGATAATGTTATCTTCTGAACTAGAATTAAATATGCTTTAATTAAATGAGTATTAGTTATCTGAATAATTAACACTCTGAATAATTAACAAATGTGTGTGTGTGTATGTGTGTGTGTGTGTGTGTGTGTGTGTGTGTGTGTGTGTGTGTAAAAATAAAATAAAAAATAAACTACAGCCCACATGGCATTTTAAAAGACTAGACCCAAAGAGTAAAAATTTATTGTCTCCAGTTCTGCGCTTTCAGGAAAACGTTTCCAGGTATGACGGTTAACTTTACGCATCAAATTGACAAAGCCATGAAGCATCCAGATATTTGGCCAAACACTATTGTAAGGTTGGTGGATAATGGGGAAAGCTCAGACCCGGGAACTTTGGCTAGGACCGTCCACAACCAAGTGCGCCAAAAGAAACTTCCCAGGAACCCTTTGGAAAACAGGGACCGTCTGCCAGTCAGTGAGATTTCACCACGTCATATTAGCTTGACCACTCTAGGGACCCTTTAAATATACCTCACACGGGTCACCCCTTGTGACTTCCCTGGCCTCCATCTTTCCTCAGGGCCAGGGAACCTCGTTGGGCGGGATGCGGGATGAGCTGTAATAAATAAAGCCTTTGCTATTCCATACTTTGTGGCTCCGGCCCCCTTCCTTCCTTCTTGCAGGGAAAAATACCTTACAACTATTCTAGGTTTTTCTGGGAGAGTAACATTTCAGTCGGTAGTCTGAGTAGAGCAGAATGCCCACCCCAGTGAGAGTGGGCTGGGTTCATCCAACCTGAGAAAAGCCTGGGAACAACACGGGTGACTCCTCAGAAAGAGAGAATTCCTCCTGCCTGACTGAGAAATTTTCTTTAGAATATAAATCTCCCAAGCCTGATTATGCCTGGATGCACTCACAGTATAAAAGTGCTCAGAACAAAGGCTGAAGGTCAGGCAAGTCCTCAGTTGCAGGCGGGCTCCCCTGGGGCACGAGCCACATGTGACCTCTCTGAAACACCACTGTGATGGGCACCTCTTCCCCCCTTCCCTCCCTTCATCTTGCCAGGCGTCCCCACCACACTGGCAACATCACTGAACTTTAGAATTTTCTACATTACACAATCAGATGGTAATCTCAATTTCTAATCTCCATTTCTGATTCAAATTTAGTCAGTTAGCACTGACTTTCTCACCCATTGCGTTGAGAATTAAAAAGCAAGTGTAAAGCACTGACAGAAACAATGAACAGTATCTGCCGTGGGGGAGGGAGAAAGGGGCTGCAAGAGGCACACAGTTTCCATCTCTGCTCCAGATTTTAAAGTTGACACTCTTAAAATTTACATGAAGAACAATGTTAAGAGGATAATTTATTCAGATAATAATTTGTCTTATTCCCACTCCTATAGGAGAGACTGAAAAAAATGCATCTGTAATTTCATTTAAATCGGTTATCTGAGCAGAGCAGATAGCCTTCCCCAATGTCCCAATGTGGGTGAGCTCACCCAACCTGGGAAGACTTGAAACTGTAATTCCATACAGTTACCCAGACCCTAGGGAAAAAAAAACTTCTCCCCTGGCCGAAATAGCTCGGTTGGTTATAGCATTGTCCTGAACACAGAGGTTGCCAGTTTGATACCCAGTCAGGAAACATACAGGAACAGCTTGATGTTCCTGTCTCTCTTTCTCTCTCTCTCTCTCTTCCCTTCTCTCTCACTGAAATCAATAAATAAAAATTAAGAAAAAGAAAGAAAAAGGAACTTCTAGCATTGTACTCTAATTCACTTTACTTCAAAGGCTCGTGGACAGTTCTGGGTTTCAGAGGCAGAAACAGAGGTTGTCTAGTACAAAGGACTAATTCCTTTTAAAATTTTTGTTAGAGCCCTGGCCGGTTGGCTCAGCGGTAGAGCGTCGGCCTAGCGTGCGGAGGACCCAGGTTCGATTCCCGGCCAGGGCACACAGGAGAAGCGCCCATTTGCTTCTCCACCCCTCCGCCGCGCTTTCCTCTCTGTCTCTCTCTTCCCCTCCCGCAGCCAGGGCTCCATTGGAGCAAAGATGGCCCGGGCGCTGGGGATGGCTCTGTGGCCTCTGCCTCAGGCGCTAGAGTGGCTCTGGTCGCAACATGGCGACGCCCCGGAGGGGCAGAGCGTCGCCCCCTGGTGGGCGTGCCGGGTGGATCCCGGCCGGGCGCATGCGGGAGTCTGTCTGACTGTCTCTCCCCGTTTCTAGCTTCAGAAAAATGAAAAAAAAAAAAAATTTTTGTTAGAGACTCAAAGCACTAGCAGTTACTGGTTTGGATAATCTCAGTGGGGAGAGCGGATAGAGATGGTGTTTGGACTCACTTTGAAAAACGGCTCCGCCTGGAGAAGAGTAGCTTCTGGGAGCCCGGTGAAGGCGCAGGGGGTCACTTGATGGTTTACACTTTGGGTGCACATTCCCAAACCCTTGCTCCCAGAGCCAGAGACCAGGGAGGAGAGAAGACTTTGGGGGGCATCTGTGGGATCCTGGCCTCAAAGTCCTGAGACTTCGCCGAGAAGACAGTCTCTGTGACAAAGCTCGAGTCAGCACAGAAACCCAGTGTGGAGGCATCTGGGTCCTTCTGGGGCAGCAGGACCTGACCAATGTGGAGAAACAGCTCCTTCCAGCGGCGGGAAGAGTATTGATGGCAACCAACAGAATGGACCAGGAGCAGGATCTTCTCCCATTTTTTACTCTTCCATAATTGCACAACCCTAAAGAGAGGTAGTAATTTTCCTCTACACACTGGCCCATACAAAATAAAAAAGATGGGGCTCAAATCCACATTTAATGGATTTAAAAGGAATGTATATTGTAAAAAAAGGAATGTATATTGTTTCCCAAAAATGGCAGAGCAAAATTGCACCCAATATATAAAAATTGTAAAACAACAGACAAACACCAGATAATACAAAATAGGTTCAAATTTGCCTCACTAGAAATTTGACAAAGCTGGGAGAGGGTTTGAGGATCTCATGAGTAAATGAGAGGCATAAAGAATGAGACTGGAAGCACTAATAGTTTAAGCTACTTACCCAAGGTCACAGCGCAAGTATGAGAGATGAAGTACTAACATAGCTCTTCTGAGTCCTGTGAGACTAAAAAAGCCAAGGTGGTTCAATACTAAGAAGCATAATTCATGCTGTCTTTGAAACTATGTAGGGGACTGGAGACCAGGTGACTGAAGTGCTCCAGGGACCTCTGTGCGTGAAAAGGAAAAGTGAACAGAAAACCATCAGGAACATGCGGCCCAACCAGAACACCCATAGCTTCTGTGATGGATGAGACATTGCAGCTGATTGAGAAACTGAAGATGGAATTGAGAGTAAGCAGATCTGAGTTCTTCTCACTTCTTTGGGACAGTCCCTAAATTCTTTGAGCTTAGAAAATACATCTAATGGCCCAGGACATGGAAGGTACTTGATCAACATACTTTGGAGGTACAGTGATCTTGACTCACAAACTTAGAAAAGAATCTACCAGATAGGCCCTGGCTGTTTGACTCAGTGGTAGAGTCAAACATGTGATGTGCCAGGTTTGATTCCCAGTCGAGGCACATTGGAGAAGTGCCCGTCTGCTTCTCCACCCTCCCCCTCTCGCCTCTATCTCTCTCTCTCTTCCCCTCTTGCAGCTTGATTGGAGCGAGTTGGCCCCAGGTACTGAAAATGGCTCCATGGCCTCAGATGTTAAGAAAAGCTTGGTTGCTGAGCAATGGAGCAACACCCTGATGAGCAGAGCATCACCCTCTAGTGCAGGGGTCTCAAGCTCAATTCAGCATGTGGGCCGCAGAGCAAGATCACAGCCATTCGGCAAATACAAGTAGGCCCCTAGGCTTATTTAATTTTATCCAAAATATTTTGAACTTCGTGGATTAGTCTGCGGGCTGCACAAAATTGTTCAGCGGGCCGCATGCAGCCCGCGGGCCGCGAGTTTGAGACCCCTGCTCTAGTGGGTTTGCTGGTTGGATCCCAGTCAGGGCACATGCAGGAATCTGTCTCTCTGCCTCCCCTCCTCTCACTGAATAAAAAAAAAAACTACTATAACAGATCAAAATATCACAGAAAATTTCTTGCAAAAAAGTGATTCTGGGAAAGAATTATCTATTGGTGCATGTTTTTCACAGCTTTGACTTGTGGTTTGTTTTGAAAGTAGATGCCTTTTAAACTTTTAGTTATAATTTTTTAATGTTAAGTATGTCTATATATTTTTTTTACTTATTGACTCTAGAGAAAGGACAGAAAGAGAAAGGTGTGGGGGGTGGATGTGGAAGAAACAGGAAGCATCAACACATTGCTTCTCATACGTGCTTTGACCAGCCAAGCCCGGGGTTTTGAACCTGTGACTGCAGAATTCCAGGTCAACACTTTATCCACTGTGCCACCATAGGTCAGGCCCATATGTCTATATTTTGTATATATTGCAATATTTACCAAATTTCTGTTAATTTTCAAATTCTATGAGATCCTACCTACTCCAGTTTTGTCATGCCCATTAAAATTCAGGAACATAATCCTGAAACTTGGCTGAAAATTAACATATGCCAAATGTCATTATTCTCCCAGTCTTTTGCTAGACTCTTGCTTTCTATACTTCCACTCCATATTTTTGCTTTTAAAAAGAAAACAAAGGAGGCTGACCAGTTGTGGCACAGTGGATAGAGCATCGACACAGGACACTAAGGTCTCAGGTTCGAAACCCCTAGGTCACTGGCTTACGTGCAGGCTCACAAGCTTGAGCGCAGGGGTCACTGGCTTGAGTACAGTATCATCAACATAGTCCCAGGTTGTTGGCTTGAGTAGGGGGTCACTGGCTCATCCTGAGACCTCTGATCAAGGAACATATGATGAGCAAGCAATCAATGAACAACTAAAGTGACTCAACTACAAGTTGATGCTTCTCATCTCTCTCCATTTTTCTGTCTTTGTCCCTTCCTGTATCTCGGTCTCTCAAAATAAATAAATAAATAAATAAATAAATAAATAAATAAATAAATAAATAATAAAGGTAAAGGAAGGGGAAAGATTTGAATATATTTTTCTTTTTCATGTCACCCAACCTATCCCAACTGCTGATTAAACTATTCTCAAAACCTCTTCATTGAGGAAAATTTTAATAACATTTTTAAATGTTTAGCAAATATTTAGTGCACTTTATATATATAATGGAGCTTTTTAAATTTTATTTAATTAATTATGAAATGTATCTATGTATATCACAAAACTAAATTAATGAATATACACACTCTTGATATATGTACTTTATAATCAATAATTGTCATAATTCATTTAGCAACTTATTATTTATAAATACTATAATATAACTGAAAAACAAGGAGCTTTATACTTGAATTACTTTTTTCACTTGACTAATTTTATTCACAATATATAAAATTGATTAGAATGTGACTAAACAGCTTGTTAATTGCTCTGTGAACAAGTTCTAAATATGTCATAATTATCTAAATAATGAATAATTATGGGTGTGATGTCAACATGGAATCTTGGATTTTATTTCTTGAGAGATGTAATATCACTTCAATTACCTTCAATCAGATATAACATCTTCTGTACATTGATATATGCACTGATATATATGGTCTTGATGTGACAAATTGTCTTTTATCTTTGATTAAAATGAATCATCATGTTGAAAGAGCTAACTAGCTTAACCACTCATTCACCACAACACTCTAGTTTTAAAAAGCATGTTCCACAAATACATTTGTGTTTCTATATATGCAACCCAGCTCCCATTCTCCTGATACACAAGGCGTATAAACTTCTCCCCTGAAATGGACATCTATTGTGTTACTGCTTGACTTCCTCTCCACTTCTGGTCACAGCAACCCAATTTTCCTTTGGAGAATCTTCCCTAACCAACTGTCAGTCTTCGCGATATGAGTGGGGCTGATCTATGAGTCCTTCAATCCCCACCCCTATCTCTAATAATAGGCATTTGAATAATCTGGACAATGAGTTTAGTCCATGATCTAGCCATAGTGAATGGTTTGAAAGTCAGAGATATGATCCAATCAGGTGAATCACTATCATCTCCTAGACTTTGTTGGTTAAAAAAAGAGAGAGAGGGAATAAAATTGTATGTTAGGCTAAAAATGATACCCAAATTCTAATGATAATTTTTTATTTTTTGGATTTAGCTATGACTAAATCTGAAGATCTATTCTTAAACCATTCAATTACATAAGCCATTCAATTCTGTTTTTTAAAAAAATGGACTAATGGAATTCCATTCACTTACAACCAGATGACCTCTGATAACATCCCCATGAACGACCTAATTTTTTTTTCCATTTAGAAAGTGTATTATTGGCCCTGGCTGGTGGCTCCAGCAGTAAGTAGGCTCAGCAGCCTGGCATGTGGAAGTCCCGGGTTTGATTCCCAGAGAGGGTACACAGGAGAAGTGACCATCTGCTTCTCTACTCTTCCTCCTTCTCTCTCTTTCTTCCCTTCCCACAGCTATGGCTTGAAAGGTTCCAGCAATTTGGCCCCGAGCACTGAGGTTGGTTCTATGGCCTTGCCTCAGGCACTAAAATAGCTCAGTTGCCTAGCAATGAAGCAGTGGCCCCAGATGGGCAGAGCATCGCCCTATAGGGGCCTTGCTGGATGGATCCTGGTTAGAGCACATGTGAAAGTCAGTCTGCCTCCCTGCCTCTCACTTAATAAAAAAATTTTTAGAAAAAGGAAAGAAGATGTGTTATTCAAGAGGCATTAAACTGTTGAAATAACAAAATTTGAAATTTCAGTTACTTAACACAACAAAAATTTAATTTTGTTCACATCACAATCCAATACCACTTGGGCTGCCTTCTTTTATGGCATAGACACACTATTCTGGTACATAGTTTCCAAAGTCCTACCCATCTGGGAAGGGAGAGAAGGAGAAAGCATTCTGGCTCCTCAACAACTTGAGGTTTATATGACACAGGTCTCTACTTCCCACAGCCCATTGTCCAATCTGATCACTTGGCAAAAAACTAACTAAGGAAGGCTGGGAAAATGTACACTTACTGAGCCACAGCTACCTGTATCAGACAGGTTCTCCAGGAGAGAAAAATAAACCAATAGGATGTGTGTGTGGTCGTGGTGAGGGGTGAGGATTTATTTTAAGAAGTTGGCTCACACAATCGTGGGGGACTAGTACACCTGAAGCCAGCATCCCAGCAGACTGGCAATTCAGACAGAAGTGGATACTACAGTCTCCAAGAAAGTCTTCAGAAAACTTCAGCTTTTGCTCTTAAGGACTTCAATTAATTGGATGAGTGCCACCCACATTACTTAAAGTCAACTGACTATAACTGTTAACCACACATATAAAATATTTTCTCAGCAACACCTAGATTAGTGTTTGATTAAATAACCATATATCAATACTATAGTCTAGAAATGTTAACACATAACATTAACCATCACCCTATCTCTGCCAAAGATCAAGTGCCCTTTCTATAAATTTTTTTCTCATGATATTACTGTGGACATAAACATCTCTAACTAGATGGTGAGAGATTAGAGTTACATCCAATTGTTCAACATACTCTGTGCATCTCCTATGCCGTCAGGCTAAATGTCTTAACAATATAAAATTTTTTCTCTGGTCATCAGGATGCTAATTCATTTCTAAAATTTTAGCTAAATTCCTGTATTATATTTTTAACTGCTTCCATCTATGTATTTATTAATTCATTCCATTTATATTCTGAGTACCTACTCTAAGCTAGGTACACCCAAGATGACCTTTCCAGGTCAAATATATTCATCTGAATATTGAGGGGAAATAAAAAGCCGTGGTATGAATTTAATGCTTTGTAATAAGTCATCTCAAAAGTTAGGAGCTCAAAGCAAGAAAAGTTACCTTTCATGGTTTCTGTGGATCAGGAATTTCTGAGCAGCTTGACTGGGCAGCTCTATCTCAGTGCCTCTCATGAGCACACAGTCAGAGGTTGACTGGTGCTGCCGTGATTAGAAGGCTTGACTAGGATGGCAGGTACTCTTTCCAACGGAGCTCATTCAGTTATCTGGTATGCTGGTGCTGGCTGTTGCAGGAGACTTCAGTTGTCCCCTATAAGGTCCTCCTCGGGTGGCTGCCCATGGGTCCTTAAAGTTGGCTTTCTCCAGAATGAGGGCTTTAGAAGACCAAACAGAAGCTTCCATGCCTTTATGACCTAGGCTTACAAGTCACACACTGTCACTTCCACTGAATTCTTTGGTCACACAGGATAGCCCTGTGGTCTGGGTCAGAGGAGACTGCACAAGAACGTGATTCTAGGGGTCCTGGGGGACTATCTTGGAGACCAACTACCACAACAATACATGCTGGGCCTTTGTGTGAAATACCTTTTGTTTTAAATTCCAGCTGGCTCCCCCTATGGAACACTGCACATGACTCCATAATTCATATATTCAGTCTAACAAGATTTTAGTTAAATTTAGCTTGGATCTAAAAGCCCTGCCTTTGGTAAGAGAGTAACAACTGGAAAAGAGGAAGAGACACTGTTTTGTTCTCTGGATTGGTCGCCCAGGAACTTTTTGAAGAAGTTCAGCTGGAGGCTGTGGGCACCAGACAAAAGAGCACACACCCATTACCCACCTCAGTAGCAAAAACACTCCTTTAGGACGCACTTCCACTTACACACGTAGAAGTGTCTGATCTTTGGTCACAGAAGCAATACAGATAAAACCTATTGTTTGGGAATTATAGTCAATAATAAATTTTAAAAAAACTATGTGATATTGTCTTATTTCTATATCTTAGTGTCCCTGAAATTTCCATAATGTTGCAATTGAAATATCTAGATCATGTGGACTCAAAAAATTCATAAATATTGCCTGGCCAGGCAGTGGTACAGTGGATAGAGTGTTGGATTGGGACACAGAGGACACAGGTTCAAAACCCTGATGTCGCTGGCTTGAGTGCAGGCTCATCTGGCTTGAGCATGGACTCACCAGCTTAAGTGCGGGGTTGCTGGCTTGAGTGTGGGATCATAGACATGATCCAATGGTTGCTGGCTTGAGCTCAAAGGTAACTGGCTTGAAGCCCAAGCTCGCCGGCTTGAGCTCAAGGTCACTGGCTTGAGCAAGAGGTCACTCACTCTGCTATAGATCCCGGGTACATATGAGAAAGCAATCAATGAACAACTAAGGTGCCACAATGAAGAATTGATGCTTCTCATCTCTTTAACTTCCTGTCTGTCTGTCCCTCTCTCTGACTCTCTTTCTCTTAAAAAAGACAATATAGCCCTGGCCGGTTGGCTCAGTGGTAGAGCATCGGCCTGGCGTGTGGGGGACCTGGGTTCAATTCCCGGCCAGGGCACATAGGCGAAGCGCCCATTTGCTTCTCCAACCCCCCCTCCTTCTTCTCTGTCTCTCTCTTCCACTCCCGCAGCCAAGGCTCCATTGGAGCAAAGATGGCCCGGGCACTGGGGATGGCTCCTTGGCCTGTGCCCCAGGCGCTAGAGTGGCTCTGGTCAAGGCAGAGCGATGTCCTGGAGGGGCAGAGCATCACCTCCTGGTAGGCAGAACATCGCCCCTGGTGGGCGTGCCGGGTGGATCCGGGTCGGGCGCATGCGGGAGTCTGTCTGACTGTCTCTCCCCGTTTCCAGCTTCAGAAAAATACAAAAAAAAAAAAAGAAAAAAAAAGAAAATATAAATAACAATATTTTATTTATTTTGTTGTAATAGGTACACAACTGAAATGTGACAATTAAGTTCATTGGAGCAAGTGAGAAGGCTCCAATACCATAAAAAAGTGTATAATTGCCATTATGGGCACTATCAATTTTAGGGTGAGTAATGTCAGCAGTGTGGTTCCAGTTCTTATATTAATAAGTTGTAACAATAAACCAGTTATATATTAATATCAATGGAATAATTTAAGACAATCAAAATGGAACTCATTTATATCCAATTCTCCTTTCCCCAAGGCTATATGCTGTAGGTTTATGTCACCTTTGGACTGCAACCAGAGAAACAAATTTTGTGGTTAAAACAAATTAGCTTTTCTAGTTCTTTCAGAAAAAAAGAGAAAACTAGAAACAGAACTGATAGTGATATGTCAAATGAATAATTGTTTAATCATTATAAACCCAACCTTCCAAAGACAATAATAAAATTCAACCAACTAATCTAAACAGCCAACCCAAATAAATTTCCACTTATTTCAAATGTCCAAAACAAAAGCACCAGTGCTTCAATTAAAAAGCTAACACACAGCCCTGGCCAGTTGGCTCCGTGGTAGAGTGCTGCCCTGGCATGTGGAAGTCCTGGGTTCGATTCCCGGCCAGGGAACACAGAAGAAGCACCCATCTGCTTCTCCACCCCTCCCTCTCTCCTTCCTCTCTGTCTCTCTCTTCCCCTCTGGCAGCAAAGGCTCCATTGGAGCAAAGTTGGCCTGGGCACTGAGGATGGCTCTATGGCCTCCACCTCAGGTACTAAAGTGGTTCTCATTGCAAAGGAGCAATGCTTTAGACAGGCAGAGAATCGCCCCCTAGTGGGCATGCTGGGTGGATCCTGGTCAGGCACATGAGGGAGTTTGTCTCTCTACCTCCCCCATTTCTCACTTCAGGAAAATACAAAAAAAAAGAAAAAAGAAAAAAAGCTAACACACAGCGTGTTATTGATATAGCTATAATAATTAATCTCCTCAACTCTAATTAAAGCTTAATGATCAAATCTCCAGAGTTTTTTTCAGAGTTCATAACAGGCAAGAATTTTTCACATAACACTTTTCAGAATATATCCTACAAATCTCAAAACACTGATTCAAAAGAAGATATGTACCCCTATGTTTATTGAAGCATTGTTTACAATAGCCAAGATCTTGACAATCAGTAGATGAGTGGATAGAAAAGCAGTGGTACAAATATACAATAGAATACTATGTGGCCAAGAAATAAAAAGGAAATCTTACCTTTTGTGATGGCATGGATAGGCCTGGAGATTGTTACGTTGAATGAAATAAGCCAGGCAGAGAAAGACAAATATCATATAATCTCACTATACATGGAATCTAACAAATCTAACAAACATGGTGAATTGAGGAATGAAATAGAGGCTGATGCAGGGTCATGGGGAGCAAAAGGCCAGCTGTCAGAGGGAAGGGAGATAAGGGGATAGGGTCAGAGAAGGTGAAGGGATTAGTGAAATTATATGTACATAACACATAGATACAGATAACAGGACAGCAAATCCCAGAAGAGGAAGGGGGAAAATGAGGGTGTAATGGGGGCACATTGATGGATGTGGGAGTATCATATTGAATGGGACATTTGAATCCATGTTAACACAATAAATTTAAAAATATAATAAAATAAATAATTTAAAAAATAATAATGAAAACAACCAGTACAGGGCTTTCTTCCAGTTTCTAGTCCAGCATGTGAAGAGCTTGGAAGTTTTCATTCCATGATAACAAGTAAAATCAACTTGCTGAACTGAAAATCAACAACTCTTCTTAGATCCTTCAGAAAATTGAAGTCATGGAGCAGGCTTTTTTAAGAGAAACAGAATGTTCTGGTATGTTTCCAAATGGTTCAAAATTGAATTTTTCTCCAATCTTCACTGTGAAAACCTGGTAGAGCTCTTGGAGGTAAATTCACAAAGGTGTCAGTGTATCCCCACTTCAAGTCTAGGCTCCACTGGAGGACCTAATTCTCCAACTTGTCTACACTAAGTCTCTAGCATGTCAACAATTACAGCTTAGGTTTTCTTGGCCTAATACTGATTCCCACAGAGGTTTCCATTCATGGGTTTCCACTTTAGTAAGTTGTGATTCTGTGTGTCTGCCTGTCTCTCCAATTTGTGTGAACACATGCACTAAGTACTTTATGTGCATCGTTTTCTTTAATCTTTAAATAATTCTTCAATTCCATTATCTTCTTCATATTACAATGATGAAATTAAAGCTTAGAAAGTTTGAACAACCTGACCAATGGTAGTACAGTGGATACAAGTTGACCTGGGTTGCTGAGGTCCCAGGTTCAAAACCCCAAGGACACTGGCTTGAACTTGAGCATAGGCTCAATCGACTTGAACGCAAAGTCACCGGCTTGAGTGTGGGATCATCAAAATGATCCCATGGTCACTGGATTGAGCTGAAAAATCACTATCTTGAAGCCCAAAGTCACTGGTTTGAACAAGGGGTCACTAGCTTGGCTGAAGCCTACCAGTAAAGCATGTATGAGAAGCAATCAGTGAACAACTAAAGTGCCACAACTATGAGTTAATATTTCTCATCTCTCTCCCTTCCTCTCTCTTTTTCTCTCTCAAAAAATAAAAGAAAATTAAAAATTTTAAAAACTTAATTAATTTTTAATTTTAAAAAGCTTGAACAAAACTAAAGTCTGAAGCAAAGACAGGCTTTGGCCCTAGGCTGGCCCAACTCCAAAGCCTGTGCTTTGAACCACTATATTATATAACTTTTTCAAACTTATTTCCTGTTACAAGACTTAGAACCTTCTAGATTAGCTATCTCATGTTGCTGGTGGACAAGAAAGAGAAGATGAGAGAAGACATAGAGACTCTTAAGGCAAGAGTATTATTGTAATCCTAGATTTATCACTGCTTCAATGTGTCACCTGACTTGGTAACTTTATGAAGAAAATGAATAAAAATAAACAGGCTGAATACAGAATTTTCTTTGACTGAAACATTTAATGGGCTTGAAGGAGCCAAAGAACACTGCAATTCCATGACTGTGGTATGCCTGTGTGCACACACTAGTACATGTGCATTCTCTTGGGAAGAAGTTCTATGGTTTCAGATTCTCCAGCAGGTCTATAATCTAAAAATTTTTAAATGATGTCAAAGATCATTTTCAATTCCAACAGTATACATGTCTTCCATTTTGAGTTAGTTTTTCTATACCTTAATTTCTATCTATTTTAGAGGTTTTTTTTCTTTTCCAAAATACATACTATTTGAGGGGGAAAGAGCAGAAATAATTTTGTATTATGAAACATCATGAATGAAAAGTTCTCTGGTGAATGTTTGCATTTTGCCTAACAACTGCATCTGCGTCTTTGAACAGCTGCATTGGATGGTAAACACATGGCCATTTCTGCATTGATGTTACCTAGTCAGGTGGACTATCAGCTACTCGGTTTGTACAATTAGAGTTCTGTACAAAAGCAAATGAGCAGAACTCAACCATTCTCATTTTCATACATAGTCACTGTGCCAACTTGCTGAAGCTAAAAAATCTGAACTTTTAAAAATGATTTTAAGAAATTTTTATAGACTAAGGTAAAAAATAGAATTTATTTTTTCCTGCATAAAAGACTTCGCATTTTCTGAAAAGAAATGATGTGTTAAAGATTTTTAAGTCAGGCAGTCAAATATTCTCAGAGAAACCCTGAAATAGGTAACACAAAAGTAGATACTTAAGGCTGGATTTGTAAAACCTAAGCATTGTCTGGTAATTCTAAGAAATACCTGGAGAAATTGTTTTGTATATGGGATATGACTGTGCTCACTGAATATTAAAAGTGTCTCTTGTATGCTGCCACTGCCCCTGGGTTCAAGGGAGACAAGTGGTTGGATCAATGTATGGATCCACATCCGATTCATGGGGCCTTTGGATTTGAAAAAATGTTGGAAACTGTTTTCCCACAAGGTACAATAAATTGTCAGTTCAGCACAAAAAAAAAAAGTGTCTCTTGTAGAACAGAAATATAAGAACAAACAAGTAGTGATGTGCTGGTAAATGTTTAACTGGGTTTCCAAGAAAAATAAAAATCCCTGATTCATAGTGTTTGTTGATTTGTGAAAGACTTTTTGAGACACTAAGTAAAAATTAACTTGGACTGAAAAACAAAAAGCGCCACTCTGTTAATCTGGCTAGAAGGACAAACACATAAAGCCAGTCACAAAGTTAACAAAACAAATAGATTCTCCCGTGGTTTTGTGGCTGTCAAATGTGGTAACAACCTCCATTATGAGTGATCACTACTTTCTTACCAATGACACGCCCTTTGCTCTTCCCAGCCGGATGCTAAACCAGGGATAGCCAATCTTTTTATACCTACTGCCCACTTTTGTATCTCTGTTAGTAGTAACATTTTCTAACCGCCCACCGGTTCCACAGTAATGGTGATTTATAAAGTAGGGAAGTAACTTTACTTTATAAAATTTATAAAGAAGAGTTACAGCAAGTTAAAACATATAATAATGATTACTTACCAAGTACTTTATATTGGATTTTCGCTAAGTTTGGCCAAATAAATCTTTATAAAACAACTTACTATAGTTAAATCTATCTTTTTATTTATACTCTGGTTGCTCTGCTACCGCCCACCATGAAAGCTGGAATGCCCACTAGTGGGCGGTAGGGACCAGGTTGACTACCACTGTGTTAAACCTTCCTACTGCATTCATGACAGTACAGACCCCTACTCAATCCTCACTTCTAATCCTGTCAGCAACCATCCCAGAATGGATTTCCCCTTCCCCTAGTCTCTCCTCAAAACCCTCCAGAAGTAACCCAACACTTACAGACATGGCTCTCTCCTCCCCCTTGCTCAGGGTGACACCACACAGTTTCTTCAAGTGTGCTCCTTTACTGCACACCAGTCAATAAATGACATTTTTTCAGACGACATACTGTAAGTCTAACATTTTCATGGTGTTATTACTCCCACCAAAGCTGATTTTAAATCATCAACAAGATGGCCCTAGACACAAATTTTGGAAGAAATGGCCACAATCAGAAGTAAGTACAAGCTAGCTCCACTACATCACTGCGTAGGTTATACTCTCAAAAACCATGGAAGAGATATTTTTTAATCTCCATCTTCTAGATAAGAAAACTGAGGCTCAGAGAGTTTACATAAATTGTTTAAGGTCACAAAGCTGGTAGCAGAGCCATTTAAATGTGTCATTCTGATTCAAAATACTGTGATCTTTTAACTACACTTCACTATTTAATATGTTATATTATCATTTCTTCTTATAATAATTTCATAAGTATATAGACCTTTCTAAAGACTGCATCCCATTTCCTGTACAGACTGCATTTTATAATCTTTTTGTATCTCCTCCACCCGCTGTATGGAAACTTTGTAACTTTAGGCAAAATATTGTCTTCAATCTCAGCTTCCTCATCTGTAAAATGGAGACAAATATAGTACCTACCCCTTAAGGTTATTGTCTAGATTTTTGAAATTTATAAATTTAAACTGCATAGTACAATGACTAACATACAGTAAGTACCTAATAAATGTTAGCTATTAAAATTATACATGTAAAGTATATCTCTCTGTACATGTAAAGTGCTGAATGTCATTTTTATGGGCATTCAATTTAATAAGGCTCTTTAATTCTCATTAAAATCACTTCCAGACTTTCATATACAGGTGAGATGGTTTAAAAAAAATTTTTTTTTATAATCCTGTTTTCATAATCCATTGCTGCTTTACAACCCAAAGCTTACTGGTGTAAAACCACAATAATGTACTATTTTTCACATTTCTGTGGGTTAATCGGGTGGCTCTGGTCTACGTAGTGTTGGCTGAGGTCTTTCATATGGGTACTTTCAACTGGAAACTTGGCTAGGGAACTTCCGTTTTCTTCCAAATGACTTCTCTCTCCACGTGCTGGTTATCCATCAGGGCCATGCCCCCTGGCCTCTTTCTCTAACAATATTTCTTGGATGTCCTCACATGATATCTGGGTTCCAGGATGGAGTGTTCTAAGAAGACAGCGTGGTGGCACAGTGGATAGAGTGTCAACCTGGGATGCTGAGGTCTCGGGTTTGAAACCCAGAGCAAGGGGTCACTGTCTCGGCTTGAACACTTCACCCCCTATGAGAAGCAATCTATCAACAACTAAAGTGACACAACTATGAGTTGATGCTTCTCATCTCTCTCCCTTCCTGTCTTTCCTTCTCTCTTTCCCTCTCTCTCTCTCTCTCTCTCTCAAAATAAACAAAAAATGTATCTATATATAAATATATAGATAGATATATAAAAAGACAACTTAAATGTGCAAGCCCCCAACTAGTCTTACTTGTGTCACATTTGCCAATGTGCATCAAGCACAGCTGGTCACATGGCCGGGCCCAGCATCCCTGTGGAAAAGGGCTATACTGTTAGTATAAAGAGGCATAGTTTTGTGGAGCCACTACTAATGCATGAATCTGCCATAGATTTCTATCCATTTTCATATATAAAGCTCTTTCATAATCAATGAGAAAATGACACATAACTAATATTATTAAAACTGTCTTTAGTCCTGTGAAGAATAAAAGCAGAATTGAAATTAACTAAAAATTCCTGACAGTCTGATTCTCTGTGCCATATGTGCACAGCCTTATCAGATGATGAGAATGTAGAAATAATGGCAAAGTGATTGTAATGAGCTAGGAAAAAGAATTACTATGACCCCTAAGTACCAACTTCAGTCTACCTCTTTACGGGCTGCAAAAGATTGTCACAGATTATGACAATCGTTCAGCTAACAACGCACACATAAGACCATCATCATTAGGGTTGCTGTTATAATCATTACATTTTTATTAACATTGTCTCCCTGAATTTTCTATTTGAAAGCCAATGGTAATTTCATTTTGAAATCAGTTCTGTAAATAGCTCCTGTACAAATTTTCTGAAGTCAGCTCCCCTGATAAAAGCTGGCCTGTTTCACTTTTATCTTGTTCCTTTCCTCTGCCCTATCTGGGGGTGAAAAAGAAAAAGCTATATACAAAAAATAAAATAAAATGCTATTATTTTATGTCCACCAAAATTATGTGCAAGATTTAATAACATTGCTTTATAATATTCATTGCAAATTTATGATTTAAAGATATTTTATTTCTTATTTATATGTAATTCCCATACTTAGTGTAAATACTTAGTTAATTATGAAAATTTTCACACATTAATCCCAGTAGCACAAAAATAGAATAGTAAATTTACATGACAAAGAGATTCTTTGAAAAATTTAGAAGTGGAAAAGAGAAAAATGTCATCTAACTGTGGGAGCCAGAGGGCTCCGCTTTGGTGCCTCTTGTTTACCAAGTGTACTTGGAAGGCATTTCATATCATCAGGTGCTTCTGTAAAATTTACAAAATGAGGATATTTTATCTTATCTCAGGATCTTTGTCTCTTTACACTCTGAATTCTCCACCATTACATATCCCTTCATGTTGGGAGGTATTTGAATGGCTGTGGCATTTTTAAACTCTGGTAAAAAAAAAAGTTAGTCAGGGATACATTTAGTTTGGGTTTGGGGGATACGTTTATATGGCTTACAGCAGGGGTCCCCAAACTTTTTACACAGGGCGCCAGTTCACTGTCCTTCAGACCGTTGGAGGGCCTGACTATAAAAAAAACTATGAACAAATCCCTATGCACACTGCACATATCTTATTTTAAAGTAAAAAAACAAAACGGGAACAAATACAATATTTAAAATAAAGAACAAGTAAATTTAAATCAACAAACTGACCAGTATTTCAATGGGAACTAGGCTCCTCTCAATGACCACCAATGAAAGAGGTGCCCCTTCCGGAAGTGCGGTGGGGGCCGGATAAATGGCCTCAGGGGGCCGCATGCGGCCCGCGGGCCGGGCCGTAGTTTGGGGACCCCTGGCTTACAGTCTCACCAATGTATAGCTAAGCTATTGCCTGTCACTTCAGCATAGGAAAGGCTTTCAGAAATACACCGTCCCTTAAACACTCTGCATGCTCATTCACTGCAGTGTCAGGAAGGGGTAAGTCGAGATCCTATCTCCACGTGAATGTATCTTACATTATCTGGCAAGAAAGTTGTTAGTAGTTCAGGAATACATGGTTAGATATTTATGGATTGTTTTTTTATTCTAAAGTGTAATCAAATATGTGCACCAAAAAATTATAGGGGGAGGGAGTAATGTACACAGATGTATCAAGATGTATCAAGCAATTCACTAATAAAAAGTATATGTTTTCTTTGTGGATTTTGTGGTATTTATGGTATTTTCAGCTTTAAACCTTTGTAAATTATTGTGATTCCTCTCCTCAACCTAGATATATATTCACTAATTTGGAAATAGTACATCCGTATTCTTTTAAAGAACATTCTGCCAACTGTATAAGCAAATGTGGATATTCTACCACGGTGACTAATCTCTGACATAGTGACACTCTTCTATTTGAGGGGTTAACTATGAACAATAATAAAATCATGTTCTGTAAATGCTTTTCTTGCTTTTGGATTTTCATTTTTCTTCTCTTATGAAGACCGATTCATTCATCTATAAAATGTGACTCTAGTCTCTTACTTTCACTTTAAACTGTAACACATAGGATTATAGGTGAATTTGGGGCAGTGGTAGACCATTAATCCTGACTGGATGATTGTATTAGTGCTGTCCAGAGAGATAGAACCAACAGGATGGGGGAGGTAGAGACTTATAAGGGCTCGGCTCTCATAGTTGCGAAGGCTGGCACGAGCTCTGCAAGGTTCTGTTTTCTGCCAACCTGGGCCTGCAGGCTGGACACCCAGGGAAGAGCTGCTGCTGCAGCACGAGCCCGAAGGCAGACTGCAGGCTTCCTCCTCCTCAGGGACGTTGGTCTTTTCTCTTCAGCTGTGGTGGGATGACACCCACCCCCATTATGCAGGGTAATCTGCTTTACTCAAAGTCTACTGATTTAAATGTTCATCTCATCAAAGAACACCTTCACAGCAAAGGACTGGTGTCAGAACAAATATCTAGGTGCAGTGGCCAGTCAAGTGGACACATCCAGTTAACCGCCACCCTGATAAACACACAATGAAGGTGGGAAGGGGCACTGCTACATTTACTGAAGCATCACAGGGCAACATACATGCCATATTCTATCATGTGTGGGAGGACGGAGTCTATGAAACTCGGCATCAACATTAACAATGAGGGGAGCCAGATAAAGAACACAGAGTGGCTTGTGTGTAGATATAGACCATAGAAAGAATGCTGAGATTAGGGCCAGGTTATGAGGTGGGCCCAGTCCCTAGGACCACCTAGAAATTTCCTCCAACGTTTTAGAGAGTTCCAGAAACAAAGAGTTCACAACCATGTGAACCAAGATCCTTCACAGTTCTAATATTCTGTAACTCAATTTAGTGTTATTAAATAAGATTTAGAGAAGATGGGAAAGGAAATATTGAAACAAAAAGATTTAATAATAACTCTACATTAGATGTGTTAGTGGCATAGGCTCTTTGAGGCTAAAGGTAACATACCTATTAAATTATCATCTTTAAAAAAAAAAAGACAGCTCTGAGAGGAAAAGAGGGCTTAAAATCAGACACTGTTATAGTTCCCATCAGAGTTCAGAATAGCTGATTCTCTAAACAATGTTTCAAAGAACTGCTAGTGAAGTAATTTTTAACAAGTGCTGACAGAAGTTAAACACGAAATAAGCATCCCTTTTTGACCCATAACTTTAACACTATGAAATGGAGGTATGGGGCAAAAAAATCTTTGAATAAATTGTATTAGATGACATAGCATCTTAGCAACATCCAATTGCTAAATTGAAATTGCCACTCCAAATTCCAGTATTCCTGGTAAGAGATTTATGAGCCTTTAGTCTGCCGCAGCCACCAGGTCAGCCATAGTGGGTAATTACAAGTACACCCCGGAGCTCTGGGGGAAGAAGCAGTCCTATGTAAGGCACTTCCTCCGCAGCTATGCTATAGGTAGAACCGCCAGCTCTCGAAGTTCTACAGCACCCCCACACACCCCACCTGGTTGCACAGGCTGGAATACAAGACCAAGCAAGGTTATATACAGAGGGTCCTCGGATTACAACAGAGCTCCCTTCCTATGACAGCGCTGTAACCCGAATTTTGGTGTAAGTCAAAACACACACTAGCCTAAGTGACTTACCTATCCTAACACAGTTGTGAAATCATAATCTAGAACATAAAATACAACTAAGCCACAAAGAAAAAGGACATAAATATATTGTACTGTACACCATACTGCATATTCTTCTGCCACACAGCCAAACTGGTTCACCCACATAGTATGATGCTAACGGTGTAAGCCAAAACACTCGTGTCTCAGTTCTTTTAATTTTTCACAGGAGTGAGCGTCCTAAACTCCAAATGTCATGTCAAGATTGTGGTAACCCGAGGACCCCATGTCAGACTTGTGTGCACTGTGGTGGCTGCAAACACCCAGTTCCTAAGGGTGCAACCTATGGCAAGCCTGTCCATCATGGTGTCACCAGCTCAAGTTTGCTGAAGTCCGCAGTCCAGTCTGTGGCCTGGGAGTGAGCTGGATGCCACTGTGGGGCTCTGAGAGTCCTGAATTCTCTCTGGGTTGGTGAAGATTCCATGTACAACTTCTTTGATGTTATCCTCAAAGAATCAATGTTATCCTCATTGATCCATTTCCAAAAGGCTATCAGGTGGAATCCTGATATCCAGTGGATCACCAACCCAGTCCACAGCACAGGGAGATAAATATACTACATTTATGTGTGTGTGTGTGTGTGTGTGTGTGTATATATATATATATGGCTGTCAAAGGCAGGTCACAAGAGCCATGGCCTTGAAAAGGGCCACATGTTCCTCCGCACTATTAGTGCATCTAGCCAAACAATTCCATTGCTTTCCAGTGTTTTTGTGCTTTTTTTTATTGATTGCGAGCGCTGATACTACAATTACATGTAAGTGATTACTGCGTACAGTAATTGGATTTACATTGATTCATATAAAAACAATTGCCTTGATTTTCATCCATTTCGGATTTCACTGATTGTTTTTGGATGGATTGTTGATGAAAACCGAGGTACCACTGTATTATTAACTACAGTGTTAACTACAGCCTCTGGTGTGTATTTTATGCTGACACAACGTCTCAATTCAGATGAGCCTTGTGTTGAGTGGCTACATTTTGGACTGTGCTGGTCCAGATAAAACAGAGTGGGAATTAAAGGACACACTCTGACCTCAGTTTCTGCTCTCCCCGGCAGCGCTTCCACACAGTGCCCAGCAAGCCAGCCCTGCTGTCAGCCTTTCTCACAGCTGTATCTCCCTTTAAAAAATTTCAAGATTTTTCAGGAGCCAAGCTTAGCATTTTGTTTAGGAAAACAACTTACATTTAAACTTTTCTTCTCTCACTTTTACTAACAGCTTTAGTGAAGAATAATTAGCATACAACAACGTATTTTAAGTGAGAATTTTTTTTTTAATTTTAAGAACAAAAGTCTGTTATGCTTTAACTACATGGCCTGCACTATCCTAGCTTTTATTAATAATCTCAGCGAAGACTTGCAACCTATGGGGCAGCTATTACCAGCATTATTTTGTCCATTTCATAGATCAGGAAATGGAGACTGAGAGGCCTAAGGTTCCACGTCAGTGGGATTTGGCTGAAAAGTAGGGGCACCTGCATTCAAAACTAGGTAGGCTGTCCAGTGAGCAGCACATCTAGGCTAACCAAAGATCAGGAGGAGCTGGGTTTGTGTTATTGCTCCAGAAAACGTCAGAGGCAGAGATGAGAGGAGGTGCTGGGAGATTCTCATATAATTACCTAGAAAATTGGAAAAAACAAACAAGTCCTTAGGCAGATTTCTTGCTAATCTCCCTTTACATAGGCCTCAGCCTGCCTACTTATTTAGGCCTTTGATGATTCAGTCTCCTCTAACCTTAACATTTGTAAACAATGAGCTTCACAATAATTCTGCATACTGTTTACACAGTACAAGATAAAGGTACTTTTTAAAACAATGCGAGAGCATCTACATTTTAGTATCATGCTCTCATGATACATTCAAAAATATTTACAACATACTCAGTGTGGGTAAAACAGCTGTGTTGGGCTTGCTCCCGGGTTTACTGGCTGCAAGCACTCTGCCTGATTGGTGCATGGGTGCGTGGCAGCAGTGTGTGTGTGTGTGTGTGTGTGTGTGTGTGTGTGTGTGTGTGTCTGCGGTGTGTGTGTGTGTGTGTCTGCGGTGTGTGTGTGTGTGTGTGTGTGTGGCTGCGGTGTGTGTGTGTGTGTGTGTCTGCGGTGCTTCGTGCGTGGCAGGTGTGTGTGTGTGTGTGTGGGGCTGCGGTGCTTCGTGCGTGGCAGGTGTGTGTGTGTGTGTGTGTGTGTGTGTGTGTGTCTGCGGTGCTTCCCTCCACGGCTATTCTCCCAGATCGCCCTCCCACCACCTCTGTGAGGTGCGTTTTCCCTGCTCCCTTGCCCTTCATTGCAAAAGGCAGATTTTCCTTTGTATATTAGCTCTTTTCCTTTTGTTCATTCGCTCACCTGTCTTTGCAAGCCTCCAATAGACAGGTATGGCCCAACACTTTCCGGCTCTGCAGTTCCTCTACTGTCTGCCTGAATTCAGTGAGAACCTGCCTGGCCCCAACCACTAGCATTATCTGGCGTAATGGTCAGGATTTAGAGCAGATCAGTGCAAATCACCAGCGGTGAAGGCTCATTACAGGCATACAGCTCTTAATTCCTCCCGTTGGCTGCTCTGGCCTGTACCTGTGTCCACCTGAATAGTCTCAGTGGCCAGATGGAAGGCTATGGCCATCCACTCGGCAGGTTGGCCCCTGCTGGAACCATCAGTATACCAGGCTTCCTCAAGGATAGGCATTCGCCCATCCTGGCAGGGACTGACTTCAGGTTCTGCCTCCTGGGCCCCAGCTGCACCTGACTCTAAGGTCACATTGGTGACTGGGTCCAAGACTTCCTGCAGTTCTGCTCTCAATGGGCTGGTGCTAAGAGCACAGCGTTGTTGCACGTAGGCACCCCACTTGGCCAGGGTGGAGGTTTGGGCCATACCACTACAAGATTTGGTTGCCCAATCTCCCACGCATCCTACAGTAGGGTATGTGGTCTTGATCGTTACTGGAGATGTGGTTGTTAACACTGTCAGTGGCCAGGAGGGCAGCATACACAGCTGCCAACTGCTTCTCCACGAACGAGTAACAGACTTTAGTGCCTTTCCACAATTGAGATCAAAACCCAATAGGTGCCATAGGCACTCTGTCCGTTTCCACAAGCCCCATCCAAACCCCTCAGGGGTAACATGAACATCCAGCTCACAGGGCCTGGCAGGATCAAACACATTCAAGGCCTGTGCCACCTTGACAGCTCTCTTAGCTGCTGCAAATGCACCTTGTGCCTGCTCAGTCCAATCCCAGTGAACCCCTTTCCAAATAATATATAAGGCAGTGGTCCCCCCAACCTTTTTTGGGCCATAAACCAGTTTAATGTCAGAAAATATTTTCATGGATCGGCCTTTAGGGCGGGACAGATAAATGTATCACGTGACCGAGACAAGCATCAAGAGTGAGTCTTAGACAGATGTAACAGGGAATCTGGTCACTTTTTAAAAATAAAACATCGTTCAGACTTAAATATAAATAAAAATGAAATAACGTAAGTTATTTATTCTTTCTCTGCGGACCGCTACCAGTCTGTGGCCCAGGGATTGGGGACCACTGATATAAAGGATGCAGTAACTAAGCTAAATAGGGTATGAATGCTCGCCAATATCTCAATAGACCTAGGAATTTCTGTAACTGCTTTACCGTAGTGGGCACTGGGTATGCTTGGATCTTATCTATAACTGCGTCAGGGATAACCTTTGTCCCAATGAGACAATGCCCAGAAACTTAACAGATAACCCAGGTCCTTGTAATTTGCCCTCATTGACTGCCCAGCCACACACTTTCATGTGGGATAGCAGGGTAGGGACTGCTTGCTCCAATTCTGGAAGAGAGTCACTAGTTAGCATAATATTGATATAATGATACATATGAACTGCCTCTGGCTGTTTCCATTTAGCCAGGTCAGCAGCCACCAGCCCATGCACAAGGTGGGGCTATACAAATAGCCCTGGGGTAACACTGTAAAGGTCCATTGTCTCCCTTCCCAACTGAAGGCAAATTGGTCTTGACTCTGCAGCTATATCAATAGAGAAAAAGGCATTGGCCAAGTCTGCCAAAAGTGGTATGTCCCCAACTCATAGCTTAACCAATCGATCAGGTTAGCTATAGAAGGGACAGCAACATGCAAAAGGGGAACAACTTTATTAAGTTCCCTGTAATTCACTGTCATTCGCCAGGTTCTGTCTGCTTTGTGCACAGGCCACACCAAGGAGTTGTAAGGACTGTGTGCTGGCCAGATGATGCCTACTTTTTCTAGTTCGAGGACTGTCCCAGTGATTTCTTTATAGCCACTTGGTAGGTGTTACTTCTTTGTGCTAGTCACAAGCCAGGGAACGGGTTATTGCAGGGGGGAATGTGCTGCATGTCCCCGCAACACTGCCTTCACAACCCAGATTCGGATTCGCAGACAGAACTCCCCAACTGTAGTTTCCAACCAGTCCTTGTAAGACATCTACCCCCAAAATATATTCAGGAATAGGAGATTTATACACCTTATATGGCTTAGGAGGCAGTCTTCCTATCCCCAATAGAATATTTATTGGCTTCACTTGAACAGTTTGGCCCCCATAACCATCAATGGCCACTGGGGCCCCAGCAAACCACTCTGGGTTCCCATAGAGGAGGGAACATTCTGCACCTGTATCCATCAAGGCCAACACTTGTTGTACATTGGAAGGGGACCAGTGGAGCCTGACCAGGCAGTGGCACAGTGGATGGAGCGTTGGACTGGGACACGGAGGACCCAGGTTCGAGACTCTGAGGTCACCAGCTTGAGCACAGGTTCATTCGGTTTGAGCAAAGCTCACCAGCTTGAGCCCAGGGTCGCTGGCTTGAACAAGGGGTCACTCGCTCTGCTGGAGCCCCCAGTCAGGGCACATATGAGAAAGCAATTAGTAAATAACTAGGGTGCCACAGTGAAGAACTGATGCTTCTCGTCTCTCTCCCTTCCTATCTGTCCCTATCTGTCCATCTGACTCTCTCTGTCTCTGTCACACACACACAAAAAAAATAAAGAAGAAGAAGAAGAAGAAGAAGGAGACCAGTGGATAGTCAGTTCCATGTAGTCCGTGCATGTGTGGCCTCCAGTCCCCGCCCATCCCTGTTAGACAGCTCCCTCAGCCTTCCCCCTATTCAAACTGGAACAACAGGTCTTGGGCGTCCTTCTCTCTCAGTGGTCTCCATCATATAATCTTGGAACCATACCGCCTGTGCACCAATTGTTTTATTGGTAGCTACTGTGGCTGTTTGTCTCATGGTTGGAATCTCTGTCCTAGTTTAAGCTACTGCCAAAACTTTAAAAGAACCGTACTAGGCTTGCCATCTGATTTCTCCCTATCTGCCCCAGCCGCAATCAAATCTACCCACATCTGTGTTCGGGAAACTTTCACAGACCCATTTCTCTTGCCAGTTAGAGGGGCAGCACGGGCAGCAGCCCTCACAGCTTTGTGATTCTGTGCGGCCTCCAGCTCCCCCAAGTCTGCTACCATCTGTGTAACCGCATTGATAGGCTGTCCCACATAGGGGCCCAGGGTAGCCACTAGTGACCAAAAAGAGCTGATGGGGCGCTGCAGAGGATAAGATCCTGCATCCTGGCCATAAACACTTCTCCGTCGGGTCCACGGGACCCCGGGTGGAAAGCAGCCTTCTTCATACTCACTGCCCCTGGCAAAACCACAGCATTCTGCCAGACCATACGATGGCGGCCGTCACCCACTCTGATAGGGTATGGTCTCCTGGGTTGTCATGGCAGTTCTGAAGACGCTGCCTCAAGGAGGAGTGTGTGGTAACGGCAGCCAATTTCTCCAACTCTGTTCCGGAGACCATGATGCCATCCACCCCGATGTCCCAAAATCAGAGCAACCAGGCTGCCAGGGGCTCAGTGGGTTTCTGCCTGAATTGTGCCCCCAACTCCATCAGCTCTGCTTGGGTGTAAGGCCAGATCACAGAGTGCTCCCCTACCTGTGAAAGAGGCTGTGGTTGCCCCTGAGGGACCCTTTGCTGCTGGGATTTTACCTTCTTGGTGACCATCAGCTCGGCTCTGAGTCTGCGGATGACAGTTGCAGCCCAAGCCTCCCCCTCAGAAGAGGGGGAGTCAAAAATGCCTGCTCCGCCAGCAGAAATGCAGCTCCATTTTCACGCCCACTTCAGCTCCTACAGCTGCCAGCTCTTGGCTTGAAGCTGACTCTCAAGCTCCTGAACCCACAGTTGTTTCTCCAACATCTGCCGCTGCCAACATCAGCTTCCAGGGCAAACTGCAACTCACAAACCCACAATTCTTTCTCCAGTTTCAGGCGCCATTGGTGTTCAGCCCATGCCTCACACTGCAGCTCTCAAACCGGGTCAGCCTCCCTCTCCAGCACTCGCTCCGTTCACACCGTCACTGGTTCTCAGCCTGCAGTATGACTTGCAGTTCTTGGATCTGCAGCTCTTTCTCCAGTGACTGATCCAGCTCGTGCTGTTGTTGACGCTCGGTCCACAGCTCACCATGGAGCTTTCAACCTCAGGCCGCCTCTCACACAGAGCTCTTGGTTTCCTCTTGTAGGGCTGTAAAAAACACCCAGCCTATAGCCCCCAAAAGGACAGCCGTGGAAACCATATGCTGGAGAACATCGATCATTTCTCTACCTTACCCTTCCAGGGTATTGGTGGCTCCACTCTGATCTGATCCAAGCCCTGCCCACTATGCCAGAGGTAATGCGGTGGCTGAAGCCAGGCAGGTTCACACTGGGTTCAGGAAGACGGTAGAGAAGCTGCAGAGCCGAAAAGTGTCAGGCCATACCCGTTTATCAGAGGCAAGCAAAGACAGGCAAGCAAATAAACAACAAGCGAGAAAGAGCCAATAAACAAAGGAAAATCTCTTGCAGTGAGGGCAAGAGAGCAAGGAAAACCAGACCTCATGGTGGCCGGAGAGCGATCTGGGAAAATCGCCGCCCAGGGGAAGAATCCATAGCCTTACATAGGCTATGCACACGTGTGTCTGCCACGTGCTCATGCACTAATCAAGCAAAGTGCTTGCAGCTGGTAAACACAGCTGCCCCACAATGGCCAATAGGAGCTCTCCCATTTTTTTCACACAGAACCAGCAGATCCTGGTGTGCAGGCCAATAATAAGGTTTGGTATGTCTGCTCAGGGCGGCCTCTGGTACCTGCTACTGGGCTGTCTGCAGACAAAACTCTGGCCTGTATTCTGCCCAAAGGGAAAGATTTGCCTCTCTTGGTGCGGCTGACCACTGTCTAACTTTGCTCATAGCTTGTTTTTGTAATTCGGTAGTCTGTACTGTTCATTTGTGTTATATACCTCACTCCTCACACGGGAACCATTGCGAAAGAAACCTGTCATGTATTGATAGATTGTGAGGTAAGCAACCCGAAAGGGGTGGAATGTGGGGAAAACAGCTGTGTTAGGCTTGCTGGTGGGTTTATCAGCTACAAGCACTTTGCCTGATTGATGCTTGGGTGCGTGCCAGCGCCATGCATGTGTGGTCCACGTAAGGCTGACGGTGCTTTCCCTCCAAGGCGATTCTGCTAAATCACTCTCCTGACACTGTGAGGTGCAGTGTTTCCTGCTGCTAAAAGCAGGTTTTCCTTTGTTTATTAGCTCTTTCCCTTTGGTTGTTTCTTTGCTTGACTGTCTCTGCGAACCTCCAACAAATGGGTATCGCCCGACACTTTCAGTCTCTGCAGTTCCTCTAGAGCAGGGGACAGGAACCTTTTTGGCTGAGAGAGCCATGAACGCCACATATTTTAAAATGTAATTCCGTAAGAGCCATACAATATGTTTAACACTAAATACAAGTAAATGTGTGCATTTTATGTAAGACCAACACTTTTAAAGTATAATAAGTCTCTGAATTCTTTTTAGTAACATTGTTATGCTGTTGCTAACCAATGATGAATAAAGTACTTCTTACCATTAATCCAACTTCTGGTGCTGCATGGTTTTGCTGATGGCTTCGTAGTCTGGTTTATACATGGTGAGGTTAAGCTTCATGCAGGCGTTGAGACTTCCATCCATTAAATGAGATCGTAGTTTGGTCTTAACGTTCTTTAGATATGAGAAAGACTGCTCACATGCATACATAGAGCCAAACATTGTCAGTACAGCAATACTCACAGGCTGCAGTGTGTGGTATGTGACAGGAAGCGCATTCCAAGTTTTGACAATCAGATGGTTCGCGGGTTGAAGTTTTTTTATTTCTTCCCACTTGTGTTTGCTCACCAACTCTGCTTGCTGTTCTGCAAGTCTTTCCAAATCTTCATTCAATGAACTTATTCACCCACATGTCTGAGGCCTTCAGGTCAGCAGCTTGTTGCTCAAAATCTCTGACAGAGACACCAGGGATGTAACTCAGGTCGGCGCTGTCCACTGCACACTCGTGTGGATGGGTGATGAACTTAAAAAGATGAGTGCACTCACAAAATTCTCCAAAGCACACTTTGAATGACTGCAGGAGATTAGATGTGAAGCCCGCTAGCTGCTGGAGATCAAGATGTTGAGCAGGGTCACTTGCTGTACATGCATCTTTAAACTCTCCCAGTTTTTCAAAGTGTACTAAACGATCTGTTTCAATGTCTGTGATGAAGAGTTCCAGCTTGTTTTCAAATGAAAACACTGCTTGTTGAAGGTATAAAACTGTATTTCCAACGTCTTGCATTTTCACATTGAGCTGGTTCAGATGTTCAGTCATGTCCACGAGATAGTAGAACTTCAGGAGCCACTCAGTGTTAGCTAACTCAGGATGCTCGACGTTTTTCATTTCAAGAAAAGTCTGGATTTTGCTCAGACAAGCCGCAAAATGGCTTCCTTCTTGACAACCAATGCACATTGCTGTGCAGAAGCAGACCAGGATAATTATTCCCAACTTCATCCAGCAGTGTTTTAAACTGGCGATCATTTAAAGCTCGGGCAACAATAAAGTTGACCACCCGAATGACCAGCAACATCACCTCACCAAGCTGCTTGCCACACATCTGAGCACAAAGTGCCTCCTGATGTAGGATGCAGTGAAAACTTAGGATGGGTCTCTCTTCATGTTCACGAAGAAGTGCTGCTACAAATCCTCTGTTTTTCCCCACCATGCACGGAGCACCATCAGTACACACCAAAATAAGCTTATCCATCAATAAATATTTTTCTTTAGTGAACTCAGTGAAAGACTTGAATAAATCCTCCCTTCTTGTTGTCTCTTTCATAGGCAAAACAGCAAGACTTTCCTCACGTAGTGTGTCACTGACAGCATACCTTACAATCACGCTGAACTGGGATAAATGGCTTACGTCTGTTGACTCATCCAAAGCGAGAGAAAAGAATGGTGCTGCATTTATGTCCTTCACTTGTGTTGCCTCAATTTGATTTGCTATCATGATGGTATGATCGTGAACAGTTCTTGCCGACAGAGGCATGGCTTTTATTCATTTGATTATCTTGTCTTTGTCCGAAAAGTCGTCAAAAAGTTCATTGGCAACATCAAGCATGAATATTTTGGCATACTCCCCATCTGTGAATGGCTTCCCGTTTCTCACAATTGCTAAAGCACCAGCAAAGCTAGCCGAATTCCAGTCACCTTGTTGGGTCCAAACACGGAGTTGCTGCTGACTAGCTTGCACTCTGCACAGTAGCTCTTGACATGCTTTCTTCCTGCTGACCCCCCACTGGATATTTCGATGCAAATGTAGTATGGTGTGTGTCGAAGTGCCACTTTATATTTGACCATTTTATCGATGCAATTTTATCATTGCATATTAGACACACTGCAGAACTTGCTCTCTTCTCAAAGGCAAATTCCTCTGTCCATTCCTGCTGAAAGTATGATACTCCTCATCTTTTTTTTCTTTTAGCCATCTTCTTCGTCAAAAGGGTTTCTGCAATTAGCTAGCTGACTACTTGATTAAAAGGAGGGAAGTTTACTTCTTGACCTCACAACCACCCGTGTACATTATGCATTATCCAATAAAAATTTTGTGTTGTCCCGGAGGACAGCTCTGATTGGCTCCAGCCACCTGCAACCATGAACATGAGCGGTAGGAAATGAATGAATTGTAATACATGAGAATGTTTTATATTTTTAACATTATTATTTTTTTATTAAAGATTTGTCTGTGAGCCAGATGCAGCCATCAAAAGAGCCACATCTGGCTCACGAGACATAGGTTCCGACCTACTGTCTGCCTGAATTCAGTGAGAACCTGCCTGGCCTCGGCCACCGGCATTACGCTCAGTCTCCATAAGACGCAGTGCCCGCTCCAGAACAACCACTAGAATATTTTAGAAGCATGAAGACTGCCAGCATTTTCCATTTAGAAACGTTCCTTTCTGTTAACCAGGCCGCCACCACCCACTATCATATCGTCACCATTAATGAGTTAGTGAATATGCAGAGAACCCCATTCAAGCCTAAGTGGCATTCTTCCTAGAGTCAAACATGTCTGAGCATTTCTGGCAAACAGATGAATCAGAGCCACAAGGAATCTGTTTGAGGGTATGGAGAGAGGACAAAGAAAGAAGTAAAACCTCTGTCTCTTTTAATAAAAATAACCTGGGTCAAGGGGGACAGGAGTAATACTAAGTGTGTGTGGCTCATTTTGTTCTAAGACTCCTATTCTTTTCCCAAAAAACTTTCACCCCATTTCCTTGCACCTTCCCTCCCTCCAGGGACCTGAGCCAGAGCCTCAGGACAGAAGCCATTAACAGAAACGTAGGAGAGCTGCTTAGCACAAAGTCTGAGCAACACTGGGCACCCAAATAAGCACTGGTTTGGAACCTCTGAAAGATCGTAAAACAAAGGGTAGAATTTTCCTCATTCGGAGATGAAGCCAGTATAGATTTTAGAAATCCAAGAGCAATGGCGTGGAGCCCCGTCATAGCCAGAGCTCCCGCACTCCGCAGTGTCCAGGACGTCTCCAGCCACAAGACAGCCTAGTGACTACCGCTGGTCCCGGCACCTCGAGACAGCATCCTCACGGCCACATGTTTGGCAACAGCTTACACACACACAGGCCTCAGCAGGCAGCCTGCATGTCCTCAGAGTCTGGCATAAAGGAAGGAAAATGTGTGACTGGGTGGTGGCCACGAGAACGACGTGTGAGTGTTTATGGGAATCGATGGAAACTTCAAGAAATGGTTGGGATGGGGATATCTGGAGGCAACTGGAGGGTCTACAAGGGCAAGGATAAGCAGAATCAGAGAAATAATCCATGTGCTGTGGGCCTAATTTAATTCTAGGCATGGGTTATACAAGCACTGTGCTATTCCACTGTGGTTACTCCAGTTCATCTTAAGGGCATAGTGATTGCTCAGTTATTCTTTCCTGACCTCGGGTAAGGAAATGAACAAGTCAGTGGAGGCCTAGAGGGACCTTGTGTGGCAGATGCCAGGGAAGGAATGGCATTAAGATAAATTAGGCATTGTGTCTTATGACCCATCCTGCAGGGACACTCTTGCCAACAGTGGTGGATCCTGACCCTGAGCCTGAGAGGATAACTGCTGAATGGAAGGCTCCCCTCTAGTCAATTCTTAAATCTGGAAGGAAGAGAGCAAAGAGAATTGGTATTTTGTCAATTAATTAATGTCAATACAAATGAGACCAAATGATCCCACCTTACTAATCAAGTTTAATTAGGAATTTAATTGCTTTATCAAGGGTTCTTTTTAATGTCTCATGTTTGCTTTAATAGCAATTTATCTCATTTACTCAGTCCTATAACTGAGAAAGAAGCGAGTCACACTGTTTCAGAAACTCAAATCGTGTTGCATTAATAAATTAAAAAAATGATTCATCCTTTCAGATTTCTGGAAACCAACAGGAACTGAGCTGTCAGTAAGACCAACACCAGAAGTATTCGTCCACAAGAGGGCGCCAGAAGCTGACTTTTTGACTTTCCTTATGTGATCTCCGTGGAGCTAGTGAAGATTTTAATTCGATGCCAGTTTAAAGACTGGAAGGAGTCAGATCTATGTATGAAAGCAATAGGCAGCTGTATCTGGTTCACATGTTTGCTTGATGGTAATACTTTGAAATCTTCATGCTGGTTCAGGATGTAAAATATGTAAATAGCAACATCTGAGAAAGGAAGTTTAGTGGTATCATTCTACCTGAAATTGCCCTGTTGAATACGGTGGGGGGTTTGTTAAAAAATTAATTTCAATAGGCCTTTCTGTAGTTTAAAAAAAAAGCCTCCGGTTTGTATTTCAGTTATTAGAATCACTGATATATATCCTTCTATGTGATGGCAAAACTGTTCCATTAAACAACAAAGTGTTGTTGAGGTGTCTGTGGTGTTATAAGTCATTGTTAATTTGCTGAGCAATGCCAATTTTAAGAATTTTTATTTTGAAATGAAGTTGTAATGTAGAATACAAAGAAAGGGTTTTAGGATATTCTATTATCAAAAGTGACAGCAACAAAATTGTTTTTTGAAAGGAAAGACAAAAATATGATCCATATTACAGTAGAAATGTATTTATTTATTTATTTGACATTAGAGAAAGGAAGGAAAAAATAGAGGGGAGGGACATCAGTTTGTTGTCCCAGCTATTTACGCATTCATTGATTGACTCCTGGATGTGGAGTTCAAACCCACAGCCTTGGCACACTGGGACAACACTCTACCCAACCCAGCTGCCTGGCCAGGGATAGAATAGAAATTGATTTAAATAAGTGTTTTTAAAAAGAAAAGACCAGTTGTACTGAGAAACTAAGACTTCAATTACTTTCAACAGGAAAAGATCAAGCTGATAATTCATGAGACAGGTACACACAGTGGAGTTTATTTCTGAGTATTCAATCTCTCACACCTGTAACCAGTAACTGTATTAACAAGTTATATTTTTTTCATTGCATCCTGCATTTCTTCTCTCAGCACTTAGAGTTGTACCCTGAACACCACACATTACTATAGAAAGGTGGGTGGTATAGTACCTAGTCCAAAAGTTTTTTTTTAACCAATCAAGCACACACACAGGATTCAAAGCAACAAGCAGCTCAGGTTGGAGCAATATGTTCAACACAGAATCACAGGGCAGTGAGAACTTGAAGTAGACTCTTTATTTAATTCATCTCTGTGTATTCCAGGTATCTATTGCCACACAGTTAATCACCTCAACGCATGGCAACTTAACACAGCTTTATTACTCACAGTTTCTTTGGGTCAGGAGTTCAGGAGAAGGTCAGCTGGAAGTTCTTTCTCAGAGCCTCACGAGATTGCAGTCAAGCTGTCAGCCCAGGCTGTAATCATCTAAAGGCTTGACTGAGGCTAGAAGAACCACCTGCAAGACTGTTCTGTCCTGTGGCTGTTGGGAGGAGGCTGCAGTTCCTGGCCTATGGACCTCTCCATAGGGCTGCTTGATGTCCTCACAGCATGGCAGCGGGCTCTCCCAGATTCAGGGACCCGTGGGAACAAGGCAGAAGCTACATACCTCCTTGGACCGTGATAGCAAACCTTTTTATAAAAACCGCCCACTTTTGCAGTGCTGGTCAACCTGGTCCCTCCCGCCCACTAGTGGGCATTCCAGCATTCATGGTGGGCCAATCGCAGTGCCATTTGGTTGCTTTTTATAAAAAGGTTCGCCATCACGGTCCTGGGAGCTGGGCTGAAAAGACACAATCATTTCCACCTATTGATTACAAAATCATATCCTATTGATTACACAGGTCAGGCCATTCCATCATGGGAGGAGACTACATAAGGATGTGAATACCATGGGTCTAGAATCATGAGGACTGTCTGAAAGCTGGTCCCACACCTGGCTCCTCTGGTGTCTGAGATACTCCCGGCATTCCCATGGCCACCCTAGGCGGAGGTAGAACACATGTATCTCTGCCGAGATCTCTTTTCTAGCTCTCCTTCCTCCACAGCTTCTACAATTACTTTTATATCATTTTTCTCCTCACTCTCACCCTATTGGGAAAATAGCTGTGTTAGGCTTGCTTGCTGGATTACCAGCTGCAAACACTTTGCTTGATTGGTGTGTGAGCACGTGGCAGCACCATGCGTGTCTAGTCTATGTTAGGCTACGTGTCCTTGCACTCAGGCTGGATCACGGATTGTAGATAGCCTGCCCGCCACTGAAAGGGGTCATTTTTGCTCTTCATTTGCCTGAGAGAGTTTCCCCCCTGACTATTTGCTCATCCACTGTTGTGAGACTTTATAAACAATATGGCCCAATGCTTTCTGGCAACACAGTTTCTCTACCATCTGCCCAAATCCAATGTGGGCCTGCCTAGCCTTGGCCACTCCATTACATCTGGCGTAGTGGGCAGGGTTTGGCGCAGAGCAATATGGAGCCACTCTTGAAAAGTGGAATAGAGAAGTGGTTGTTGTTCTCCAGGATATGGTTCTCCATGACTGTCCCTTTGGGTGTTTTTTACAGCCCTGTGAGAAGAGAACAAGTGCCGACAACAGCGTGAACTGGTACGAGCACTGGAGAAGGAGGTGACCCCTCCAAGAGCTGCAGTGTGAGATGCAGGTTGGTCAATGGCACCTGGCACTGGGACAATCTCTGGAGAAGGAATTATAGTTTCATGAGCTGCAATTTGCCCTCGAAGCTGAACATTGTCAGTGACAGTTGGAGAAACAACTGTAGGTTCAAGAGCTCCAGTCTCAGCTTCAGGCCAAGAGCCAACAGCCACAGGAGCAGAAGCAGTAGCCTAGGAAGGAGCAGCATCCATGCTGGTAGAGTGGCTCTAAGCCAGCAGGACCAGGTATTTCCAATTCTTCCTCTTCTTTTTTTTTTTAATTCAGTGAGAGGAGGGGTGGCAGAGACAGACTCCCACATGTGCCCCAACCGGGATCCACCCGGCAAGCCTACTAGGGGTATGCTCTGCCCATCTGCTCAGGGGTTGCTCTGTTGCTCAGCAACCAGGCTCTTCTTAGAGCCATGGAGCCATTCTGAGTGCCCAGGGCCAACTCACTCCAATCGAGCCATAGTTGCAGGGGAGGGAGAGTGAGAGAGAGAAGTAAGAGGGGGAAGGGTAGAGAAGCAGATGGGCACTTCTGTGTGCCCTGACCAGAAATCAAACCTAGGACATCCACACATCAGGCTGACGCTCTACCACTGAGAGGAGGCTGAGGCTGAAACTCAGCCAAGGGCACCTCAGGGGCAGGCACAACCCCACCAACCTCCACAGGTAGTGGAATACTCTGTAGCCCAGCCTAACACCCAGGCAGAGCTGACAGAGTTGGAGGTGAAATGTAGGGAGCACTGAGCTCCTGGAAACCTGTTTGCTGCAGTGGTGGGACATGTGGGTGGCTGGCATCATGCTCTCCAGAATAGAGCTGGGGAAATTCGCCCCAATTACCACACACTCCTTGCAGCAGCATCTCCAGAACTGCCATGACAACCCAGGAAACCATACCCTATTAGAATGGGTTGCTATTTGTACAGTCTGGCAGAATGCTGTGGACTTGCTGGGGGTAGTGAGTCAGTGGCAGTCCTATAATGAGCTGCCCCAGATCTTTGGGAACTAGGTATAAAGAATGCTGCTTTCAACCTTAGTTCTCATGGGCCAGATGAAAAAGTGTTTATGGCAGGTATGAAGGATCTTATTCTCTGTAGTGCCCTGTTAGCCCTTTTAGGTCACTAGTGGCTGTCTTGAGTCCATATGGTTACACAGATGGTGGCAGATTGGGGGGGACCCAGAGACAGCACAGAATCATAAGGCTTTGCAGGCTGCTGCCCATGCTGCCCCCCCCCCCAACTAACAAGAGAAATGGGCCTATTAATGTTACCCAAACACAGGTGTGGGTCGATTTGATTGCGGTTAGGGCAGATAGGGAGAAATCAGATGGCAGGTATAATAAATTTCTGTTAGAGCTTTGGTAGCAGCTTAAGCCACAACAGAAGCTCCAGCTGCCAAAAATGCAGGAAAGCAGGCAGTCCTGGCAGCTGCCAAGAAAACGGCTGGCGTTCAGATTGTATGGTTGCAAGATTACTGGTTAGAGACAGCTGAGGGAGAGGAGAATCCCCAAGAACTGTTTTCCCAGTTTGAATAGGGGGAAGGCCAAGGGATCCATCCAACAGGAATGGGCAGGGGCTGGAGAGCTCATGTGAAATTGACAATCCACTGATCCACTTCTAATGTGCAGGAGGTGTTGGCATTAGAAGATAATAGGTGCTTTTTTGAAGGAGCAGCAGCTAAGAGAACTGTCAGGGTGGCACGGGCCTTGAGTGTGTTTGACTCCACCAGGCCCTGTGAGCTTGGACCTCTGAGGTGTTTCGATGGGGCTTGTGGTAACAGAGCGCTATGGAAAGGTGCTGAGGTCCGTCAATAAAGAGCTGTGTGGCTAGTTGCCTGTAATCGACCTTTACCTTGGTGATTTGCACAGACAGCTGGGCTGTCTATTGCGGACTGATCATTGAGTGGTGTAATGTACTCCTGGACTGTGACCAGAGGGGGGCACCAGTTCCCTTGCTGAATGGACACACCGCTTGTAGACAGTACTATAAGAGACCTTGTGAGGGGGCATGACACCTGTGGAGGCCGTCCTGCACTGAGAAACTGTTACCATCCAGTTGCAGAGACGCACCAAGGACACTTTATAGTTTCAATGGACATAGCCCTGGACTATTTTAGGCCCTCCCACCTCCTGTGGGGTAAGGAGCTAGAGGTGGGCCTCCAATGAACTCTCTGGGCAGAATGCTCAAGGAGATATTGGAACGGCACCTTTGTAACTATTGCAATTGTTATGTAACGTGCTGTTGCTGTACACTCTGGTTATGTAACATACCTCATTCCTTGCACAGGGACCATTGTGGAAGATACCTGTCATGTAGATTGTGAAGCAAGCAACTCTAAAGGGGTGGAATGTTGGGGAAACAGCTGTTTCAGGCTTGCTTGCTGGTTTACTGGGTGCAAGACTTTGCCTGATGAGTGTGTGAGCGTGTGGCAGTGCCATGTGGGTGTCGTCTACGTAAGGCTATGGGTGTTTGTGCTTGGGGTAAAAGGTGGATTGTGGATTGCCTGCTCACTACTGTGAGGGGGCATCTTTGCTGTTCATTTGCCCGCAAAGAGGTTTTCCCCTCCCTGTTTGCTCATCTGCCATTGCGAGACTTTATTAAATAATAATGGCCCAACACTTTCCAGCTCTGCAGTTTCTCTACCATCTGCCCGAATCCAGTGTGGACCTGCCTGGCCTTGGCCACCAGCATCACACACCCCTTCAACCAGACCCCATGCTCTCTCACTGGGTGCCTTCTCGTTCAGCTCTGTTACATTCTATTGCCAAATGTTCTGGACATTTTTCATTGCTGAAATCTGAAATTAAGGGGGGAGAAATCTTCGCTAAAGTCAGTCTTATAGATGCTCAACATAAAGCTTCTTCACACTACCAAATTAACCCCTCTTTATATATTTTCTGCATTTTACTACATTAAAGAATACTTGTCTCTTTCTTTAGTCATATTTCCAAAATCCCTGTTTTCTTGGCCTCAATATGAGTCAGACTCCAGGTAGAATGGGGAGAGGGTGCAAAATAAGGAGGAGAGAGGGAATAAAAAATTTACCATGCGTGCTCGCTTCGGCAGCACATATACTAAAATTGGAACGATGACACGCAAAAAAATTTACCATGCAAGAGTTTGAATTCATAAAGAATTTCTAAATTATTCCTTTGGTATATATCTTATTCAGTAAAATATAAACTACCCAAATTCAGACAGTGTTTACTCACTCACTAGTTTAACCCCAGTGCCTACCACAGTCTCTGGCACATGATAGATACTCAAAACTCATTTAGAATGAAATAGGCTACCCCACCCGGTAGCTCAGTTGGTTACAGCATTGTCCCCATACACTGAGGTTGTGGGTTCCATCCCTGCACACACAAGAATCAACTAATGAATGTATAAATAAGTGGAACAACAAATCTCTCTGTCTGTCTCTCTTTCTCTCTCTCCCCTTCACCTTCCCACCATTTCTCTAAAATTAAATTAATAAATAAAAATTTAGAATAAATAGGCAGCCATCTCAATATTATTTGAGAGACTAAAATTGTTTCCTCACGATAATCTAAGTGAAGATTCATAAATCTGTTAAAATATAACTATGTGATCTGAGACATAATATATTAAATAATTAATATATTGACCTCTTATATAAATAACTAGTATAAATCTTCATTTCTTAGTATGTATGTATAATGCAGGATAACTTAAGAATAAATCCAACCTTTGTCATCCACAAAATCATTCATTAAGAACCCACTCTAGCCTGACCAGGTGGTGGCGCAGTGGATAGAGCGTTGGACTGGGATGCGGAAGGACCCAGGTTTGAGACCCCGAGGTCATCAGCTTGAGCGCAGGCTCATCTGGCTTGAGCAAAGAGCTCACCAGCTTGGACCCAAGGTCGCTGGCTCCAGCAAGGGGTTACTCAGACTGCTGCGCCACTCCACGGGTGCAGTCAAGGCACATATGAGAAAGCAATCAATGAACAACTAAGAAGTCGCAATGCGCAACGAGAAACTGATGATTGATGCTTCTCAATTCTCTCCGTTCCTGTCTGTCTGTCCCTGTCTATCTCTGCCTCTGTAAAAAAAAAAAAGAACCCACTCTATGAATGAAATCTTGCTATGGTTAGCCACTTAATAAAGATGCCTGTTAGCAGAATTTATTATCAGATCATTAAGGAATTTAAACATTTCTTATTAGGTATGTATAGCATAATGAAAAGATTCCTAAGGATACTGCTTGATTTAAACCCACAGCTCAACACAGAACCACTATCTGCAGCAGGCTTGAGGTCCCCAGCATGCTGGGCATGTGAAATGAGGGCTGAAATCTAGAGTACACACACCATGTACTGACCAGTATTCAAGAAGAATAAGGGCCTCAGTCTGCTTTTCTCAACGCACCTTTTGTGATGTTCCACCCAACCCAAGAAGAGAGGAATGCAGCACTAGAAATAGTTCAGGGAAAAGAGGAAATAAATCACTCTGGGTCCCAGCCAGAATGAGAAAACATTCATCAGATAATACAAGGAGGAAGATTTATTTTAAAAGGGATGAGTTTTGAAGACATGGCAGGATGTAGACAAGCCTTAAGGGAAAGTGCAAGTCAGGGGGGCTATACTGCTAGAGCAGCAAAAGGCTTAGAAGAGAATGGGTTGTGACCCCCAGATGGAGAGAGCTGTTCATTGCCTCCTGGAGAGGAGCTATGACCTTCCACAGCCAGCCTCACCATTGTCCCTCCCTGCAATCTCCTGCCAGAGACAGACAGGGGCGTGGCCAAAATATCCAAGACAGGACATAGACAGCTTTCTTTTATTCCTCTTCCAATCCACATAACACAGTGCCTGCCACAGCAGTGAGCCCTTCGAAACTGCTGTTTTGTGTGAACTGAGCCTAATCGCCCTCCCATTCCCCCCATGCTGTCATATCTGGAAGTCACTTTAGCCCCCAGACACTCAGCTACTTCACTAACATGGGAATGAGAATAATATGAGGGATTCTTTCTGGGGGAAAAAAAAAAGACAATATACTATGATTTCTACATCTCTAGATGCATGTCAAGGCAGATCCCTAAATGAACAATGTGTTAATGATACTGAAATGTCATCACTTAGGAGTTTTAGAAATGAAAAGACAGTGCTGATTTTCCCGTTTCAATTATTCTACTTAATAAAGCAGAGAATATAAGGCAGAAGAAGCTATATTTGTTTCCATGTTACTCAATCATTCTATTTATATTTTTCATAGGAAAAAAATCAGTCTTACAAAAGAAAAAGTTGGTTTATTATTAGTTTAGGCTAACTCGCAACTGTGTAAAGATAGAACTGAGTTGTCCAAAAGAGTAGCTACTAGTCACATGTGGCTATTTAAATTTAAATTAATTTAAATTAAACATAATTAAAAATTTAGTTCTTCAATCATATTCGTCACATGTCAAGTCTTCAATAGCCACATGTGTTAGTGCCGAACAAACATTTCCTGCTCTGCGTGAAGTTCTACTGGATGGCACTGAGCCTAGAGGAATGACCTCTCAAAGTTCTCCCAGAATTATATTTGAAACTCATATGACTAAAATTAAAAATGACCACACTTTGGTTAGGTTATTTTGACCATGACTGAGGTATGATCGTAACATTAGATTCAAACTATTAATAATGGCTATCAACTTGAAATATTTGAGTTTTAGAAAGAAGACTGGTATTGCTATATTTAGCTGCTGTTAAGTTATATTTAACAGGAATGATGTAAAATTTAAGTTTATAGAATCATGGGATTCTTTTTTATGTTTATTTCTCTCTACTTATCTAACAGAGCTTCTATAACAAAAATAATGATATTTTGTCAAGTGAAATCACTTATTTACATCCGTGTTAGTATAAACAAAACAATAAATGTTTTAGGTAGTCAAAGCACAGATATGTTGGAATTTAATGTGCCACATCATTCAGCCCTTATTATAGCACAAAGTCTGACCTTACCACTTACAGCAGAATCTGAAATAGGATGTTTTTTGTTGACTCCAAATGTTGGCTATGGCTACGAAAAACTGATAAATATCCTACATTTTAAAAAGTTTCCCCAGTGCCAAGCCAACAGTATCTCACAACCAGCACAGCCAGCGATTTACTTAGGGTGAAAATTAAAGAGATTCATTGAAGAGGAGTTTGGAAATGAATTCAGAGCAGCGTGATGGTGTCTCCCTCTGCCCCGCTGTGCAGGTGTGAGGCGTGCTGGGCTGCCCACGAAAGCCACGCGGGGAAAGGAGTCTGGAGACACTCACTGAGAGATTCAAGTTTTCTGCAGGAAATTTTTCACCACTTGGGTGGAATTTTGCTGAATGGCAAAAACTGTGTAGACACACTCATGAGAGTACTTGAAGACACTCAAACGTCTGTCCCCAGGTGTTGAAGGCAGACAGGGAGATGCAGGCTGTGGCCAGACTCAGGGCCCTACATGGATCAATAGAGAGCAGGTGGCTGGGGCACCCAGAATGGCAGGAATCTGGATGCATTTTTTCTCATGTTCAATCTGCCTGACCTCGGCAGAAAACCTCCTGAGCCTGGTACCAAGGCAGGAGCTGGGACAGACATATGGGGAAGTGTCAGCCAGAAAGGCATTGCCAGCATCAGGAAACTAAAGTACAGAGATGCTTGTTGAGGGAGAGGAGAACAGAGAACCCACAAAATCCTCCGACAAAGAACTAACAATAGATGCCAGCCAAAATTGAGAAGAATCAGCACCCAAAACAGTTTCCAAAGAAAGGCCAATACCCAGTAACACGGAACTCAGTAGTATTATCCAGAACAACTAACAAGTGTTGAGCAAATGCTTTATATCAATTAATGCATATAATCTTCAGAACCATAAATCATGATTCAAATAAAATCATAAATGAGAAAATGGAGACACTATGGAGTTAGAGCCAAAGTAAAAAAACCAGTGGGTGGTAGATGATCTAACCCCAGGTATCTAATTTCAGAATCCATGCTCTTAACCACTGTACTTTACTACCTCCCTTTTTAACCCTTAACTGCTTATCACACTCCCCAGCTAAACCCCACCCAGAAGAGCCAGACACAGCATAGTAAGTGCAGAAGAAGTAGAAGAAGATTTGAAATAAAGAGATTGGCCTGACCAGGTGGTGGCATAGTGGATAGAGCATTGACCTAGGACCTTGGGACACAGGTTCAAAACCCCAAGGTCCCCAACTTGAGTGCAGGCTCACAGCTTGAGTGGGGGTTGCTGGCTTGAGCGTGGGATTATGGACATGACCCCATGGTCACTGTCTTGAGCCCAAAGGTCACTGTGGGCTTGAAGCCCAAGGTTGCTGGCTTGAGCAGGGGGTCACTGGCTCTGCTAGAGACCCCTCGTCAAGACACATATGAGAAAACAATCAATGAACAGCTAAAGTGCTCCTACTATGAGTTGATGCTTCTCATCACTCTGCCTTCCTGTCTGTCTGTCTATCTGTCTCTATCCCACTCTCTCGCTAAAAGAAAAAAGAGAGAGAGATTGAAAGAAAAGTTAACACATCGCCCTCTCACCCACATCACTGATCCCTAAAACAGGATCAGGACTGAACCTAAAGAGGAAAAAAAAAAACTTTGCTTTAGAAGCAAGATTGAAATATTGCTTCAGAATAGATTTCTAAACACCTAATGAGTGACAAACTCTAAGACCTGTTTGAGATGCTATCAAATACTGGGGAAGGAGAATGTCAGAAAGCAGGTGTGACATATAGTAATAAAAAAAATAAAGCTATTTTCTGATTGTATACCACTGAATCCAGAGCAGGCAATAAACCTTTCATTTTTATAGCTCTTTTTTATTATTTATTTATTGGCCATGGAAGGCGTGGGTTTATTTCTAGGTTCGCTGTTCTGTTCTGCTGATCTATATGCCTGTTCTTATGCCAGTACCAGGCTGTTTTAAGTACAATGGCCTTGTAGTATAATTTGATATCAGGAAGTGTGATACCTCCCAATTTATTTTTATTTTTCAAGATTGCTGAGGCTATTTGTGTTCTTTTTTTGGTTCCATATAAATTTTTGGAATATTTGTTCTATACCTTTGAGGTATTCAGTTGGTATTTTAAAAATTGCATTAAATTTATAGATTGCTTTGGGTAATATAGAAATTTTAATGATGTTTTTTCTTCCTATACATAAACAAGGAATATGCTTCCACTTGTTTGTATCTTCTTTGATTTCTTTTATCAATGTCTTATAATTTTCTGAGTACAAGTCTTTTACCACCTTGGTTAAATCTACTCCGAGATACTTTATTTTTTTCTACAATCAATAATGAATAGGTTGTTTCCTTAATTTCTCTTTTAGACAGTTTATTGTTGCTGTATAAAAATGCTACTAATTTCTGAATATTAATTTTATATCCTGCTACCCTGCTGAATTTATTTATCGTGTCTAGTAGTTTTATTTGTTTTGTTTTTTGTTACTTTTTACTTTTAATTTATTGTGATTACATAGATTCTAGTGTCCCCCCAAATAGTTCCTCCCCTCCCGTGTGTTTCCCAGTACATCCCCTGTCCCCTTCCCCATAATGCCCTCCCCCCTTCCCTCCAGGATTTGCTTTTCTGCTCTTATCCCTCCTATCACCCTATTATACCATTTCCTCTGTCTGCTTTCTTTCTGGATCCTTTGATCCCGCCTCTGTCTCTATTCCATTCCTCAGTTCACATTATTCATTAGATTTCTCATATGAGTGAGGTCATATGATATTTTTCTTTCTCTGCCTGGCATATGTCACTTAACATAATAGTTTCCAATTCCATCCATATTGTCGCAAAAAGTAATATTTCCTTTTTTAATATTTTCTTTTTTTTCCTGGCTCCTATTCCATTGTATATATGTACCACTGCTTTTTAGTCCACTCGTCCACTGACGGACACTTGGGCTGTTTCCAGATCTTTGCTATTGTGAACGATGCTGCCATAAACATGGGAGTGCATTTCTCCTTTTGAATTGTTGATGTGGTGTTCTTGGGATATATTCTTAAAAGTGGGATGGCTGGGTCAAAAGGCAGTTCAATTTTTAATTTTTTGAGGAATCTCCATACTGTTTTCCACAGTGGCTGCACCAGTCTGCATTCCCACCAGCAGTGCAGGAGGGTTCCTTTTTCTCCACATCCTCGCCAGCACTTACTCTGTATTGTTTTGTTGATGAGCGCCATTCTGATTGGTGTGAGGTGATATCTCATTGTGGTTTTAATTTGCATTTCTCTAATGATTAGTGATGTTGAACATTTTTTCATTTGCCTATTGGCCATCTGTAGGTTCTCTTTGGAGAAGTGTCTATTCATTTCGTTTGCCCATTTTTTGATTGGATTGTTTATCTTCCTGGTGTTGAGTTTTACAAGTTCTTTATAAATTTTGGTTATTAACCCCTTATCAGCGTATTGTTGAATATGTTTTTTTCATTGTGTGGTTTACCTTTTTATTTTGTTCATATTGTCTTTAGCTATGCAAAAGCATTTTAGTTTGATATAGTCCCATTTGTTTATCCTGTCCTTTATTTCCCTTGCGCGTGAAGATAAATCAGCAAATATGTATATATTGCTGCAAGTGATGTCGGATAGCTTATTGCCTATGTTTTCCTCTAGGATGCTTATGGATTCATGACTTACATGTAAGTCTAATCCATTTTGAGTTTATTTTTATGAATGGTGTAAGTTGATGGTCTAGCTTCATTTTTTTGCAGGTAGCTGTCCAATTTTCCCAACACCACTATTAAAGAGACTATCTTTACTCCATTGTATGCTATTACCACCCTTGTCAAATATCAATTGTTCATAAAGGTGAGGGTTTATTTCTGGGTTCTCTGTTCTGTTCTATTGATCTATATGCCTGTTCTTATGCCAGTACCAAGCTGTTTTGAGTACAATGGCCTTGTAGTATAACTTGATATCAGGAAGGGTGATACCTCCCACTTTATTCTTCTTTTTCAAGATTGCTGAGGCTACTCGTGTTCTTTTTTGGTTCCATTTTGGAATTTTTGGAATATTTTTTCTATATCTTTGGAGTATGTCCTTGGTATTTTCATAGGAATTGCATTGAATTTATACATTGCTTTGGTAATATAGACATTTTAATGATGTTTATTTTTCCTAGCCATGAACATGGTATATGCTTCCACTTATTTGTATCTTTCTTGATTTCTTTTATCAATGTTTTATAATTTTCTGAGTACAAGTCTTTAACCTCCTTGGTTAAATTTACTCCTAGGTACTTTATTTTTTTGTTGTTGTTGCAATAGTGAAGGGGATTGTTTTCTTAATTTCTCTTTCAGACAGATCATTGTTGGTCTATAAAAATGCCTCTGATTTCTGACACTTTGCTGAATTCCTTTATCAGGTCCAGTAGTTTTTTTACTGCAACTTTAGAGTTTTCTATGTATAGTATTATATCATCTGCAAATAATGATAGTTTTACTTCTTCTTTTCCAATTTGGACGCCTTTTTTTTTTTCTTCTTGTCTGATTGCTGTGGCTAGGACTTCCAGAACCATATTGAATAAGTGTGGTGAAAGGGGGCATCCTGCCTTGTTCCTGATCTTAAGGGGATTGCTTTTAACATTTGCCCACTGAGTATAATGTTGGCTGTGGGCCTGTCATAGATTACCTTTATCATGTTGAGGTATGTTCCCTGTATTCCCACCTTGCTGAGAGTTTTGATCATAAATGGGTGCTGGATTTTATCAAATGCTTTTTCTGCATCTTTTGATACTATCATGTGGTTTTTTTTCCTTTCTTTTGTTTATGTGATGAATCACATTGATTGATTTGTTAATACTGTACCAGTCTTGCCTCCCCAGAATAAATCCCACTTGATCATGATGTATGATTTTTTTCATGTATTGCTGGATCTGGTTTGCTAATATTTTGAGAATTTTAGCTTCTAAATTCATCAGAGATATTGGCCTATAGTTTTCTTTCTTTGTGTTGTCTTTGCCTGGTTTTGGAATCAGTATTATGCTCACCTCATAAAAGGAGCTTGAACATTTTCTCTCCTCTTGAATTTTTTGAAATAGATTGAGAAGGATAGAAGTTAGTTCTTCTTTCAATATTTGGTAGTATTTGCCTGTGAAACCATCTGGCCCAGGGCTTTTGTTTGTTTGGAGTTTTTTGATAACTGTTTCAATCTCATTTGTTGTAACTGATCTATTTATATTTTCTGATTCTTCCAAATTGATTTTTGAAAGATTATATTTTTCAAGGAATTTGTCCATTTCACCTACGTGTCTAATTTTTTGGCATACAGTTCTTCATAGTATTTTCTTACAATCCTTTGTATTTCTGTTGTGTCCATTGTTACTTCTCCACCCTCATTTCTAATTTTATTTATTTGAATCTTTTCTCTTTCTTTCTTGGAGAACCTGGCTAAGGGTTTATTGATCTTGTTTACTTTTTTAGTGAACCAGCTCTTGGTTTCATTGATCCTCTGTATTGTTTTCTTAGTCTTTATGTCATTTATTTCCACTCTAATTTTTATTATTTCCTTCCTTTCATTTTCTCTATGCTTTACTTGCTATTCTTTTTCTAGTTATTTCAGTTCCAGGGTTAAGTTTTTTATTTGAGCTCTTTCTAGCTTCTTAAGGTATGCCTGTAATACTATGAACTTCCCTCTCAGTACTGCTTTTGCTGTGTCCCACATATTTTGAGTCGTTATATGCTCATTTTCATTTGTTTCAAGGAAATTTTTTATTTCTTCCTTGATCTCATTGTTGATCCATTCATTATTTAATAATATGCTGTTTAGTTTCCAAGTGTTTGAGTGTTTTTCAGTTTTTCTATTATAGTTGATTTCTAGTTTCATGTCATTGTGGTCAGAGAAGACACTTGATATGGTTTCAATCTTTTTAAATTTGTTGAGACTTATTTATGCCCTAACATGTGGTCTATCCTAGAGAATGCACCATGCGCACTTGAAAAGAACGTATATTCTGCTGCTTTAGGGTGAAAGGTTCTGAAGATATCTATTAAATCCAGTTGATCTAGTGTGTTCCTTAATTCTGCTGCTTCTTTGTTAATTTTCTTTCTTGAGGATTTATCCATTGATGTTAGTGGGGTATTGAAATCCCCTACTATTATAGTATTGCTATTGATCTCTCCCTTTATGTCCATCAAAATCTGCTTTATATATTTAGGTGCTCATATATTAGGTGCATAGATTTTTATAATGGTTATATCTTTCTGTTGGATTGCTCCCTTTATCATTATGTAGTGACCCTCTTTATCTCTTACTATAGTCTTTGTTTTAAAGTCTATTTTGTCAAATATAAGTATTGCTACCCCAGCTTTTTATTCATTTCCATTTGCATGAAATATTTTTTTTTCATCCTTTTACTTTTAGTCTATGTGTATCTTTTGTTTTGAGGTGGGTCTTCTATAGAGAGCATATGTACAGGTCCTGTTTTCTTATCCATTCAGCTACCTTGTCTTTTGATTGGAGCATTTAATCCATTTACATTTAAGATTATTATTGATATGTAGTTAATTATTGCCATTTTTTCTTTAAATCTATATTCCTCTTTATATACATATTTCCCCCCACATACTTTGTTCTGTCTACAGCAGGCCCCTTAACATTTCTTGCAGCATTAGTTTGGTTGTGATGAATTCCTTGAGTTTTTCTTTTTTGTCTGGGAAGCTTTTTATTTCTCCTTCAATTTTAAATGATAGTCTTGCTGGATAAAGAAACATTGGTTGTACGTTCTTGTTCTGCATTATTTTGAATATTTCTTGCCAATCCCTTCTGGCCTCAAGTGTTTCTGTTGAGAAGTTGTGTCATCCTTACGGGTGTTCCTTTGTAGATGATTGACTGTTTTTCTCTTACAGCTTTTAATATTTTTTTTTTATCTTTTAGCTTTGGTATTTTGATTATGATGTGTCTTGGTGAGGGTCTCTTTGGATTCTTTTTTAATGGGGTTCTCTCTGCTTCTTGAATTTGTGTGACTCTTTCCTGTATCAATTTAGGGAAATTTTCAGCTGAAATTTCTTCAAAGAGCTTCTCTAGTCCTTGTTCTTTCTCTTCTCCTTTAGGAACCCCTATTATGTGGATATTCTTTCTCTTCATGTTGTCAGAGAGCTCTCTTAGAGTTTCCTCAGACTTTTTAATCCTCTTTTAGTTTTGCTTTCCTGCTTCCATGCTTTCACTTATCCTGTCCTCTAAGTCACTGATTTGATCCTCTGCTCTATCCAGCCTGTTTTTAATTCCTTCTAGTATAGTCTTCATTTCTAATATTGTGTTTGTCATTTCTGTCTGGTTCTTCTTTATGATTTCCATGCCTTTTTTGATGCTTACAATTTCTTTATTGAGGTGTTCATTAATCCATCCATTGTAGCTTTGAGATCCTTAAGCATCCTAACAATCATTATTTTATACTCTGCATCCAGTAATTTGAATACTTCTGATTCATCCAGGACTTTTTCTTAGGATTTTTCTTGTTGAAGCATATGACTTATGCTTCTCTGACTTCCCATTTTTCTCTGTTTTCCAGTTGTGGTCTCCTTGCCTAGTAGAGCCACTTTCTATAGCTCTTTTTAATAGTTTGACAATCCTCTGCTCTGCAGGTCAATAGATTAAACTCATTAAGTGGAGCCAAGGTTAATTTTAGCCATAGGTTTACCAGAATATAAGTTTGGAAGGACTTTGGGAAATTATCTATTAGTCTTTCAACAGATGACAAATCTAAGCTCATAAAAAAATTATTTTTTTATTTTATTTTTTAAATATTTTAATTTTTGGCAAACAATGTAAATTAAATAGAAATGAGAAATAACTAATTATTATAGAAGTTTTCAAAGTAATTGAGGCTTAATGGTGATCTAAAAACACAAAAGAATAAGCAATAGAATATTGGTTTCCATGTCTTCTCAAAATTCCACAAGTACCAAACTATGCAACTTCAAAAATTATGTTTTCTTATCAATTGTTCATCATCTCACTTCAATACTGGCCATAGGATAAATGGCTTAAAGCAGTCAAACTAATGAAATCCAGAATAAATGAAAAAATATTCTGCCTTCCAGAGATCTGTAATCTTTCCTTTTATTCACCCCCAGATAGAAATCATTGTTAAAAATTAAACATATTTCCAAACTGCCTTTTTAACAGGTTACACATTAAGACATTCTTGTTAGTTATTGAGGGTTAAAAAATCTGTCAAAAACATATGCGTATTTTAGACCAGATTATTATTACCTGAAAGCCTACCCATTATAGTGGTCTCAAATAAAAAACTTTAAACAATAATTTTTTACTTTCCTAAAATATACACATAAAAAAATGGTCACCAGGTAGCTCGGTTGGTATCATCCCAAAGTACAGAAGTTGCCGGTTCAATTCCTGCCAAGTCTAGGCACATACTGGAGCAGCTCGATGTTCCCATCTCTCTCTCTCTTTCTTCCTCTCTTGCCAGAATCAATAAAAAAAAATTTTCTAAAAAAGGGAGTCTCAAAACAAATCTTGTCAGAAAACCTAAACTGTCTATAGTCTTTAAAGTTAACTAATCTTGGAGGAGAGGTCATCTCTAGATAAGAGAAGCATCCAAAATAATTTGGAGGCAGTGAAACCCTAAACAGTGGCTCAGTCTGGGATTTGCAATTGTGCTCATTGTGCTCACAGAGAACAAAAATATAACCGCTACCTCATTTTGCTTCCTTCCTGACCTATTGTAATTTTCTAATTATGTATGCTTTCTCCAAATTAATTTTATCACTTCCCATTTTTAAGTGCAGGTAAAATGAAAAGAAATTAATTCTAGTGTTTTGGCCTACCAGCAATAAAGGCCTAGGCCATCTCTTCAGAAATTCTGATTTATAATTGATCTTGGGTGAACCCTGACTGTAAGTACTTTTAAATAGTCTCCCTGGGGTGAGACTGCTCTGGCTCACTTGTGTAATCAGGTTTGCTCATTATTCCTTTCAAAAAACCTTCAGTATAAACCAGAGTAGATAGATGTAAGCTTCCAGTTAACCTCCCTGCAAGCAGAGTCAGCCTTGTATGTTCCAACATTCCCGAAATTCTGCAACGATGCTGTTTCCTGACCATTCACTGTAGTTTTCTCAGAACAATACATACCTTAACTGAGAACAAAATTTCCATAAATAAATCCTAAACAGAATGTTAAACATGTTTTGTTAGACCATTAAACACACTCAGTGCCCAGACAAAAGTATTTGTTGAATCTTTGTTAAAACTGAAATTAGGCCATGGTTTTTATTTCAAATGACCCTTATTACAAATGTATCTAGTATTCATAGAAATAACACTTCTTAAGGACGTTTGAATCCTCATCCATTTATATTTCTTTCATCCATTTATTATTTTTATTTTAATTTGCCATTGGTTAAAAATTAGTTGATGATTCTTCAGTTACCTTCTTTGGTTAGGAAGTCAGTCCTCGCTGTTTCTTTTTTTTTTTTTTTTAATTTTATTTTTTTAATGGGGCGACATCAATAAATCAGGATACATATATTCAAAGATAACAAGACCAGGTTATCTTGTCGTTCAATTATGTTGCAGACCCATCACCCAAAGTCAAATTGTCCTCTGTCATCTTCTATCTAGTTTTCTTTGTGCCCCTCTCCCTCCCCCTTTCCCTCTCCCTCCCCCCCTCCCTCAACCACCACACTCTTATCAATGTCTCTTAGTTTCAGTTTTATGTCCCACCTACGTATAACCTCAAGACCAGTGTCATCAGGAGCTCTGGGCATATAAGCCAAAGTCTCATGTCTCATTTGCCACCTAAGCCAGTCATTATTTCAAGTAGATCTTCACTTGACAATAGAATCAGGAGAAAGTTTATTCTCCAAGTATAATACGACATGCAAAATGCATGGACAGTAATGGCCTAGAGAGACATGGAAACTGAGTAGGAAAAATCGTTTTCCATTTTTTTTTTTTTTTGTCTTGTTGAAGCCGGAAACGGGGAGGCAGTCAGACAAACTCCCACATGCGCCGACCGGGATCCACCCAGCACGCCCACCAGGGAGTGATGCTCCGCCCATCCGGGGCGTCACTCTGTAGTGACCAGAGCCGCTCTAGCGCCTGGGGCAGAGGCCAAGGAGCCATCCCCAGAGCCCGGGCCATCTTTTGCCCCAATGGAGCTTCTGCTGCGGAAGGTGGGGGAAGGGGGGGGCAGAGAGGAGAAGGGGAGGGGTGGAGAAGCAGATGGGCGCCTCTCCTGTGTGCCCTGGCCGGGAATCGAACCCGGGACTTCCGCACATCAGGCCGACGCTCTACCACTGAGCCAACCGGCCAGGGCTGTTTTCCATTTTTTAAATATAAAGATGGTTTTTCAATCCACAAATCCTTTGTCTTTTATTCAACAGCTGAAGTTAAAATCAAATATCAGTGTTGAGGTTTTTTATTCAATAAAAATAACACATTATTTAACCAGCATTTATGTTACCACTTATGCATTTTCTCATTTCCATGGCAAATCTCCCTCTCATACAGAATTGGTAAGGTGAAAGTCAGAAATACTTAATGATTTTTCTTTAGTGTCAAACAGCAAACTTATGGCAAGGCATACATTGTCCTTAAAGTCCTGATTCTTACTTCATCCCTAATATAAATATCAATATATATGAGTCAAATGCAGGATTCTTATTCTCACTAAATTTTTTTATTCGAGAGACAGAGAGATAAACAGATAGGAACAGACAGACAGGAAGGGAGAAAGATGAGAAGCATCAATTCTTCATTGTGGCACATTAGTTTTTCATTGATTGCTTTCTTATATGTGCCTTGACCAGGGGGCTACAGCAGGGCAAGTGACCCTTTGCTTAATCCAGTGACCTTGGGCTCAGGCCAGTGACAATGGGGTCATATCTATGATCCTGCACTCAAGCCAGTGGCCCCATGCTCAGACTGGATGAGCCTGCACTCAAGCCAGTGACCTTGGAGTTTCAAACCTGGGTCCTCTGCATCCCAGGCTGACTCTCTATCCACTGCATGACCACCTGGTCAGGCTTACTTTCACTAATTGATCAAATAGTATTTATTATTTCCTAGACTAGTATCATTAAACTCTGCAAGAATGCAAAAAAGTAATAAAGCATAACCTCATAGGATTTTCAGTCTGGCCAGGTAGTTATCTAATTTCAATTAGTTTTAAATTATGAATCCTGATTTTTTTCTTAAGTTAACATTTTCAATAACACTATGGTGGATATAACTTGACAAACAAAAAATATGAGAAATACTACAGAGCTAATTATTTGATTTATTAAACAAATAAACAGCATGAGGAAGAAAAGATAAAAGAGAAAGAAGAATCAACATATTAAGCTTGCTAAGAAAAATGTCAGCTAAATTTAACGTGTGAGTATTATTTAAGTCCTAAATTAAATAAATCTACTGAGAGAATGTGAACACTGGGCATTTAATGACAGCAAAGAATCATTCATTTCTTTGAGAAGTGACCATGCTATTTAGTCATATTTTTAAAAATACTTCTCAACTTTTTTTTTTTTTTTTGTATTTTTCTGAAGCTGGAAACGGGGAGAGACAGTCAGACAGACTCCCGCATGCGCCCGACCGGGATCCACCCGGCACGCCCACCAGGGGGAGACGCTCTGCCCACCAGGGGGCGATGCTCTGCCCCTCCAGGGTGTTGCTCTGTTGCGACTAGAGCCACTCTAGCGCCTGGGGCAGAGGCCAAAGAGGCATCCCCAGCACCCGGGCCATCTTTGCTCCAATGGAGCCTTGGCTGTGGGAGGGGAAGAGAGAGACAGAGAGGAAGGAGAGGGGGAGGGGTGGAGAAGCAGATGGGCGCTTCTCCTGTGTGCCCTGGCCAGGAATCGAACCCGGGACTTCTGCATGCCAGGCCGACACTCTACCACTGAGCCAAACGGCCAGGGCCTACTTCTCAACTTTTAGAGATAAAATTTAAAGGTTCGCAACCAGTTAATAATTGTTGGTATGTACGGGGCATTTTATATGTTCCAAGAGCTATGCTTAGTATATTACACATATTATCTCATTTAGAACTCATAACAGTAAACATTAGGTCTCATTTTACAGATAAAAAACTGGGGTTCAGACTCCTTAAGGATAATACCCCAAATCATAGATCTAGCAAATATCTGAGGAAGTGTTTGAATCCAGATCCATCTGATTACAAAATTCGTGCCATAGGCGTTCTACCTGTTGTTAATTGAGTTTTTGTTGTTGTTATTTTTAAATCTGCAGCAATCTAAACTCTGCTTTTAAAGGTAGAAGGAATAAGGAAGTTTTGCTAAAACCTGAACACTGAGTTCAGGTTTTACTTGCCACTGAGTATGTAAGAAAGGTCTCACATAGAGCAACCCAGATTTCCTTTGGATTGTCACCATAAGGAATATGAGAAATTCCTTAGGGGAGACGGAAATATTGTTCTCCTCCAAAATTGGTTCTATAAATTTAGCAAGTGAGTGAACACATTCAAGAGCAAGAGATATGGCAGAACAGGCATTTAAATCACTTCCAAATGCTTTGTGCTAAGTCCTTTTGATCATTAAGCCAGCAGTAACTGGATGTATAAGTTAGACCATTTTGAGGAATATTTTCCAGAAAGTTTGTAAGAAATACTGCTCCTTTGAATTTAATAAATTTTCACCAGTAATTTATTTGATGGCAGATGAGCCTCTGCTCCAAGGAGGTGGCTTACGGTCATTAATGTATTGAGTCCTATACAATGTCTTAGAAAATAATTGAACGTAGTAAAACTTGAAGGTAGAGAGGTAGGATGGCTGAGATGATACTTAGAGGTACAGAGCCAGCAATGTCTCTCAAATTAACATATTTGTCTTAATATTACTCCCATGTGGCAGAGTGTAACCTAGCATTAGCAGGTGTAAACTAGCATTAGTGCATTTTAAGAAGGAAGGGAAAAAACAACTAGTGCCTGATCTCCCATCCATCCTCTTCTTTACATTTGTACCAGAGTATGTACTATTCAGCCCAGCAATGCTGTGCATATGTAATCCTCTGTTGGTAAAATATGGATAAGACTGTCTAAATAAGGTAAGTGCTAACAGAAGTGAATGATACCCATCTTATGGTCCAGCTGCTGGCTCTTATCTCCATTTCTAGCAAAAGGTTGTTGCAGGTGAACTTGCAAATGAAAAAAGTACTTCTCTTAGTATTATTTTCAGATAATAAAATTTTAGATCTGTTACCAAAGATTCACAGAAATTTAGAATCAGATTATAGAAATCATCTAATCAAGCTCTCTTATTTTTTGTATAGAGAAAGTAAAACTAAAGAGGTCAAATAATCTGCCTACTAACACAATGGAATTGGATATTGAAAGAGCAGGGACTAGAAATAAAATTTCTTTGCCCCCAAAGGCAACTGTAGAGCAGTGACTGCCTGAATTATCTTAAGAAATTATATCCAAACCTTCAGACTAACAGTGCACATTTTAACTAAATCTTGCTTTATGAAATATAAACTATTCTTTAGAATAGTTTATGGGATGAAAGACTTTAGAATCTCTATATTAGGAGTATAACTCTGTTTCAAAAAATATTTTTCTCCATTTCAAAATTAAAACATTAGTGACACATAGAAAATATATTTTAAAACATTTTGAAAGACTATCAAAAAATAAGTTTCCTTAAGAAATGACACATATCAACCCATTCTATTTTTTAAAAAATGACAAGAATTGAACATTGCATGTTCTTTAAAGTATTCTTTCACCAGGAAAAATCTTTTAGGAAGTTCTTTAATTTAACATTTCTGAACATCCCTGGATTATCCATCTGAAAGTCTCTGTAGTACTTTGATTATTTTGAATCTCTAGCTGGATTCAGAATTCTGAAAGTATATTAAATTTTATATAATGTAATTTTTAAATCCATAAGAAATAATATCATAAGGCAGTCAACACTGAAAACAGACTTATTGAGTAGAATGCTGCAGATACAGTCACACCAAGAAGCAAATGTCAATTTAGGGTCTGCTATTCCCAGCTCTAGTGGTAGCCTTTGAACTTAATAGAACGTAGTTTTCTTAAAAATGCAACCACTCGCCTGGCCAAGTGGTGGCACAGTGGATAAAGCCTCGGACTAGGATGTGGAAGACCCAGGTTGGAGACCCCGAGGTCACCAGCTTGAGAACCGGCTCATCTGGTTTGACAAAGCTCACCAGCTTAGACCCAAGGTCGCTGGCTTGAGCAAGGGGTTACTCAGTCTGCTGAAGGACCACAATCAAGGCACATATGAGAAAGCAATCAATGAACAACTAAGATGTCGCAACAAAAAACTAATAATTGATGCTTCTCATCTCTCTCTGTTCCTTCTGTCTGTCCCTGTCTATCCCTCTCTCTGACTCTCTCTCTGTCTCTGTAAAAAAACAAATAAACAATTACTCATGGAATAGAAGAACACCAAATTATATATATAAATCATGTCCTAACGACATTGAACAAACCAATTAATTATTTTAAATTACTAAGCACTCATACCAGTAGGAAATAGTAAAATAGTAGCAGCCCTGAAGGTTAAAGACATGGAATCAAAGGTGTTAAAATATAATGGATGACTATGATTATGTCAAAAACATAAAGGACCTGATGTGAAGGGGCTCTCTCTGGCCAAATTTGGGATAATTTGACATCAAAATAGCAATAGTACTAATTAATTATTATGCATTGAAAAAAATTTTATTATCTGTAGTATTAAAGAGGGAAGAAAAACAGAGAGAGAGAGAAATTGAGAGAGATAAAGCTAGTTTGGCAAACTATTAACAATTGGTAAATATAAGTAAGAGATATCCAAGAATTCATTGTACTACTCTATAATTTTACTGTAATTTTGACAAATTTCAAATAAAATGTTAGATAAAACAGCATCCCCTATAACTAACATATGTACATTATATTTACATATATATGCATTATATATATTTCAGAAAAAAAAAAGCAAAGGATAAGATAAGATACCCCTTTGTAGAGAACAAAAATTTAAATAAACTGACCTAAGTAAAAGTTCAGAAATGATAGAATTAAGTGATTAGGTTATGGTATTGTTGGGAATTTAAACCCAATCAATTTTATGGACAATAAATATATTTTTTAAATATATGAACAAGAACAGAATAGTCAGCTTGCTATGTATGAAACACGAATTTGAAAAGCCTAACATTAGTGCTTGGTTTCTAACAGTCTAGAATACAGAGAGGTCTGACAAGCATAGAACTTTGTATTAATCTGGCAATTAAACGACCATAATGAAATGCAACTACCAGGTACCAGAAATGGCGACATAGCACATTAATAATCATCTAATTCCCTGCTCATGAGGACCATTCTGTTGATTCTGATGGAGAAAAGAGACTGCTAACTAGTAGATAATACTTTGTTCCTTTAGCAGATATATTTTTATTGACATTCTGATTAATATGTCAGTCTTCTCTACTTTTAGTGAAAATACATAGTTAAATATGTCTAGGTGATTAAAAAATTGTTTCTGAGTATTTAGATATGTAAATATGGGAAGCAGAACCTGAGGCATGATAGATATCAGAATGTTTTCTTCACCTGACTGGTGATGGCGCAGTGGATAGAGCATCAACCCAAGATGCTGAGGTCCCCTGGTTCAAAACCCTGAGGTCGCTAGCTTGAGTGTGGCTCATGGGCTTGAGCACAGTGTCACTGGCTTAGCTTGAGCCACCTCCCCATCAAGGCATATATGAAAAGCAATCAATAAACAAAGTGGAGCAACTATGAGTTGATGCTTCTCATCTCTCCTCCCTCTCTCTCACTCTTCCTGTCTCTCTCTCTTTAAAAAAAAAAAAAGTTTTCTTCAGGTAATGCCATTATTTTATTATTAAAATTTAGTAATAATATCAGTAAGAAACTGATGTTAAAGGCTAACGAACATCTTTTAGTGTTATAAACACCTTCACAAAATCAAAAGAACTTTAACACTCTGTCCTATAGAAGAGCATGTAGAATCTCAGTTAAGAGAGAGACCTCAACAAGATAATTTTTCTAACTCTCATTTTTGTTGTTTTATAGGATCCTTAGTTACCTTAGAAGTGAGTGAGTTGAAATTAATTCATTCAACAAACATTTTTTTGGATTTTATTACATGTGAGGCTTAATTCTGGGGCTTCAGCTCTGGTTCTTGCTCTCATGGAGGTTTTGTTATATTGTCTATAATTTATACTTAAAGTTCTCCAGCATGGGAGCAAAGTAATTTTCTTTCATGGGGCCCTTATCTCTCAAACCACACTCTATTTCATGTGATACCTTGGCCTTACTAGTATATCAAATTAACGCAGTTTTCAGCAGAACACAAGAAGATAAATTGGTGGGATCCTATAATGACAAATCCAGGTATTGTCAAATCTAAGTCAATCTTAAAACTAACTAAAATTTTCAAGAGACAATTTCCTGCCTGATGTGCTAGATCTTTAGTATTTACCCTTTAATAGATATTGGCTATATAAATTGTTTCTGAGGCCATGTACAGGAGAGTTCTGTTTAGACTCCCAAGGAGAGTGGGAGGGTTGTTAGAAGAAGAAACTGGATATCAGCACTGGAACATGACCAGTTTATAAGAGTCAATTCAGCACCAAATAAATGTTATAAATGAAATAATTTTTTTTTTTAAAAGCAGAAATTGTGGCACATTGTGGGAACACTCTGGTAGGAAAGTTTACAGTAAATAAATCAAGTGCAGCTTACAAGAAAATATAATGAATGGAGTAAGAGCAGTGATGATACCAGGGGAACTTTACCTAACAACAAGAAACAAACACCATAAGAAATGCAATACACCATAATAGTTTTTCCTAGATAGCCATTTTAGCACAAGCACAATGGGAATTATATATATATATATTATGCATTAGAAAGCAGCCATGTGGTACAGGGTTAAGTAGACAGATATCTGCTCAGTAAATTGCCTCTAAACTTTAGAAGCAGAGGAAAGAGTTAACATTATTTCACCTTTCCAGAAGGAACTGTCATAGACAGCTCTAGTTAAAGACTCCACTTGGCAGAAGAAAGTCATCTAATTAACTGTGGAGTGAATTATAGTTATAAATACAAGGATGGGCAAAAGTAGACCTATAGTTGTTCTTATGGAAAAAGACATGCACATTATAATTTTTACAATAGCTTTATTAACTCAAAATAATGACACACTGGCACAGTAAACCTACTTTTGCCCACACCCTGTATAATTATTTTGCAAATCCTAATGAGTTTATTAATTCAGTCATGTTTTATCAATTGTTGTTAGAAGGATTAAACAAATGGCTGTTGCTAACCTAAAAAATCACATAATCCAGCCAAAAAATTTTGGCCACAAGCTGAGAAACATTACTTACAATGGAAAAAAACAAACTTTCAAATCTCTTAATCCTATAGGCAAATTAAATATCATCACTGGTGGGACTACCAGATAATTGTGACTCCCAGTATGATGCAGGTGAAACTATTGAACATCACCTATGATTTTAACTTTGACAAAAAAGTTTAACTTGAATTTTATAAGGCCTTTAGATTTGACTTCAAGATTACAGAGAATTCTGGGGATAAAGGAACAAGTAAAATGCCACCACAAGAAAGGGATCAAACCACATAAGACAATTTAAAGGCCAACTGAAAGAACTTCAGTAAGTCAGAATGTCCTCACAAAAGACAATGTGGAAGAATGAAAGATACTCAAGGAAATTAACAAAATGTATTCAGAATGGATCTTAATTCAAACAGACCACTTGCAAAGGGACAATAAGAGCAATTTAAATATGAACTGAGCATTATGTGACAATAATAAATTAAGTGTGATAGTGTCATTTTTGACCATACAGGCTCTTTCTTTTCTTTTTTTTTTTTTTTTTTTTTGTGTGTGTGTATTTTTCTGAAGTTGGAAACAGGAAGGCAGTCAGACAGACTCCCGCATGCGCCCAACCAGGATCCACCCGGCATGCCCACCAGGGGGCGATGCTCTGCCCATCTGGGGCATCGCTTTGTTGCAACCAGAGCCATTCTAAGAGCACCTGAGGCAGAGGCCACAGAGCCATCCTCAGTGCCCGGGCCAACTTTGCTCCAATGGAGCCTTGGCTGTGGGAGAGGAAAAGAGATACAGAGAGGAAGGAGAGGGGAAGGGGTGGAGAAGCAGATGGGTGCTTCTCCTGTGTGCCCTGGCCAGGAATTGAACCCAGGACTCCTGCACGCCAAGCTGACGCTCTACCACTGAGTCAACTGGTCAGGGCCCAGTCTCTTTCTATTTTTACAGAAGCATATTGGAATATTAGAATGAAATGTTATATTTATTTATCTTAAAATACACTATCATGGGCAGTGTTATATGTATACACATTAGTTTTCATCTACATTCTAAAAGCAGGACACATATACCAGGGATAGTTGTTATTTGGAAAATTATTCAAAAGCCCTTTAAAAGTAGCTGCTCCTACTTTTAACTATCTTTACTTCCAGTCACCAAAGTATTTATTAATTGACATAATGAATGCTAGCAATTATTTTGCATTAGTGAAATGACTGTCCAATGTCCAATGGATTGGCTAAAAATATTGGAAGGCACACTGGTCATGAATTCTTCTCTCTCTCCCTCTCTCTCTCTCTCTCTCTCTCTCTCTCTCTCTCTCGAGAAGCAGGGAGGCAGATAGACAGATTACTGCATGCACCCCAGCCCAGATCCACCCAGCAAGCCCCCTCCTGAGCGATTCTCTGCCCATCTGGGGCTGCTGCTCCATTGCTCAGCAACCGAGCTATTTTAGCACCTAAGGTGAGGCCATGGAGCCATTCTTAGCACCCAGGGCCAACTTGCTCCAACTGAGTCATGGCTGTGGGAGCAGAAGAGAGAGACAGAGAGAAGGAAGGGGTGAAGAAGCAGATGGTTGCTTCTCCTGTGTGCCCTGACCAGATTTCAAATCTGGAACATCCATACACCAGGCTGACGCTCTACCACTGAGCCAATCAGGCAGGGTGGTCCTGAATTCTGTTGCTGTAATGTCATTGCATCTGCCTTGAGTAAACCTTCCATGCAAGTTTTGTATAAGAGGATCCAAACTGTGTTGGTATTTGCACACACTGTTTTCAAAGTAGATTGAGGAAGACAGTGCTTATTTGGGTTTTTTTATAATAATATTTTAAATTATAAAATTCAGATACTTCTGGTGGCAAGCAGATAAAAATCACCCATTATTACATGATCCAAAAATAATAGTAATAAAATTGTATTGTATATCTTTCAATTTTTTGTACTGTATATGTAAACATTTTCACTTAATTTGGTTTTTTTCTTTGCCACGTTAAAGACTCTTTTATTATATCACAATAGAGACTAAATACTAAAGATAAAAAATCATGACATTAAGGAAAAGAACCACTATCACCAAAATATATAGATAATAAAACTAATAAAAGGAAAATTTTAAGCATCAGATATACCTCAAGAAAAACTGAAGAAGTAGATGAGGTATTAATAAAGTAAAACAAAATTTGTAGGATCAATAGAGCAAATATGAAGGTTAGAATTTATTGACTTCAATTTAAAAAGCTCATTTATACAAATACTTTATTTTTTCCTTAGCAATATATTATAATATTCTTACATATCAAAATATATTTTTCATTCTTCTTTTAAATCAGGATAATGAGACTTGCTGGGGGAAGGTTGCAATTTCTTTTTTTAAGTTTCATTGATTGTTTTTAGCCAGAGAGGAATGGAGAGACAGAGAGAGACAAGAACATCAATTCATTTCTGTATATGCCTTGACTAGGAATCGAACTGGCAACCTCTGCACTTCAAGCCAATGCTCTAACCAACAGAGCTATCCAGACAGGGAAAAAATATTTTTCTACAATATGATTCTGATGGAATCATAATAATAAGCATATTTTAAAGTTTGTGTACCGTGTTCATCTTATGCCTATCTTAAGAAGTAAAGTGGCCCTGGCCAGTTGGCTCAGTGGTAGAGCGTCGGCCTGGCGTGCAGAAGTCCCCGGTTCGATTCCCTGCCAGGGCACACAGGAGAAGTGCCCTTCTGCTTCTCCACCCCTCCCCATCTCCTTCCTCTCTGTCTCTCTCTTCCCCTCCCGCAGCGAGGCTCCATTGAGCAAAGATGGCCTGGGCGCTGGGGATGGCTCCTTGGCCTCTGCCCCAGGCGCTAGAGTGGCTCTGGTCGTGACATAGCAACGCCCCAGAGGGGCAGAGCATCTGCCCCTGGTGGGCAGAGCGTCGCCCCCCTGGTGGGCGTGCCGGGTGGATCCCCGTCGGGCGCATGCGGGAATCTGACTGTCTCTCCCCGTTTCCAGCTTCAGAAAAATACAAAAAAAAAAAAAGAAGTAAAGCAACAGAAAAAAATATGAAACAACAAAAGTATATTGAGCTTTTTATTCATTTTTACATTATCAAAGCAATATTTGTCCCATGCTTACTACTTTATTCTTTTCTGCTAGGAAAACAGAGGTAAACAATGTGTTCTTAGACCAGCTTTAATATAGAAAAGTCAATCAAATATTGTTTCTCTGTGTACTGGGTACTTTGACAGAGATAGGCTCAGGTTGTATGGGAGCACAGAAAAAGGGGCATCTAAATCAAAATGGGGCCCTACCAAGCAGTGTTGCAGTGGATAGAGCATCAGCCTGGGATGCAGAGTATCCAGGTTTGAAACCCTAAGGTCCCTGGCTTGAACGTGGGGTTGCTGGCTTGAGCGTGGGATCATAGACATGACCCCATGGTCACTGGCTTGAACCCAAAGGTTGCTGGCTTGAGCCCAAGGTCGCTGGCTTGAGCAAGGGGTCACTGGCTCAGGTACAGAACCCCCCTCAAGGCACATATGAGAAAGCAATCAGTAAACAACTGAGATGCCACACAAAGAGCTAATGCTTCTCATCTCTCTCCCTTTCTGTCTGTCTGTCCCTATTTGTCCCTTTCTCTGTATCTCTCACTAAAAAACTTAAAATTAAATAAATCAAAATGTGGCTTGCCTATTAAGTGACTAAAATCCTGAAGGACAAGAGGGCAGAGTATTACAGAATGAATAAGCAAAATAGGCAAAAGGACTGCCTAGAAATGTTGAGGTAATATTTCACAAACTGACCTTGTCATAAGAGTAAGTAGTAATTCCAAATTCCCACCTCTGGAGATTCTTATTCAATACATTTAGGGCCAGGCCAGGAATCTGCACATTTAACAATGCCTCCAAGAAATTCTTACATTCAGACAAGATTAAAAAATAATTCTAGTTCCCCCTATCTGGAAGTCTGGTTGTTTTACAGTTGAGAGGTAAGAAACTGGCCATCAGCAAGACTCAGAAAATGGCCAAAGACAGAATGTGTTGAATAAACTTTGAAGTTTTCCTGAAAGATAAAAAATAGAATCCAAGGTTGCAAAACAAATTAGCAGTTTAGAAATGTTACTCTGAATCCTGGCCGAATGACTCAGTTGGTTGGAGCATCATCCCAAATACAGATGTTGCAGGTTCAATCCCTGGTCAGGGCATATACAGAGCAGATTGATATTCCTGTCTCTCTTTCTCTATTGTTCTCTCAATAAAATCAATAAATAAAAATTTTTTTAAAAAAAGGTCACTTTGAAAAATGGAGGGCAATAATGAAAGGAAGGCAGGTTTTGTGGAGGCTAAGGAGGCAATCTAAGGGATAATGATGAATACCTTCATCAAAAGAAAGTAAGTATAGGAAAGAGGAAAATAAATATTTAGAAAGTAAATGCCACAGGGTTTAGTGATTGGTGACTCCTTGGTGTTAGGTGTGAGAAGACTCCCAAGGAAGTAGATTGAGAAACTGATAAGAGATGTGTCATTCATTAAAATATAAGAGTTAAAAAAAAAAAGCACAGAAAAAGAGCTTTTAACCTCCCCTCCCTCCCCCCAAAAAAACAAAATATAAGAGTAGATTTAGGGGAAAGAAGAAAGTTCTCTTTTAGAAACATTGAATTTTATTGGTGTACAAATGTATACAGTGTGTCCGTAAAGTCATGGTGCACTTTTGACCTGTCACAGGAAAGCAAGAAAAGATGATAGAAATGTGAAATCTGCACCAAATAAAAGGAAAACCCTTCCAGTTTCTGTAGGATGATGTGGCAGCATGTGCGCATGCCCAGATGATGATGTAACACCGTGTATACAGCGAAGCAGCCCACGGCCATGCCAGTCGAGATGTGGACAGTACAGAGGAAAGTTCAGTGTGTTCTGTGGCTTGATAAATTCGAATTCGTGACCAAAGTGCAACGTGAATATCGGTGCATTTATAACAAAGTGCCACCACATAGGAATAACATTACTCGGTGGGATAAGCAGTTGAAGGAAACCGGCAGTTTGGTGGAGAAACCCCGTTCTGGTAGGCCATCAGTCAGTGACGAGTCTGTAGAGGCTATACGGGAGAGCTACCTAAGGAGCCCTAAAAAATCTGTGTGTGAGCCCACATCGAACCACACTGAATAGGTATGAAACTGGGAGAGTTTTCCTTTTATTTGGTGCAGATTTCACATTTCTATCATCTTTTGTTGCTTTCCTGTGATCAGTCAAAAGTACACCATGACTTTATGGACACACTGTATTTCAGTCTATAACTTAAGAGAAAGATTTTACAGGAGATATAATTTGTGATATAATACTGGTGAAAGTTGAAGATATGTACCTAAGAAGAACCATAAAGCCATGGAGAACCCAACATTTAATGTTTAAGCAGAGAAAAGGAAGCTACAATGGATGCTAAAAAGAGTCAACTGTTTTTTTAATGAAGTAGTGTCACAAAAATCAAAGAAAGAGAACAACTCAGGAAGAAGAAAATGTTCATCCTTGTCAAGTGCTACTCTGAGCTATACCATAGGAAAGCCAATGGTGAATGTATCGAGAATGTCTCCTTTACACATGTTTTTTGGTGCATTACGCCTATCTATTGATTCTTTCCTAGGAGTTGAATCTGGAGGGGTGACATACAGGGAGGGAAGGTGGCTGAACCTGAGTTTGTAAATAACTTGACCATAGTTCCGTTTTCTGTGATTCTAAACTTTCTGCCCTCAGGGAGCTTGGCTGTTTAGTATTTTCTTCTATGCTATGAATTATATCTGTATCTTTCCCGTGAATTCCATTTTCTTTCCTATAAGTTATTCTGAGTTGGTTTCTTTTACTTTAAAATCCCCATACCAGTAAGGTAGACTCCTTTTTATTTTCATATTTCATGCGATAAAAACATTGTTTTCTGTAGAGCGTCGGCCTAGCGTGCGGAGGACCCGGGTTCGACTCCCGGCCAGGGCACACAGGAGAAGCGCCCATTTGCTTCTCCACCCCTCCGCCGCGCCTTCCTCTTTGTCTCTCTCTTCCCCTCCCGCAGCCAAGGCTCCATTGGAGCAAAGATGGCCCGGGCGCTGGGGATGGCTCTGTGGCCGCTGCCTCAGGCGCTAGTGGCTCTGGTCCCAACATGGCGACACCCAGGATGGGCAGAGCATCGCCCCCTGGTGGGCAGAGCGTCGCCCCCTGGTGGGCGTGCTGGGTGGATCCCGGGCGCATGCGGGAGTCTGTCTGACTGTCTCTCCCCGTTTCCAGCTTCAGAAAAATACAAAAAAAAAAAAAAAAAAGATGATTCCCAATGCAAACAAATGTTCACCTTCCCCCTGACCCGCTCAATTTGCGTTCAGCTGTGACAACTTCACCCCATTGGCTAGTACAGTTACGCAAGCAACTAATAAGCTATCAGCGACAGACACTTAAGCCGCATATAATAAAGATAAGCCACTTGTTACACAGTACAAACATATTCTCCCTTTTCTTTCACTTTTTTCTTTTTTTTTTTTTTTTTTTTTTTTTTTTTTTTTGCATATTTCTGAAGCTGGAAACAGGGAGAGACAGTCAGACAGACTCCCGCATGCGCCCGACCGGGATCCACCCGGCACGCCCACCAGGGGGCGACGCTCTGCCCACCAGGGGGCAATGCTCTGCCCATCCTGGGCGTCGCCATGTTGCGACCAGAGCCACTCTAGCGCCTGGGGCAGAGGCCACAGAGCCATCCCCAGCGCCCGGGCCATCTTTGCTCCAATGGAGCCTTGGCTGCGGGAGGGGAAGAGAGAGACAGAGAGGAAGGTGCGGCGGAGGGGTGGAGAAGCAAATGGGCGCTTCTCCTGTGTGCCCTGGCCGGGAATCAAACCCGGGTCCTCCGCACGCTAGGCCGACGCTCTACCACTGAGCCAACCGGCCAGGGCCTCTTTCACTTTTTTCAACAAAGCAATCGATATGAGTAAGATCTCCCTTTATTAAGTTAGTTCAGGCCATCTTTGGCTCTTCCAAAATATTCTATCCTTCCCAAGGCTGCCTTTGATGTACACTTTAAATGTACTTTACCTAGAATAAATATAAGAGCAGCTGGGAGGCAGGAGAGGCAGTGAGGAAGGCTTCTCAAAATCAGGACTTCTCAGGTTCCATCCTCAAGCTAGATTCTGAAATCCTCAGAGAATTTCAGAAATTTTCTAGAGGCAGTTTTGTTAACACACAGCCACTTATAGCCCATGTAGTATTTTCCTCCCTTGGGATGTGGGGCCTTGATTAACAATATTAGTTAACTGAATTAGTCCCCCCCACCCGGTGCCGCAGCTTTACACGCCTTTCCCAGGTAAGCCAGAGGGACGAGGGGGGCTCACCCCAATTGCCACTTCCTATTTGCAAGTCACTGGCTGAGCCTCTCCAGCAGCTCCCTCTCCCCTACGACAAACACACTCGGTTTCTTAGATAATCTATTCATGTTGAACTTCATACTTTTACTTGAAGCTTTCATTTTTGCTAAAATGAAAATACTCATTGCACTATTGTTATTTACACTCTGTTTTGATAGAAGAATCTGAACAAGATTCTTTTTCTTTTTTTTTTTATTAATTTTACTAGGGTGACATCAATAAATCAGGGTACATATGTTCAAAGAAAACATGTCCAGATTATCTTGTCGATCAGTTATGTTGCATACCCATCACCCAAAGTCAGATTGTCCTCCGTCACCTTCTATCTAGATTTCTTTGTACCCCTCCCGCTCCCCCTTCCCCTCTCCCTCCCTCCCATAAACACCACACTCAATGTCTCTTAGCCTTGTTTTTATGTCCCACCTACGTATGGAACAATGCAGTTCTTGGTTTTTTTCTGATTTACTTATTTCACTCCATATGTTATCAAGATCCCACCAATTTGTTGTAAATGATCCGATGTCATCATTCTTATGGCTGAGTAGTATTCTATAGTGTATATGTGCCACATCTTCTTTATCCAGTCTTCTATTGATGGGCTTTTTGGTTGTTTCCATGTCCTGGCCACTGTGAACAATGCTGCAATGAACATGGGGCTGCATGTGTCTTGACGTATCAATGTTTCTGAGTTTCTGGGGTATATACCCAGTAGAGGGATTGCTGGGTCATAAGGTACTTCTATTTTCAGTTTTTTGAGGAACCACCATACTTTCTTCTATAATGGTTGAACCACTTTACATTCCCATCAACAGTGAATGAGGGTTCCTTTTTCTCCACATCCTCTCCAACATTTGCTAATACCTCTCTTGTTAATAATAATAGCTAATCTAACAGGTGTGAGGTGGTATCTCATTGTAGTTTTGATTTGCATTTCTCTAGTAACTAATGAAGATGAGCATCTTTTCACATATCTGTTGGACATTTGTATTTCTTCCTGGGAGAGGTGTCTGTTCATGTCCTCTTCCCATTTTTTTATTGGATTGTTTGTTTGTTTGTTGTTGAGTTTTATGAGTTCTTTGTATATTTTGGATATTAGGCCCTTATCTGAGATGTTGTTTAAAAATATCATTTCCCATTTAGTTGACTGTCTGTTTATTTTGTTGTCAGTTTCTATTGCTGAGCAAAAACTTCTTAGTCTAATGTAGTCCCATTCATTTATCTTTGCCTTCACTTCACTTGCCTTTGGAGTCAAATTCATAAAAAGCTCTTTAAAACCAAGGTCCATGAGTTTAGAACCTATGTCTTCTTCTATATACTTTATTGTTTCAGGTCTTATATTTAGGTCTTTGATCCATTTTGACTTAATTTTAGTAAAAGGAGACAAGCTGTAGTTGAGTTTCATTCCTTTGCATGTGGCTTTCCAGTTTTCCCAGTACCATTTGTTGAAGAGGCTTTCTTTTCTCCATTGTGTGTTGTTGGCCCCTTTATCAAAAATTATTTCACCATATATATGTGGTTTTATTTTGGGACTTTCTATTCTGTTCCATTGGTCTGAGTGTCTATTTTTCTGCCAATACCATGCTGTTTTGATTGTTGTGGCCCTATAATATAGTTTGAAGTCAGGTATTGTAATGCCCCCAGCTTCATTCTTTTTCCTTAGGATTGCTTTGGCTATTCGGGGTTTTTTATAGTTCCATATAAATCTGATGATTTTTTGTTCCATTTCTTTAAAGAATGTCATAGGAATTTTGATGGAATTGCACACTAAATTTATAAATTGCTTTGGGTAATATGGCCATTTTGATTATATTTATTTTTCCTATCTACGAACAAGGAATATTTTTCCATCTGATTGTATCTTTTTCAATTTCCCTTAACAATGCTTTGTAGTTTTTGTTATATAGGTCCTTTATGTTCTTTGTTGTGTTTATTCTTAGGTATTTTAGTTTTTTGTTGCAATCGTGAATGGGATTGGTTTTTTGAGTTTGTTTTCTAATATTTCATTGTTGGCATATAGAAAAGCTATGAACTTTTGTATGTCAATTTTGTATCCTGCGACCTTACTGTATTGGTTTATTGTTTCTAGTAATCTTTTTGTGGAGTCCTTGGGGTTTTCGATGTATAGGAGCATATCATCTGCAAAAAGTGATACCTTTACTTCTTCTTATCCGATATGGATGCCTTTTATTTCTTTCTCTTGTCTGATTGCTCTGGCCAGAACTTCTAGCACCACGTTAAATAAGAGTGGAGAGAGTGGACAACCCTGTCTTGCTTCTGATTTAAGGTGGAAAGTCCTCAGTTTTATGCCATTTAATATAATGTTGGCTGATGGTATATCATATATGGCCTTTATCATGTTGAGATATTTTTCTTCTACACCCATTTTGTTGAGTGTCTTAAACATAAAGTTGTGTTGTATTTTATCAAATGTCTTTTCTGCATCTATTGATAAGATCACGTGTTTTTTGTTCTTTGTTTTGTTGATATGGTGTATTATGTTAACCGTTTTACATATGTTGAACCATCCTTGAGATTCTGGGATGAATCCCACTTGACCATGATGTATTATTTTTTTAATATGTTGTTGTATTTGATTTGCCAGTATTTTGTTTAATATTTTAGCATCTGTATTCATTAGAGATATTGGTCTGTAGTTTTCTTTTTTTGTGCCGTCCTTGCCAGGTTTCGGTATAAGGGTTATGTTGGCCTCATAAAATGTGTTTGTAAGTATTGCTTCTTCTTCAATTTTTTGGAAGACTTTGAGTAGAATAGGAACCAAGTCTTCTTTGAATGTTTGATAGAATTCACTAGTATAACCGTCTGGGCAACCTCAGCGTTTCCAGGTTGACGCTTTATCCACTGCACCACCACGGGTCAGGCTTCATTCTTTTTCTTTAGGATTGCTTTGGCTATTCGGGGGTTTTTATAGTTCCATATAAATCTGATGAATTTTTGTTCCATTTCTTTAAAAAATGTCATTGGAATTTTGATGGGAGTTGCATTAAATTTGTATATTGCTTTGGGTAATATGGCCATCTTGATTATATTTATTCTTCCTATTCAAGAACAAGGAATATTTTTCCATCTGATTGTATCTTTTTCGATTTCCCTTAACAATGGTTTATAGTTTTCATTATATAAGTCCTTTACATTCTTTGTTATGTTTATTCCTGGGTATTTTATTTTTTTGGTTGCAATCGTGAAGGGGATTATTCTTTTGAGATTGTTTTCTAATGTTTCATTGTTGGCATATAGAAAGGCTATGGACTTCTGTATGTTAATTTTGTATCCTGCGACCTTACTGTATTGGCTTATTGTTTCTAGTAGTCTTTTTGTAGATTCTTTGGGGTTTTCGATGTATAGGATCATATCATCTGCAAAAAGTGATAACTTTACTTCTTCTTTTCCGATATGGATGCCTTTTATTTCTTTGTCTTATCTGATTGCTCTGGCTAGAACCTCTAGCACCATATTAAATAAGAGTGGACAACCCTGTCTTGCTTCTGATTTAAGGGGAAAAGTTTTGTGCCATTTAATATGATTGAACAAGATTCTTGATAGATGACTGCTTAAGACTGAGAGTGAATTAGCTGTTGTTGATCATTTGGGGAACAAATTAATGATTGTTGCTCACTATGTTATAAACTCTTGACTGGATACTTTCCTTAAATTTTTTTTTACTTATTAATTTTAGAAAGAAAAAAGGGGAGAGTGCCTGACCTGTGGTGTTGCAGTGGATCAATCATCGACCTGGAAATGCTGAGGTCACCGGTTCATAACCCTGGGCTTGCCTGGTCAAGGCACGTATGGGAGTTGATGCTTCTAGCTCCTCCCCCCTTCTCTCTCTCTGTCTCTCTCTCTCCCTCTCTCTCCTCTCTAAAACTGAATAAATAAAAAAATAAAAAATAAAAAATAATTTTTAAAAAAAGGGGAGAAAAAGAGAGAGAGGTAGAAACATCAGTCAGTTCCTGTATGTGCCCTGACTAGGGATCAAACCTGCAATATTTGCTTATTGGGACAGTGCTGTAACAATTGAATCTAACCAACTGAGCTATCTAGCCAGAGCTTGACTGGATACTTTTTTAAAGACAGTTTTGTATAGTACCTTTTTTAAGTTTCATAATCATTCTGCCAAATAGGCAGAATAGCATTCTTGTCGCTATTTTACAGAAGAAAAAAACTGAGGTTCAGAAAGTAGGAAAGGTTTACACCACCTGTAAGGTAGCCAGAAACTAAACTCATGTCTCTCTATCAGATGCCAAAGTTGAGGCCATAGTTTGGCTTAGACTTGCATGTGCTTATCTTGAATGCTAGCAGGAAGAGAACAGATTGATGAGAATCAGAGATCTGGGGAAGACTTGTTGGGAGCCATGATAAAGGGAAAACACGAATAAAAGAAAATGGGAGCACGAAGAGTGAAATATGAGAAGAACATCTAGTCACTTAAGAATGTTTACAGCAGGGGTCCCCAAACTATGGCCTGCAGGCTGCATGCAGCCCCCTGAGGCCATTTATCCATCCCACTGCACTTCCGAAAAGGGCACCTCTTTCATTGGTGGTCAACATGGCACCTTGTTCTGAGAGTAACTGAACAAGAATGAGGCGCCGTGCAAAGGATTATGTGGCTGCACAATGGAAGACATCAGCATGGTGAGCGGCGATTTGGGGGAGGTAATTCTGCGCTGTGTATACTGCTGCCTGGTATAGTGGTGGCGGTGATGGGCCTGTGCAAGGTGTGACAGGCCCATCACAGCTAGTGCTGCAGCCTCCGCTGTCCCAGACAGCGGTATACAGTGTCACGCGCCCAGCACCGTTGTTCATAGTTGTTGTTTTTTATAGTCTGGCCCTCCAACGGTCTGAGGGACAGTGAACTGGCCCCCTGTGTAAAAAGTTTGGGGACCCCTGGCTTACAGAGTCCCTGCTTTGAGGAAGCTACTGTGCTAATTCCTGGCACAGGAGGACAGAGGCAAATGATTCGAAGAGCTCAGATGAGAGTGGAGATAGCGAGGACAAAGATAAGGACAAGTGCCATCTGCAAAATGGTGGCCCGTTCAGTTTTGGCCTACTCGGAGTCTTTCAAATTTTTAATTAGTTGCCCTTTTTTTCCTCTTCAAATAGTTATACATGCACCTGAAGCAAGCTTTTAAATATAAAAAAAAGGTATGCAGTGAAAAGTAATGTTCCCAACTCTACTCCCAACAACCACCCAGATCCCCATCACAGAGACAAGCCTTGTTTTCAGTTTCCTCATGTTTTCCCACAAGTAATCTTTAAATATATGTAACAGAATACATACATACATATTATACAATATATAATTATTACATATATGATATATAGGTATATTATATATTATATATATTCTTTAAATTAAAGCATATGCATGTTTCTTAAAAAAATTAAAAGCCTGACCAGGCGGTGGCACAGTGGATAGAGCATTGGACTGGGATGTGGAGGACCCAGGTTTGAGACACCAAGGTCACCAGCTTGAGCGCGGGCTCTTCTGGTTTGAGCAAAGCTCACCAGCTTGGACCCATGGTCACTGGCTCGAGCAAGGGGTTACTTGGTCTGCTGAAGGCCTGCGGTCAAGGCACATATGACAAAGCAATCAATGAACAACTAAGGTGTTGCAACCCGCAACGAAAAACTAATGATTGATGCTTCTCATCTTTCCGTTCCTGTCTGTCCCTGTCTATCCCTCTCTCTGATTCTCTCTGTCTCTGTAAAAAAAAAAAAAAAAAAAAAAAAAAGACAAATGGTAACCTACAATATAAACTGTATATTCTATATCTTGTATTTTGTTTTTGCTTTTTTTTTTTTAAGTGAGAGGAGGGGAGATAGTGAGACAGACTCCTGCATGCACCTCGACCAGGATCCACCCAGCAGCCTCCATCTGGAGCCAATGCTCAAATCAATCGAGCTATCCTCAGCACTTGAGGCCAATGCCGAGACCAACTGAACTATCCTCAGTGCCCAGAGCTGATGCTTGAGCCACTGGCTGCGAGAGAAGAAGAAAGAGAGAAGGAGGAGAGGAACAGCAGGAGAAGCAGATGGTTGTTTCTCATGTGTGCCCTGATTGGGAATTGAACCAGGGACTTCTGCAGGCCAGGCCAATGCTCTACCCACTGAGCAAACCAGCCAGGGCCACATCTTGCTTTTCTTAACAATACATACGATGTCATTACATACAGGCTGCATTATTCATCCTAATGGCTACATAGCATCTCATTGTATTCATGTACCAAATGTTCTTATCCAGGTCTCTTTTGACCTATATTTAGGATGTTTTCAATATTTTTACTCTTAGATAATTGCTGCTGTAAATGTTCTTATGCACATATTATTTTTGCAAATATGCAAATATACTTATAAGATAAATTCCTAGAAGTACAATTACTGAATCAAAGACTAAATTTTTATATATTAAAAAAAAATTTTTTTGGTAAGAATTTATTTATTAATTTTAAAGAGAGAGAGAAAAGGGGAGGGGAGGAACAGGAAGCATCAACTTCTGCATGTGCCTTGACCAGGCAAGCCCATGGTTTCGAACCAGTGACTTCACTGTTTTAGGTCAACATTTTATCCACTGTGCCACCACAGGTCAGGTTATATACTAAAATTTTGACAGGCATCACCAAAATTATTTCCATAGAGTTGTTCTCAACTCATGCTCCCATGAGCAATAGGTGAGGGCTCCTACTTCTCCATACAACACTATGTGACTTTTAGCCAATCTGTAGATTGAATAGTGTCTCTATTGTTTTTATTTGAATAGCCAACATTTTAAAATGCATGGTATTTCATAAAAGGGGAAAAAAAAGCAGGATTTCTAATTTCTCTTTAAAAAAAGCTGAACTCTGGAAACTCTGGACCACATTCATATGTTAACAGCAGAATGGTGACTGTCCTCCTTAGCCAGGGCCCGTGTGGGCACAGGTACTCACTGCTGTATGTGCCCTGCACACACAACTCCATACTCCTCCCCAATACTGAAGTCAAGAGCCAGTTACCATTTATTACCTTTCAATACAACCCCACTTACTAATTCATAGTAGTACCTTCCTAGCGTTAGATATTTCCATTTCCACTGGTCTAGAGGCAGATTAATAATAAAAAGAGAAAAGAATGGAACAAGAAAATAAATAGGTAAAAGAAACAGAAAAAAATAGGTGAACATAGAAGAAAGGTATGTTAACATAGTTCATAAACAACAAATTTTAGGCTCTTCTTAATGATCACCAATCCTCATAGAAATTTATTATCAGGTTATTTGCACAACTTAAGCCAGCACTGGATAACTTTATGCCTCTGACATAAATAAAGTTACTCTCGAGAGTAACTTTGAAAAACTTGGGGACAGCTCTGGATGTGAATTTAATCTTACAGCAACCTTGGCTCTGGCCTTCTAGAAGGCAAATGTCTCCTATATATCCAGGTGCAGAAAGCATCACATTTCTTTATTTCCCTAAATCAAATTAAATTTGGACTCATGCCCAAACTCACAAGGGAAGTCAAATCAGCAGATATTCATTATGGTAGAGAGGTAAGAGAGAAAGTGTTTCCTGGTGTGGGTTAATATTGTCCTGACAACTTGAAGAAGAACTAGTCTGCCTGTTGAAATTATCTAGCCTCTGATGACTGTCTAAAGGTATGGCCATTCCCTTCACGGCAATTATGGGCACAGGAAACTGTGGCTTTGATTTAGTTTACTTTCCTCCTTACAAAGTAAAGGCAGGAAGAGAAGTTCTAACTCAATATACTTCGAAATACATTGCTGGCTACTCCTCTCATAATAGGGGTAGGAGATGCCTCATTCTTCCCTTTTAAACTGACTGTGGCCTGACTTGTGGTGGCACAGTGGATAAAGTGTCGACCTGGAAATGCTGAGGTCGCCGGTTCGAAACCCTGGGCTTGCCAGGTCAAGGCACATATGGGAGTTGATGCTTCTTGCTCCTCCCCCTTCTCTCTCTCTCTCTCTCTCTCTCTCTCTCTCTCTCTCTCTCCTTTCTAAAATGAATAAATAAAATAAAAATAAAATAAAAAAAAACTGACTGTGGGAGAAAACATCTCTATGGCTTTGATTTTCTTAATAAGTTAACTCTGCAATTGAAAAGGAGGTTAGGTCTTCTTTAGATTGGAACCATATAACAGGTCATGTCCTAATGACGCCCATCTAAAGAACATTTAAATTGCCATATATGAACCTGAATATCAAGAATCCTCTAGCCTGGCAGTAGCACAGTGGATGGAGCATTGACCTGGGACACTGAGGACCCAGGTTTGAAACCCCAAGGTTGCTGGCTTGAGTGTAGGCTCACCAGTTTGATCGTGGGGTCACCAGCTTGAACATGGAGTTATCAACATGATCCCATGGTCATTGGCTTGAGCCCAAAGTCACTGGCTTGAGCAAGGGGTCACTAGCCCAGCTGAAGCCCCTAGGTCAAGGCACATGTGAGAAGCAATCAATGAACAACTAAAGTGACACAACCTCAAGTTGAGGTTCCTCATCTCTCTCCCTTCCTGTCTGTCTCTGTCTTTATCTCTCTCTCAAAAAAAAAAAAAAATGAGAGAAAGAGAATCTTCTGATGTCCACTGGGCCCTTTACTTAGAGAAAAAATATACCTGGCCTCCACCTGAGTCCCATCATCTTGCATTTGTTGTGGTTGTTGTTGTAAAGTTTTTAAGACCTTTTTTTTTTTTTTTAGAGGCGAGAGAGAGAAAGAAAGGAGAGGTTGTGGGAAGAATGGGAAGCATCAATTCTGCTTCTCATATGTGCCTTGATTGGGCAAGCTGGAGCTTTGAGCTGGCAACCTCAGCATTCCAGATCGACACCCTACCCACTACGCCACCAGAGGTCAGACCCACTGCCTCATGTTTAATCTCTTCAGTGCTGATCTGTCATTTAATCTAATCTCATTATAAACTTGAAATGATCTATTTGGAGTAAAAAATAATTACACTTACTAGCCTCAATCTTTCAGCTGAAGGGAAAGATGGGGAAGGGAGGGGAGGACAGTTAGATTTCAGGTTCAATTAAAAGTTGAAAGTAGGTGGGGGGAGGGGGGGAGGGGCACAAAGAAAACCAGTACTGGAGTCCCCAAACTTTTTACACAGGGGGCCAGTTCACTGTCCCTCAGACCGTTGGAGGGCCAGACTATAAAAATAACTATGAACAAATCCCTATGCACACTGCACATATCTTATTTTAAAGTAAAAAAAAAACAAACAAAAAAAACCCACAGGAACAAATACAATATTTAAAATAAAGAACAAGTAAATTTAAATCAACAAACTCACCAGTATTTCAAAGGGAACTATGGGCCTGCTTTTGGCTAATGAGATGGTCAATGTGCTCCTCTCACTGACCACCAATGAAAGAGGTGCCCCTTCCGGAAGTGAGGCGGGGGCCGGATAAATAACCTCAGGAGGCCGCATGTGGCCCGCGGGCCATAGTTTGGGGACCCTTGAGTTAGAAGATGATGGAAGACAATTTGACTTTGGGTGATGGGAATGCAACATAATCAAATGTCAAAATAACCTGGAGATGTTTTCTATGAACATATGTACCCTGATTGATCTATGTCCCCCCATTAAAATAAAATTTAAAAAGTTGAAAGTAGGTTGAATTAGAACAAATCAATACTCACACAGATTTCCCATTACTGCTGCACTGCCAAGTAAATATGTTTCTAAATCATTCTTATTTTCTTGTAATAAAGTTACTACAGGGAAATACTGGCAAAGACTAAAAACATATACAGCAGCTTTCTTACTTTCATAAGCTCTCAGCAAGTAACTACAATTAAATATTTTGCTGATTGCTTATTTCCCCCTAAATTTTGTGACATTTCTAATAAATAATTCAAATTTTTGAGGCCCAAAAGGAAGGAGGTTATTTTTTTCCAACACCTAAAAGTTAATTCAATATTCCACTTAAACTGATTTTAGATATAAGATTACTTGACTTTCAAAAGTCAACTTACTGTGACTACATCAGAGACAAGTATAGAAGCTGGAGCGCTGATAGCTTACATCTCATGTGGGAGAACACTTCATTCTTCATAAAAACTTGACTCTGAATCTTCCCTCACAAGTGTGAACTTGCACCCAGAATTCATTCTTTGAGAATATAATTTAGATTTGCAGTGATAAAGTCTTTAACAAGGCATTTAATATTTTGATGAGAAATTTTGCACTGATTTAATGCAAGGTGGCTATAGACAAGTAGTTTTTACAGAGTGAAGTCTTCCAGAAGTAAAGTTGTTTTTAAATGAGAATGATGTCATCATAAGGCCATATATCAAGGACAATTACCCAACATGTAGTCTGTGAAACTTAAATTCATTACAGATTTTATGTGATGAATCACCACCGTTATATTCACTGGACAGTATCAACAGTGTAATTTTTGAGTAGACTTTCCAGTTCATAGAAATTTTGGCACCTTTTCTACATAAATCACTGCAGATTAAGCCATGTCCCAGTTGTTTTGTTTCGTTTTCTTTTGCGTGGACTCAGCCCAGAGCTTCTCCAGAGCTCTCCGAGAGACAGCAGAGCTTCCCTCCACCAGCCCAGGCTGCTGCTCCGTCCATTCTTCTGTCCATCTGACACTTTCTACCCTCCGTGTATTCCTCATATCTTACCCATTGAAAAGTGATGCTCAAAAAAAAATGATGTTATAGTTTCATTACTCAAAAAAACAAAACAAAACAAACACAAAACTAAAAGACAAATAAAGCTTTCCTGACGTTTCTGGGAGTGTGATAAAGAAATGAAGGAGATGCCTGAATTCAGTTCTACTTTATGGACATTTTCAGTGGCTCTTCATCACCTAAAAAATACTAATTTTCCCAGCCTAGTATTCATGCACTAGCAGCTCTCTCCAAACTTAGTATGTTACTCTTAAATTTTATTGTTCCATAAAGCTGTTGTCATGAGTCCCATTATGTCTCCCCCCAAAAGCTATGTCAAAGTCTTAACACTCAGTACCTCAGAATGTGACCTTATCCAGAAATAAGGGTTTTATAGAGACAATCAAGTTAAAATGAAGTAATTAAGAAGAGCCCTATATATGGCTGGTATCCTTATAGAAGGGGGAACTTTGGACACAGAGATGGATATGAACAGAGGAAGATGATATGAAGACACAGGGAGAATGCCAGGTGAAGACAGAAGTTTGCTGTGATGTATGTACAAACAAATGAACATCAAAGATGGCTGCCTAACGGTCATAGCTAGAAAGAAGCAAGGAAAGATTCCCCAAAAGTTTCAGAGGGAGCACGGCCCTGCCAAAACCTCGATTTCAGAATTCTAGCTTTCAGAATTTGTGAGACAATAAATTCTTATTCTTTGAAGCCACTCAGTTTGCACTACTTATTACAGCAGCCCTGACCCTCAGTAAATGTGCAAAGTAAACCTCTCAAATGAGGTACATATTGGCTCCAGAACCCAAGGAGGCCCACAAAGCATTGGACCTCTTTTTTAATTTTAGAAGGTGGAAGATACATCAACTTAACTTTTTCTTCGAAGGTATGATCTCAGTATATTCCAGATACCCCAAGCCCTAGAAACCCATCAAGTCTTCATAGGGTTTATCATTTACCTTCTGGCATACACATACACACACACACACACACAAACACACACACACACACACATAAAACTTCCAGGGTATTTGCTACTTCCTGCACAACAAATCTATAAGCATGATTTCATAGATTATGTACCTAGATTATGATAGAGAGCCCTAGAGCTGAAAGCAACAGTAAATACGATCTGACCATGTGTAAGCAAATTGCTTTTTGGTTGATAGAGAGACAATAAAGCATTTTCCAGAGCAAAGCTACACACCAGTTGTCAGAGATGGTGCTGTTTGCTCCAGTAAGAAGCCTATACGATAAAAGCAGCAATCAGACCAGGACGTGGCACAGTGGATACAGCGCTGGACTGGGACGCGGAGGACCCAGGTTCAAAACCCCAAGGTTACCGGCTTGAGCATGGGCTCATCTGGTTTGAGCAAGGATCACCAGCTTGAGCCCAAGGTCACTGGCTTGAGCAAGGCGTTACTCGGTCTGTTGTAGCCCCCTGGTCAAGGCACATATGAGAAAGCAATCAATGAACAACTAAAGTGCCACAAAAAAGAATTGATGCTTCTCATCTCTCTCCCTTCCTGTTTGTCTGTTCCTATCTGTCCCTCTCTCTGTCTTTCTCTGTCATAATTAGTAAATTAATTAATTAATCAATCAATCAATTAATTAATTAAAGCAGCATTTAGGGTCACAGCCTGATTAAGTTTATGAAAATCTTCCACCACTCTCCGCAACCCCACTACCAGGCCAAATCAACACTCTTCTATCTCTCAAAATTTTCATGAAGGCCTTGGCCTATTGGCTCAGCGGTAAAGCATCAGCCTGGCGTGTGGAAGTCCTGGGTTTGATTCCCGGCCAGGGCACACAGGAGAAGCGCCCATCTGCTTCTCTACCCCTCCCCCTCTCCTTCCTTTCTCTCTCTCTCTCTCTCTTCCCCTCCCACAGCCAAGGCTCCATGAGAGCAAGGTTGGCCTGGGCGCTGAGGATGGCTCCATGGCAACTGCCTCAGGTGCTAGAATGGCTCTGGTTGCAGCAGACCAACGGCCCAGATGGGCAAAACATAGCCCCCTGATGGGCATGCTGGATGGATCCCAGTTGGGCACATGTGCGAGTCTGTCTGTTTGATGCCCCCGCTTCTCACTCTGGAAAAATAGAAGAAAAAAAACTTTCATGAAGACATTAATCTTCACATACTTTCTCAGGAGGCAGTATTGCTTTTCATTTACTATTTTGGTTGAACAAGTCAATTCCAGTGATTTCCACTTGGCCCTTCCTTTTATATAAACTCTCCTTCCACAAGGCCAGGGAGCCAGTGTGAAGAGTCTACTGGTGTGCAAATGTGTTGTTCTTGGGAACTATAAATTCAAGTACAGAGAGAATTACTGTTGAGCTCTATGTGTGGTCTTACTGGGCCCCTGTTAGAAAGAATCAGATCAAAGCTCCATTTATCATCTAATCTCTATGAAACCCCCTTTTACTATTTGACCAAAAATCATTTGGGATTCCCCAAGAAAAAGCTTCAACTCCAAGTCTATCCTAGTAATTAAAAATAAAACAAAAAACATAGACTGGATTGTTTTCCTCTTTTCAGTGCACAGATACATTGGTAAATGGCTCAGATCACTTTCAGAAAGTCACAGAAGTTTTACAGTATGTCCTATCAGCAGAGTTGTAGCATTTTTCCTCCAAAAGACCTCAACTTTAGATATCTATTCCTACATCAGTACCTAACTGGTTTTATTAACACAGCTTTATAATGTGTTTTGAAAACTGTTTGTAAGGCTAGAGGCTGCAGCCACTATCACAGCTGCCTGGCTTTTGCAGGTTCACATTTAATTCAAACAGACGGTAATGAAACAATTGAGCCAAGAACTGGTGGGCCATTTTCTTTTATTTCTAGCCTCACTAATGGCCAGCAAATAAAAAACAAACACATGGGCACCAAAACCCACTCATTCAGCGCTCACAAAGCTACTGACGCCTCTGAGTTTTCCTAGAATCAAAGGCCCTCACCAGTCTTATTCACCTCTGTTCACCATTTCCTTCTCCTGCATAAACTGGCTTCTCCTTCAGCATTCCACCGTTTTGGCTACCTCCTCCCTCTACAATCACATGGTCTCTCTCCCCTGGAACAACATGGTCTCCCCCTCTCTCTACAACAACGTGGTCTCGCCCCCTCCTCAAAATGTCCTCCTAACTCCTCCTTTTAAAACTTTTTGGCACAAAAGTCCCTCCTCTGTCACACATTAGCATAACCAAGCCGCTTCCCAAGCATGAAAGGCAATTAGCTGTATCACGTGAGCAGCGGCCATCTTTAACAATAAAAGTGAGCAAAACCAGAAAATACAGATCACAAACTTATTTGCTCAACACTGATGAAGTGCCAATATCTTCAAACTGTTTTGGCATACTTATACATCTGCTTGTCCTAGTTAATGTTGGAATGTATTGGGCAGATAAAATATATTATGCTCACTTTGTTAAAGATGGTGCTGCCCACGTGGAAGCCAGTTGCCCAGGTGATTGCTTGGGATGGGCGTAATTATGTTAATATGAGTTGGGGGAGGGCTTTTAGTGCCAAAAAGTTTTAAAAGGAAGAAAGATCACTTTGTTCCGGGAGAAGAGTGATTACATTCTAGGAGGAGCCCATGCTGGAGGGGAGCAGAAAAAGGCCACATGGAGGAGGCCAGGGGAAGCAGCCAAGATGGTGGAGTGCTGAAGGAGAAGCCAGTTTGTGCAGAGTTTGTGCAGAGAAAGGAGATGGGGAACAGAGGTGAATAAGGCTAGTGAGCTAGAAAACTTTGATCCTAGGAAACTCAGATAAGTCAGTAGCTTTGTGAGCACTGAATGAGTGGGTTTTGGAGCCCAGTGTGTGTTTTTACTTGCCCACTGGGTGCAAGCTAGGATTAAAGGTAATGGTCCACCAGTTATTGGCTCCATTGTTTCATTACCGTCTGTCCGAATCCAATGTGAACCTACCTGCACGGGCCAGGCGGCTGTGATGATGGCCCTGGCTACTGGCTTTACATTAAGTTATCCCATCAGTGAATGTGATATATCTATTTATTTGGATACTTTATATCTTATATTAAATTCTGTAATATTTCTCAGTAGAAGCCTTCCACATTTTCACTACTTTTATTTCTATTTGGTCTCACATAAAACAATTAAATTTTATAGACTCACCATTCCACTCAGTTATCACCCTCTTCTCCCTTTTATAGCCAAACTTCCTAAAAGAGTTATCTACACTACATGCTTCTATTGACTCACCACACTTTTTTAAATAATGCAATTTGAATTTAATAAGCCCCACTTTATCAAAACTGCTTAGTCATGAATGACATACATAACAAAAAATCCAAGTCTTTTTTTGATCCTTACCTTGCTAGACTTTTTAAAAATGTACATGTTTTCATTTCCTGTCTCCAGTTCTTTGTGTAAGAAACTTGGAAGTCACCACTCTGTTTAGTTAAAGAATAAAAATTCAATGGAGTAAATTCAAAGCTCTAATTGGCTTTATTAAGTGATTCACAAACAAGGGAGCATCCCATCTAGCAACTAGATGGGTGCTCTGAGGAGCTGTAAAAAGGAAAGGTTTTATAGGCAGAAGGGTGTGTCAGGGGAATTGTCAGCAAAAAAAGCCTATTTTTAGAACAGGTCTTTTTTGGAGGAAGAAGAAGGGCAGAAGTTCTGTCATGCAAATTACTTCACTAGCATTAACCAAAAAATTCAAGGTTAATTGGTTTAAAATTCCACTCTTGGGAGAGCCTGAAACTGTAATTAGGTTAGTTCTTAAGTTTTGGTGATATGACTTAGCAAAAGTGACTCCATTTGGTTCTTTATATTTTTTCTAAATAACCCTAATAACATTAAAAACTGAACAGAAAAACCAAGAAGTTTTCTTAGATCTGTAAAAGAGGGGAGGACACTGTAAAGCCAGTAGCGACGGCCACGTCGCCTAGCCCACGCAGGTTCGCATTTGATTCAGAAAACGAAACAATGGAGCCAAGAACTGGTGGGCCATTACCTTTAATCCTAGCTTGCACCTGGTGGGCGAAAAATACACACAGTGGGAAAACACTTTCCTTTCCATTCAGGGCTCCCAAAGCCACTGACTCATCTGAGTTTCCTAGAATCAACATTTCTACCTCACCAGCCTTATTCACCTCTGTTCCCTATCTCCTTCTCTCTGCACAAACTGGCTTCTCCTTCAGCACTCTGCCATCTTGGCTGCTTCTCCTCTCCTCCACGTGGCCTTTCTCTGTTCTCCTCTCTAATGCTAATCTCAGGAACCGAGAGAGAGCAAGCTCCCTGTCTGCCCCATTTTATAGTGTAGAAATCAAAACCTTTAATCCAATATACAAACAAGGAGGTCACTGATACAAAGTCACTTAGGGTGGGAAAAGCTTAGTCTTAAAACTAAGCCTTAGGGTATAATGACTCTGCCTGCTTACAGCCTGTCCCTCACACCCAATGCAAACTATAAGCAAGCAAACCTATATATCATATTTACAAACTCTGTTGGGCGGATAAAATGTATTATGCTCACTTTGTTAAAGATGCCGTCGCCCAGGTGATATTAATGTGTGTTGGGGGCAGACAGGATCATTGTAGCCTGGGGCTTGGTTTTGGGATTAAGCCTCTCCCACCCGTCTTGATGTGGGATGGTACAATCCAATCATGCCTCAGAGAAGTGACTGTATTAGAGACTTCCCTATTTTGTATATTGGATTAAGGGATTTTGGTTTTCTACACTATAAAGTGGGACAGACCAGGAGCTTGGACACACAGTTCCTGCTATCACAATTGCAGGGGCTTCCCTGATCCCTTGCCCTTCATGGGAAGAGCTGGTTTTCTGCTTTTCCCTTGTCTTCTTTTGTGGTTTGCCTGTCTTGGTGAGACACCAATAAATAGGATGGCCCCCCGTCCTCTGACTCCGCCATTTCTTTATCATCTGCCCGAATCCAATGGGAACCTGCATGTGAATGGCCACGATGGCGGCTCCTGGCCTTACAACTGGCGTAGTTTCCGGCAGGATTCAGAGATTGGTATGGAGCCACCACCCTTGATGGGTGGGATAGAGTACTGGTTGCTGCTCTGGCTCCCCATGGCTTTCCTTTTAGGGGCCATGGGCTACATGTTTTTTACTCAAGAGGAAACTGCCCGAGGTCAAAAGCTTCAGTATGAATTGAAAATAGAACGGCAGAAAAGGCTGGAATTGGAGTGAGCACGGGAGAAGGAATTACGGGTTCGCGAGTTGCAGTTTACCCTGGAAGTTGAACGTGTTCACCGGCAGTTGTTGGAGAAACAACTGCGGATTCAAGAGCTCAAGTTTCAGCTTCTGGCCAAAAGCCAGCAGCCACAGGAGCCTAAACGGTCACCAAAGGAGCAGCAGCATCCATGCCGGTGGATTGGCTTTGAGTCAGCAGGAGCAGGTGCTTGCGACTCCTCTTCTGAGGATGAGAAGGCTCAGGCTGAAGCTGCCATACGCACACTGAGAGCCCGACCAGTTGTCGCCAAGAAGGTAAAAACCCAGCAACAAAGAGTCCCTCAGGGGCAGCCACAGCCTCCAGCCCAGGTAATGGAACACTCTGTGGTCCGGCCCTATACCCAGGCAGAGCTGATGGAGTTGGGGGCACAATTTAGGCAGAAACCTACTGAATCCCTGGTAGCCTGGTTACTACGATTATGGGATATAGGGGTGGATGGCATCATGCTATCCGGAGCAGAGATGGAAATGCTGGCTGCCATTGCCATGTGCCCTTCTTTGGGACAGTGTAAGACCTGCCAGGACGGCAGGAATGAGGGGGGTGGCTGATGACCCACGTGCGTGGACTGATTTCCTGGACTACGACCGGAGTGGGCATTGGCTCCTTTGTTGGATGGACTTTCGGATTACGGATTTTGGACAATGTAAAATACCCTGATGGGGGTGGGGGGTGGCTTTGCTGGAAGCACTCCCCTACCCCGGGAAGCTTTTCCCATGGCTAGAAACAAGACCGAGGACATTTTGCGCTTTGAGCTAAGTGCTCAGAGACTGGTGAAGTGTACCTTTGTGATTGTTGAAACTGTATGATTTGTGCTGTTGTAATTTGTATAATGTTCTAATTTCCTTACACAGGGATCCAGGTGGTATAGATTGTGGGTAGTAAAGTGAGCATAGGGGTGGATTGTTGGGCGGATAAAATGTATTATGCTCACTTTGTTAAAGATGCCGTCGCCCAGGTGATATTAATGTGTGTTGGGGGCAGACAGGATCATTGTAGCCTGGGGCTTGGTTTTGGGATTAAGCCTCTCCCACCCGTCTTGATGTGGGGTGGTACAATCCAATCATGCCTCAGAGAAGTGACTGTATTAGAGACTTCCCTATTTTGTATATTGGATTAAAGGGTTTGAATCTACAGTATAAAGTGGGGGTAGAACGGGAGTTTGCACTCTTGGTTCCTGAGGTTAGCATGAGAGAGCAGAGAGAGTAGAGCCAGCAGCTAAAGGAGGCCACGTGGAGGAGGCCAGGAGAAGCAGCCAAGATGGCGGAGTGCTGAGTGAGATGCCAGTTTGTGTAGAGTTTGTATCTGGGATAAGAAAGGAGATGGGGAACTGAGGAGAAGAAGGCTGGTGAGCTAGAAACCTTTGATTCTAGGAAACTCGGATAAGTCAGTGGCTTTGTGAGCACTGAGTGTGACTGGGTTTTGGAGCCCAGTGTATGTTTTTACTTGCCCGCCCGGTGCAAGGTAGGATTAAAGGCTATGGCCCATCAGTTTTTGGCTCCGCTGTTTCTTTACCGACTGTCCGAATCCAATGCGAACCTGCATGGGCCGGGCTGCTGTGATAGTGGCCCCGGCCCTGCCTGCTGGCTTTACAAACTCATTTGACCAACAGACACAAAGCAGACTGATTAGAGAGACACAGAGGTAAATGTGGAGCAGTGGCTACCCAGAGCAGAGACTTTTACTGGAAATTTCCTTGGGAACCAGCACCCTGGTAGAAAATTCTGAACTGTAATTAAAAAATTGCTGGGGGCACAATGCTGACAATGCTAAGAGTTAAAACCTCTAGGTGATCCAGTCCTACAGAGTCCCCACAATATTGTGAGATTTACTTCTAGGAACTTGACCGGGTTCCCACAGTAAATATCTGACAAAAAATTCCTTGTGCTTCTAGCAAAGGGAAGAGAAAAGAATTAATTTTAAAATACTCCAAAATATTCCGTCCTTCTTAACAAGGCCTGCTCTCACTGGAAACTGGTTAGCCAAAGCCTAACCTGCTGGCATATTATCAGAACATAAATCGTGGTAAGGTGCCAAAGAATTGCAAAAATTAATATTAATATTTTAGGAGGAAAAGTCAGGCTTCTTGCCCCCTCCGTTCAGTGGAAAATGGAGGGAGAAGAATGCAGAAGCTTTCTAGCTTACAAGGACAACTGGGTCATTTAGTCTAACTATAGTTCTCTGAAAGAGTAAAGGTTATCTGAAGAACTTCCTTTCCCTTTCAATAAGAGACAATATTTGCATATGCTACACTGATTTTAACTTTTCCTCCCTTCCTGGAATCCTGAGAGTAACAAATACCTCTAGACAAAGAAATGGGAGGTAGATACTAAAAATTTGTGAATGTCTTTGATATGTAAAGCGACATCACTATTGTGTTACCTTGTAAGTTTTAATATGTAGGAATGATTTTATAGATTCCATAGACAAATGTTAAAGGCTGGTTAATGATTGATTATTGTGTCATGCTCCCTTCCTTTTCCCCCCAACCGGTATGTGATCGAGTCTATATAATGAGTTGAAAGGCTATTTTGTGGGCGCACGATTTGGGTCAGCTATACCCCTGTAGTCATATGCAGCCAGCTTAATCAATAAATCTCCTAAAAATTTTTCTGTATCCTGCCTTGGTATCTCTACATAAACCTGCGAAATTAAGATACGTTACTTTACAAAAGGTGAGGTAAAAATCTTTGATTCTAGGAAACTTGGATGAGTCAGTGCTTTGGGAGCCCTGAATGGAAAGGGAAGTGTTTACCCACTGTGTGTATTTCTTGCCCACCTGGTACAAGCTAGGATTAAAGATAATGGCCCACCAGTTCTTGGCTCCATTGTTTCATTACCGTCTGTGCAAATCAAATGCGAACCTACATGGGCCAGGCGGCTCTGATGGTGGCCATGGCTACTGGCTTTACATTTGGCATAGTCTCTGGAAGGATTTGGATCAGTTTGCTATGGAGCCACCACCAGCTTTGAGCGGTGGAGTAGAGGACTGGCTGTTGTTATGGTTCCAGATGGCTGTTCTTTTGGGGACCGCAAGCTGGCTGATTTTTACAGCCATGTGTGAGGAAACCGAGAGCTCTGTGGAAGAGGCTACCTGGGACCTACAAACCAAGCAGTGGAAGGAGCTGGAGCAAATGTGGGAGAAGAGATGTCGACCCTGGAGCTGGAGTAGGCACCAGAGGAGACTGACCAGGTTCATGAGATTCGCCTGGAAATGGAGCAGCCGCTGGAGAAGAAATCACAGGTTCATGAGTTGCAGATTTCCCTGGACATAGTGGAGAGCCAGCAGTGGTGGGATGCCAGGGCTGAACCAGAGCTGAAGCCAGAGCCGGGGATGCAAGACCAGAGGAACAGAAGGTGGCGGGGGCGGCCTGGGCTCGAGCCTGGCAGCAGGAGCTGGCATTTCCAGTTCTTTGGAGGATGAGGAGAATCGGGCTGGAGTTGTGATCCACAGTCTCCAGAAGGTGAGAGCCCAGCAGCAAGGAGTACCTACTGCGTAATCCTTGAGTATCATGCTCTTTAGAGCAGAGATGAAAATGCTGACTGCCACTGCCACATGATTCTCTTCGGGACAGTGTAAGACCTGCCAGGATGGCAGGAGTGGGGGTGGCTGAGGCCCCGTGTGTGTGGACTGATTCTTGGACTATGACCGAAATAAGCACTGGCTCCTTTATTGGATGGACTTACAGACTTTGGACAATGTGAAATACCTTGATGGGGGCAGAGGGTGGCTTTGCTGGAGGCCCTCCTTCTGCCCCAGAAAGCTTTTCATGGGGCTAGAAAGAAGGCCGAGGACATTTTGTGCTTTTGGCAAAGTGCTCAGAGACGGGTGAAATGTACCTTTGTAATTGTTGAAACTGTATGATTTGTAGTGTTGTAATTTGTGTAATGTGCCTAATTTCCTTGTGCAAGAATACCTGTGCTTTATATTGTGAAGTGAGCAAAAGGGGTGAAATGTAGGTCAAATAAGCTTGCAAATATGATATTTATGTTTGCTCGCTTATAGTTTGCATTGGGGGTGGGAGACAGGCTATAAACAGGCAGAGTCCTTATAGCCTAAAAGGCTTAGTTTTAAGACTAAGCCTTTCCCACCCTTTTAATCCTAAAATCTTCTCAACACTAAGTTTTTCCCCACACCTTTGTTGCATGATGTGGGGTGGTGCACTCTTATGAGGAATCCCATTTATGCCTCAGATAAGTGACTTTGTATCAGAAACTTCCTTATTTGTATATTGGTTTAAAAGTTTTGATTTCTACACTATAAAATGGGGCAGACCAGGAGCTCTCTCACTCGGTTCCTGAAATTAGCATTGGAAAGAAGAGGCAGCCAAGATGGTGGAGTGCTGAAGAACAAGCCAGTTTGTGCAGAGAGAAGGAGATGGGGAACAAAAGTGAATAAGGCTGGTGAGGTAGAAACCTTTGATTCTAAGAAACTTGGATGAGTCAGTGGTTTTGGGAGCCCTGAATGGAAAGGGAAATGTTTCCCCACTCTGTGTATGTTTCTCCCACCAGGTGTGAGCTAGGATTAAATATAATGGCCTACCAGTTCTTGGCTCCATTGTTTCATTACCGTCTTTCCGAATCAAATGCAAACCTGCACGGTCCAGGCGGCTGTGATGGTGGCTGTGGCTACTGGCCATACACAGAATATCCAAGGGCTATGAGACCACTATAAAACTTATAACATTTGTGTAATTGGAATACCGAAAGAGAGAATAAAATAGAAGCAATATTTGAAATAATAATGACTGGAAATTTCCCCAAATTTAAGTCAGACACCAAGCCACAGGCCCAGGAAGCTAATAGAATACCAAGCCAAATAAATGGACAAAAATAACAACAACAAACTACACTGAGATATTTTATCTTCAAATGATAGAAAATTAAAAATAAGACCAGTGTTGGTGCAGTGGTTAGAATATCATTGACCTAGTGTTGCAGAAAAGCAAAACTTCAGAATATTGACACTCAGATAACTATAAGAGAAAAAAGAGAATTTATTTTTTTTTTATTTTTTTTTAAATAATTTTATTTTTTAATGGGGCGACATCAATAAATCAGGATACATATCTTCAAAGATAACAAGTCCAGGTTATCTTGTCATTCACTTATGTTGCATACCCATCACCCAAAGTCAGATTGTCCTCTGTCACCTTCTATCTAGTTTTCTTTGTGCCCCTCCCCCTCCCCCTTTTCCTCTCCCTCTCCCCCCTTCCCCCGTAACCACCACACTCTTATCAATGTCTCTTAGTTTCACTTTTATGTCCCACCTATGTATGGAATAATGCAGTTCCTGGTTTTTTCTAATTTACTTATTTCACTTCGTATAATGTTATCAAGATCCCACCATTTTGCTATAAATGATCCGATGTCATCATTTCTTATGGTTGAGTAGTATTCCATAGTGTATATGTGCCACATCTTCTTTATCCAGTCATCTATTGACGGGCTTTTTGGTTGTTTCCATGTCCTGGCCACTGTGAACAATGCTGCAATGAACATGGGGCTGCATGTGTCTTTATGTATCAATGTTTCTGAGTTTTGGGGGTATATACCCAGTAGAGGGATTGCTGGGTCATAAGGTAGTTCTATTTTCAGTTTTTTGAGGAACCACCATACTTTCTTCCATAATGGTTGTACTACTTTACACTCCCACCAACAGTATATGAGGGTTCCTTTTTCTCTACAGCCTCTCCAACATTTGCTATTACCCGTCTTGTTGATAATAGCTAATCTAACAGGTGTGAGGTGGTATCTCATTGCAGTTTTGATTTGCATTTCTCTAATAACTAAAGAAGATGAGCATAAAAAGAGAATTTATTAATAAAAGCGAAGCATGCGGGGCTATAGCACCAAAGACACGTGCTTCCCAAAATTAGATTTTTTACATCTTATATACCCTTTACAGACATAAGTTTACATTCATGGGTCTCGTGCTTTCTTTGTCTTGAGATATATTCGTCAATCACATGATTTCAGAATGGGAGGGACCTTACAGGATACCAGAGGATAATCATTTGTAAATCGCGCATTGAGGTGAAAGAAAAGGGAGAGGAAAGGGCTACTCAAATCTCCCTTCCCCCTCCTACATTACTGGCTGTTTTACCTTTTTTCACCCAGGTGTGGAGAAGGGATTGGGTCCAAGTCTCCTTTCTCCTTCTATTCAAAACCTTCTAAGTATGAAAACCTCTCTATTTATAATATAGCAGCCCTTCTTTTTTTTTTCACATTTTTTTATTTTTATTTATTCATTTTAGAGAGAGGAGGCAGAGAGACAGAGAGAGAGAGAGAGAGAGAGAGAGAAGGGAGGGAGGAGCAGAAAGCATCAACTCCCATATGTGCCTTGACCAGGGAAGCCCGGGGTTTTGAACCGGCGACCTCAGCGTTCCAGGTCGACGCTTTTACCCACAGCTCCACTGCAGGTCAGGCATAGCAGCCCTTCTTAAGCAGGAATACGATCGGCCATCTTGAACTGTTGTAAATTACACACAAGTATAAAAATCACATTTACAAACTCTCCCTGAACACTTGGCCTAAATTATAAAATATCCTTGAACTCTCTTATCTCAAAGGGGGTTTCTTTTCTCACTAGAATGCTGACATTGCTGGTTCAAAACCCCAGGCTTGCCTAGTCAAAGCAACAAGTAACTACTATGAGTTGATGCTTTTCACTCCTCCCTCTCCCTCCCCTGCCTTTTTCTCTCTCATTCCTCTTTCTAAAAAATCAATAAATAAAATCTTAAAGAAAAAAAGTTAGCTTAAGATTAGACACACAAACACCATTGGTCAAAGCAATATGAATCTATAAGAAACGAAATGACCACAAAAAGACAAAAGCTCATACTGACTGTTTCCAGTGTGTGTGTGTAAGGTCAGGAGCCACCATCGTGGCCATTCACATGCAGATTCTCATTGAATTTGGGCAGACGGTAAAGAAATGGCAGAGTCGGAGGATGGTGGGCCATTCTGTTTATTGGTGTCTCACAAGACAGGCAAGCCCCATAGAGGGCAAGAGATCAGAGAGGCCCCTGCAATGCTGATAGCAGGAACCAAGAGAGAAAACCCCTGGTCTGTCTCATTTTATAGTGTAGAAAATTAAAGCCTTTAAGCCAATATACAAATAAGGAAGTCTCTGATACAAAACCACTTATCTGAGGCATAAATGGGATTTCTCATAAGAGTGCACCACTCCACATCATGCAAGAGTCAAGGGTGTGGGGAAAAGCTTAGTTTTGAGAAGACCCTCATATCAGAAGGGAAGGAAAGGCTTAGTCTTAAAACTAAGCCTTAGGCTATAATGACTTTGCCAGCATACAGCCTGTCTCCCACACCCAAAATGAGCAAACATATATATCATATTTACAAACTTATTTGACCAACAGTGTGTGTGTGTGTGTTACCTTAAGAGCAAAAGTTAAGTTGATGCATTTTTTTTTCTTTCTTTTTTTCTTTTTTTTTGTATTTTTCTGAAGCTGGAAATGGGGAGAGACAGTCAGAAAGACTCCCGCATGCGCCCGATCGGGATCCACCCGGCACTCCCACCAGGGGCGACGCTCTGACCACCAGGGGGCAATGCTCTGCCCCTCCGGGGCGTCACTCTGCAGCGACCAGAGCCACTCTAGAGCCTGGGGCAGAGGCCAAGGAGCCATCCCCAGTGCCCAGGCCATCTTTGCTCCAATGGAGCCTCCGCTGCGGGAGGGGAAGAGAGAGACAGAGAGGAAGGAGGAGGGGGGGTGGAGAAGCAAATGGGAGCTTCTCCTATGTGCCCTTGCCGGGAATTGAGCCTGGGTCCCCCGCACGCCAGGCCAACGCTCTGCCGCTGAGCCAACTGGCCAGGGCCAAGTTGATGCATTTTGATGCCTAATATTTATTTTGTTCCTCTCTGACACTTTTACTGGGTAAAGTTTCTAAATAAAGCAATAAACTAACTACTTTATTTCAAAATTGATAGTGGTTTTTAATGGTTTATTTTGACTTGGTGCTTTTTCTCTCCAACCAGGACATCTATTATTTTTCAGAGAACAGCCCAGCGAATAAATTATTGGTATTGAAGTAGTATAAATATTAACACCATCAAATGTTTCTACCTTAAGGATTATTTATTTATTTATTTCAATTAAATATGACCCAAAATAAGTTGTTTGCAATAGATTGGTGTATGGTGATTTTTTTTTTAAGTGTTTGCATGTGAGAATAAGTATTACTTCATAAATGAGCCACATTTTGGGGGGATGATCTAAGACAGGGGTCCCCAAACTACGGCCCGCGGGCCACATGCGGCCCCCTGAGGCCATTTATCCAGCCCCTGCCGCACTTCTGGAAGGGGCACCTCTTTCATTGATGGTCAGTGAGAGGAGCATAGTTCCCATTTAAATACTGGTCAGTTTGTTGATTTAAATTTGCTTGTTCTTTATTTTAAATATTGTATTTGTTCCCGTTTTGTTTTTTTTACTTTAAAATAAGATATGTGCAGTGTGCATAGGGATTTGTTCATAGTTTTTTTTATAGTCCGGCCCTCCAATGGTCTGAGGGACAGTGAACTGGCCCCTGTGTAAAAAGTTTGGGAACCCTTGATCTAAGAACTAGTCACCAAACTTGTCTAGACCTGATTTTTCCACGTATAAAATGATAATAGTTTTCTACCTACCTCATTAAGAGATGTCGGGCATTAATTAATGTTCATAATGATCTTGAGATCTGTGATTAAATGCTGTTATCTTTGCCTGAAAACAGAGCCATTCAACCTTTGAGAAGCAGTAAACAAATCAGTAATGTGTAGCCCATGAGAAGAAATCCTGAAGAGTGAAAAGTTAGTCAGGAATGAGAAATGGCAACTGGAACAAAAATCTTTTATAATGTATAAATTCTTGTGCCCTTTTTTTTTCCTTCATAGATTTAAGCAATACATCTTTCTAAGGTCTCAGTGATGGGATTATTCTTACCTACTCTAAGGTTCTGATTTTTTTGTGTGCCATGAACATTTAAAACATTTTAGTGATACCTTAGACTTCTCATAATATTTTTTAAAATTTTTATTTATTGATTTTTATGAGAGAGGAAGGAAAGGAGAGAGAGAGAGAGAGAGAGAGAGAGGCCATTGAACTGTTCCCGTATGTGCCCTGACCAGGAATCAAACCAGCAACCTCTGCACTTTGGAATGAAGCTCTAACCAACCAAGCCATCCAGCCAGGTCTCATAATAATTTTTAAATGCATTAAAATATGTAGGATTATTATGGAAACAAATTTTATTAAGGCACAGTTGTCAAAATGTTTTTAAATTTAATTTTAGAATAATATGTGTGCTTAAGTTAAATGAGATCTAATGGCAGTCTAATAACTACTTCAATTTCAAAGTAGTGATGGTTGTAAATGACACTTCAAGATATTTGCAACAACTCTAATGTGATATGAAAATATCTATTCTGGTGATGCAGTGGACAGAGTATCAACCTGGTACACTGAAGACCCAGGTTCAAAATCCCAAGGTTGCCAGCATGAGCATGGGCTCACCAGCTTGAGCTTGAGGTAGCTAGCTTGAGTGTGGGATAATAAACATGACCCCATGGTTGTTGGCTTGAGCCCAAGGTTGCTGGCTTGAGCAAGGGGTCACTGGTTTGGCTGGAGCCACCCCCATCTCCATCAAGAAACATATAAGAAGCAATCAATAAACAACTAAAGTGCCACAACTACAAGTTGATGTTGATGTTTCTCATCTCTCTCCCTTCTTCTCTTTCTTAAAAAAATAAATAAATAAAATAATATATATATATATATATATATATATATATATATATATATATATATATATAATCTGTGTTCTGTTGATAATAAGGTTAGAAGAACTGCTCTATAGTCAACTGTGGCTTGTTGACTACCTTTATAATTTTTTAAATGCCAAAGTTTAATTTAAAAATGAAGATATTTTTTTCTTCAAGTAAACACTCTCTCTAGATTTTATCCATGGGCTCCTTGTGGGTATTTGAATTTCAGGTTAAAAAGTCCTGTTTTATATTTATCTTAGTCCCTCAGAGAGCCAAACACTTAATATTATTTCTCAAAATGTAATTAGGTAATCATAGTTATAGAAAGTTTATTAAAAATGCAATCTCTTGGCATTTTTCTAGACTTGATGAATCTGAATTCCTAACAAGCATCCAAGTGTCTGATACATACACTAACGTTTGAGAATGTTTTGCAAAGTGGTTAACATCAATAGTTATCTTCAATGGAATTATAGTTATCAACCCCGATTCTTTTTTTTAATGTTTATTGTATTGATTTTAGAGAGAGAGAGGAAGGAAGACAGGGGGGGGAGAGAGAGAGAGAGAGGAACATCGATCTGCTCCTGTATGTGCCCTGAGTGGGGATTGAACTGACAACCTCTGCACTTTGGGACAATGCTCCAACTAACTGAGCTATCCAGCCAGGGCTCAACCTAGACATTCTTAAGTATTAGTTTGAGATAATATTATACGGTATAATATTGTAATATGATAGGTCTGGAAGGGACTTGGACATTTTATTTTTTAAAAGGCATTTCTAATATCTTGATGAATATGTTTTCAAGTCCATTATGAGAACTATTTCTAACCAAAGACACTAGAAGTCTAAGTGTAAAATCTGCCTCAGAATGAAAGGAGCTGGTGCGGAGCTACACATCAGAATCATCATAACAATAGTGCACTTCCCTTTCCTTTTCTGCACCAGTTAACACCCTTCAAAAGAAAATCTTTACACAAGTAAATATGGACTCAATGCTTTATTACAGAAGATACAAAAGTGAGTGACATTTAGTACAGAAGATATAAAAGGTAAGTGACATTTTCTTTGCCCATTTTTAAAATCATGCTTTAAACTGGTAGGTAAGAATTAAGTTTGTCATCAACATGAAAAGCAGTAATAATAGAGTAATAGAGCCACAAAAGATCTAAAAATCATCTTGAGCTTTCAACAACTACCCTCTTTCTTCTGCCTCACAAATATTTATCCATATCCCAGGACTCTGTAATCTGAGCCTCACACCAATACGCCTAACTGCCTACTAGTCATTTACCCCTGGATATCACAAACAGCTTAAAAACAACAAAATAAAACCAGACTCCATCACATTTTCCAAAAGAATGGCTTTCTCTTTAATATAGTTTGTCTTGGATATTGGTACTACCATCCTCAAAAATTGTCCTTAGGTGTTTCCTTATTTCTCACTCTTTTTCTTTGTTTGGGGGCAATTTTATTTATTTATTTGTTTTAATATTTTTATTATTCATTTTAGAGGAGAGAGAGAGAGAAGGGGGGAGGAGCAGGAAGCATCAACTCCCATATGTGCCTTAACTAGGCAAGCCCAGGGTTTTGAACTGGCGACCTCAGCATTTCAGGTTGACGCTTTATCTACTGCGCCACCACAGGTCAGGCTGTTTGCGGGCAATTTTAGAGTGATGATCAATTTTAAAGCTTCAACAGTGCCCTAGTGTTTTTGGAGTATGCATTTTTTTAGTTCAGACCTGTGGCTGAAGTAAGATAAAGTGATTGAAAGAGTTTTTCAGATACAGTTCTTACCTCCCTGTAAAGCCAGTAGCCATGGCCACCATCACAGCCACCTGGCCGATGCAGGTTAGCATTTGATTTGGACATACGGTAATGAAACAATGGAGCCAAGAACTAGTGGGCCATTACCTTTAATCCTAGCTTGCACCTGGTGGGCGAAAAATACACACAGTGGGAAAACACTTTCCTTTCCATTCAGGGCTCCGAAAATCACTGACTTATCCGAGTTTCCTAGATTCAAAGGTTTCTACCTCACCAGCCTTATTCACTTCTGTTCACCATCTCCTTCTCTCTGTACAAACTCTGCACAAACTGGCTGCTCCTTCAGCACTCTGCCATTTTGGCTGCTTCTCCTCTGCAATGCTAATTTCAGGAACCAAGAGAGAGCTCGAGCCCCAGGTCTGTCCCATTTTATAGTGTAGAAATCAAAACCTTTAAGCCAATATATAAATAAAGAAGTTTCTGATACAAAGTCACTTATCTGAGGCATAAATGGGATTCCTCATAAGAGTGCACCACCCCACATCATACAACAGCCAAAGCTGTGGGGAAAAGCTTAGTGTTGAAAAGATCTTAGTATTAAAGGAGTGGGAAAGGCTTAGTCTTAAAACTAAGCCTTAAGCTATAATGACTTTGCCGGCTTCCAGCCTGTCTCCCACACACAAAGCAAACTATAAGCGAGCAAACATTTATATCATATTTACAAACTTATTTGACCTATACTCCCCAAACTGCAATAACACAACTATAGCCCTAGGAAGGCTTAGGAGATTTGGTTTATACCAGTGCAGGTTTAGGCCTCTGATTCATTTTTCCTTCTATTCATGTTCTTATTTTTGGCCTTTACTCTATCCAAGTGTTATGATTTTGAAGTTCAAGTTTAGGGTATAGGTCTCCCAGTCTGCCTCTAACTCAGGCAATGAAATCCTCAAGGGCTCAGAGGCCTTGACTGAATCACAAGTTGACTATATCATGGTAGGAAGCTGTAGCCCAACCTAATAACCCAGGGGTCGGGAATCTATGGCCTGCGAGCCAGATGTGGTTCTTTTGATGGCTGCATCTTGCTCGCAGACAAATCTTTAATTAAAAAAAAATAACGTTAAAACTATAAAACATTCTCATGTATTACAATCCATTCATTTCCTACCACTCATGTTCATAGTTGCGGGTAGCTGGAGCCAATCACAGCTGTCCTCTGGGACAACACCAAATTTTTATTGAATAATGCATAATATACACGGGTCGTTGTATGGCTCTCATGGAATTACATTTTAAAATATGTGGCATTCATGGCTCTCTCAGCCAAAAAGGTTCCTGACCCCTGTAATAACCTATCATTCAGAAGTTGTAGCTCTGATCACCAACATCTGGTGTAGTAGCACTGACCAAAGTGAGTACACATCTAAGATTTGATAAATTAGGTCACTAGTCTATGGCCAGACCACCCTGAATATGCCCAATCCCATCTGATAAGTTAGGTCACTCAAGAACCTCAAACTTGAAGAGCTGTAGCACTATTTATGGGTAAATCACCACAAGAAAAGCAAGGTTTTTGAACCAGGACAGGATCAGATAAGTGGACTGTGGGCTTGGTGAAGACAATGATTCAAGTCTAAGATACTAGGCTGACCTGAAGGCAGAGTTTCAATATGCAAATTTCTGACTTTGCGGTGCCAATCACATTTTAGGATAGCTCTTATTCTCCAGTCCAGAGTCTATTTTTCTCTTCATCCTATTCCTCAGCCAGGGCAACAGAAGTAATATGTAACTCCAAAAATAATAAATAACACATTCCTGCCCTGGCCAGGTGGCTCAAGCAGTAAAGTGGTGACCCTATGCACAGAGGTGATGGGTTCAACCCTGGTCAGGGCATGTACAAGAAACAGTCAATGAGTATACAACTAAATAGAACAATTAATTGAAACAACAAGTTGATACTTCTCTCTCTCTTCCTTCCTTTCTCTCTCAAACTAATGAAAAAGTAAAAAAGAAAGAGAGAGAAAGAAAGAAAGGAAGAAAAAAAGAAAGAAAGAAAAAGAAAAAGAGAGAAAAGGAAGAAAATAGCAAAAAAAATATGTTTACATCACATGAAAAGGAAAAGTGTACACAAGGCTATGTGATCTCAATGCTGACAAAACTTAAGATTTGGGGAAAGACATTTACATTTCTTCTCTTCTTCTTCTTCTTCTTCTTTTTTTTTTTTTTAGAGGAAGAGAGAGAGAGGAACATCGAGCTGTTCCTGTGTGTGTCCTGACCAAGGATAGATCAGGCAACCCCTGCACTTTGGAAAAATTTTCCAAACAGCCAAGCTATCAGGCCAGGGCCTAATTTTTTAGACAGATAGCAGAGGGAGAGAGAGGGGAGTAAGAAGGAAAGCATTCATTTGTTGTTCCACTTAATTGTGCATTCATTGGTTGCTTCCTGTGTGTGCCCTGACCAGGATCAAACCCACAACTTTGTTGTTTCCGGAGGACGCTCTAACCAACTGAGCTAACCGGCCAATACACTTCTTAACAAGCCCCTGTGTGTACAGTTGGAGGAAGAACTTAGAGCCACAGTACAAGTAGACAAAGCTGGGGTTCTTTTGGCATTAAAGTAGCTCACAGAATGGGATCCATGTTACTAAGCACAAGCCACCCTCAATTCAGGATTTTGGGGCCAAAATAGTAGAAACATTAGGGGACAATAAAAATAATTCAGAAAAAGAAGAGAAAAGGAGGATTTCAGAAAAGGCTAAGTCATGAAAATGCAAATCTTACAGTCAGTGAAAGTGGACCCTGAACAACTGACAGGAAGTTACTGGTGTCTTGATGAGACTGAAAACAAGTAGCTTTTATTTATCATTTTATTTTATTCTTCCGTCTACTCCCTTACCCTAGAAATTACCTATGCTCTTTTGTCTTACAGCTGGTAACAGTAATGTAGATCTAAACTTACCCTCTCCAATGTAGTAGGCACTATATGTGGCTATTGACAACTTGAAATTTGGCTAGTCTAGATTAAGAGATTCCTTAGGTATACAATATCTATTAAATTTCAATAACTTAGAACAAAAAAAAATGTAACATTTTAATATTTATATCAATTATATGTTGAAAAGATATTATTTTGAGCCCTGGCCAGATAGCTCGGTTGGTTGGAGTGCTGTCCCAGCGCATGGAGGTAGCGGTCCATTTCCTTGGTCAGAGCACACATAGGAACAACTTGATGTTCCTATCTCTCTCTCCCTGCCTCTCTCTTTCTATATATATATATATATATATATATATATATATATATATATATATATATATATATAATTTTGGATATACTGGTTTAAAATATATTACTAAAATTAGCCTATCTGTTTCTTTATAATTTTTTATTATAACTACTAGAAAATTCAAAATATGGCTAACATTATTTTTCCATTGGATAGTGCTAATCTAGATCATGACATATATTGGTCCTGCAGCCATTCTCTCTTTTTTATATGTATTAAATAGAAAGGAATTTGTACTTAACAAATGGCTCAAAATTCAGTATGTTTAGAAATCATTTGGGAGATCATAAGAGAATTCCATTCTTGCCTCCACCCTCCTAGCCAGATTCTAACTATTGCATTTGAGATACAAACAATGAATTTGTATTTTCAACCAGTTCCCTAGGAGATTCTGATACAGGAGGTCCTCTGATGATACTTATGTAGAAATACTGATGTGGTATATTAGTGCTGCACTGATTGTTTAATTCTAGAATATTCCTCTTTCTAAATTTTGTGGCTGGAAGCAGCTGCTGTGATAGCTCACGTTTCTGATGACCTTGCAGAACTTGGGCTACGTATGTCCAGTGAGAGTTCTGGAGTTGGATTAACAGAACTTTGGAAATGCTAAAATCTTTACTTCAGATTTAGTGGAAGATGGCCCAGGATACAGCTGAGAGGAGAAGCCTCTGACTACAATGAGGCCCTTGAATTCATTTGCTGTATGTGAGAATGATTAAATAAAAAATGTGCATACTACAAGGCCATTGTACTTAAAACAGCCTGGTACTGGCATAAGAACAGGCATGTAGATCAATGGAACAGAACAGAGAACCCAGAAATAAACCCACAGTTCTATGGGCAACTGATATTTGACAAAGGAGGTAAGGAAATACAATGGAGTAAAGACAGCCTCTTTAACAAATGGTGTTGGGAAAACTGGACAGCTACCTGCAAAAAAATGAAACTAGATCACCAGCTTACACCACTCACAAAAATAAACTCAAAATGGATAAAAGATTTAAATGTAGGCCGTGAAACCATAAGCATCTTAGAAGAAAACATAGACAGTAAGCTCTCCGACATCTCTTGGAGCAATATATTTGCTGATTTATCTCCATGGGGAAGTGAAATAAAAGACAGGATAAACAAATGGGACTATATCAAACTAAAAAGCTTTTGCACAGCTAAAGACAACAAGAACAGAATAAAAAAACAAACTACACAATGGGAGAACATATTTGACAATATGTCTGAGAAGGGGTTAATAACCAAAATTTATAAAGAACTTGTAAATCTCAACACCAGGAAGACAAACAATCCAATCCAAAAATGGGCAAAAGAGATGAATAGACACTTCTCCAAAAAGGACATACAGATGGCCAATAGGCATATGAAAAAATGCTCAACATCACTAATCATTAGAGAAATGCAAATTAAAACCACAATGAGATATCACCTCACACCAGCCAGAATGGCGCTCATCAACAAAACACAGAATAAGTGCTGGCGAGGATGTGGAAAAAAGGGAACCCTCCTGCACTGCTGGTGGGAATGCAGACTGGTGCAGCCACTGTGGAAAACAGTATGGAGATTCCTCAAAAAACTGAAAATCGAACTGCCTTTTGACCCAGCTATCCCACTTTTAGGAATATACCCCAAGGACACCATAGAACGGCTCCAAAAGGAGAAATGCACCCCCATGTTTGTGGCAGCATTGTTCACAATAGCGAAGATCTGGAAACAGCCCAAGTGTCCGTCAGAGGATGAGTGGATTAAAAAGCTTTGGTACATATATACTATGGAATACTACTCAGCCATAAGAAATTATGACATCGGATCATTTACAATAACATGGATGGACCTTGATAACATTATACGGAGTGAAATAAGTAAATCAGAAAAAAAACTAAGAACTATATGAATCCATACATAGAAGGGACATAAAAATGAGACTCAGAGACATGAACAAGAATGTGATGGCAACAGGGGTGGGGGGTGGAGGGAGGGGATATCGAGCGAAGAAGGAGAGAGGGGTTGGGGGAGGGGAGGGGCACAAAGAAAACCAAATAGAAGGTGACAGAAGACAATTTAACTTTGGGGGAGGGGTATACAGCACAATCAAATGTCAAAATAATCTAGAGATGTTTTCTCTCAACATATGTACCCTGATTTATCAATGTCACTGCATTAAATTTAATAAATAAATTTTAAAAAATTGTGCATGGGTCCTGGCTAGGTAGCTCAGTTGGTTAGAGTGCTGTTCTGATATGCCAAGGTTGCAGGTTGCAGGTTTGATCTTTGGTCAGGGCACATATAAGAAAAAAATAATGAATGCACAATTAACTAGAGCAACAAATTGATGTTTCCCCCGCCCCTTTCTCTCTCTCTCTCTCTCTCTCTCTCTCTCTCTCTCTCTCTCTATCTATCTCTTTCAAATCAATAGATAAATAGATTTTAAAAATATTTAAATGTGCATGGATGCAGATCGGCAACAGAGAGGTATCAAGGGAACTGGTGGCACTAGCTCCTGTGTAAGAGCTTTCAGTTCTCTGTAGAAACAAGGAACTGGCTCAATATTAGGAAGGGATTTGTATTATTAAAATGTATATGGTATATACAGAAAATAACAGACATTACGTACAGCAGTCAGCAAGGGCTCATTGCATACCATAGTGGTTAAGAGGTGGATTTTGAAGCTAGATCATCTGAGTTCTAGCTCCACCTTTTCTTCAAAATAGGAAACATAATGATACCTACCCATAAGTTTGTTGTGAGAATTAAGTGATCTGATATATGTAGAAAACTTATACTTATGTCTGGCACATAAGAGCTGTATGAATGTTAGGTATTATGATTGTAATTCAGTGTGGTGAAATTTGTTGGGTACTATATGGCTGAATATACTTTAAAATAAGGAAAGGAACAAAGGGAGACTGCTTTACTTATAGTAGATAGCAATACCTAGTAGCAAGCCCAAGTGCCTGTAGAGAATAGAGAAGTGGCACAGAAATACTGTATATGAGGTATATTGGGGATGAGAAGAGAGGGAAATAAAATAGGGAATAAATAGAATCTGGAGGAAAAAGTTGCTTTTTGCAAATCAGAGTAAGCATGTTTAGCCTAAGGACATTCAAATTCACTATTTATCAAAAAAGCTGGCCAAATATAAAAAATGTCTTTGAGTCAGAGTATTAATACATTAAGCTCCCCGTTGGTCACACGTGCAGTTTCCAGAGCTGTCATGTGTCATCTCAGTTAAAGTATTGTTTCTTCCTATATCAAATGTTTCTGGGGGAAACTCAAGCCTAGGAGACTGAATGGCCCATCTCTGGATGATGCAAGGGCTGTGGTGAGGGTTGTGTGCCACTGAGGCATCTCCAGTACTCTGCAGTCTCTTGAACAGAACAGCAACATTCCAACGTTGAAGTGTTAGGACCATGGAAGTCAGCAGGAAGACAAAATACAGGCTACTAGTGGCTATATAGTTGAGGAAACTCAAGGTGTTCTTGCTTCACTTCATCTCCAAAAGAGGACAAGAAATAAAACCAAAAGTAAGCAATAATGCTGGGGGCTGAAGTTTTTTAATGCGACAAGTGGAAAGAGTTATACAGTATTGTCTCAACCATTTTCAGTTTCTGTCACAGCCTGAGACAGCTGACATAGGGTCTGGTTGCCTGGTTCCCATCCCCCTACCCTGCCGTGAACTAGCGCGGCTAGTAATTCCAGTCCTGAGTGGGAACAGCACAGAATTAAGAAAATAAACTTAAAGAGAAAAAGGATGGGATCAGGAGGTCTCCTTGGAATGCAAAAGATAGCTTGCAAAAAGTTTCTCCACCCCTATACCTGCTTTATTTATAGGGCAAAGTGAAGCCATTAGCAAATCAAAGAGATCATTAAAACAAAGTCACATTTCCAAGGCATCCCAAGAATTCTCCCAAGTGCAGAACCCTCCACCCTGCATAACTGACAACAACCAACATCAGAACAAACAAAGGGTGAGAGGAAGGGCATGTAAATTGCTTCTAGCAACTTAAGCAAGCAAGTGAAGTGAAGTGTGTGTGGGGAGGGGGGGGTGAGTGCAAATACTCAGCTTCATAGCCAATATGGAGTTGTGGGGGGAGAACTTAGCCTTTTGCTAAGCCTCGAACTGCAAGGGCTTTGCCACTTGCAGTCTCTCCCACTACTCGAAGACACATACTTCTCAGCCTTTCCTTTGAGAGGCATCATTTCAAGTCCCATGTTGCAGTATTACAATAGTCAAGATATGTGCCCATCAATAGATGAGTGCATAAAGAAGATGTGGTACACATATAATGAAATATTATGCAGCAATAAAGAAAACAAATATTGCCATTTGTGAAAACATGGATGAACCTGGAGGGTATTATGTTAAGTGGTATAAGTCAGATAGAGACAGACAAATACCACATGATTTCACTTGTATATGGAATCTGAAAAATAAAACAAATTAATAAACAAAACACAACAGAAACAGACCATAGGTATGGAGAACAAGCTGATGGTTGCCAAAGAGGAGGGAGGCTTGGGAATGAAGGCTTGGGGATGGGTGAGAGAAATAAATAAATAAGACTTGGCAGTCCAGCTAAATAAACAAATAAAAAGTTTTGTGAGTACATGTGGTATTCCATCTGGCTTCTCTTCACTAAATTTTTCTCTAAGAAACTTTCTTTTTTTATGGATAAGTGACAGTTGGCCCCAAGGCTCTTCGTAAATGGAAGACAATCTCTTCTGTTCTTTCTTCTCTTGCATTCCTCAACTTGCTTTAAAAAAAAAAAGAGAGAGAGAGATCTCACAGGGAAAGAGATCAAAGAGCGACACAGAGCAGAGAGACAGAGAGACAGACAGGAAGGGGGAGAGATGAGAAGCAACAACTCTTAGTTGCAGCACCTTAGTTGTTCATTGATTGATTTCTCATATGTGCCTTGACTGGGGGCTGGGGGCTCCAGCCAAGTCAGTGACCCTGTGCTCAAGCTGCTGAGTCCACTCTCAAGCCAGATGAGCCTGTATTGAAGCTGGCGACCTCAGCATTTCAAACCTAGGTGCTCAGCATTCCAGGTCGATGCTCTATCCACTGCACAACCACCTGGTCAGGCTAAACTATAATTTTTTTAAAAATTGAATTTATTGAGGTGACACTGGTTAACAAAATCATATAGGTTTCAGGTATACAATTCTATAACATGTCCTCTGTACACTCTATTGTGTGTTCACCCCCTCAAGTCAGGTGTCCATCCATCACCAAAACCATAACTTTTGAAACTGCCATAAATAGCTAAATAACATATTTGAAAGTTCTTTTGTTTTCATTTAACTTTTTTAAATTTAATAATATTTTTATATAATAAAGTATCTCAATAATATTACACAATTTTTATCTCAAACACAAATTTTAGTGATTTTCTATAGGAATTAGTGAAAATAAAGTTATTTAAAATAAACTGAATCTTATGATTCTAGCACAAATTCACACTATTATTGGAGTTCATCAAGGTTTTATCAAGGATGCAGTACTCAGAGTTCTTTTCCTTTCTACTCCAAACTATATTATTAATTGTAAGTTTTTAGAAAATGCAAAATGAATGTGCTAATCTACAGGTGACTTTCAACAGACTAATTTTACCAAAAAAACTGTATTGCTAAAAAATATCATTATTCATTCATCTCTTCTTAATGTCCTAATACATTTTAGAAACCAAGAGTTGAAAAGGAGCAATATTTACTGTTCAAAATTAAGAATTTTTACATTAATGCTATCACATAATTTTTACATTTGATATTTATAAAGTTGGATTTTTGTCATAGATTAACTTTCTTTTTTAGGCATAAGAGGACAACTTTTCAATCACAATAACAAGTGACTAAGGGAAAAATTTTATGCTAAGGTAATTTTTGAATTCTGCTCATATTTAATTAAGTGTAAACAAAAAAAATAGTTCAAGTAAACTCCTGTATAATTCACCTGTGTCACATTCAAAAGCATCTTCCTTATCTCTCTTAATTTATTATTGCCAGGAACAGTAATATATATATAACATTTCAGCAGAATTATTGATTAAAGCTTTAAATAAAATTCTATTACTTTTCTCATGAGAGCAGTTTTATGTGACAAATTATGCCTCAAAATTATAATAAAACTCCTCTTTCTACCCGGAGATCCCAAAAGTATATAAAACATATTATGAGGGTCTACAATGATAATTAATTATAAAAATCAGCACTCTTAATGACACATGTTGGGTTTTTTTGTTTGTTTGTTTGTTTTGGGGGTTTTTTTTTGTATTTTTATTTTTTTATTTTTTTTGTATTTTTCTGAAGCTAGAAACGGGGAAAGACAGTCAGACAGACTCCCGCATGCACCCGACCGGGATCCACCCGGCATGCCCACCAGGGGTGATGCTCTGCCCACCAGGGGGCGATGCTCTGCCCCTCCCGGGCGTCGCTCTGCCGTGACCAGAGCCACTTTAGCGCCTGGGGCAGAGGCCAAGGAGCCATCCCCAGCGCCCGGGCCATCTTTGCTCCAATGAAGCCTCGCTGCGGGAGGGGAAGAGAGAGACAGAGAGGAAGGAGAGGGGGAGGGGTGGAGAAGCAGATGGGCGCTTCTCCTGTGTGCCCTGGCCGGGAATCGAACCCGGGACTTCTGCACGCCAGGCCAATGCTCTACCACTGAGCCAACCAGCCAGGGCCATTTTTTTGTATTTTTCTGAAGCTGGAAACGGGGAGGCAGTCAGACAGACTCCCACATGCACCCGACAAGGATCCACCTGGCACGCCCACCAGGGGGCAATGCTCTGCCCATCTGGGGTGTTGCTCTGTTGCAACCAGAGTCATTCTAGCGCCTGAGGCAGAGGCCACAGAGCTATCCTCAGCGCCCCCGGGCCAACTTTGCTCCAATAGAGCCTTGGCTGCAGGAGAGGAAGAGAGAGACAGAGAGGAAGGAGAGGGGGAGGGGTGGAGAAGCAGATGGGAGCTTCTTCTGTGTGCCCTGGCCGGGAATCGAACCTGGGACTCCTGCATGCCAGGCCGACGCTCTACCACTGAGCCAACCGGCCAGGGCCAACACTTGTTTTTAAGTTGTCCTTTTTTTAAAATAACCAGTGTCATACACTTTTTAAATAATAACATATCCGTCTTTACTTATACTATAAACCTATTATGCCCTAACTCGATAGATATCTTTACTTCTTCATTTCAAAAATATTTACAAAGTTCTAAATAGTTCCTGGCACTAGTCTAGATGCTAGAGATAAAGCAGTAAACAAAATAATTTTTATGCAGTTTATATTATAGCAGAGGGAGATAGACAAAGATAAAATTAATAATTGACTAAGCTTTCCAACTAGTGACAGGACCAAAAATAAAGCAGGGAAGGGAGACAGAAAGGGTAGGTATGTGGGGGACACAGAAGACAGTTTGATATCTTAAACAGGACGGTCAAGAAGGGTCTCGCTAAAAAGACATTGGCAGGGTAGATGGTCGAAAAACGATGACTTTTATGTTGAGTGAAATGAGAAAAGAGAAAAGGCATGATTGAACTGAGCCTCCGCAAGGCTCCCTAGGCACTCTCCCTTCCTCCCTCCCTCCTTCTCTCTCCGGGGAGCATACCCGCACCGCCTCAGCACCCCCAGAGTTGCTTTCTTTCTCCTGAGCTTCCTTTCTTCCACCTCTGTAACTTGTTTCCTAAAGCAGAGCTCTTCTATCTCTGTGACTTTCTAAATAAAAGAAAATAAAAAATAAAAAGATCCCTCGCTGCTGTGTTGAGCATACCTATACATTGCAGAGTAGGTGGGCTGAGCAGTGGAGGGAATACCCATCCTGACTAAGACTATTATAGTAAGCCAGGTAAAAGATTAAGATGGTTTAAAAACAGTGACAAGCCTGACCAGGCGGTGGCACAGTGGATAGAGCATTGGACTGGGATGCGGAGGACCTAGGTTCAAGATCCCGAGGTTGCCAGCTTGAGCGTGGGCTTATCTGGTTTGAGCAAGGCTCACCAGCTTGGACCCAAGGTCACTGGCTCAAGCTAAGGGTTCACTCGGTCTGCTGTAGCCTCACAGTCAAGGCACATATGAGAAAGCAATCAATGAACAACTAAGGTGTCGCAACAAAAAACTAATGATTGATGCTTCTCATCTATCTCTGTTCTTGTCTGTCTGTCCCTATCCCTCTCTCCGATTCTCTCTCTCTGTTTCTGTAAAAAAAAATTAATTAATTAAAAAAAATAAAAACAGTGACAAGCTTTTGAAATTGGGATATATTTTAAAGGTAGATTCTAAAAGAATTAGTAATGGATTGAATATGGGTATAAAAAAAGAACAATCAATGATTGCTCCAAATTATAAATTCCTTACTGTAAAACAGCATTAAAAAAATAAATTAAACTCAGCACTTTTTAAACAAGAGCATATTCACCTGGCCTGTGGTGGCATAGTGGATAAAGCATTGACCTGGAACACTGAGGTCACTGGTTCAAAACCCTTGGCTTGCCTGGTCAAGGCACATATGGGAGTTGATGCTTCCTGCTCCTCCCCCACTTCTCTCTCTCTCTCTCTCTCTCTCTCTCATTCTCTATCTCCTCTCTAAACTGAATAATAAAATCTTTTTAAAAATTTTTAAACAAATAAATAAGAGCATCTTTAGAAATAATAACAACGATGATAGCTGTATTAGGAGAATCTAGGTTATGCTGCAAAAAAAAAAAAAATCTCAGATAGAAGTTAATTTCTTTTCTTACTCAAAATTCACTGCAAGTTAAAGAGTTGTTCTAGGGCAACCTTCTCATATACTGTCCAGTGATCCAGATTGCTTTGATGTGTTGCCTCTTTCTCTCAACCTGAGGCCTCCTCCATGACCAGTAGAGAAGATGAAGAATTGGAAAGAGAGCTCAGTTGGTTAGTGTTGTCTGGACACAACAAGGTGGTGGGTTCAATTTTCCTTCAGGGCACATGTAAGGATCAACTAACGAGCCCTAGCCGGATAGCGTGGTTGGTTAGAGCATCATCCCAAAGCACAGAGGTTGCCAGTTTGATCCCATACAGGCACAGACTGATGTTCCTGTCTCTCTCTCCCTCTCTCCCTTATCTCTAAAATCAATAAAAAATAAACATTTAAAAAAATTTTTAAAGAAAGGAAACAACCAATGAGAGATAGCTCTACCCTGGGGCATTCTCCAACTTCATGACTGTTAGACTGTTACCCTCTTTCAACAAGCAGTGAACTTTCACACCTTCTAGTATTGAAAGAAATCCAGGGCACCCCACATGGCCCCTTATGCAGTGAGGCTTCCTATATCAAGGGCTGAATGTAGACCCAGCGGCTGTGTTATGTTGCCTCTCATTTCCATCAGGTCACTGCTTTGAGCCAAAACACAAATGTTCATCCCAAATACAAACCCAGAGTCCAAGGGACTGTTAAAACCACTTTTTCCCTGACCAGGTGGCTGGTTTGGTTGAAGAGTCTTCCTGATGTGCTAGGGTTGTGGGTTCAATCGATCTCCGATCGGGGCACAAACAAGAGTCAACCAATGAATGCATGAATGGGCAGAACAGCAAGTCTATGTTTTTTGCTCTCTTGCTCTACCTCTCTCTCTTTCATCCTCTCTCTCTCTCAAACCAATGGAATAAAAAAATTTTTAAATAAATAAATAAAACCATTTCCGACCCCTAACACCATTGAAAGGCAATCCTCTATATTAACTGTATGACAGCCATGCTGCAATAACTAAATGGTAATTATTAATTCTGATCAATAATTTATCTTTTATTCAAGGCCATGCCTGCTCCATACATTATAATTCTTTGGTCCTCCATAGTACATCAAAACATACTCAGCTCAAGTTCAGTTTTTTAAAAGATTGACTCATTGTAAAAATGGAGAGATTTTTATTATCTTAGAAGTGCATGTGAGAATTCCTTTTATTGAGAGACAGCTATTTAGTATCAGAAAAATAGGTTTTTCTTTTTTTTCTTGTGTGTGTATGTGAGAGACAGAGACAGAAAGGGAGAGAGATGAAAAGCATCAACTTGCAGTTGCAACACTTTAGTTATTCATTAATTACTTCTCATATATGCCACAACTGGGGGGCTCCAGCTGAGCCAGTGACCCCTTGCTCAAACCAGCAACCATGAGCTTCAAGCCAGTGACCTTGGGCTCAAGCAAGTGACCATGGGATCATGTTGATGATCTCACACTCAAGCCAGCAACCCCATGCTCAAGCCAGTGATTCCATGGTTTTGAACCTGGGACCACAGCATTCCAGGTTGATGCCCTATCCACTGTGCCACCACTGACCGGTTAGGCCGGGGAAATACTTTTCTTAAAGCTGAAGGCAGAAGTTGGAGTCCTGAAAGTCTGGGTACTAGTTGGCATGAAAACTTAAGAGAAAACAAAAAATAATTCTTCGTAACAGAAACAGAGAAAGTTGAGCTTCTGGAGAATTTTTAAGAAGGGAAAAAAGTGAGCCAAATTGATGTATATATAAGAGAAGGGCCAGAGAGAAAAAACTCCTATGGCCTGATAGCTGAGAAAGAAGTTAGGAAGTCGATGATGTCTCACAAGAATATGAACTGTCAACTGGCCCAACTTTGCATCTTTGTGGGCTCTTAGTAGGCCTTGATATCAAGTAAAGGACACTGTAGGATTCCATCCTGACTGGCACTCGTCTTAGCCCTGAGATCTCTTCACCTTTGTGGAGGCTTATGTAGAGCCTAAGTCACCTAATGGCTCCATTTCTCAAGCTGATATTTTACATATTCTTTTGCACGTATTTCAAATTCAAGCAAAACATAAACACATAAGCCCTGGCAGGATAGCTTGGTTGGTTAGAAGGTTGTTCTGAAGCACAGAGGTTGCTGGTTCAATCTCCAGTCATGGCACATATAGGAATAGATCAATGTTCCTGTCTCTCAATCTCTCTCTCTTGTGCGCGCTAAAATCAATAAATAAAAATAAAAAATAAAAATAAACATAAACACATAAAGGAAATTATATCACTTGGGTTGAGTTACAGGGCAAGGATTACAAGTTATTTATGTTTCCCTTTTATCCCCTAATTTTGTAACTAAATTGAATAAATATACCTCATTCTATTACATTAAAAACTGTGGCATGCAAACATTCCTCCCTGTCCCATATAATAGGTCAAGTGAAGCCTATATTTTTTATTAATATGTTAGTGCAAGTTAATTTTTATATGAAAGGTCTGAGTTCTGCATCTTGGATGAGACAAAGCAAAACAAATTAAGCATAAAGCAATGTGGCAGGAAAATGTAGAAGGCATTTCCTTTTCATATCTTCATTATATCTTAAGACTCCTGTACCCTGATTCTTCTCACCACTGTCCAGCAGATAAATTGTATGAAATTTGGCCCTGGCCAGTTGGCTCAGTGGTAGAGCATCGGCCTGGCATGCAGGAGTCCCGGGTTCGATTCCCGGCCAGGGCACACAGGAGAAGCACCCATCTGCTTCTCCAACCCTCCCCCTCTCCTTCCTCTCTGTCTCTCTCTTCCTCTCCTGCAGCCAAGGCTCCATTGGAGCAAAGTTGGCCCGGGCACTGAGGATGGCTCTGTGGCCTCTGCCTCAGGCGCTAGAATGACTCTGGTTGCAACAGAGCAATGCCCCAGAGGGGCAGAGCATCGCCCCTTGGTGGGCATGCCGGGTGGATCCCGGTCAGGCGCATGCGGGAGTCTGTCTGACTGCCTCTGTTTCCAACTTCAGAAAAATACACACACAAAAAAAAATTGTATGAAATTTGTTTTAAGAGAAACCCTCTAATCTTATTACCAGCCAGTTGTTTTGAAGAAGAAATACAAAGCATTTTTAAGAGCAGAGTCAACATGAGTGGATAAAAGAGTTATGGTAGATATATACAATGGAATATTACTCGGCCATAAAAAATGAAATCTTACCAATTGCAACAGCATGAACCTAGAGGGATTATGCTAAGTGAAATAAGCCAGACAGAAAAAGACAAATATCATATGATATCACTTATATGTGGAACCTAAGTAACAAAATAAATGAACAAACAAAATAGAAACATATTTCCAGATAAACAAAACAAATTGATAGAGGCCATAGGGGTGTGGCATTGAGGGACTAGGTAAAAATGGTGATGATATTAAAAAGTACTATTGGGTGCTGACCAGGAGGTGGTGCAATAGATAGAGCATCAGACCGGGACACAAAGGACCCAGATTTGAAACCCCAAGGTCACCGGCTTGAGCTCAGGCTCATCTGGCTTGAGTGCAGGCTTACCAGCCTGAGCACGGGCTTACCAGCTTGAGCAAGGGGTCATAGACATGAATCCATGGTTGCTGGCTTGAGCCCAAAGGTCACTGGATTGAATCCCAAGGTCACTGGCTTGGTCACTTGCTCTGCTGTAGCCCCCCTCCCTCCCTGTCAAGACACATGAGAAAGCAGTCAATGACCAACCAAGGTGCCACAATGAAGAATTGATGCTTCTCATCTCTCTTCCTTCCTGTCTGTTCCTATCTGTCCCTCTCTCTGTCTCTCTCACACACATACAATAAAATACTATTTAGATTTGAAAACAGGCATGGGGACATAAGGTAAAGCATAGGTGTATAGTTTACATTACTGTAGGAACTATTTATGGTGTCAGATGGACACTAGAATTGTCTGAGGGAACACTTTACAACCTGTATGAATGTCTGTCTGCTGTGGAAAAAAAAAAGAAGATTTGTCAATGGATAGCTTGAGACTATTCTACCTTGTATGGATAAACAATAGTAAAACTGTAGGGCAACCTATAGTTTGATATAAAGAATGTGATCACATTTTTAGAGGTTCTAAGTACAACTCTTAGGGTATCACAGAAGTAAAGACTTGATTCCAAGGAAAAGCAGATTATTAAAATAATATTGAATATCTCCCTGGGGCTAAAGTAAAGCAATACATAAATATTAGGTTTATTTGTCCTCCAAAACATCACCTTCTAGAGAATGTTTACCAAAGAAGCTGTCCTTTCTTGAGTCCTAAAGTTGTAGAACAAATAAACTTCCAAGATGATAGAATAAGATCGTTTCAGGAATGTTGCCTTACAAGCATGAAGTCTTCATAAATTTCTCTATAAAACTTTTTAATGTCTAAAATAACATTGCAATGTTTCTCAAAGAGGGAGAGAGAGGAAGAGAGAGAGCAATCAACAGAGATCAAGAAAAATTTACTAGAGCATTTTGTGTGTGTGTGAGATTTTCTTATTTGACTGAGATTATACCTCAATATTTTCTAGAATTGTTGACTATCTCAAAAAGTTGGCAGACACTGTCTTGATGCCCACAAACCCATATCTCTTCCTGAGCACACAGATATACATATTTTCCAGCCTCTGTTGCAATGAAATATGTGATAAGACTGAGTTCTAGCCAATGGGATACAAACATAAATGACATGAGCCTCTATCGGTCTGACCCATGAAAACATCTCACATAAGTTTTTCAATCTGCTATTTGACTGGAAAAGTCTTGGGGGACCTAAAACAAAACAGAGTCTGGGTCTCTGAAAAAAATATTTGGAAGGCCTCCAAATCAGAGCCACCTACATGAGACTACTAAAAGAGTCAAGAATAAATTCAATATGCTAAGCCTCTAAAATTTGGTGTTTATCTGTTAAAGCAGCTAGCATTACAACTAAACTAGTAAAAAAAAAATTTATATCCATTCTCTGATATGTAGAATCACAGAATTTTGGAACTAGTAATGAAATAAGAAATCCTCTAGTCCAACCTATGTTCTGGCATTATTAACCCCTAGATATGTTAATAATTCTTCATGAACTCTGTTCTAAGTGGGGTTATACATTTGCTTTATTTCCCACATCCTTCCACCATTCCTACCTGGGTTTGGGTATTTCCAATATGATATTTTAACCGTTCAGGAACGGTGCTAGTTTATTTGTGCTAGGTTACTCCCCAATGGCACTGTAAACTCATAAGCAAATTAGATGAGATTATAAAAACAAATGTTCAAGGTGTTAACATTGTTATGGATGAAGTTACACTCCATTTGTGTAAACTTTCCTTCAAGATGAGCAACATCTAGGAATTTAATATTTAGAATATTTGTTCCTATTAAGTAGTTATTGTGATGTTCCATGACTTTACCTTAGGGAATTTTTTTCTTTCTTCTGAATGCGTTTTCCTCATTATGATTACTCTGTTACTTCAAATCAAACTCTCCCATATCTGCCACTGATGAAAACTCTAGAATCAATTTTGATCTTTGGTAAGCTATGATTTTTCCAGAACCTTATTTATTTGTTTTTTGTTTTTTTTAATTTTTTTTTTTTTTTACAGAGACAGAGAGAGAGAGTCAGAGAGAGGGATAGACAGGGACAGACAGACTGGAATGGAAAGATGAGAAGCATCAATCGTTAGTTTTTCATTGTGACACCTTAGTTGTTCATTGATTGCTTTCTCATATGTGCCTTGACTGCGCCCGTGGAGCAGCGCAGCAGTCTGAGTAACCCCTTGCTCGAGCCAGTGACCTTGGGTCCAAGCTGGTGAGCTTTTTGCTCAAACCAGATGAGCCTGTGCTCAAGCTGGTGACCTCGGGGTCTCGAACCTAGGTCCTCCGATCCCATTTCGACGCTCTATCCACTGCGCCACCGCCTGGTCAGGCAGTTTTGTTTATTTTTAATACTGGCTTTTTATACATCCACAGTTGTAAATATGTGATTTAATTTTTATATCATGAACATTTAGTCTCTATTTAGGAATCTTAGTTCAGTGCTTAATAACATTAGCAGCAGCGTTATGTGATCCACTTAATAAAATATTGTTTTAGGATAAGTCTTTGCAGGTTACTTGATGGCATTTCTGCTAAAACATTCTATTCTTTTATTTCCCAAGCAGTTTATATCTAACTTTAAAGGACTCCTTGGTTTATCTCTGTGATACAAAAATGTCTTTATATTACATTGCTACAGTAAAAGTTTATATGTATGGTAGTAGTTAATATGCACAAAATATATCTTAAGTAAATTGCATATAAAATGTTTTATTCAAATGTCAAAGTAAAACTTTATAGCTTTAAACAGCTCATAGCAATAGCACTAAGTTTCAAATTGTGTGCACTTTCAAGATGTATGCCCCACTAAGTCAGTAATCAGTTGAAAAGCCATGGAGCATCAGAATGGTTCTCTAATCGTTGAAACATTAATATCCTTTATGCTTTGTAGTAACAAGTGCCATTTGATGTTTTCCAGCATATATTTCATTTTTTCTCCCAAGCTATCTCTCTTTATTCTGTAAGAACAGTGACAGAATCCCATAATTTAAGAATCTTTATAATCAGGATGCTTTATAAAACAATTTTAATGTTATTATTTAAAAATCCAGCCTGACCAGGCGGTGGCGCAGTGGATGGAGCATCGGACTGGGATGCAGAGAACCTGTGTTCGAGACCCCGAGGTCACCAGCTTGAGTGCGGGCTCATCTGGTTTGAGCAGAAGCCCACCAGCTTGAGCCCAAGGTCGCTGGTTCCAGCAGGGGGCTACTCGGTCTGCTGAGAGCCCATGGTCAAGGCACATATGAGAAGGCAATCAATGAACAGCTAAGGTGTTGCAATGCGCAATGAAAAACTGATGATTGATGCTTCTCATCTCTCTCCATTCCTGTCTGTCTGTCCCTGTCTATACCTCTCTCTGACTCACTCTCTGTCTCTGTAAAAAAAAAAAAAAAAAAAAAAATCCACTTGAGGCCCTGGCCAGTTGGCTCAGCGGTAGAGCGTCGGCCTGGCGTGCGGGGGACCAGGGTTCAATTCCTGGCCAGGGAACATAGGAGAAGCGCCCATTTGCTTCTCCACCCCCTCCCCTCCTTCCTCTCTGTCTCTCTCTTCCCCTCCTGCAGCCAAGGCTCCATTGGAGCAAAGATGGCCCGGGCGCTGGGGATGGCTCCTTGGCCTCTGCCCCAGGTCCTAGAGTGGCTCTGGTCGCGGCAGAGCGACCCCCCAGAGGGGCAGAGTGTCCCCTGGTGGGCAGAGTGTCACCCCTGGTGGGCGTGCCGAGTGGATCCCGGTCGGGCACATGCGGGAGTCTGTCTGACTGTCTCTCCCCGTTTCCAGCTTCAGAAAAGAAAAAAAAATCCACTTGATAAATTTGTTTTGTTTTGTTTTTGGTTGTTTGTTTGAATGTGTTTTTTGTTTATTTGTTTGTTTTTTGCTTATTCAGTGAGAAGAGGGAAGGCAGAGACAGACTCCTGCATACACCCCATCTGGGGCTTTGCTCCATTGCTCAGCAACCAAGCTCTTCTTAGCACCTGAGGCAGAGGCCATAGAACCATCCTCAGCACCCAGGGTCAGGTTTCTCCAATCGAGCCATGGCTGTAGGAGGGGAAGAGAGAGAGACAGAGAAAGACAGAGAGAAGTAAGAGGGGGAGGGGTGAAGAAGCAGATGGGTACTTCTCCTGTGTGTTCTAACCAGGAATCAAACCTGGGATATCCATATGCCAGGCTGACACTCTACCACTGAGCAAACCAGCCAGGGCCAATGTTTGAATGTTTTTTCTTTTAAGATTTTATTTATTCATTTTGGAGAGAAAGGAGAGAGAGAGAGAGAGAGAGAGAGAGAGAGAGAGAGAAGGAGGAGAGGGACAGGAAACATCAACTCCCATATATGCCTTGACCAGGCAAGCCCAGGTTGACAGCAACCTCAGCATTCCAGGTTGACACCTTATTCAGTGTCAGGCTTCTTTGAATGGTTGAAGCCCTTTCTGTCGAATCCAACTGGAAACACACACTGTTGAACTGATAAGATATTGGTAGGTTTTTGTTTTTGGAATAAACAAATACTATTCCTAATTGTGTGGCTTCAAAATACTCTCCATTGCATTATTCTTTATGGACATTATCTATTAGGAAAAAAAGTTTCTATCTTCTTCCTTCTTAATATTTTATATATTATCTCTCTTTTCTTCTTTCTAGCAACTTATCACAATGGGCTTTTGATCAATATGACTATCACAGGTTCCTAATTATTCTTTCTCTCCTCTCCCTCTCTTTCATAGATGATAGATAGATAGATAGATCTCTATCTACATATAGTTATATATAAACTCTAGTCTCTTCTGTATATAATATCCTTATTACTTTTTTTAAATTATTCCCTTAGATCATTTTATTATTTAATAATTTGTTATTGCTGGCCAATGTAATAATTTCATTGTCAATTATAACTTACTCATTTTTGTAACCTTCATTCCTGGTACCAAGTACACCTATACTAAATAAATTTTTTATTTTTTATTTTATTTTTTACTAAATAAATTTTTTAAATTATTTCAAGTACATGCTAGAAGAGTACAAAGCAGGAAGCAAATAATATTGCCAGGAAAAAAGAAAGCAAAGAAAAATAATATGTAATGAGCTCTTACCATACCATCTTAGATATTCCCCCAAATAGCCTGTGAGATAGATAATCATTATTCTCATTTCACAGATGAAAAACTAAAGCCAGCCTGGCCTCTTAGCTCAATTGATTAGAGCGTTGTCCTGAAACACCACGGTTCCGTGTTCCATACCCCACCAGGGCACATACAGGAAGCAACTAATGGATGAACAAATAAGTGGAACAACAAGTGGCTGCTTCTTTCTCTCTCTCTCTTCTCTCTTTACCTTCCTCTCTCTGTCTCTCTAAAATCAATGAATTTTTTAAAAGTTAAAAAAAAAACCAAACTAAAGATAAAAGATTAAGTGATGATCAGGATCAAGTGCACACAGCTTAAAAGTGGCAAGGCAAGAGTCAACAACAGGTTTGACTATAAAACCTTTTTGCCTCAGCCCTGGCAGGTTTGCTCAGTGATAGAGCATTGGCCTGGCATGTGGATGTCCGGGGTTCAGTTCCTGGTCAGGGCAATACATGAGAAGGGATCATCTGCTTCTCCATCCCTTCCTCCTCTTTGCCCCTCCTCTTTCTCTCTCTCTTCCCTTCCCACAGTCATGGCTCAGTTGGTTCCAGCACACTACCTCAGATGCTAAAAATAGCTCAGTTGGGAACATGGCCCCAGATGGGCAGAGCATCAGCCCCAGATGGTGGATCCCAGTTGGGGCACATGTAGGAGTCTACCTCTCTATCTCCCCTCCTCTCACTTGGAAAAATAAAAAACAAAATAAAATCTTTGGCCTCTTCTTTTGTCAGGTAGTGCCATCTATGTTTTGAATCATGAGTACAGTATTGCTTTTTGGCTAGGAGAGAAGACGGAGTCCCATGATAGAGAGAAAACAGTATGAACAAATAAGTCTTCATATGCATGGGGCATTAAGTTGTCAACTATTTGAGTGATCAATTATTTTTGGAGCATTGTTTTATCATCACTTCCTTTGGTGGATCAGGTAGACATATTGGGGAAGCTGCCATTGGTCTAGAGCAGGACTTGGGTTAGAAGGTAGAATTATCTACAAAGCAGTTAACCATGATAGCACATGTGTTATCAGAGGTGTTCTGGAGAAAGGTGGAGCTAACTTCTCTCATCCTCAAGGGAAACCACAATTCTAATTTCTAATATTTAGTTTCTGAAGTTTACATTAAGACTCATGTAGTTATATTATTTGATATCTGGTTTCTCTTATATTTGAGAGATTCATTCATATTGTTTATGTAATTGCAGGATATGTTCATTTTTACTGCTGAATGCTATTCTATTTTATGAATACACCAAACATTACTTATCCACATTTTATTGGTATTTTATTGTGATAAGAACACTTAACATGAGATCTATCCTCCTCTTAACAAATTTTAAGGGTATAATATACAGGGTGGAAAAAGGTAGGTTTGCAGTTAGGAGTATGCAAAACAGTTTATTCTTGTATTATTACTTATTACTTATTGTATTATTTATTTGTATCACAACAGTAAATGTACTTTTGCCCGCACCTAGACTATTGCTGACTATAGCGTGTATAATGTTGTACAACAGATTTCTTCAGCTGATTCATCTTACTTAACTGAAATCTTACGCCTGTTGATTAATTACTCCCCATTTCTCCCTCCACCCAGCCTCTGGTAACCACCATTCCAGCTTTGATTTTGTGAATTTGACTATTTTAGACATTTCATACACATGGAATTATGTAGCATTTGTCTTTTTGTGTCTGGTTTATTTTACTTAGATAATGTCTTCAACTACTGTTGTCTTGCCATCTCTTGGTTCAATTTTCCTCTGCATTAATACCCAGCTCAGATGGGCTCTCCTCAGACAGCTTCTCCACAGACAGTAGCAAAATTGTCACCAGCAGCTCAAGATTTTTATTATTAGGTGTAAGTTGGTTGTCAGGGGAGCTTTTCTGCCCCCAACTGTTCCAACATGTAGCTCAGAAATTACCTTCCCATCTTCTGTTGTGTAGTTACCCATGACCCAAACCCTGTGGTGAGTGAGGCTAATGTGATTCTCTGACTGAATCCTGTAATCACTCCTGGATTAAAACTGGTGGGATTAGTCTCAACCTAACAATGTGGATTGACAATGAAAGAGAGGCAATGCCCTAAAAAAAAAAAAGCTGATGCCTGATCCGAAGGAGAATGTGCTGACGAAGCTAAATATCAAACGTCCAAGAGAAGAGGAGATCCTGAAAGTTTTCTTGAGCCCCTCGCCAGGGAACAAGCACAGGCTTGCCCTTAGAGGGGCAGGAAACAGAAGCAGTGATGGAAGCTGTGATGGTAGTGAGTGTTGTGATTAGCTGAACAGGTAGAGCAACAAGCTCTTTGAAAATTTAAACTGCAGTGGATCATGTCTTGGGCCTGCAAAGTATGTAGCAGTGGAAATAATAGTCTAGGATAGGCATGGCCAACATATGGCCCCTGGGCCGAATGCGGCCCGTGTAATGAGTTTATGCGGCCCGGGGTTAAATTTTTAATATTCTCCTCACGACACACTGTGGAAATGAAATAAGTGGTACTTTTAAATTGTTATACATAAACTACGATATCTAACCATTGTACAACAATGAAAGTTAAAATCTCAGCTACTCAGAAGCGGAAGCATCTTTGATTATTGGAAATCGAGATATTTAAGATGATAGTGATACGCAGAAAAGAATTCCGTGTGTGACTAATCTAGGGTTAACTTCCAATAATTGGTCGAATGGATTCACGATACTTCTTTATTTTTTAAAAAAATTCCATTATAAAGATTTACAACTTTTGTTCTCGTCTTTTATTAGCAATTGAATAATGGAAAATATGGAAATTTAAAAAAACTTGCCAAGGAATATTTAGTAATCTTCAACTCAACTTATACTTGTGAACAACTTATACTTTTTCTTTAATGAATCTAAATAAAAGTACAACAAGATCAAGATTGAATGATTTACATTTGGAGGCTGTGTTAAGAATAGCTACTACAAGTATAGAGCCAGATACTAAAAAAAATAATAGGTGATGTGAAGCACCTTAACACGTCACATTAGTTTTTTTGTTAATTTGTTGTACTAAATTACTTACATTTATTCATAAACAAATTACATAATAAAATTTTGTTTATTTAAATGAATTATTTTTGTATTTAACATTTTTTCATTTTAATATTTCATCCAGCCCGTGAAAAAAATTTTCTTTCTAATCTGGCCCAGGGGCAAAAACTGTTGTCCATGCCTGGTCTAGGACATGATTGGTGCAGTACCTGATCTAAGATGGTGGTTGATGAACACATGGACCTAGAAATGGAGAAATTTGAGCAGTGACTGCTAGAAGCATGAGAAAGATCTCAAATTGTAGGTTTTAAGTGTTGGACAGTTTTCTTTTTCTTTTTTCTAAATTAAATTTTTTTTCATTGATTTGAGAGAGAGAGAGAGACATCAACTTGTTCCACTCAATTGCTCCAATTAGTAGTGCACTCCTCGGTTGCCTCTCATAAAAACCCTGACCGTGTATGGAACCCACAACCTTGGCATTGGGGACAATGCTCTAGCCACTGAACCACCTGGCCAGAGCTATTAGGCAGTTTTCCTTAATAAGTCATATGATAATGACTAGGGGAATTAGAGATTGAGTATAGAGAATAAAGTCTACTATTTTGGTGAGTACATTTACCAAGATTGTGATCTGATCTTTGAAGAGATGTAAATATTTTATGAAATCCAAGGTGATGGTTTTTCACAGAGGATAGGGGTGTGGGGTAAATAAAAAAAAGTCTTCCAGGATGTCCTAATCCAAAGAAGTCAATGACTGGATGGTGCTATCGCATAGGTCGCTGTGTTAGAAATAGGAACATAGAAAATTTCTAAGAGCAGCATGAACATGAGGGTACAATTAAGCTCATGTCTGTATTTCCTCATCTGAACAATGGAGCAAGGTGTTTTTGTCTAGTTTTGGATCTGACTGGGGCTGTGTCTGGCCCACCACCAGACACTAAAAAGCATACTCTCCACTTGCTGTTTCTGTCTAATTGTCTGTTACTGCCAACGGTGGCCAAAGAGTGGACTCATAGTCTGGGCCAGCTTCCCAGTCAGTGCTCTCTTGAGACCCTCCTGATCTAAGCCATGAGTGTGAGCCAGCTGCTGTTACAAGAACCTAAATTCTGTTTTCACACTCTCCAAGACAGATGTGCAAATTGTTCTGTTAGGGTAGATTGGACACTTCAAATATAGTCATGGCCAGAAACTCACACGTAATTCCACAATAAGAAACTGCAGTTTATCTAAATAAAATTATTCTTAATTAGCAATAGACTTTAAAATGTCACTCTTTAGATTCTATAGTCATTCATTCAAAAATACTTACTGGGTAAAACGTACCAGGGATCTTTAAAAAAAATTTCATTAAGTTTAGGCCCTGGCTGGTTGGCTCAGTGGTAGAGTGTCGGCCTGGCATGCAGAAGTCCCGGGTTTGATTCCCAGCCAGGGCACACAGGAGAAGCGCCCATCTGCTTCTTCACCCCTCCCCCTCTCCTTCCTCTCTGTCTCTCTCTTCCCCTTCCCACAGCAAGGCTCATTTGAGCAAAGATGGCCCGGGCTCTGGGGATGGCTCCTCGGCCTCTGCCCCAGGCGCTAGAGTGGCTCTGGTCACAACAGAGCGACCCCACCCCACCCCGGGAGGGGCAGAGCATCACCCCCTGGTGGGCAGAGCGTTGCCCCCTGGTGGGCGTGCCGGGTGGATCCCGGTCGGGCGCATGCGGGAGTCTGTCTGACTGTCTCTCCCCGTTTCCAGCTTCAGAAAAATACAAAAAAAAAAAAAATGTATTAAGTTTATTGGGGTGACATTGATTAATACAATGATATAGGTTTCAAGTGCACAATTCTGCAATACATCAACTGTATATTATATTGTGTGTTCACCACCCCAAGTCAATTCTCCTTCCATCACTATTTATCCCCCTATACTCTCTTCTACCTCCTCCTACCCACCTTTCCCTCTTGTAATCACCATTCTGTTGTTTGTGTCTATGAGCTTTTTTCTTTGCTCAATCCCTTCACCTTTTTCACCAGCTCCCCCAAACACCATCCCCTCTGACAACAGTCAGTCTATGAGTCTGTCTCTATTTTACTTGTTAGTTTATTTCATTAGATTCTACATACAAGTGAAACCATATGGTACTTGTCTTTCTCTGGCTTATTTCATTTAGCATAATAATATTCAGGTCCACTCTAGCTGTTGCAAAAGGTAAGATTTGCTTCTTTCTTATGGTTGAGTAGTATTCCATTGTGTAAATGTACCATAGCTTTTTTATCCACTCATCTACTGATGAGCACTTGGGCTGCTTCCAAATCTTGACTATTGTAAATAGTGTTTCAGGTTTCTTCAAATAAATTCCCAGAGGTAGAATTGTTGGATCGTAAGGCAGCTCCATTTTTCGAGGTAACTCCATATTGTTTTCCACAGTGACTGCACCAATTTTCATTCCCACCACCAGTGCACAAATGGTTCCCTTTTCTCCACACCCTCACCAACACTTGTTGTTTGTTGGTTTATTGATGATAGATGTTCTGACAGGTGTGAGGTGACATTTTATTGTGGTTTTAATTTGCATTTCTCTGATAATTAGTGACATTGAGAATCTTTTCATGTCTTTTAGACATCTGTTCATCTTCTTTGGAGAAGTGTCTATTCAGGTCCTTTGCCCATTTTTTAATTAAATTGTTTGGGCCCTGGCCAGTTGGCTCAGTGGTAGAGCATCAGCCCAGCATGTGGAGGTCCCGGGTTCAATGTCCAGTCAGGGTACACAGAAGCGACCATCTGCTTCTCCATCGCTCCCCCCATTTTCTCTCTCTCTCTATCTCTCTCTCTCTCTCTTTCTCTTCCTTTTCTGTAGCCATGGCTCAAATGGTTCAAACAAACGTTGGCCCAGGGCACTGAGGATGGCTTCATGGCTGCCGCGGACGAGCACGGCTCCAAATAATGGTGCGGAATTGAGGAAAAACACTTGTCAGAACAAAACCGATGGGACCGGGAGGACTCCTCAAACTGCCTGGCAGCATCTGAGTGCCTCACAGCCCCAGTTCGCTTTATTATATAGACCTATGCAAATCAAGGACCCCGATACAAAGTTGCACTTCAAAGGCTAAGACAGGAACTCTCCCAAGGCAAAAACAGGATACATTAGTGAAATTTACAAACATCTGAAACAAACAAAGAGTCAGAGGAAGGGCATGTATATTGCTTCCTGCAACCCAAGGAAGGAAGTAGAGTGGGTGCAAATACTCAGCATCAAAGCCAAATATGGAGATGGAGGGGGGAGAACTTAGCCTTTTGCTAAGCCTCAAATGTACAATGGCCCCTTGCCATTAACAGTCCACAACATATCCCCCTTTTCTTTTTTATTTTTATTTTGTGAGCTGAGATTTGCACTTATCTGATTTCCTAGTTTCCCAGATTCTAATTTGGAGACAGATGGAAAAAATACAGAACAAACACAAAATTAGTATAGCCAATGCTAACAGATACCCAAAACAAGTATACCAATACATCACAGTGATCAAAGCCTTTAAGCAAACTCTTTAAGCTAATACAACAAGAATCTATAAAAGAGTAATGTCCTTAACATGTTCACCAAGTCCAAGTTGACACCAACACCATTCCAAATCTCTGCAAATGCAACCCAACCCCAGTTCAGTCCATCAAAAACTGTCACAGGAGCAGGAGTCCAGGAAAAGTCCACATTCAGGAGAAGTCCACATGGCACTGGAATTGCCGTCACACTTCCACACTCTGCAGTTAGCGTCAAAGTCCCAATGACCGCTGCTCCCAGCTGGCAATGACCCAGGTAGACTGGAAAAGCCATCTGCAGCACGCATGAAGACGGAGCTTCCGTTTTCTTTAAACTGGAAAGATGAACCCAGGGGTCCTATACTGGAGCTTTACAGTCATGGGGTGGTGAGGAGAACCTTGGGATACACTAAGCTGGGTGGCAGAGGTAAATTTGTAAGTTGGCAAAAAAGGAAAAAAGGAGCTCTGAATTAGGAGTAGGCCCTAGCCTAAAATATGAGTGGGGCATTGAGGCAGAAGGAATAAAGGAAAGACTATATATTAATCAAAGCAGCAGAAAACAGGACTATCAATACCCACAGCAGAGATCTTCGAGGGAAGAATAAAAAACCTGAATATTCAGGCAAGACAGTTAAGTGGCCCTTGTGTAAATGAGACCAGTCTACTGGCTACTTGGAAGAAATACCCCAGGCTCGTCCACAGTGTCGTAGATGGGGCCAATGGCCCTGGGCACCTTTTAGCCTTCAGTGGCAAATCCCAGTATTCTGGGCAAGGTTAGGTCACAGGTGGCTGGAGCAGGGCTGGAAGAGCCTGAACCCTCCCTTAGAGGAGCGAGGGGGAAGCCTACCTTCCAGTGTGTCCCTTCTTCCTCACAGCAAAGGCATGTAAGCCTGGCAGGCTTTGGCTCAAATGACCATCCTTTCCACTATTGAAGCAGGGCCCTGATGAAGTACCAGTTGGAGCGTTGGAGCCTTTGAGGGCGTATGTCAAGAGCTAGTATTTTACCTGATCTCCTTTGGGCTTTTTCTGGCCTCTTGGTATCTTAAAAGCCATGCTCAGAAGATCTCGCTGAGGGGCTTGAGGGTCCCTATCTGCCTATATATCTGGAGCTATTCGGAAAAGAACAAAACAGTGTTATTAGCTGGAATCAAATAAAAATTTTAAAAAAGGGGTAGTAGTTTGCAGGACAAAAATTTTGGCATCTCTTGTACATCAGCATTCAAAATAAACTGTTTGAAGTAAAAAGCATAACAGGGTAGACCTGCAGGAGCTCCAGGACATGACCCCCCCCCCTTTCTTATTATTTACAATTGAATCACACTTTATAATACTTTGACTTCAAATATTGCAAGAAATTCTTAATTTTGTTAATTTTCAACAAAAACAGAGTAAAAGCACCTCCAAACAACATTCCCACACTTATCAAAACACCCCCTTAACATTAATTAACAGGCACTTTAGAGAGTACATATCAAAACTGAAAAATCCCATTGTGATCTTCATTATTCTTCTACAGCAAAAAAATCTTTACACTTTTATTATGTAAATCTATGCTGCTTCAAGCCTTTCACTTGCAGCCTGGAGCAGCCTGGCCAAACCAGCAAGTTTTTTGGATCCAAAATGAGTGCGCTTTACTTATTCCCAACAAAATCATATCCATGTAGGGGAATGAAATTATCCCCATTTTGTTTTCAATACTACAGCCGGCACTTCCAAAACTATTATCATCATTACTTTTCATGTAAGGACTTAATTCAGGCCTTATAAACAAAAACACTTAGATATTAAACAAAGACTTCACATACAATCACACAAATCAAGAGTGAAACCCAGGGTTTTAGAGATTAAACTATGGCCTGCTTGATCTTAAGTAGGGCTACCTTAATAGGAATGTAATAAGGATATATACTAAACAGAGATCTCTCTTGAAAAATCTCAAGATGGCCGTATGAGATCTCTATTCAGCAATACCCAAATCAGGCCCCCCTTTCACCCTCTTTTCAAGCAATGGAGCAGGAAAATAAAATGATCTAAAACATTTTTAAAAATAGATAATAATAATTGAGAAAGGGAAGAGAGCATAGTAAAATAAGCCTCATACAATTGCTCTTGTGAAGTGAGTCTCTCATCTAGAATCATGGTGTCTCACCAGTCGTTCAGGGATCCACCAAGGAGCTTCAGCAGACCTAGGAAAAACACACATATCCTCGGCCCCATAAGAAAACAGGGTCTGGCCCTTGCCAGATTCCTGTGAGTGGGACCCTCCATTGCACTTCAGGGAAGGCTTTCCTTGTAGGGTTCCAGAGTCTCTCTGCTGCTGAATGACCCTATACATCAGTATTCAAAAAATTTAAAGTAAAAAGAGCATGACAAAGATTTGCAGGAGTTTCCTAATACTTAAGTTTATATTTGGCTTCTAACTCTGAACACACCTCACAATGCACTAGCCAAATCAGTAAGACTTAAGGATCTACATTCTATTTAAATTTAAATGAGTGCTCCTTACAAGTTCTAAAAACATTTTATTTTTTCTAAATATTAGAGCCAGCATTTCTAAATAATTTTTGCATGTAAAATCAAACTTAATTCGGACCTTAAAACAGACACATTTTGACAACATTAAACAAAGACTAAACAGAGACAAGAATTAGATGAACCAGACAAACTAGAGAGAAACCTGGGATTTCAGAGCACATCCAGATTAGAAAGATGCCTGCCTGATATTAGTCAGGATATTTTCTGACAGAGGGACTGAAGGATGTGACTAAACAAAATCTCCCCGAGAAAATTTGCTCTCGGCAGCTGCTGGGATATTTTCCATAGTCAGATCCAACACAGGTCCCCTGCCTCAACCTCCACGCAAAGAACAAGAAAGAAACAAAATGATAGTTCAGAAGACCTCAGTCAAAACATTAAAGAAAATCAGCCCATGACAGAAAAAGCTGAAATTTTCCTAATACCTGAGTCTCCTATCCATTCTCAAATTCTATAGTTGCTGTAACCGGTGGCTCAGGTTGACTATGCTGAGATTTTTCTCCTACCTCAACAGCCCCTTCATGAAAGTCCAACTTCCACAGTAAATAATCACCCCCGGAGAGACAAGCACAAGCAATCGCCTTCCAGTCATTTGGGGGAAGAGCCTTTGCCCTAATAGTATCTAATAAACCAAGTGAAAAAGGGGCAGTAGGCCCATACTGAACACAAGCAAGTTTAAGCTCTTTCAGAGTTTTAAAAGGTACAGGTTCATGTTCTCGCACTAGTCTCCCCATATCACCCTGTATTTCTACAACAGGAAAATGGGTAAAGCCATCATTTACTGTTTCCCCTACATTTCAAGCCTGGTAATCAGCCTGATAAGGGAACGGAGGAGCAGAGGGTTGAATGTAGGAAGGAACTGAGGGCAGCGGAGGCCCCACAGCTAAGGCAGTCATAGCCACGGATTTTTCATCCCCCCTGTCATCCTCAGACTCCAAGTTATCCTTGTATTCACATACCTCTGTTTCCAGCTCACCCTGATAATCTTCAGACAACGATTTGTCTTCATATGGAAACATTTTTACAAAAAGGTCCCTTATTTTTGACCCTATCTGTCCCATAATCTTTTACTCCCAACTACACTTTCCCCAAAAACTTTCTTTACTCACTGTGCGCACTTCACTTTGGGGAGTTCCGTCACCTTCCTTCAGTTTTAGTTTCCTCGTACTCATACTCAAGTCCCTGTTCGGGCGCCACTTGCCGCGGACCAGCGCGGCTCCAAATAATGGTGCGGAATTGAGGAAACACACTTGTCAGAACAAAACCAATGGGACCGGGAGGACTCCTCAAACTGCCTGGCAGCATCTGAGTGCCTCACAGCCCCAGTTCGCTTTATTATATGGACCTATGCAAATCAAGGTCCCTGATACAAAGTTGCACATCAAAGGCTAAGACAGGAACTCTCCCAAGGCAAAAACAGGATACATTAGTGAAATTTACAAACATCTGAAACAAACAAAGAGTCAGAGGAAGGGCATGTATATTGCTTTCTGCAACCCAAGGAAGGAAGTAGAGTGGGTGCAAATACTCAGCATCAAAGCCAAATATGGAGATGGAGGGGGGAGAACTTAGCCTTTTGCTAAGCCTCAAATGTACAATGGCCCCTTGCCATTAACAGTCCACAACACATGGCCTCAGCTTCAGGCACTAAAATAGTTCATTGCGAAGCAACAAACCAATGGCCCCAGGTGGGCAGAGCATCACCGGTCAGGGGCTTGCCGGGTGGATCCTGGTCGAGGTGCATCTGGGAGTCTGTCTCTGCTCCCCCACCTCTCAAAAAAAAAAAAAAAGAATTGTGTTTTGATGTTCAGTTTTTTAAGTTCCATGTAAATTTTGGATATTAAGCTCTTATCAGATATATTGGTGAATATGTTCTCCCATTCAAGTGGTTGTTTTTTCATTTTGTGGATGGTTCCCTTTGCTGTGCAGAAACTTTTTAGTCTGATATAGTCAGATTTGTTTATTTTTTTCTTTTGTTTCCTTTGCCTGAGGTAATATATCAGAAAAAAATATTGCTATAAGAAATATCCAAGATTTTTCATGTGTGTGTGTGTGGTGTGTGTATGTGTGTGTGTGAGACAGAGACAGAGGGAGACAGAAAGAGAGACAGATAGACAGGAAGGGAGAGAGATGAGGAGCATCGATCATTAGTTTTTTGTTGCAACACCTTAGTTGTCATTGATTGCCTTCTCATATGTGACTTGACGGGGCGGTGGGGGGGGGGGTGCTACAGCAGACCAAGTGACCCCTTGCTCAAGCTGGTGAGCTTTGCTCAAACCAGATGAGCCCACACTCAAGCCAGCAAACTCGGGGTCTCGAACCTAGGTCCTCCACAGCCCAGTCCAACGCTCTATCTACTGTGCCATCACCTGGTCAGGAGAAATATCCAAGACTTTAATGCCTATATTTTCTTCCTGGATTTTTATGGCTTCTAGTCTAATATTTAAGTCTTTAATCCATTTTTAATTTATTCTTGTGTATGATATAAGAAGATGGTCCCGTTTCATTTTTTCACATGTATCTGTCCAATTTTCCCAACACCATTTATTAAGTAGACTATCTTTATCGCATTGTTTGTTCTCTTTCGTCAAATACTAATTGACTATAAAGGTGTGGGTTTATTTCTGGGTTCTCTATTCTGTTCCATTGATCTGTATGTCTGTTCTTATGCCAGCACCAAGCTGTTTTGATTGCTATAGCCTTGCACTTCAGTTTGATATCAGGTAGTATGATTCCTCCAACTTCGTTCTTTTTTAATGTCACTGTTGCTATTTAAGGTCTTTGGTGGTTCTATATAAATTTTTGAAATAGTTGTTCTATATCTTTGAAATATGCCTTTGGTATCTTGATAGGAATTAAGTTGAATCTATAGATTGCTTTGAGTAGCATGGACATTTTAATGATGTTAACTCTTCCTATCCATGAACACAGCATATGCTTCTACTTATCTGTATTTTCTTCAATTTCTTTTGTCAGTGTCTTATAATTTTTCAAGTACAGGTCTTTAATGTGCTTGGTTAAATTTGTTCATGGATATTTTATCTTTTGAGGCAATTGTAAATGAAATTTTTTTCTTAGTTTCTTTTTCTGATAGTTCATTTTTGGTGTATAAAAACAGGAAGCTTTTTAAGGTGCTGGAAATTTTTCTTGAATAAACAGATAGAAATTGTTGCCCTCGTCCAGCTCACATTCTATATAGTAAGGTAAGACAAACATTAACCAAAATAAGTCAAATCTATAGTATGGAAGGAAATGTCATAATGTGTGAGATTTGCTTTAAAATATACCATAGCCCTTGCCGGGTACCTCAGTTGGTGAGAGCATTGTTGCAATATGCCGAGGTTGTGGGTTTGATCCCTACTGAGGGCACACACAAGAATCAACCAGTGAAATCATAAATTAGGGGAACGACAAATCAGTGTCTCTATTGCCCTCTTCCTCCCCCTTTCTTTTCCTCTAAAATCAATAAATGAAATCAATCAATCAAACAATCAGTCAATAATAAATACACCAGAAATAAAAGCAGTGGGGATATAGGGTAACTAAGATTGGTAAACTATTGACAATTATTGAAGCTTAGTGATGGAAGATGGAGGTTTGTTATAATATTCATATACACACAGACACAATTGTCTATAATAAATGCTTTATAGAAAAGTAAAGCAGAATAGAAGAATAAGCATTAGTTGGGGTAAATTACAAACAGAGTAGTCTGGAGAGGCCTGCTGAGAGGTGATATCTAAGTAAAGATCATACAGATAGGCTTACACATTTACTCACAATACTCAGATGTATAATGACAATGAAGTCTTTTCATTTTCTATAATTTATCTGACTTTCCTTGTGAGCCCCTATCCTTTTAGGGAGCAAGAAACAAAAGAATCTTAATTTAATTCAACCTAGGAAAACTTCAACCTAATCTACTTGTTGCCTCAAAGGTGTAGGATGGGATGCACTCATGAGGCTATGTGGATACACAAATATCTGTGCTAAATACAACCTTATCAGTTTTAAATATAAAACCCAAGTATTTCCCTAGTCTACGTTTATCACTTTTATGTTCTCATATTTCTTGCACAACTCTCCTCTCCTTTAGACCTACAATTGCTACCTAGTTTTTCCTCGAGGTGACACTAATTAGAACAGTGATGGGCAATCTTTTGAGATTGGTGTGTCAAAATTCGCCAAAAAACCGAGCATAACTCAGATGGTGTGTCACTTTGAGAAAAAAACCCCATAATTTTGTGATATTTATAGTTTAAATAACAAAAATATATAATTGTAATATATAATTGTATTTAATAAACCAAAAACTAATTATTTAACTTACCTGCTTAGTGACTTCTTTGTTCATCTGTCAGTCGGTTTCTTTTGTTGGTCTTCATATTATTTAACTTGTGTGGAGCGCCATGAACTAAGATAAGTGAGGGGAGGGGGAATTCTTTAACTAACCTGCCTATTAGTGACTTTTTTGTTGCTGAATTTCATTGGCTAAATCTTCAATTGAAGGTTGGTATTTTGTACACTTCAAGCCCAAGCAAGCGCTACTAACTTCATCTGTCAATCTGTTTCTTTTGTTGGTTTTGATATTATTTAACGCTGAGAATAAGGTCTCACAAAAGTACGTAGAGGGAAAAATTGTGAGTGAAGCCATTGCTATATTTTTCAAGGTGCTAAGTATCTGGTAATCATTCCAGGCACTCCAAATTTCCTGTTTGTAGTGGCACTCCTCTTGATTCTCCAAGTGGCACCTTTCCAGATTCTCAAGTTTTGACCTCAAGTCGACAAACACCTGAGCCCAGATGCTGTCTTGATATTCTGCAAGTTGCATCTTATGTAAATTAAGATGGCTGCTGCTATTTCTAATGGTAGGAAATGTCACCCGTAGAACAGGCCCTCGCCTCTCCCAGCCTCCCCCTCACTTATCTCAGTAATTACGGTCAATTAGAAATCCACGACACCCCAGAAAGTAGATTGGATGATGGTTGCTGTGGTTATGTGGTTGCTGGTAATGGCGATCACAAGGCCTCCAGATATGTGTCCCCCATGGCATTCCGCTGCTCCCTGCTCTGCCGGCCGGAAGTGAGGTCAAAGATCCCCTAGCGGCCTAACCAGAAGTCCCAGAACTAGACGCTCTGTGCCGGAGTTCTGTTGTTTTGGCCTACAGACCTCCCGCACAGAGTGTCTACACTACAGCAAATGTTTTATCCTCGGCTACTGCACCTGGCCGTGCAGGAGCCGAGGATAAAATGTCCTTCTCAGCATGCAGCCCCATACTTCTCTGGTATGCGGCCACATGCGGCCACGTGTCATCAAAATTGGCTACGGATGTCAGTGCTGACACGTGTGTCATTGGTTTGCCATCATGGAACTAGAACCTAGGTTGCTCTACCACTTTTAACAATTACTTCATTTCCTTCTTTTCTTTCTTTCTCCTTTTCCTTTTTTTCTTTTTCTTATCTTCAATTCTTTCTTTCTTTTCTTTTCTTTCTTTCTTTCTTTTTTTTTTTTTTTTGAGAGAGAGGTAGGGAGAAAGAGACAGAGAAACAAGAACATTGAGCTACGCTGCATGTGCCCTGACCCAGGAATCAAACCAGCAACCTCTGTGCTTCAGGATGACACTCCAACCAACTAAGCTATCTGGTCTGGGCTTCCTTATTTTTTTTCTTAAAAGAACAAAAGGTATCTTGGGATTCCATTGCTCAGGCCATCAGGGGTGGAGCCTCCACAGTGTTTCATCAGTTAAAGCCTGTCCTTTCGGTTAGACTCCAATTGTGGTTTTAGCTCATCCTACACTTATCGTCAGAAGAATGTAAACATTCTGCACTAGCCTTATTCTTATCTATTTTTCATAGTGTCTTGGTGACCTGAATTCAGTGACTTGATACAGTCTGCTTTTTGTAACCTATATTAATATAACTTCACTTATCCAAAAAAAGTTATTTTCCCCCTGATCAGTTCTACTCAACACCAAGAATTTCAATCCTCAGATCCTTCAATTCTCTCCCCAAGCACTGCCCTCAACCCCTGCCCCTCCCCCTCCAGAAGCCGACTTAACCTCTCTTCTTTTTTCTGTTCCATTGAATCCTCCTTTTTAAAAAAACCTAAGCTAGTTTTTCTTAACTTTGATCGCAGTTCAGTGTTGTAAATAGTGTCCTAAAAGTAAATAAATTTGTAGCGGATACAGTATATCACAATTCATTGCAAGTAATAAGAGTAAGCTTTTTTATATGAAACTTTTGTTTCAGCTATAACATATATATTGAATATTATATACACATCTAGGTCATAACACAATATTTCCTATTGTGGTTACTAGTACTTTGAAAGCCTTGCTTTCTGGCTTAGCTTTTGATATGTTAAATGCAAGTAAAAAGAGTTTGAGAAAACCTTTTCACTCTCTAGGTTTTGCAAGACAATTATCTTCTTAGAGAGGTCAGGAAAGTCAGCTTTTGAGTCTAAAGCTTATCAATGTTTTTTTCTAGGATGGCTTCTTTTGTGTAATAGCCTCTGGGCTCCTTTTGTGTAATAAGCCTCAAACCCAGGGGAAAAGAAGACTGCAAAGAAGCACTAAGTTGTCACAGTATAATTTTATAAAATATCACCCTATTAAACATGCCAGTTATGAGTATTGGTGTTGGGCAGATAAGTTTGTAAACTGCAATTTTTATGTTCACTTTCTTAAAGATGGTGCTGCCCACGTAAATGGCCATTGTCTAGGTGATAATATTAATTACCTTCATGCTTGGGAAGGGGCTCGGTTATGCTAATGTGTGCTGGAAGAGGAATTGTCTGTGGAAAGGTTTTAAAAGGAGGAGCTAGGAGGCCATTTTGGAGAGAGGAGGAGACCAGTGGTTCCAGGGGAGAGAGGCCATGTGGTTGGAGGAGAGGAGGCAGCCAAAATGGAAGCATGCAGAGGGGACTGAGTGAGGCTTGGATACTAGGAAAAAAACAAAGAAAGTCAGTGGTTTTGGGAGCCCTAAATGGAAAAGAAAGTGTTTTTCTACTGTGTGTATTTTCTCACCTGCCGGTTGTGAGCAGGAATAAAGGATGGGCTACCAGTTCTTGGCTCTGTTGTTTCATTACCATTTGCCCGAATCAAATGCAAACTTGCAAGAGCCAGGCGGCTGTGATGGTGGCCGTGGCTACTGGCCCTACACTTGGGCTTCCATATGGATAAGCAGTTGTTTAAGTAAGAAAGGCAGTTGTCTTATGACCCAGGATGTGTTTGAGGAGATGATGCAGTGATAGTTTGTCGATCCTTTGGACAGCTCTGAGAATAAATGCTGGCACTTGCAGGACAAGCAATTTCTTTTCAACAAACTAATTCAGCCAGGTGTTTATAAGTATTGTAATCAGCATTCCCCTCCCTCATCTCTGGATTCAACAGATGCATTTATCCCACTAGAGTATAAGAATTTTTGTTGACTGCTAAATCATCTGTAGCCAGAACAGCATCTAACATATCATGTGTACTCCAAAAATATTTGTTGAAAAATTGCTGATTTAAAGTGTATTTTTGCATGTATCTTTAAGAAAAGTATGTTCTTAGAATCAACAATTAGCAGCAAAATGTCCATTATCCCCACATAGTGATTGGATGTTAAGCTGCCTAGGCTGTAGACTTTTGAGCATGAGAAAGATGATGGTAAAGACATTACCTACAGAGGTCTAGGATAGAGAGAGCTAAGTCAGAATCCCAAGATTCAAGGTTCAAGAGGTAGAATGAATGCTAAGTTTAGGAAGTATATGAAATAAAATGAGGACTCAGTATATGTATAATGGGCTCAGAACTGTTTCTGCAAATACTATTGGGTTGTTTCTTTTATAGGCTTACAGGTAAGTGGCACATGGTGAGTTAGATGGATTAAAAGGTGTAAGGTTAAAAGAGAAAATGGGAGGATGATTAAATAAATAAAATTAGATAGATATCTAGGTTTGGGGACAAAGACAGAAAGAGAGAGAGAAGTGTGAGCACTTGAATAAAGCAGAGGAAAAAATAGATTTTAGACATATTTCTGGTAAGAATTTTCAAGATTTGATGACTAATTGTTAGTGTGGTATGGAAGAAGATGAACAATTATCAAGGTAGTTTACTTTGGAGAACTGGGAAGATAGTGATTGTATTAAAAAAAGATGGAAACTCCATAGGGGAATAGCTTTGTTATCTCATATACTCATTACCTTTATGAGTCAGTTTGAACACATGCATTCGAAGAGTTTGTAGAAAACTCAAGTTAAAAGGCTTTTGGAAATAGTTATCTAGATCTCAGATAGGAGGTTAAAGATTTAGGGGTCCAGCCCTGGCCAGTCAGGTAGCTCAGTTGGTTAGAGAGGCATACCGATACACCAAGGCTGTGGGTTTGATCCTTGCTCAGGGCACATATAAGAATCAACCAATGAATGCTTAAACAAGTAGATAACAACAAATCAAAGTTTCTTTCTCTAAAATCAATTTAAATTTTTTTTTAATTTATGATTTTATTTGCGTGTAAGTGCTAATTTCAAAGGAAATCATACAGAGCAAAGAGAGTAAAGGAAGAAAAGATGAGGTAATTTAAAGGTTAGGGGTAAATGGAAGATAATCCAGTAAAAGAAATACAGGTAAAATAGGGCCAGTGGCATTTAAGAAAATGAATGTGATATCTAGGACTCATTTTCTTGTTTTTTCCCCCACCATTATGCCACATGTGAGAGTCAAAATTAATCAGCTCATTCAAATTTCCTTCTTTCTCTTCCCTATGTTCACATACACATGTATGTTTACTGTCCCAGGTTGGGATCCTAGAAACAGACTCTGAGATTCTGAGATCTACATATAGGAGGCACACTGGGGTGGTGGTGACTCTTGGGAACAAGACCTGTGAAGAGGTAAGAAAAGCAGGATTGACAGAGGGAGATGAAGTTGTAACAGAGGCCTCCATTGACCTCCTGGAGCTCTGAAGCTTTTTGGAGAAGTTCTGAATTACAACAAGGGACCAAGCCTTTGTATCCCCATATTGACAGAGGAAGTGTGAATTTAATGCAATAACTTCTTTAGATCAAAATCAATTTTCAAAAAAGAATGTAGCTATGTACAGTTAGCAGCCAGCACAGTAGGGAGACGTAGCATGAGTATCTCAGTCCTAAAGGGATGGAATCTAGGTGTCCCAGCACAGCACCGGGACAGATTACCATTTATATTTTACAGCAGGGTGCGTGTGTGGTGTGTTTAGGGATTCTCTGATTGTAAGTGTATTATAAAAAATGATTAGCGATGAGAGTACTATTCTGGTGATATAACAAATATGTTGGTAAACAAACTGACTGCACCTACTGCCATTGTTGAATCTCTGAGTAAGAACAATTTTCCTACTCATACCCCAGAGGCAAAGCAGCCTAGGCCTGAATGAGAAAACCACATGTGGTCGAGGGAGCTCATCTCTTCCTCAAGAGAAGCAGTCAATAAAAATGTCTCTCCTATGCTTTTTTAAAATTTACTTATTTTATCAATATTTTATTTTAGAGAGAAGGAAGGGAGAGAAACAGAAACATTGATCTGTTTCTGTATGTGCCCTGACCAGGGATCAAACTGTCAATCTCTGCATATCAGGATGATGCTCTAATCAACCAACCTACCAGGCCCGGGCTTCTCCTATGCTTTTGATCTTTACAGTTTCCTCATATTGCAGTGTTGTCATGGCTACTATGTTATGTTATTTAGAACTATTTAAATAATAACAAATATACTTTTTTGCCAGAATTTTTCAAAGCCTATCAAAGTCTTGCTAAGGATAATTTTAATAGACATAGATATCATGATAATATACTATTAGTAATATACTATAAGTAAAGATCATCCAAACAATACTAGATAGTATAAAACAAATCTAGCCTGACCTGTGGTGGCGCAGTGGATAAAGCGTCGACCTGGAAATGCTAAGGTCGCCGGTTCGAAACCCTGGGCTTGCCTGGTCGGGGCACATGTGGGAGTTGATGCTTCCAGCTCCTCCCCCCTTTCTCTCTCTCTCTCTCTCTCTCTCTCTGTCTCTCCCTCTCCTCTCTAAAATGAATAAATAAAAAAAATTTAAAAAAAAAATCTAAAAATTTTATATTTTAAAAAAATATTTTTCTCAGCCTGACCGGTGGTGACACAGTGGATAAAACGCTGACCTGGGACACCGAGGACCTAGGTTCAAAACCATAAGGTCACCAGCTTGAGCATGGCTCATCCAGCTTGAGCACAGGGTTGCCTGCTTGAGCATGGGATCATCGATATGACCCATGGTCTCTGGTTTGAGCCCAAAGGTTGCTGACTTGAGCAAGGGACAACTGGCATGGCTGGAGCCCCCCGGTCAAGGCACATATGAGAAAGCAATCAATGAGCAACTAAGGCAATGTAACTGCGAGATGATGCTTCTCATCTTCTCTCTCCCTTCCTGTCTGTCTCTCTCAAAAAAAAAAAAAAAAAAAAAAAAGAAAGAAAGAAAGAAAAAAGTTCCTAGGTCATTCTGTTTGTAAAGAATTCATATAATACAAATTAATAATTTTTATAATAAGTAATTATTATTACATAATTCTGAGGGGATAAGCCTGACCTTATTCAAGTCTAAATTTCTTCAGATCTCTTCTGGATCCAGTACAAAGTTCATAACTACTTTCCATTTTATAGACACATATTAAAGAAATTGGCCCTGGCTGGTTGGCTCAGTGAATAGAGTGTCTGCCCTGCATATGGACATCCCAGGTTTGATTCCCAGTCAGGGCACACAGGAGAAGCAACACCTCCCTCTCCCCTTTTTCTCTCTCTTCCACTCCCACAGCCAGTGGCTGAATTATCAATAGTTTGAGTGTCAGCCCTAGGTGCTGAGGATAGCTTGGTTGATTCAAGTATTGATCCCAGACAGCGGTTGCTGGATGGAGCTGGTTGCGGTGCATATGGGGCTCTGTCTCACTATCTCCCCTCCTCTCACTGAAAGAAGGAAAGAAAGAGAAAAAGAAAGAAAGAAAGAAGAAAGAAAGAAAGAAAGAAAGAAAGAAAGAAAGAAAGAAAGAAAGAAAGAAAGAAAGAAAGAAAGAAAGAAAGAAAGAAAAGAAAAGAGAGGAAGGAAGGAAGGAAGGAAGGAAGGAAGGAAGGAAGGAAGGAAGGAAGGAAGGAAGGAAGGAAGGAAGGAAGGAAGGAAAGGAGGGAGGGAGGGAGGGAGGGAGGGAGGAAGGGAGGGAGGGAGGGAGGAAATGGTTAAATGGAGGTGGGCATAGTAAGGACAAAATTAAACATACTCTGCTCTCAGGTGGCTAGGTAGAATTGGATACATCACATAAGTGCTTTAGGCTTTTCTTGCCTATGAAACGAGGTGGTTAGATTAGACAATTACTAAGTACCCTTCATGTTCTAATGCAGTGGTCCCCAACCTTTTTTGGGCCACGGACCGGTTTAATGTCAAAAAATATTTTCACGGACCGGCCTTTAGGGTGGGACGGATAAATGTATCACGTGACCAAGACAAGCGTCAAGAGTGAGTCTTAGATGGATGTAACAGAGGGAATCTGGTCATTTTTTAAAAATAAAATATTGTTCAGACTTAAATATAAATAAAACAGAAATAATGTAAGTTATTTATTCTTTCTCTGCAGACCGGGATCAAATGGCCCATGGACCAATACTGGTCCGCAGCCTGGGGGTTGGGGACCACTGTTCGAATGGATATATCAGAAGTTGATTCATCAGAGATGATTTTAAGTAGTATATAACACGTTACTGAAAAAGAGCCTTTAAAGCAGAATTTTAAGATTTTGTCTCTGAAATATATGTAGACTATAGAATTTTTGGAAGTAGTCTATGACTACCTTCTCCTATTAATTACATGATGAAGATAAGAAATAAACCCAATACAATGCAGGGGTTTGTTTTGTTTTGTTTTGCTTTTTTGAGAGAGAGGAAGAAAGGGAGAGAAAGGGGAAGGGAGAGAAAGAGAAAGAGAAGCATCAATTCATTGTTCCACTTAGTTGTGCCATTGATTTCTTCTCACATGCGCCCTGACTGGGGTCAAACCTGCATCGTTGGGGTTGAGCTGGCATCCTCGGGCCCCAGCCAGAGACCCCGGGCTGGAGTCTGTGACCCTAGGATCAAACCAGCTACCTTGGAGCTATAGGACTACGTTCTATCCACTGTGCAAATGGCCAGGGCCAAACTGGTTTTGTTTAAAACTAACAGAAAATTCCTGCTACTTCTCCCAACAAATATCATTTACTCAGAAAGGAGGATATATATTAAAATACTATATTCATGTGAGTTTGATCAAACATTATAAATTTTACAATTAATGAGAAAGTCCATGGCTGTCATTGCATTAAGAAATGTACTCAAGGAAATAATATGCAACATATTAGACATCATGAATTTAAATAATTACATGTAATACTGATAAAACATAAAAACATTTTTAAATGCCATAAAGGAGAGGTATCTAGTCACTATTTTGCCTCTGAAAAGCAGCAAGGAAATTTCTGTTATATAAATGTTTGCCAAAATCTCAAAGTTCAAGGATATATCCCAAATATCTTTGTCTCTGTACAACTACTAATGTTATTAGGTATTTGATTTAAACTTTCATTGTTTATATCATTTTTATTGTTTTATCTCTTTTACTGTTTAATGCTGAGTACCATAAATCAGCATTTAAAAATTGCAACATGAATTCCCTTACTTCTGTATTCAAAATATAAGTATTTAATTTATTCAACTTCTTTTAAAATTAAGGTATAATTCACATAGCATAAAATTCACCCTTTAAAAGTATACAGTTCACTGGGTTTTAGCAAAGTCACAAGGGATGACTATTTATTAAATGCCTACTATGTGCAAGGTTTCTGTTCCATTTGATGTTCATATGACAGAAGTTAGAGTATTCAAATTACAACATGACATTCCTTATCTGTGCCATATAAACCAGGCAATGTTGAAATAATACTTGACCAGAGGTGAATTTAGCCAATGAGGAAAATGCATATGCTTCCAGAGTTAAAGACAGTGCAGAGTACAGAGTCAAGAATAGTTTCCCCTTTGGCATAACTTGGGGCTTGCTCATGAACTTAGATTAAACCTCTGATATCTGTTATACAAATGTGGAATGGTTTGTCACCAGGTAGAACTGGATCACAGAATTTTAGAGATGGGAGGTGCCTTGGGGGGGGGCAATGTATATATATATATATACATACACACACACACACACACACACACACACATATATACTATTTTTTTAGAGAGAGATCCTCTATGTCTTTTATCTCCACTGTACAAATCAAGGAACCTAAGACCAGAGAGTTAATAACTAACTCAAAGTCACAAACTTGGAGCAAAGTTTTCAGATTCTCACTAGCGCTTGTTCCTCTGTAACCGTTTCCCAGCTATATTTCTTAGGGACCGAGGATTCTTGGAGGAGCCTACATAAGTATGGGATGATGGAAGGGTGGTTTAGTGGAAGACCCTCTGCCTCCCTCCCTAACTTCAACTCTACCATCTTTACTTTTACTTCTTTCATTTCATAAGATTCAAACAAGCTTTTGTTTTGTTTAAAGATAGCTTCAGTGCTAAAAAATAAATACACTAAAAAAAATTGGAAATTGCTACTAAACTACTTCATATTATCTAGAGGAGGTATGTGCCTATTGCTTCACACACCGTTTATTTATTGAATTTATTAGGATGAAGCTGATTAATAAAATTATATAGGTTTCAGGTGTACAATTCTGTAATACATAGTCCTTATACTATTATATTGTGTAGTTTCTCTCCAAGTTAAGTCTCCTTCTATCACCATTTATCGCCCCTTAACCCTCTTCTACCTCACCTGCTCTCTGTCCCCCTTCCCCTCTGGTAATCACGATACTATTGTCTGAGTTTTTTTCTTTGCTTAATCCCTTCACCTTTTTCACCCAGCCTCCCAACTCTATCCTCTGTGACAGCTGTCAGTCACTACATACATAGTTTAAATATTCTGTCTAGAAAACTGTTTAACACCAGCTACACACTTAACAGGTTTCTTAGTAAAAGGTACAGGTTTTAGGAACTATTCCTTTTTCATGTTAGTATAATTTTTTTTTTTTAAATATTGTGTATATTTAAAAGACCAAAAAAGAAAGCATTTATGTGCTGACCTCAAATTCAGGCACCAAAATTACAGAAAAAAAACAACTTATACATGAGTAGATGATTGTTATTAACTGAATGCAAGTCTATCTACAACTGAAAAACATATTTCTCACTATAGTTTCTATAATATTAATATAAATTGAAAAAAGAGTAGCATCTTCCCTAAAATACTTCCATTTTAAAAATAGAATACTTATAAAGGATTTAAAGTCAAATTATGCCTAAAGGAATAATAAAGATGCTTTGCTGATGGTCTACTCAAATACATCTTCTAGTACTAGTATATTACCACTAGTAGTATAGTATTTGTTTCATTGGGGGACAGGCCTTTGAGGAATACTCAGCATCTTGAGGGCCCAATAGGTTTATTAAGTGTTACCAAAATGCATTTGAGTAAAAAGAGTGAGGTGCAGAATTACTAGATCCAAGCTCTTTGAAAGTCTTTTCAATAAATTCACTTCTGTAGAACTTTGATACTTTCTTGGGTCAACTATTACATTAGTTTTCTAGGGCTGCCATAAAACGTACCACAGACTGGGTGGCTCAAACAGCAAGACATTTATTTCCTCAGAGTTCTGTGATGCTAGCCGCCGAGGATCAAGGTCTCAGCAGGGTTTTCTTCTGAAACTTCTCGCCTTTCTTGGCTTATCAGTGGCTGTCTTCTCTCTGAGTCTTCACCTGGTCTTCCCTCTGTAGCTGTTTTCAAATTTCTTCTTATAAAGGTGCCAGTCATATTCCATTAGAACTCACCCTAATGACCTCATTTTCATCTCTTTAAAGACCCGGTCTCCAAATACAGTCATGTTCTGAAGTGTTGCAGGTCAGAACTTCAACGTGGGAATTTGGGGTAGACTCAATTCAGATCACAACACTTACCATGCAGCAATTAATGCTGCTGGTAAATGTTCTACAAGCAGCAGCTCTTAAAAATAAAAAAACACCCGAATTCTAGCAGTTGCTTATTTTTGTGGTAAAAATTCTTCCATCACAGCTCACTTCGAGTTACCAATGTGATTCCTCTGAATGCAGAGTTGGGAAAAGATATGCAACAGAACACCATTTTATAGTAGTTATAGCATAGAAATACACAAAGATGTAAAGAACCTCAGGAGCGCAGATCAGGAGTCAGCAAACTTTGTTGTATAGGACCTGGTAATAAATACTGTTTGCTCAACTCTGTGTTAGCAAGAAAGTGACCACAGATACACACACACACACACACACACACACACACACACACACATACAGATGAGTATGCCTATGTTCCAATAAAACTCCAGTTTGCAGGCCCTGGCCAGTTGGCTCAGTGGTAGAGCGTCGGCCTGGCGTGCAGGAGTCCTGGGTTCGATTCCCGACCAGGACACACAGGAGAAGTGCCCATCTGCTTCTCCACCCCTCCCCCTCTCCTTCCTCTCTGTCTCTCTCTTACCCTCCCGCAGCCGAGGCTCCATTGGAGCAAAGATGGCCCGGGCGCTGGGGATGGCTCCTTAGCCTCTGCCCCAGGCGCTAGAGTGGCTCTGGTCGCAACAGAGTGATGCCCCGGAGGGGCAGAGCATTGCCCCCTGGTGGGCAGAGCGTCGCCCCCTGGTGGGCGTGCCGGGTGGATCCCGGTCGGGCGCATGCGGGAGTCTGACTGTCTCTCCCCGTTTCCAACTTCAGGAAGAAAAAAAAAGAAAAAACAAAAAAACCCTCCAGTTCGCAGTTGGCCTCTGCCTATTGATAAGGAACCGAGGAGATCTAGTGTTTTAGTTGCTTCTTCAGCAGGTTTCAAGCAGCCCTCCATGTTTCAGCCTTCCTCCCCATTCCCGGAACAAGTTCTTCCGTTACTGGATGCTGGGCACCCTTGGATCTTCTCAGACTAGATCACTAGACAAGTGTACTACTTAGATGTCCCTTTAGGATAGAACTTGCCCATTTGGCTGCAATGAGTGATATTAAGCTAAATGCCTCCATCTGTAGCATTTTCAAGATCTGCTATAGCTAGTGGTGGGATTCAGCCGGTTCGCACCGGTTCAGCAGGACCAATACCTATCGGTAAACCGGTTGTTAAAATGGCACTTGTAATCAGGGTTCTAAGGTGGGTGCCTGGGCTACCACCCAATGTGGTAATCAGAAATTTACATTCCTTACTCTTTTTTAACGTTCATCTGCACAACAGCATATTCTAAGCGCCCTTAGTGATGTTCATTCTGTCCATAGGTGAAAAGAATTGCAAGTGAGGATGCCAATCAAGAAGCAATACAGAAATATCTTAAATAACAGTTTTATTGTTTTTGTCATTAATATTTTAAAAACTTTTTCTTATAATATGTAGTTTTGTGTATCTCTTTTATTATACTTATTTAAGTATTAAATGCAAAAAATAATAAACAACCTTTTGGTATATCCCTTTTTTATACTTAAAACGGTCATTAGGGCAGAGAAGCAGTTGTGAAATTACTTGAATCCCACCTCTGGCTATAGCATTCCAGCTGAGGCAGCCTCTTCACTAGCAGCTGTCTACCAATGACCGAGCATGGAGATGGCACTAGGGCTGAGCCATTTCTGCTTAATGTAGGATTTCCCCAAGGGCAATACTTGCTCCAGAGCTCTACACTGTGTGGCTAAGCTATTATTATCAGATCTATGCCACATCTGAAGCTTTCCCTTCCCAATCTTGCTTTCTCCTTTTATCTTTTTTCCAGAAGACTTCTTGTACTCCTAATTTCATGTCATCGTCTGTTTCTTGGAACAGTGACAGAGTCAGTAAAAGGAGTAGTCTGAGAAAGCAGATGGTAAAATGTGGTTTGGGGAACTAGATCAATTCTGTCCCACTTCATCTAAACTGTTAATGAACTTCTCACCACATGGTATTTGGTGCATGGATAATCCTTGATAGAATGAGGTGACCTGGTTACTAAAACTTTCACCATTTGTGACATGGGAGAGTATTCTGATGCAGAGGGACGTCCGGCTGAGGCAAAAACGCAGGCGATTCAAAAGTGTGTCTAGCCTGACCTGTGGTGGCGCAGTGGATAAAGCATCCACCCGGATGGAATGTTAAGGTCACTGATTCAAAACCCTGGGCTTGCCTGGTCAAAGACATATGGGAGTTGATGCTTCCTGCTCCTTCCCCTCTTCTCTTTCTCTCTCTCCCCCCTCTCTAAAGTGAATAGATAAATAAATCCAAAAAGAAAAAAATAAGAAAGAAAGTGTGTCTATGTGGACACACAATGGATACAAACTATTATAAAGTTGCATTGCGGCCTATAGAAGGTTATTGAAAACCTGTAAGCAGTTAACAAGTGAAAACTCACCGTGTAAGCCAGATAGCTTCTTTAGGAGCTTTCAAAGACTAACTCCTGTCCTGGGGGAGAAAAAAATGTTTGAACACCAAACTCAGAACTTAATCATCAAGAAGCTTAAGGAGCATTTGAGATAATGTCATCAGTTTGGCTCAAATAAACTCTTATAAAAAATTTTTAAAAAGATAGTTTAGAAACTTCAATGTTGGAAAACTTGGGATCCTGACACAAGGGATGGGGACTGCTGTGTGCATGCCCCTTTATATTTTGACTTCCAAGATTCCTCTGAACACTCAGAGCCTGCAGAGGTAGCTCAGCTGGTTAGAGCATCATCCCAATATGCCAAGGTTGTGGATTCTATCTCCAGTCAGGGCACATATAAGAAACAACCAATGAATGTATAAATAAGTGGAACAATAAATCAATGTTTTTCTCTCTCTCTCTCCTCTCTCTAAAAACAAATAAATATAATAAGAACAAATATAAAAAAGTAAATAAAAATGAAAAATAAAAATAAAAGCTAGTACAGCAGAAAGCCACTGCTCTTAATAAGGCAACAGAGCACTTTTTCAGAAACTTACCACACCTCCAGTTAAATCACAGCATAATCCACATGGGGTTGTCCCAGGCCTAATCTGTATGTAGCCCAGTGAAGCTCCAAGAATTAGTCAGCATATACTGTCAGGAAATAAGGGAGTATTTGGGACTAGATTTTGAGGGTGCTTGTTTGATACAGTTAGACTTGGATAAGGGTGAACTTACTGATTCGGAAGCATTCTTAGGATATGAGATTGAACACCCTATCCTGGCACACTGCCTTAGGATGGTACAAACTTCCAGTTAGAATGGTTCCTAGAGAAAGTAATGGCCTATGCTGAGATGTTGAAATGCCTGAACTGCCATGGCATATAGTGAGGATGGGATTAAAAATCTCAGGGAAGTGCATGGGCTAGAGTAGGTATATTATGTAATTCCAGAGCCCACAGGGAGGATTATATTTCATGAGAGGAGCCAGAGTATACAATACACCAGGCACCAGGACCATCAGGAGTGCCCTGGTGAGTGAGACATCAGCCTATGAAGTAAAGTATTATAACAACTCACTTCTGAAGGCTGAAGCTCATTGTAGGAGAAGCTGTTATAGAGCTTAGTTTATTGACGGCAATGGGAATGATGGGGCCCAGAAGAACATGAGATCCAGGAGGCAGAACTGAATGACAGAATTTAGGGGGAGAATTTGTCATAACTGGCAAATCAGAGTGACAGCTAAGGGAGATCAACCTCCAAAGAGCTGTGGAGATATTTATGGGATCCGTTGTCCTTGGTGGAAAAATACATAGACAGGCAACGGTAATAAATACATTGTAATCAAAGAAGGCAAGAGTAGATGAGACTGAGGGAAGTTACGACAATAAAAAAGTGTCATGATCCCTTGCCCCAGTGCCCAGATCTGAGCCAGTTTCAGACCCAAAACCTGTTGACTAGGGATAGTCAGGTTTTATAGGAAAGGACCCCCAACATTATGATAAGTTTACATTATAATAATTCTTCTAGTCCTTCCCCAAAAGGATGTACACTGAATTCTGAGTTAATTATACTAATTTCCAGACATTTTAGGAAAAATTGGGCACAGAGTCTGAGTTTACATTGAAACATTGAGTGTCATCTTGGCCTCCCCAGTTAAGCGTAGAATACATAGTCCTGGCCAAATCCTGGTTCACAGCAACTACACTGGGTTCATGGAAACAGCTAATAGTCATTTCCTCAGTCTCTGAAGGTTACAATTGAGATTGACATATTAATACTTTGCAGTTGGAGTAATCTTCACACTGGACTTTAGCCCATGAAGTAAGAGCTGTTATACTGGGAAAGTTGAAATAAAAGTCTTAGAAACTGATACCCAGCCTACTTCAGACAAAATAAACCAAAAGCAATATATCATATTTTTGGGTGGGAATGGAGATTATTGTCACTCTTATGAATCACAAGGATGGCTGGGTGGTGATCTGTCATGGTTAGTTTTGTGTCAACTCAACCAATTAACCCAGTACCCAGATATTTGGTTAAACATTCTGGGTGTGTCAGTGAGGGTGTTTCTGTATGAGATTAACATTTGAATGGTGGACTGAGCAGGCTATCCTCTCCACAGTGGGTGGGCTTCATCCAATCTGTTGAAGGCTTGAACAGAACAAAAAGGCTGAGTAAGGAAGAATTTGCCCTCTCTTCCTGACTGTCTTTGAGGTGGGACAGCAGTTTTCTCCTGCCTTCAGACTCAGACTTGACTGAGACTTAAACCATCAGCTCTTCTTGTTCTCGGGTCTTTGGACTAGGGTGAAACTATACCATTGTTTCTCCTGGTTCTTTAGCTTGCCAACTACAGGTCTTGGGACTTCTCAGTCTCCATAATTGCATGAGCCAATTCCTTTTTTCTTTTCTTTTCTTTTTTTTTTTTTTTTTTTGTGTGTGTGTGTGTGTGTGTGTGTGTATTTTTCTGAAGCTGGAAATGGGGAGAGACAGTCAGACAGACTCCCGCATGCGTCCGACCGGGATCCACCCGGCACGCCCACCAAGGGCAACGCTCTGCCCACCAGGGGGCGATGCTCTGCCCCTCTGGGGTGTCACTCTGCCGCTACCAGAGCCACTCTAGCGCCTGGGGCAGAGGCCAAGGAGCCATCCCTAGCGCCCGGGCCATCTTTGCTCCAATGAAGCCTTGGCTGCGGGAGGGGAAGAGAGAGACAGAGAGGAAGGAGGGGGGGGGGGGAGAAGCAAATGGGCGCTTCTCCTATGTGCCCTGGCCGGGAATCGAACCGGGTCCCCCGCACGCCAGGCCGATGCTCTACCGCTGAGCCAACCGGCCAGGGCCGAGCCAATTCCTTAAAATAAATTTCTCTTTATATATCCTATTGGTTTGATCTCTGAAGAATCCAGCTAATACAAGGTTCCTATCATATCACATTTTAATTTACCTGTCTGCTTCATGCAAAAAAAAACGTGGACAAATCCTGGAGAATAAGCATAAACTTCTGCAAGCTTAACTAAATAAGAGCCCTGACTGAACATGCCAGACTTGACCTGTCTCTTTTCTAAAGAATATTAATATGGTTCAGTTACACAGGAAACTGAACACAGAACTTTCTGGATGTTTATGCTATTTTTCTTTTTTCTCTCTTTTTATAGTTGTCTCAACACACATTATCTGAATATTTTAGCCAGTCTTTCAGTTTCTCAAAAGCATTTCACAACATTTTCATAGAAACTGTTTACTTTCTTAGTTCATCAGTTCACATATTTTTTTTAATTACATAATTGTAATAACAAGTACAACTAGCATTAACAGATTTAAGAATGCATAATTATTGCAAATGTACACTTCAACTTATAGGAGCAGAAATGTAGGTTGTACTAGAGTAGCTTACCACCTGTAAGCATTTAGAGATTCAACACGCCAATGACCACAATGTGTTTTACATATGGAACGGAGAGTTGGTTATTCATTCCGATGAGTTATTGTGAACCTAACATGAAGTAGAGCTCAGTTATGAGTGTGTTTATGCTCACAAAGGACATGATGCTCTTCTCCTTCTCCCTGGTCCCAAATGTGTGTACTGGGGGGTAAAGAGGGTTGGGTATTTTATTTCTACTCTTTTCAACATTTTACAGATCTGATTGTACCATTTGCCTGGCAGCAAACCACCATCAGTCCCCAATACCTTAATTTCAAATAAAACCTCCTTAAGAGTGATGTGTAAGACCTTTCACCAGCTCAGACACCTTATCATACCAGTACAGTTCCATTTCATGCCATTTCCCCCAACTAGACCTCCTGTCAGGCCAAACCAGAAAAGATGGCTCATTTTCACTTACCCGTAACTTCGCCACTCAGTATAGAATGAATTTTCCCTTCTTTGTAGGATGACAACATAATTTATTGACCAAACTGATTCACATATGAGTGTGAAAGGGGACACTAACCAGATGGGACAATGGGAAAACAGATGCAAACTGGGGTAGTACTATGCAAACAGGCCCATGATCACCCTCCTCATTACAGGCCTACTGGTTTCCTCATTTCTGTGATCTCACTGCTAACACTCAGTGGACACTCCCAAAATCTTAGTTGAAATAGATTATGTATTCTATGACCTTTTCCTCTAGCTGTTTTTATTTCCTTCTCCAACCTTATTCACCACTAATACACACTAATACAAATAGAAACTTTGTGTGAATTACAAAATTTGCCCATTCTTCTCAGCAGCAAATTCCAGACTACACAGTGAGTAGACACAGGGTGGATGTCAGCTACCACTTTCCCATTTACCTGAGCATTTTCGTGTAATGAAAAAATTACTGAATGTGTCTCCAATTATTTATAATGTATAAAAATTAAGTGGTTGTGGAAGATACTGAAACACTAAAATATTTATATATATGAGATGACATTTGAAACCTGGATGAGAAAAACTGCAAAGTGAATTCGTAATAAGAGGGGATTATCAAACATTTATCTGGAATTTTATGCGGAGTGAACATGAGAATACTGTGAAAGTCTATTTGGGAGTAATAAATTCACTTCACATTGAAATAGGGAAATATTTTACAAGTGGAACATAGGGCCATAATATCACTAGGCACAGCATACTATCAATATCAATCAAGAGAAAGAAAAACATATTCTTACCACTCAAAAACATACTATGAAAGTCATATGTATAAAATGTTCATTTCAAGAAACAAGTATTTACAAACGAGCATTCAGTACCTTTTTGGCCATTCATTACCTTTGTAGCATACAATATACATTTAAAGATATTAACCATTAGGTACTGAAAAAACTTCAAACTTCTTATCCTTTAAGACCCTGCCTTTCCTTCTCTAGAACACCAAATGTTTTCATTTTCATTTTAATTTTTTTAAGTGAGAGGAGGGGAAATAGTGAGACAGACTCCGGCATGCACCCCAACTAGGACACACCTGACAACCCCTATCTGGGACTGATGCTGGAATCAACAAGCTATCCTCTGAGCCTGAGGCCAACGCTTGGACCAAACAAGCCACTGGCTACTGGAGGGGAAGAGGGAGGGGAATAGAAGCAGATAGTCATTTTTCATATGTGCCCTGATCGAACCTGGCATCAAACCTGGGATGTCTGCACTCAGGACTGATGCTTTATCCACTGAGCCAACCTGCCAGGGCCAAATGTTTTCATTTTTAAGTTTCTTGTATTAAAATAGTAATTCAAGAAATATTTTAAAAATTGACTCAATTTTAAATTCTAAACTTCATTAGGTTCTTTTGAAAAAGTCTAAATAATTAAAGTGCATGGTTAAGCAAATCAAGTAGCTTTAATATGCTGACAATAAAGAACAATAGGCTGTGCCTCCTCTCCCTTCTCTCCATCTCTGGTCCTTGTTTCCCAGGAGCAAACACATTTCAGCTACTTAAAGTCATTTGTTCTGCAAGCAAGCTTCATTTTTCTAAAAAGCATGTATTAATAGCTCAGAAAATATTTGATTTTTGTTAAAAGTAGGATTTGTCAGTTAGTATGCCTCAACTTCTAGTAATCCCAATCTCAGCTGGTATAAGAAATATGAAATTTCTTGATTTCCACAGCAGGAAAGCCACAGTTTATGATGAACCTGAGTCAGCTTCATTCAGTGGCCCTAGACCTATTTCACTTTAGTTCTCTCCGTTCTTTTCTCCCTTGTGCAATGGCCCCAACCTTACCCCGCTCTCCTGTGGGGGTAAACAGGCTGTAACAGTTCCTGGTTCCACACACACACCCAACATCCAGAGGAAGAAATAGGCTTGTTCTCTGATCTTTCACATTAAAATAAGAAAAACTTTCTGAATTGCTTGGCAAACCTTTTAGATCTCTTTACTGTAACCTGGGGAATATGCTCATTCCTGAACCACCCCCTATAGGGAATACCAAAAATTTGGCTTCGACTTGCCCAACCATAAATTTATTAGAGTGGCAAAGGGACTGAATTACACTAATCATTTGTGGTTACTCAGGCTGACCTCTAAAGCTGGACTGCCCGGCCACGATGCCATGGGGGAAGATGGAATGGATGTTGGCCACTGTGGGCACTTGGCACTTACACAGCACTGTCATCTGGACTGCTCCATAGAATCACATCACCATATTTATTTAAATCAGTTAACGCTTAACTTCATGATGACCATGGAAAAGATGACAATGGGATACTATGATTTCATTCCCTTTCTGTAGAACTTTTAGGCTTTACTTGTAATTTTTAATTGTGTTTTAAAATCTCCTACAAAATTTACTTTTAACATATTCTTAAATTTTCCAATTCTTTTATTATATTGGTTTATGAGGGAGTTTATTTTCTAGCAGGGTAAAAGACAATGGACAAGTGCCATACGTGAAATGAGGTAACTGTAAATCATGATCATTTCTGTGAAGAAAATGAACAAGGTAACTAGAAAAAGTACTAACTGAGGAAGGCCTCTTTAGAGCACACTGCTTAGAAGGCTCCTCTGAGGAAGTGACATTTGGTCTGAGATCTGAAGGATGACGAACAGGCTGTGTGAGAAGAACTGAGAGAAGCAGTCCAAGCCTAGAGACCACGAGAGCAAAAGCCTGCAAGTGGAAAAGACTTTGTCTGGCTTAAGGACAGAAAAGAGGCTGTAAGGCCAGTGGCTACCACCATTGTGGCCATGCAGGTTCTCATTGAATTCAGTAGACGGTAAGGGAACTGTGGAGCCAGAAAATGATGGGCCATTCCATTTATTCAAGTCTCATAATGGTGAACGAGCAAACAGGCAGGGAAGACCACTTTCCTTTCTCCCAGGCCTCCCAAGCCCCTAAGCACTCCAGACTCACCAGATTCACTCTCCAGATTCATCGGACTCACAGACCCCCAACAGCCTCAGCACTCCCCAGCAAAAACAGGCCTGGAGTAAATACCCCTTCTCTGGCAAACAATCACCCCTCCCCACGGAGGCAGGCAATCTGCAATTTGCAATCTGCAATTTGCAATCTGCCGCCCTGAGGGCTAGCACCGGCAGCCTTTTACAAACCACAGGGTGCTGCCCACGCCAATGCAAAATACAAGCAAGCAAACCTAAACACACTTCACAAACTTGGTTGCCCAACAGAGGCCACTGTGTCTGAAACAGTGAGTAGGGGGAGAATGATGAGGGTGAGATTTTGGAAAGCTAGACTGAAGTGGGATCATGCAGGCTCTTGGAAGACCATGGAAAGGAGGTTTGATTTTCTACGAAAGGGTGTTAAACAATGGAGCAAAATAACTTGCTTTATGTTTTTAGATTTATTTTTTCTTTTTAAATTTTTTATTTATTCATTTTAGAGGAGTGAGGGAGAGACAGAGAGAGAAAGAGAGGAGAAACAGAGAGAGAGAAGAAGGGGAGGAGCTGGAAACATCAACTCCCATATGTGCCTTGACCAGGCAAGCCCAGGGTTTCGAACTGGCGACCTCAGCATTTCCAGGTCGACGCTTTATCCACTGCCCACCACAGGCCAGGCCTCGATTTTATTTATTTATTTATTTATTTATTTATTTATTTATTTATTTATTTTTGTATTTTTCTGAAGCTGGAAACAGGGAGAGACAGTCAGACAGACTCCCGCATGCGCCCGACCAGGATCCACCTGGCATGCCCACCAGGGGCAATGCTCTGCCCACCAGGGGGTGATGCTCTGCCCCTCCGGGGCATCACTCTGCCGCGACCAGAGCCACTCTAGCGCCTGGGGCAGAGGCCAAGGAGCCATCCCCAGCGCCCGGGCCATCTTTGCTCCAATGGAGCCTTGGCTGCGGGAGGGGAAGAGAGAGACAGAGAGGAAGGAGGGTGTGGGGGGTGGAGAAGCAAATGGGCGCTTCTCCTATGTGCCCTGGCCGGGAATCGAACCCGGGTCCCCCGCACACCAGGCCGACGCTCTACCGCTGAGCCAACCGGCCAGGGCCTAGATTTTATTTATTGATGTGAAAGAGAGAGAGAGAGAGAGAGGAGGAGGAGGAGTGGGAAGCATCCACTCATAGTTGCTTCCCACATGCACCTTGACAGGGCAAGTTTCGAACTGGTGACCTTAACATTCCAGGTTGATGCTTTATTCACTGCACCACCACAAATCAGGCTATTTTATGGTTTTAAAGACCCATCTGTTTGTTGTTGTTGTTGAGAGTAGATTCTGGGTTGGGAGAAATAGGACAGGAATGAAAATATAAACACCAGGCAGGATACTATTGCCACTCTTTTCTTTGTAGTTATTCTCCTAGACTATACTTTGGCTTATAAAGATGTTTTTAAAAAAATGAGTTTGTAAATACTTTTGAAAATGCATCATCAGCTTTATTTTTTAAGGTATCATTTAAAATTAGATGTTTTTTTGTTTGTTTTCTTTTTTTCCTTTTTATTTTATTTATTCATTTTAGAAAGGAGAGAGAGAAAGAAACAGAGAGAGAGAGAAGGGGGAGGAGCAGGAAGCATCAACTCCCATATGTGCCTTGACCAGGCAAGCCCAGAGGTTTCAAACCGGCGACCTCAGCATTTCCAGGTCGACGCTTTATCCACTGCGCCACCACAGGTCAGGCCTAGATGTTAATTAAATGATGAAGACCCACAGGACATATCAAACTTAGACAAAGTACTTTCACTTATTTCCCCTTCTCTTCAAGTATGTCTTTTTGTCTTGGCTAATTATTTTAGATGAATCATATAGGCTCACCTACCATCTCCTCTGTAAATTTTATTAGTGACATAAATGGACAGTTTCATATAACTTTTACTTATATTTCTCTAATTAAAGTTATATTAAGTAGCCAGAGGGGGGTAAATAGGTGATCTACAATAACAAGTAATATTAGTAATTCATAAAATCATACTGATGTAAAAATTTTCAAAAATAAAGCATTTGTGCCTTATTATAAGTCTCCAAATAACTTCAAATCTCAGGTTAAAAATTAAAATCTATGGAGAATTTTAAATATGAAACAAGACAGAGAAGCTTCTAAGTAAGTGGCCATTCTTACTTCAATATAAACGTTGGCATAAATAAATTAATAAATAATTAATGAGTGCTCATTCTACTGAAGTCCCCTTAGATTTCTCACAGAAACAATATAAACATACTTTGTCCTTAAGGCATTTGTTCTTGCTCTTCCTCCTACACAAACGCCCTTGCCAAATATTTACAAGTCTCTCTTCTTCACTTTATTCAGTTGTAGGCTCATGTATCCATTACCTTATCTGAGAAGCTATCTGTGACCTTGTTTAAAATACCACCCCCATCACACTCCAATACCACTCAGTATATATATCAGTATATATATTTTTTTTCTTCATTGCACTTACCACTATCATATATAACACATTTATTTTCTGGCTTCCCTTACAGGAATATACAGCTAGTGATCGACTTACGACCACAATTGGTTCCGACAGACCAGTCGTAACATGATTTAGTCATAAGTTGAGTAGGCTATATGTACAGTACTGTGAAATGATGTTATAAAAATATTTATGTCATATTTTATCATAATTTTCTTTCATTATTGTTATATATCATAATTTTCTTTGTTCATTTTATGCCATTTGTATCATCTCTACACCATTTTGTTTCTTATTTTTACATTCGTCAGGTTTAGGTAAAACACTGCATTACCAGTACAACTGGTTTAATATTTGCAAAGACAATTTCCTCTTGGTAGACATCTTGGGAGGGGTTTGATAAAAAATATCCAAGACACAAAACACAAATTGCTGTACCGAGTCTGGGATAACAGTTGAAATGGTGCACGTGGAGATGGTAGTGCTACCGGAAGCTGGTCTGCACTGTCCTATGCCCAGCTGGGCAACACTTGCGCTGCCAGACGCGGAGCAGTCGTGGCTAGCGATTGTGGTCGTAAAGTTGAATGGTCATAAGTTGTATAGGTCGTAAGTTGATCAATATTTGTACTAGTATTCATTTTCCACATAGCAGCTAGAACAATCTTGTAGAAAGTAAATCAAATTATGCTACTCATTGGTATATAAACCTTCAAAGGCATCCTTGTGTGTTTGGAGTTAAATCCCACCCAAATGCTTCCCATACCACACAGGGCTCTGGGTCAAAGGAGATTTCTTAGCTGTCTCTTCAGTCTAACATCAACTCAACCTCTCACTATCCTTCAGCTGCACTTGCCTATAGCTCATCACAGGTAACAAACCTTTCTTACCTTAGGGGTCTCCGCTCTAGTTTCCTTTCTGTTCTCCCCATTATTTTTCCTACAGCAGGCTCTACCTCACTTCTCCAGTTACAGACCAAAGCTTTCTCTGACCATCCTTCTGCTCTTTCCATTTAATGCTTTTTCTTTACACTCTGATATTACCCTATCTTTCCTTTCCAGAACCCCTCCCAATTTGTAACCTTACTTCCTTATTCAGCTTTCTTTTCTCCCTCTCTCAAACTAGAATGTCGACTCCAAGTGAGAAAAATCCTTGTCCATCTTAACACTATTTTTCATGTACCTACCTAGCCTGGTAGGCATATAAAGAGTATCTAAAAAATGCTTGAACCAATTCTTCAATCTAGACTAAATATAAATTTAACTAGCTCAACTAAAGCACATATTGTACCCAGCAGGAGTGGGATAGTAGATAACAAGCCCCAGAAACTATATAAGGCATGAGTTAACTAGTTGCCCTCTTTCTAGACAGTTATTAGAAAATCTGGTTGCATCCAATTTATATTCTCTTTTACAGAGTCCTCCAGAGCCACTCCTGACAAGGGACATTAAGGTTCTTCACTTGGGGAAAGGGTACCCTCTTCTGGCTAGTGCAGATTCTTTCAAACCCAAGAATGGGAAGTCACTGATTCAAAAAAAGAAATGTACCCCCATGTTTACAGCAGCATTGTTCACAATAGCCAAGATCTGGAAACGGCCCAAATGTTCATCAGTGGATGAGTAGATTAAAAAGCTGTGGTACATATATACTATGTAATACTTTGGGGCCATAGTATTTGCAACAACCTGGATGGACCTGGAAACTATTATGTTAAGTGAAATAAGCCAGGCAGAGAAAAAAAATACCATATGACCTCACTCATTTGAGGAACCCAAGGAACAATGTGAACTGAGGCACAGAATTAAACCTGAAGGGAAGGGGGGAGGGAGCTGATGGAAGAGGGGCAAGGGAGAAGTTGAAGGGAATAAGGGGGAGAGGGGATGCATTTGGGGAGACACTATAATCTATATAAACACAATAAAAAGAAAAAAGAGTGGGAAGTGCTTGAGGGGATGAGATAGTTTGTGGTCTGGGTCTACTTTGGGGTTTTAGAGCATGCAACTGCTCTACATGGAGGGTCGTCTGCCAGTTTATTTTTAGGGAGATATCTTTTGTATATAGCTAATGCTAAAGACCTTTGTGGGTCGAGCTTTTCCTTAAGTTCTCAATTCTTCTGGACTTTGGTTTCTTAGCAACAGCTGGGACTCAACCTATCATTGTTCTCTCTGCTTTAGCCTCAAAGCAAATGAGAAAAAGTAGGCACGGCAGCTTGCAGTTTGCCCTTTAGTAATACTCCCAGGCACATAGTGCATTCCAATCCTTATAGCTATTGATACACAATGTGATGGATCATCACAATTTTATGAGGCATAGAATGGGATGGGAAATAGAAAATGTTTTCAAGGTTACTGATGAATTGGAGTTCCTTTATATCATTTACTCCTCCTTGAGAGTCCTATTCCTAAAATTTCACTTTCTGGTATTGAATATAAAAAGTCATTAGAAACAAGATGGCAAAAATAATTTTTTTTCCCAAAAAACAGTTGTTTCAGTTCAACAAGTCTCTTGAGTAATTTCTTGATCTGGTTATCTATTCTTAGACCAAAAGCAAATTGTCTTCCAATAATGTTAAATTTGCTAAATTTGGCAAAAACTGACAAATTTGTTCCAATCTACTTTCATCCAGGAACCTTCATCTGCCTCTCGTTTCTAGTGTACTTTTCAAAACTCCACATATAGTAAACCCATGCACTTGACATTTTTATATTTAGCTAACAAGTTCTTTAATGCCCTACCTCAGTGATTATATAATGTCTGAGTTCTAAGACGTTACCAGAGAAAGCCTGAATTAAAATATTCACTATTGTGTAGTGCTAATTCACATAGTAGGGTAGTTATTCTGGATTACCTGCCAAGCCACCTTGACTCAGCCAGTTTGTTACTTGCAACCCCATTCATAGTTAAACTGAAACAAACGGGTTTCCAAAGTTACAATTGGCTGAAATCCACTTAAGTCTGCTTAAGCAGAGATATGGGATTTTTTTTATAAGAATAAAGTATGATAATTATGTGACTAAAAAATAGGGAGCAGACTCAACCACTTTAAGAGCCTAGATCAGGAACTGGAAAACTTTTAGGACCCAAGGCAGCTATTGTATCTGTTTGATATGTCAACACTGCTTCACAAAAGCAGACTCTGTAGTGACACTGCCTGGGTTTTTTTGTTTGTTTGTTTTTTAACTTCTTAAGACTTTATTCATTTTAGAGAGAAAGAGAGGGAGGGAGAGAGAAAGGGAGGGAGGAGCAGGAAGCATCAATTCCCACAAGTGCCCTGACCCGGCAAGGGGACCTCAGTGTTCCCGATTGATGCTTTATCCACTGTGCCACCACAGGTCAGGCTGCCTGGGTTTCATTTTAGCTTCAGTACTTATTTATTTTAGTCAAGTTTCTCAAGTTTCCTTACCTGTAAATTAGGGATAACAGTACCAACTTCAGAGAGTTATAAAACTTAGAACCTTGAGTGATATAGTAATATGAGATTATTCTTGTCAGGCCACATAATTCCGCTTCTCCATATGCTGTTCCTAAACAAGGTAGCCCTGGCTTAATGTGTTTCCCAGAACAGATCAGCTATCTGATCAACTTGCTCAATCCCAATTTTAAACTCTCAGAACAACCTGATTGGTCCAGATAGAGTCCAGTTGTTCATCCCAGCTAAAGCCAGAAGCATTAAGTCAGCTAATACAAAAATAGCTGCTGTGACCCACACTTTAAAATCTGTAAATATTTCTCAGTGGTGGGAGATCATGGGTCAGGTTAAATTTTTTTTAAGTAGATTTTTTTCTATATTTCTCTCAACTCACTGATCCTCCTGTTCTTCTATAGTCCCAATATAAGTGACTTGCCCAATGTCATATGGCTAGTAATGGATAAAGCTGTGGTTTAAAACTAAGTCTGACTCCAAATCCAAAATTTTTCACTGAACAATGCATTAGAATTTATATTTATTGAGAACATATTGAGTAGCACTTGAGATATGACTCCAATTAGTTCAAAATTAGGTTTCCTGTTTTACCCCAATTTTTAATTTAAAAAAGGGGGTATAGTATGTATAGTGTTCACAAAATTTAAATGTTCAGTTCGATGAAGTTTTTCATCTGTATACACCAATATAACAGCCACTCAGATCAAGATATAGAATATTCGAACATTTTCATCGGCTCCTTTACACCCCTTCTAAGTCAATACCTGTGCCCAGAAAGGTAACTGCTACCCTGACTTCTATCATCATGAATTAGTTTTGTTTGTTCTTGAATTTCATATATAAATGAAATGATACAATATGAATTCTTTTGTGTCTATTTCACTCAACACAATGCCTATGAGAGTCACCCATGTCATTGCATGTGGCAGTTTATTCCTTTTCAGTGCTAATATTCCATCGAATTAAAAAAAAATGTCACTTTGTTCTAGTTTGAAGCCATAATGAATCAAACTGCTATGAACATTCATATACAAGACTTAGACATTTGCATTAATTTCTCTTAGATACATATTCAGGAAAGAAACTGCTGAATTATCGAGTAGGCTTAAATTCAGGTATAATGAATACTGCCTTACAATTTTCCAAAGTTGCTATAACCAATTTAGACCCCTGCCAGCAATAAGAGTTTCAGCTGCTCTATAATTTCTTCTAAAACAAGAAAAATAACAATCTATTGTGACAGTCATATTTCTTGTTTCTTCAAAAGTATTGGCTCTTTTGTTCCTGGTTTTAAGCAAGGTTGATTTTTGGCAAAGTAATTAGGTTGAGTTGATCCTCATTAGCACCCTTACCAAATCACAACCCCCACCCATTAAGATTTCACTAAAAATACTACCTAGCTTGACATCCTTGATAGCAGGATTTCTCAACAATGGCACTATTGTCATTTTGGGTCAGGTAACCCTCTGTTGTGGGAGACTGTCCAGTACATCGGAGGCCGGTTAGTAGTGTTCCTGGCCTCTGCCCACTGCCTGTCAGCAGCACCCACCCCCTCTTCATAGTGACATCCAAAATTGATCCTGATTTTGGCAAGTGTTCCCAGTGGGGCAAAATCTCCCCTGTACCCACTAATAGCCACTATTTTCCAAATAAGTGTCCTTACCTCTCCCTACTTCATCTAAACTAAATTCTATGAGTTAATGAAGTGTTATCATGATTTTCATAGTTTTTCAATACTAACGGTATAGTACAATCATCTTTTAAAAGGAAAAATTAAAAATATATATTTTGATTGATTTTAGAAATAGAGGAGGGAAGGAGAGAGGAAGGGAGGAAGGGAGGGAGGGAGAGAGAGAAAAAAAAAAGGGTGAGGGGAGGAGTGGGAAGCATCCACTTGGGAGTAGTTGTTTCTTGTATGTGCAATGACTGGGCAAGCCCAAGATTTTGAACTGGCGACCTCAATATTCCAGGTTGACACTTGATCCACTGTGCCATTGTTGTATCAGAACAGTGAGAAATGAACAGAAATTAAGAAGTCTTTAATTAACCGACTGTGTGGACAGCATGGAGACCTAAGTCATTCAAATTAATGTGGCTGGGAACACAGTTTGTGGCTGGCTTTTAAAGGGGAAATTACATACTGACTGAGGAATGGGGAGGAGAGGAAACATAGCAGTAAACCAAAGCAGTGAAACAAACTTTCTTACAATGTTTATCTATAGGGTTAATTCAGGGAGAAACATTCTGAGAACATCTGCAACTTTGCAAAGCTAGCTCAAGGCCACAGTCTGGGAAACCAGCCTCAAGGCCAGGAATAGGGAGTCTTTTCAGAAAGAGTAAGTTCTGCTAAAAGTCTCTTTGTTTTAGAGAAAGTAAGTTTTGCCAAAAATTATTCATGTGAGTAGCCTTTCTTTTCCACACTTCACCATCACAGGTCAGGTTAAAGGGGAAACTTTTAAAGAATGCATATGCCAAGGCCCACCTCAGAACAATGTAATGGAATCTCTTGAGGTAGGGCTTGAATGTTTTTATTGTAAAGCTCCTCAGGTAATTCTGAATTTTGTCACATTTGAGAAATACCTTAATATATTATTCTTCCTAGGAATATATGCTTTATAATAGAGTTCCATTAATGACTTTTCAAACATTAGCAGAGCATGAGGTATATATTTGGGGAGAAGAAGGCTCAAAGATATGCTAAATCACACCAATTAACTGACCAACTATAGCTCGTAACTATAAGCAGTGATATTTGCTGTTCAGTTTCTGATTGAGAAAAAGATTATATATTTTTTCCAAATCAGACTTTTAAAGTATTCATGTTCTTCATTTTTTAGATGATTAATGTGTTAATCTTTTCAGCTAATTCTTATAACTAACTCTTCTTTAACATATTCAACCTCTCTCAAAAGGGCATTTCCCATTTTTTGAAACGCCTTAAATCTTTCACCTAAACAAATAAAAATCACTTCCCCCCACCCAAAATAAAAACCAAATTCATGTTCCTGATTATCACACTCCATTCTAATCTGGCTTCTAGACCTATTATTTCAACAAAATAATTTTTGCTAAGGTAACTGATGACCATGTTACTAAATCCAGTGGATATTATTCAGGCCTTATTTCATGTGACTTCTCAACTACTCACTACTTACCACTCTTTCCTTAAAGCACTTATGCCTTTGTCCTCTCCTGCACAACACCCTTCTGACATCCCAACTCCTTATCCAGCTCATCTTCCCCCACCTAGCCAAAGACTAATCGAAAGTTTGTTACTGCACACTCCTAGGTTGTCTTCCAAGTCTACTTCATGTATGTATACTCAAGACTTTGTAATTTCTCCCTACACACTTAATGGCTTTTGATTTCAATCTAGATCTCTCTTCTCAGCTCCAAACTTTGATCCAAAAGCCTCTTGAATGACTCAAAGGCATAAAAAACTCAGGAAGTCCTACAATAAGTGTCTCCACACTTACCCATGTCCAAACTTACTACCATTTAAGTGAGTATCATCAAGTTACATTTCAGTCCATTATATATACAGCTTCCCTCCTCTTCCTAACCCTGAATCTACTGCATCAACAAGTTCTGTGAATTATTTCTTTTCTTATCTAATCTACTCTCTCCACTTCCATAACACTATTCTGGTCCATCAAAATTTTTTTTCTTTTTTGTGAGATAGGGACAGATGGACAGGGACAGATAGACAGGAAGGGAGAGATGAGAAGCATCAACTTGTTGTGGCACTTTAGCTGCTCGTTGATTGCTTTCTCATGTGCCTTGATTGGGGGGGGGGGGCTTCAGCTGATCCTGTGACACCCCCACCCCCACCCAGACCAGCAAACCTGGATTCAAGTCAGCAACTTTGGGCTTCAAGCCAGAGACCGTTGAGCTCAAGCCAGCGACCATGGGGTCACATCTAGAATCCCATGCTCAAGCCAGTAACCTCCACTCAAGCTGGTGAGCCCACACTCAAGCCAGCAACCTCGGGGCATCCAACCTGGGGCCTCAGCGGCCCGGGCCAACACTTTACCCACTGCCTGATCAGGCCATAAAGTTATTTCTAATCTTTTAGCCTCCTAATTCATTTAAGACTATTTAATCTGCTTGGATCTGCCTTTAATCTATTTTTTTTCTTGGAATTTACAGTTAGAGTAAAAATTTCCATTTTCAAATTCCTTTTACCACCCAGTTTAAAATCATTCAAAGGTTTCCCCTTGTTCCAAGAACCTACTTCTTTCCCTGGCCTTGCGACCCTGAATGGCCTGGGGCCCGCCAGTGGTCGGCAAACTCATTATCAACAGTACGACGATTGAAATTTCTTTTGAGAGCCAAATTTTTTAAACTTAAACTATATAGGTAGGTACATTCCTTATCGAGGAAGGGCCCGCACGTGGTATTTTGTGGAAGAGCTGCACTCAGGGGCCAAAGAGCCGCAGTTTGACATGGTACTTTGTGGAAGAGCCACACTCAGGGGCCAAAGAGCCGCAGTTTCGCATGGTACTTTGTGGAAGAGCCACACTCAGGGGCCAAAGAGCCGCAGTTTCGCATGGTACTTTGTGGAAGAGCCACACTCAGGGGCCAAAGAGCCGCAGTTTGCCGACCACTGGCTCTGCAGCTCCATCTTCCTCGGTTCTGTTCCAGTATCACCATGCTACTTGGAGTCTCTTATAGATAGAGAGTGACAAAGTAATATAACATCCAAACCAGGACACTTCTCAAAGTAAAAAGGTCTACCCTTGACAAAGAGGATGTAAGCTGACATCATTTCTCTGGCCCCAGAATGTTTTCCAAAGCTCTTCACTTCCCTTTCACCTAATTCATACTGGTTCTTCAATTCTCAAATCACATCACTTCTGCCCTAGATAGATAGATAGCTAGGTTAGTTAAAGCATTATCTGAAGCACAGAAGTCGCCAGTTTGATCCCCGTTAAGTGTACGTACAGGAAATCATGTCACTTCCTTCGGGAAGACTTTTTATTTCAAAATTTTCCAGTAATTTGAGAGAAAAGAGGAAGGAGAAGGAGAGAGAAGCATCATCCCGTTTCACTTAGTTTTATTTAGCTGTCTAGTCATTGATTACATATCATAGGTGCCAGAGGTCACACCCATCACCTCTAGCATTCAGGGCGTGCTTTATCCACTGAGCAATCTGGTCAGGGCCTGGGGATACTTTTCTAAGGTTCACCATTACAAATTCTCACAGCACTACATGCTTCTTTCTATCTTAGTTATAATTTTGCAGTGTGATTGTTTCCTGCACTAGACTTTAGCTATTGAAAGTGCTTGTCTTTGCCCCATTATAATACCCTCCGCCCTACCCCAGTGGAATGTCTGGTATACATTTTTTTTTCTTTAGCAAGAGAAGGGGAAGGAGGGAGACAGGAAGAAAGATCAGAAGCATCAACTCATAGTTGTGGCACTTTAGTTGTTCATTGATTGCTTTCTCATATATGCCTTGACCAGGGGACTCCAGCTGATGAGCCCACACTCAAGCCAGCAAGCTTGGGCTTCAAGTCAGCAACCATGGAGTCAGTTCCATGATCTCACGCATAAACCCTGTGCTCAAGTGGTGAGCCCACACTCAAGCCAGTGACCTCAGGGTTCTGAACCTGGGTCCTCAGCATCCCAGGCCAACACTCTATCTCCTGCGGCATTGCCTGATCAGGCTCTGGTATACAATTATTTGAACAAATGTCAATATAATGCATTCGGGACAGTCTGTAGTCAAGGAGCTCACAAAATATAAAAACAAATACTTTAGTACAATACAATGACATGCTGCACTTACAGAATACACAACTTGATGTGCTAAAAGGGAGGTGAAAAAGCTACCTGACATGTCTCGTAGGGTGTCAGTACAATTGTTTCAGGGCACTCAAGAGTTCTTGATGATTTAAACCAGTGGTTCTCAAACTTTTTGAAGTCAGGACACATTTAAAATCCTACAAATAATTGTAGGCACAATATACAAATTTCTGAGAAATGTTATAATAATTAAGTAAAATATTAAAGAAAAAATATAAAGTCCAAGCATGCTTTTATGGTAATTAAACAAAATAAATACAAAATTAAATTTATTCGGACATTAAAAAAACTTTACAGTACACTTTTTGAGTTATGCTTTTAAGAATTTGTAAAAAAGGGGTTAAAAAATAAAAAAATGACAAAAAGTTATCTTTTTATATATATAGATACATTCTTAGTAAGATTTAGTAAATTCGGCAAGTCCCGGCACGAACGTGTTTTTTCATTCTTGTGTTTATGAGAAACATGAGCCTGATGTGTCCTAGTGATTTCTTCAATGTTTGGGCATATATTTGAAAGGCACTCTCATTTCCTCATCAATACATTGAAGAATTCCTCTTTTTACTCCTGTGTTGAGGGTAGAAAATCCTAATTCACATAAATAGGATGTTGAATTATATACAATGGTCAACGCTTTTTTAGATATTACCACATATTCTTCTTTCATAGAAATCCAAAAGGCTTCGAGAGACAATTCCTTATGTTTAATCATCAATCCACAATCAGTGAATATAGCTGCCAGTTCTTCTTCTGTTAATTGTTAAACCAAAATCACTTGAAGCTTCCATAAATGGGTTTCTAATTCAATCATATTGTTCAGTGTTAAGTGATGGAAAATGCTATAAATTAAATTCTGCCTGTCAGCCTTCAAGTCCTGTTTTATTTACAATTTTTTGCTCACTTCCAGAATCAAATTCTTCAATATCATGATTCTTTTTGAGAAACTTATCCATTTTATTTGGGTGTATTTATCTAAAGTTAATGAATATAATAATGATGTGTTAACAAAAAGAGCAGTATTTCCGTAATGAAATGGTATAATACAGTAACTATATTTATTTTTATATCTAGGCACATGCTGCAAACCAGCACAGGTCCCGAGTGGGAATGGTGCGGGATTAAGAAAATACATGGCATTATGAAAATACGGGGGTCCAGATGGCCCTGTAATTGCTGCTGGCAAAAACAAAGCGTGCCCCAAAACCACATCTTGCTTTATTTATAGGGCAAAGTGAGGCCATTAGCAAATCAACATAGTATTTTAACTTTACATCAAACAAAGGATAGAAGAAACTTGCCTCCAGTCTTTCCAGGGAACATGGAGAGTAGTGTAAACAATCCAGCACCACAGCTTAACAGCCTTTTGCAACATAATCAGGCAAGTGAGGTGGGAGGTTGGGCAGACTGTCAGTTTACAGCCAATTCCCCACACCTCTGTCCCTCAAAAATCTAAACTCCAAAAACCCTGTTGGTTTGTTGGTCCCCAACAGGCACATATTTTTCTGGAATACATAGGGCACACCCTTTGAGAACCACTGATTTAAACAAACCTGTAAGAGACTGATTCATAAGCTAGATGGACTGTATCCATTTACAATGAAGAGATACCTTTTTAATGACCTAAGAAATGTGTGGCTACATGTGTCGTCTGTGAAGGAGTGGATTAAAAAGCAGTGGTACATATACACAATGGAATACTATGGGGCCATGAAAAAGGAAATATTACCTTTTGCGACAACACAGATGAACCTGGCAACTATTATGTTAAGTGAAATAAGCCAGGCAGAGAAAGAAAAATATCATATGACCTCACTCATTTGAGGAATCCAATGAACAAATGGAACTGAGGAACAGAATTGAGACAGAGGCGAGATCAAAGGGACTGGAGGAAAAGAGGACAGAGGCAACCGGGATGATAGGATGGGATAAACCTGAAGGGAAGGGGGGAGGGTGCTATGGGGAGGGGTGGAAGGAGATGTTGAGGGGAATATGGGGGAGGGGGGATGCATTCAGGGCAACACTAGAATCTATGTAAATACAATAAATTAAAATCCATAAAAAAAATACAAAAAAACCACGAAATGTGTGGATAGAGTCAAGTGTCTGCTGAGAATGATAGGAAGAGATGCTGAGGTCAAATTGTGAAAAAACAAAACAATTAAAATATTATGTATGCAAATATATGTGCTATATTTAAATACATGTATTTCAAGCAGGGGACTTTAGAAGATTTCAAATCTGAAAGCCTAGAGCAGGGGTCCCCAAACTTTTTACACAGGGGGCCAGTTCACTGTCCCTCAGACCATTGGAGGGCCGGACTATAAAAAAAAACTATGAACAAATCCCTATGCACACTGCACATATCTTATTTTAAAGTAAAAAAAAACCAAAACAGGCACAAATACAATATTTAAAATAAAGAACAAGTAAATTTAAATCAACAAACTGACCAGTATTTCAATGGGAACTATGCTCCTCTCACTGACCACCAATGAAAGAGGTGCTCCTTCTGGAAGTGTGGCGGGGGCCGGATAAATGGCCTCAGGGGGCCGCATGCGGCCCGCGGGCCGTAGTTTGGGGACCCCTGGCCTAGAGTGATTTGGAGGGAAAGATTTAAACAAAATAAGGTCTAAATATACAAAGTAGAGGGGATTAAGAACAAAAGCTGAAGACAATATAGATGAAGTAAAATAGAGAGTAATTTGAAGAAGGAATAATACAGCATTGATATAGTAATTTGATATTTAGAGGTCAGCTACGTAACATTTATGTTTGTGCACACTTAAAGTAGAATCTTTGTATCCACTTAAATGTCTATTAGAGTTTATATATACATAGAGTTTATATATACATAGTATATATACATGCCTCAGTATCATCTGGAATAACTTTCCATTTGACATTTAACTTAAGGTAATTCACACTATTAGTAAAAATTCATTACATTACAGTAGCCATAAACAAGGTAGATGAGCTCTTGGTGGCACCATCTACTATAGAAAAATTTTCCAAACACTACTTAAACCTAGAAATATTGCATATCGGGAGAGGAATAGGAGTGTCAGGCATGTGTAGTTAGGAGAAAATTTCCTAGATGACTGACTCCTGCTCCCTGCCCTACACGAAAACTGTTTCTCCCAGAAATGTTAAGAAAATAGAAAATGCCATTGTCACCTTGGTAAATTCAATACATTTTCACTACAAGGTGACTTGGAATTTTATAGGTTATATTTGTAGAGAACTTTGCAAATTCAAGTATGATACTTGGGAAGTTCTTCCTGTTTGGCAAGGACCTGGAGGATGATGTTAAAGATTGAGATTCTTGGGTACTTCAATACTAATTGTTTTAGCAGTTTCTTGTATGCAAAATCCTTTAGGCCACAAGAACATAATTATGGTATTACAATCCTATCTAGGCATCCAAACATTAACAGAAAAGCAGTTGTTTTTCTGTTACAAATCTCACAATTTTGGGTAAGGCGTTCTCAATCTATCTCTACCTAAGGGCACCTACCCATTCATAACTAGTCCTAGTAGAGCATATCAGAATTAAAGACCCACAAAATACTGTCCTAGATTTTGTAAAAGTAATATTCTTTCCAAAGAATATAAAAATTCTCAAATGGGAAATCAGACAAAGATTTCCTGATTGATGTTCATTTTCATTGATTTTTTTACAAGTCATGTGTTGAAATTATCAACAATTTTTCTATTGTTTTTAGTACTAATAGGTTAAGTTTATTCAATCAAAGTAAAATGGAGAATTTAACTGCAGGTAATAAATGGTAAAAAAAAAGTTCTAATTTTTCACTTACCTTATATTTCTCTACATTTTACCAGATATATAAATCTCCAAGCATAGCACATCCAAAAGGCAAGTCATTTAAAAAGGTTTGACACGTGCTTTCAAAAAACATATAGATTATGTTCATACAATGATAAAAATGTAGTTGTATCTGAATACTTTATCTAATTAATATTTCTGATTATGAAATTCTTTACCTGTCATAGTTACTGCTTTTCTGAGGTTCTTATTTTTTACTTACCACTCTAGTAGTCCAAGAAAGAAATCATTAGGTGGTACAGGAAGTTCCTGTCATTAAAGCTCCTTTATCAGATTTTCAAAACATATTAAAAATGACCATTACTCAGTTCCTAGTTTTAGGTACTTCAGAGATAAAGTTATTTCACAAAACCCAGCCTTACAGCTATTTGATAACTAGGGGAAAAGGGAAGAAAAAAGAGGCTGAGCACAGATCCTTTCGCAAAGTCTGTGTTTCATTTTGTCACTATTTATTGATCACAGAAATACACTTTTTTGAGTTAGCCTTACTCTAGCCCCAAGGGCTTAAAAATACCCTTCCATACAATGAACAGATATTTGGAATAACCTTTGACATCCTTTTGAAGGCTTGGAACCAAACTGTTTAGAAAACCTGACTATTTCCCACATGTTAAAAGAATTATGTTGGGAATGCATTCAAATTAATCTGACTTGGAAGGTGGGCTTTTACATCAAATCAAATAACTGAAGAATGGGATTAGAAAGTTTCAAAAGTTATTATCTTCGAGTGATTCTAGATTGATGTAGACTAGAACAATAGTGTAAACGATTTTTTAATTAAAAAAAAAAGAGTGCTCTCAAAGAAAGTGGGACACCACCATGCTTGAAAAAATGTTTCCTTTGACACATCTAAAGGATTCCATCTGAGGCCCGGAGTGACAGTTATGAAAGAAACCGTCAACTAAATGGCAGCACTTTAAACTGAGCCAGTTACTAACGTCCTTCGAAATGCTTCTGATGTTGCGATTCTGCACCGCACCCTCCACCCGGCCCTCCAGGGAAGGCACCTAAAAAGGTTGTAAAAGCTTTCGGGTTCTTTTTTCCCCCGGACCAACTTCGGTTGCCCACAAATGAATCACGAAGCAGCACAGGATGTCACCAACTCGGTCTCTATCTTCTCGTCTTCCCAGGTGCTGCCCCGCCCACACAAAGCATTAGGCCCCCGAGGGAGCCTCTATTGCAGGTCGTCTGGAGGCGGCCAGAGGTGACCAGTTGCCCAACAGTTGGGTTCCAAGGCTGCCTGGTGTGACGCAGCAGCCCCTGCTCACCCCTCCTGACAGGCACTCAGACCCAGCCCAGGCTTGGGCGACCGGACCCCAAGCACCGCGCGGCCCCTCGACTTATCCAGGGTGAGCCTAATAGGGGCACCCGAACTCCACCATAGTCTTCAGAATCTCCCCACCCCGTTTCCCCGTTTCTTCTGTTTGTCAGCCTCGACATCCTTGCGCAACAGTCCCGAACAGCGTCCATACCCGCACGGAGCGAGCCTGCAGCTCCCACTTCCCGGAACTCAACTCAGGGCCGCTAAGGGAGGGTGCCCAAGCAAGGATCAGCGGCCCACGGTCGTGGTCAGAGTCCGGCGGCCTCCGCGCAGTTGGCGTGCGCGCTCCCATCAGTGCACGTGCGCGCCCACGCACGCCGCCGGACTCAGGGCTAATCGTTTTCTTCGTACGCCGTACGACACCACAACATAGCCACGCCCACTGCCCGCGCGCCAGTCGTAGGGGTTCGGCGTGCTCGCGCCCGTTCGCCCGCCAGCCTGCCTCACGCCGAGTGGGGAAGGGGAGTGAGCCGAGGAGCTTACGTCGTGCGGGAGGAGGAGGCGACGGCGACCTCGGTGGTGGTAGCGCGGCGGCGGCTACGATCGAGACGACTGCGCTCGCTCTCTCGGCGTCATGGCGGCTCCTGGGAGCCGATAAGCGGCGGGAGCGCGCGCGTGGTCGTGGCGGCGGCGACGACGACGACGACGACGGCCGACTACTTCTCGCTTTTGCTGCCCTCGCCGTTGGTGCTTCAATAATGAATTGATTGTTGGATCCTCTCCGTAGGGCATCGCGCATTGGTGCCGCGGGCCCGGGCTTCCCCTTCCCGTCCGCGTCCTTCCCCTTCCTCCTCCCCTTCACCGGATTCCTGCTTACCCCGAGACGCCCGGAGCCAGAGGACTCACTGGGCTGTAGAGACCGCGGGCCCGGGCGCGGGGGAGGCCGCCGCTCCGTCTCGGCTTCCTCGGCCCCGCGAATCCTGCACGCCAGCAGGTAAGAAAGGGGCTAGCGGGTAGGTCATGATGTCGCGGGGCAGACGGGAACCGGCCGGGCGGAGGGCGGAGGCGGCGCGGGCTCCGGGCGGCGGCTCGGCGGCCGGGCGAAGGCCGGGGCGGCTCTGCGAGGGCCGGCGGCGGACGGGCTCGGCGCGCAGGGGGCGTGTGAGTGGCGAGCGCAGGCCGGCGCCGCGGAGCGCATCCTTGCGCCGGACAGTCAGGCAACTGGGCGGTCGGTCACGGGCCTCCTCGGCTCGGGCTTGGTGGGGCCGCGCTGGGAGAGTTGCGAGGCTCAAGCCGCGAGCCTTTGGCGGGTGCGTGGGTCCCATCGCGACCCGGGCTCCCTGCACGTGGGGAGCGGTGGGGAGGGGGAGGGGGCGGCGGCCCGGCGAGCCTGGGAGGGCACGGGGCGGGTCTGCGGGAAGTTTGAGGCGGGAAGAGAGATTCCGGGACTGCGATGGAGGCCTTGGGCGGGGGTGGGGGTGCCTTCGGGTGGGAGGCTGATAGCGGAGCTGCGATGGGGACATGAGGGAGGAGGAGGTTTCCAGTCTTCTGTCGAGTACTGCTTCGAAAACTTAGCAGAAGCAAAGCAACTGTTAAAAGACGGGACACACGAGAGGAGCATTGAACAGGGTTAACGACTTCGAGAAGAGGCATTGTTAAGGCTCTTGAAAGGCTGGAGAGAGCTACGTGCGCTTGGAGCTTCGGAATTTAGGATTGCAAGAAGGGTCTCAGAAAGAGGACTTACTCGGAGAAGGAAGATGGGGGGAGGAAGTAACTGTACAGAGAAAGCCATTTTGAGGGGCGAAAGGAAGGTGAAAAGGAAAGAACGAAAGGAGTGAACTTTCTCTAAGAAAGACGTCTCGGGAAAGAGGCAGTTTGTTATGTGTACCTAGCTTTTTAAGAGTACTTCAGTAGCAGAGTTTTTTGACTGGCCGGGATGAATATCATCAGGAATAAATGTTGCGGGGAATAATTACTTTCTGGATAACCAGTTCTTGGACAGTCTACTCTGGACTGTAGTCTCTGGAGAATTAAAATCCTGATCTAGATGCAGAGTTTGCTATGATCGAGTTGGCATCGGCCAATTTCCCACCCCCCCCCCCTTTTTTTATGGAGTGGAAATAATCGTAGGAGTGAATTCTCTTTGCTGAGGTCGAAGGACAGCTCTGCTCTCAGTAGGCTGTCTCGGTACTTTCTGGCTGGGGAAGGATCTGACGTCTTCCCCCGCTTCTTCCTCTCCCTCCCCTGCCAGAGATCTCCTTTGTTTATTCGTGGATGGCTTGTAGGTGACTCCAGTGTTGCGCTGAAATCTTGAAAGGTGGAAATGCTGTGTCTTGATCTTTGGTTTTTTGCCCCAAACCCCTTCCTTAAAAAATTCATAGTATATATTTTATTACTTTTTTTTAATAAATGAAATTTCTGCAAGTCCTAACTGGATAATTACTGTTTAATTCTTTTCAGTCTCCTATCGGTTTACTTGTGAAAGAATGTATTTTGACCTGTACATTTTTGTTAAGATTATATGCTACCCTTTTATTCTGCTTTCATGTGAGCATTTTCAAAACTTTTACTTCACTATAGTAGGTGAAGTTCTTGGTGAAAGGTATTAGTGCTAGATTAAAGGTAATCTTTTCCCCCTTACTTAATTTGTTTGACTAAGTAGCTCTATTACATATATATGTGCCACTCAGTAGCAATTAGTCTAAAAGTTTTATCATTTCACAAATATTTTAATTTCTTCTGCAGAAAATAAGAAATGGTGTGCAAAATTAGAGTAAGTAGTCAGAAATAGAAGTCGAGGTATTTGTGAATAAAAGACATCTACCCTTTTTTTACTCCCTTAAAGTAGTTTAGATTTCTGTAGATCCTAAATAGACTTTTCAATTTTTTTCTCCTTGAAAAATTTCCTTAATTTCCTAATATATTTTTTCAGGTGAATCAAAAAGGGTCCCAGGAAACCTGTGAATGTTGAAGAAAATTCATCTGAATTTTTGAAATTCAAAGAAGAGTCAGTATTTATATACATCTTTTAAACTGAGAAGATTTATATTTCATTTTAAAACTTGTTGATATTTACAATGAATGGACATAGTGATGAAGAAAGTGTTAGAAACAGTAGTGGAGAATCAAGGTAAGTGCTTATTAAGTATTTATGGAGGGAGTTGAAAACTTTTGTGGTTCTTTTTAGTTTTTCTAATAGGCGGCAGAGTTTTCAGATTCAGATTCTTCCTCTTAGCTATCCAGATAGTGAAGTTTCTAATATGTGAAGCTTTGTTGGTAGTATAGATTTTAATTATTCTTTTTACATTGATTTACACAATTTACAGAAAGTTTGTCTTATTTAAATCTCTTTGAAGGCTTACATAGTTTGAATTAATAATTAAAGTTAGAGCAAGTAAAAGAGACATTTAAGACCCAGGCCAGAGGCACAGTGGATAGCACATTGGCCCAGGACTCGCGTGTGGACATCCTGGGTTCGATTCCCGATCAGGGCACACAGGAGAAGCGACTATCTGCTTTTCCCTTTCTTCCTCCCCCTTCTCTCTCTTTTCTCCTCCCACAAGCAGTGGCCCAATTGGTTTAAGCATTGGCTTGGTCACTGAGGATAGCTTGGCTGGTCCCAACATCAGCCTCAGGTGCTAAAAATAACTTGATTGAGTAGAGCACCGGCCCCAGACGGGTTGCTAGGTGGATCCCAGTGAATTCGGGTTGAGGCTCATGCGGGAGTCTGTCTCACTGTCTCCCCCTCCTCTCACTTAAAAAAAAAGAGACATTTAAATCGGTTTGACTATTAATGTACTCTCCAAATAAAATCAGTAAGACTGTACCCATTTTTTGGCATTTTTGTCTTCTCTACCTGTACTGTTCAATATATGATAGCTGTGGCTATTTAAATTAATTAAAGTTACAGAATATTCAAAATTTAGTTACTTGATCACACTAGACCAACACATCTCCAGTGCTAGTCGCTTGTGGCTAGTGGCTACCATGATGGACAGTGCAATACAGACAGAAGAAAGTTCTTTTTGCAGTGACAGAAAGACATTGGAAATTGCTGATCTGAACATTTGCTAAAGGCTGCAGTACTCCCCTCCCCCATTTATTTTAACCCTTGATATTTTAATTATATATGAATAAGTTAAAGGTATTCACTTGGCTGTGTCTTTGCAAAGAAGATATAACTTATGGGAATAAGCCATATTAAGCGACTGTATTTTAATGTGTAAGAATTTTTTTCAAATACATAGTGTCTTGAAATTCTCCTGTAGAGCTTAAAGTTTGAGTTATCTGCATGTTAATAATATAATCCGTGTAGTAATTATACACTCTTATAGGTGGAGATTGGGAATATGGACACTGGAGTCAGGCCGTCTGATTCCTTATTTCAGTTCTATTTATTAGCTGTATGAATTAGGACATATAATTTAACTTCTGAGGCTTTCATTTTTTCACTTATTAAATGAGGATTTTAAAATTATTTAGATTAAAGTTTGAGGATTGAGATGCTACATTTAAAGGGTTTAAAAAATGTAGTTCCTGATACATTGTATGCTCAATATTTGCTTATAATTAGCATCCAGTTTTTTGGAATATATAGATAACTATATAACTGAAACATTAATTGCAGTGATGGATAAGAAACCAGGAAGTTTGGGCAGTGACGAATTTCAGGAAAAAAAATGTTGGATAGACAATGAAGTAGTGGTTTATGCATTATCGGATTTTTTTTGGTCATGCTGGTTATTTTGTCAGCCTTCACAGGTGACTGGATAACAAGAACATCATAGTGAAAAAGGAGCAGTTATGGAAAGCAGCATGGTTTAATTGAACAAATAGTGCTGTAGGAGTTACAAAACCTGAGTTGATATCATCTTTGTAATTCTCTGAATGATTTTTGAACTATAAAACAAGAAGAGTGGAAGTAAATGATTTTGAAGTTTTATCATTAATTTACAAAGTATGGTAGCATTTTAGACAGAATTTGACTGGAATCATCAGGGTTGAGAGATGTTACAAGACTTGAATCTCAACTTTGATTTCGTTTGTACGGGTATATTGACTGTAGTAAGTGAATAGGAGAATCACATTATCCACATTCTCATTCATTTGTGAGCAATAAGGTGATTAATAGATAAGAAATATTTTGAGGAAACATAGAAACCAAACTACCTACAAAATAGAAAATAAGATTTTTCAGAGCAAATCCACTAGTTGAGTAAGCAAAGAGATCATGTTCTGTTAAATTCTGACCTGTTCTAATAATCTTCTATATATTTTGCTGCCATACTAAAGCAAAGGAGAGGACAGTAGTAAGTGAAATTTGATAGTATAGGTGAAAAAAATTAAACCCTGAGAAATCAATTTAAGTAATCTTTTATAATTTATAATTGTTTTAAATGATTGCAAAGCATATTCTTTAATTATCCTGAGTATTATTTTACCCATACAGGTTTTATGTCCTGAGAAGTGTTACGTTTCTTACAACTGCCTTGGTGTTTATCAGAAGGGGGACTTGCTTCTATTTTACTTTCATTTTCTTCCTTACTGCTGTTATGCTATCCTTTTCCTTTGCTCTAGTCATTTTTACTAACCCTCAGGTTCTTCACGTCCCCAAACCCCCATGCTTTCATAACAAGGCTGTATAGAGAAGGGAGATTAGTGTCTAGTTAAAAGAGTGAGGAGGTGAACACAGATTTTTTTGGGAAAAAAGAGAAGTTACCCTAATTATGAATATTAATATAGAATAATGAGAACTATATCCTGTTTGAAAAATTTATATGCATTGTAAATTTGCTTTTTATTGGCTAGAATTTTTAAATGTATTTTTGCTTCAGATTTTCTTTCTTTATGAAGTGAAAAAGAATTAAGAAAAGTCATTTGGCATTTTGGGTTGATATACAGTTAATTAGCTTCCCACTAAAAACTGTTCTTTTGATAATTTTTCATGTAGAAAGCTCTCTATAACCTTTGACTGAAAGGAAGAATAGTCTTCCTTTCTCTTTGGCTATGCTATAACTGTCAATTTTGAAATTTACATACCAAGAAATGTGGGTCAGGATGCACCTGTACATGGGTTTAGCTCAGCACAAAGTTCATTGTATCATTGAAGTTAAGCTTTCTAACGATACTATTAGTTTTCAGAGCATCAGTTTCCAGCTGTGTCAATTTGTTATTTTCAACTAAGTTTTTCTAATCTTAGGTATATTTTTTAAGTTATCTTGAATAATTTATTTCAGAAATTTATGAATAAAGACCAGAAATATATAGTCACGTTTGGTAATTTTTGAATGATTGGTATGCATTCTTGATACTCAGAAGAAACTCTGCTTGCCTGTAGATTTAAGTTTGTTCATGTAAATTTGAGAATTTATTTGCATCACTATAATTACTCTCTCTGTATTATGCTCTTGAAAGTTCTTAGAGAGTGAGAGAACTTGTTGATGTGTGATAATGTTCTTAATCATTGAGAATTAATCTATAGCTGGCAGTTGGGCTTTGTTTACCTGATTCTTAGAATTCTTCTATTTAATTACAACTTACAGGACTAACAATGCTTGTTTTAATATATTTATATGTGTCTTAATTATGTATATGTATAAATTTTATATTTACTTAGAGGAACTTTATGTTGCACTTACGTATCCTTGGCTTATAGAAACGATTTTTTTTTTTTACAGAGACGGAGAGAGAGTCAGAGAGAGGGATAGATAGGGACAGACAGACAGGAACAGAGATGAGAAGCATCAGTCATTAGTTTTTCGTTGCAACACCTTAGTTGTTCATTGATTGCTTTCTCATATGTGCCATGACTGTGGGGCTACAGCAGACCAAGTAACCCCTTGCTCGAGCCAGTGACCTTGAGTTCAAGCTGGTGCGCTTTGCTCAAACCAGATGAGCCTGTGCTCAAGCTGGCGACCTCGGGGTCTCTAGCCTGGGTCCTCCGCATCCCAGTTTGATGCTCTATCCACTGCGCCACCACCTGGTCAGGCAGAAACTATTTTAATTATCGTTTTATCTTTTAAGAATCATTAGATCTCAACTTGTCAAGTGTTCTTCTAGGTAGGCAGTGAGTAGTAGGAAATAAGATCAGTGGAAATGTTCTAAATGAAAATTTTCTTTTTAGAAATTTAGTCTTTAAAAGGCTTTTTAATGGCTTTGAAGAAATTTAAGAACACCAAGTCAAAGTTAAATTGAACACAGGCCACATTTTTCGCCATCTGTTTCAAACTTGTATATGTTCCATTTACTCTGTGATACACAGTATTATATTGAATACTACTGTGGAATACCATTTTTAGAAACATTGCACTTAGGTATACACATACTAGAAAGATTTCTTGCCATCAGAATCAGTTTCTTTCACTAAATTTGAACAATTTTTAAAGGGAATGACAATTAAAATGGTGTTTCCTCATCTTACTTTAGTTACCTCAGAGCTTTTTTGTTTGTTTGTTTTTAAGGTTTATTTTTAAATTTCAAAAATTTGTGTTAAGCATTTAAGGAAGGTAGGAAAATGTGCTTCCAAAGCTTAGAATGGCTAGAAATCATTGAGTTAAAGAAAGTGGTTTTTAAGATTTCCTGTGTGAATTATAGGAAAATATGACTCTTTTTCATCTCATATTTTGTTAATTCCTAGTTGTTAAGTATGTGCTTTCTGCATCTTTTCCTGTTAGTATTTTCTTTCCTCAAATATCCTTACATGCTACTAAATCTAAGATCATCTAAGATCATTTTATAGGTTTTAAAAACTCAAACTGTTAAGGAGCTTAAGTAATAGGTTACTCCCTTTCTAAATACAATTTACTAAATTAAGAGTTTCACAGAATTTCTTAGGATTGTGGTTAGTCTTCCCTGGTCAGCAAACTGCAGCTGGCAAGCCACATGCGGCTCTTTGGCCCCTGAGTGTGGCTCTTCCACAAAATACCATGTGCAGGCGCTACCTCGATAAGGAATGTACCTACCTATAGAGTTTAAGTTTAAAAAATTTGGCTCTCAAAAGAAATTTCAGTCGTTGCACTGTTGATATTTGGCTCAATTGACTGATGAGTTTGCCGACCACTGGTCTAGGTTACTGAAAGGATTCAGTCTTAACTAACTGGTAAGGATAAAAGAATTATATATGATTTGACTTACAAAGACATTACTTTTATCTACGTAGGCATGAGATGATGTAGGGCAAACATTAATGTGTAGTTGCCTCTTTTTAATATCGCCTAAGTAGTTTTGGATGTTGGTGATGACTGTAGGTTACATTTGGTATAGTTCTGTTTTAAAAGTAAGAGTACTTCCAGGTAGCTCAGTTGGTTAGAGCAGTGGTCCCCAACCTTTTTTGGGCCACGGACCGGTTTAATGTCAGAAAATATTTTCACTGACCGGCCTTTAGGGTGGGACAGATAAATGTATCACGTGACCAAGACAAGCGTCAAGAGTGAGTCTTAGATGGATGTAACAGAGGGAATCTGGTCATTTTTTAAAAATAAAACATCATTCAGACTTAAATATAAACAAAACAGAAATAATGTAAGTTATTCTTTCTCTGCGGGCCAGTACCAAATGGCCCACGGACTGGTACCGGTTTGCGGCCTGGGAGTTGAGGACCACTGGGTTAGAGCATCATCCCAGTACATCCAAGGTGCGGTTTGATATCCGGTTAGGGCACATACAAGAATCAACCAATGAATACGTAAATAAGTAGGACAACAAATCAATGCTTTATTTTCTTTCTCTGCTTTCTACTCTCTCTCTAAAATCAATAAATAAAAGTAATAAGGGGACTTCTTTGTGGTGAAGAGATAAGGAATAGATGGAGAGAACTTTTTGTTTTACATTTTTTTAATGGAAAATTTAAAAACATTCAGAAATAGAAAAGTTGTAGCTCCAGTTATGGTCCTTGGACTAGCAGCAATGGCATTACCTAGGAGCTTCTTTGAAATATACAGCCGTGGGGTTCAACTCAGACTTCATTTTAAATAGGTTTCCAAGTGATTTGTTTCAACATTACATTTATATGCATATATATAAAGCTGTTTGCCTGGAGTCATTAAGTACCTTGCTACTTTTTTATTATCAATGCTGTTACTATTATACGTGCTTCTTATTTCTTGGGAATCCCACAGAAATGGTGTCATAGGCCATGCCAGCAAGAAGCTGGGTACATTTCATTTCTCAAGAAACAGTAATAATGGCAACTGGTAATTACTGAGCTCTTACACTGACAGCCAGGCATAATACACACAATACATGGTGCGTTATGTGAATTTATCATAGTTCATCTTCACAAAACTCCTGTGATGTATGCAGTATCGATGATCCCACTTGCTAGAAGGGAAACCCAATTTACAGCCATATTTAGAAATCCTTTTGAAAAAAAAACAACTATTAACTGAATTTCAGAATTTACTTGGATTTCATTGGTTTTTCTGTCAATGTGCTGTCCCTGTTCCAGGATGCAATCCAGGGTACCATATTGTATTTAGTTTTCAACTCTCCCCAGTGTCCTCTAGCCTGTGAGAGTTTCTAAGTCTTTGAGTTTCTTAACAGTCTGCTGAAGTACTGGCCGGGTATCCTATAGTATGTCCCCTGATTTGGATATTTCTCTTACGTTTTTATTAGGATAAATAGGGTTATTAGTTCTTAGAAAGAATATTGCAGAGAAAAAGTGCTCAGTGCTCTTCTAGTCACATAATATGGGGAGCATAATATACATATGGCATCACTGATGATGTTAACTTCATCACAAGGCCAAGGCCAAGGTAGTATTTCCAGAATTTTTTTTTTTTAAAATGAGGAGTGGAGGTAGAGAGACAGACCCAGCAACCCCTGTCTGGGGCCAATACTCAAATCTACTGAGCTATCCTCAGCGCTTGAGGCAAACATTCGAAGCATTCAAGCCCTTGGCTGTGAGAGGGGAAGAACGAAAAGGGAGAAAAGGAGGGAAAGAGAAGCAGGTAGATAGTCAGTTTTCATATGTGCCCTGATCAGGGATGGAACCCAGGATGTATGTCTGTACGCTGGGCTGATACTGTCTGCTGGACCAACCAGCCAGGGCCCAGCTTTTTTCCAGTGTAATGTTAACTTTCCCTTTTCATGCTGTATTCTTTTGAAGCATGTTGCTATGTAGGGATGGGAATGAAGTTATATCATCTGTTGGGAAGTTATGAACTATGTTAAGTGGAATCCTCTGTAAAGAAGTAATTTCTCCCCCATTTAATTATTCATTTATATAAGCAGAGGCATATTTATATATATTTTATACTTTGGGTTGTAATCCAATAGAGTATTTGTTTTATTGCTCACATTGTTTTAGTCTTGCCCATTGGGATCTCTCTTTTAAGTTAGCTTCTGTGTCTTAATTTTTTAAGACTTTATTCAATTTACAGAGAAGAGAGAGAGAAAAGAGAGAGGGAGAGAAAGAGAGAGGGGGAAGAGCAGGAAGCATCAACTCCCATATTTGCCTTGACCAAGCAAGGCCAGGGTTTTGAACCGGCGACCTCAGTATTCCAGGTCGACGCTTTATCCATTGCGCCACCACAGGCCAGATGCTTCTGTGTCTTTTTACTACTCCCATCCTTTTGCCCTAGAATCGGCCATTTCTCTAAAGAATGCTGATTCCTTTTTTTGTAGAAAAGGGTATTAGAAACCAAGATTTGGGTGCTAGGTTTTGTTGCTATTGAAGTGTCACTGCTTCTGGGACCTCTCAGCAGACAAAGCAGACAGCAAGGTAATACAGGTATATGTACTAGTTGTTTCTGTATCTGTCCATCAGTATAAGATAAACATGAGTTTGTACTGATATCTCCAACTCTAATTCTGTTCTACAGGATTCATGCTAACTTTCCTTCCTTACTCCTTTATAACTTCCTTCTCTAACAGAATGAAACCTTGCTCCCACCATCCACCATCTATGCACTTCAACCTCAGTGTATAAAGAAAGCAGTTTCAGAATTTTTAGGCAATACTCCCAGAAGAAACAAATTTACCAACTATAATACAATGTTTATGTACAGTGTACAGTTGCTATTATACTTAACCTTTAGTTTCTAGTAAAAAACAACTTTTCTCAAGTTACTCAAGTTAGCTCCCCCCCCATTGTGGTTATATCATAAATTTGTAGTGAAATTTGATTCGTTTGTTACCGTTTGCATTCTTCCATTCCGGGATCTGCAATCACATGGATTTTTTTAAACTTGCATATATTCCATTTCCTCTATGAAATACAGTTTTAGAGGTTTTGACAAATTCATAGAGGCATTTATCCTTCACCCCAGTATTGTGTAGAAAGATTCCTTCGCCCTAAAAGTCCCCCTGTGTGTTCCAGATCTGCTGAATCAGAATTTCATTTAACAAGACTTCTAGGAAACTTGTATACATATTAAATTCATAGGCATGTATATGAAGCTATTTACCTAGAGTCATTCAGTATCTTGCCTTGTTTTTAAATTATAAATTAACTTGAATAAAGATTGTTATGATCTAGAGGTGATAATGGAATAGCCAATTTAAATACACAATCAAAAAAAGTATACTCATTTATGGGGCCATATGAGTATGCAAGTGAGGAGAAAGAAAATGAAATTGGGCTCATTCCTGGAGCTATATGGGAAGTGTTTATGGTGCTCTAACTTTTGTAATCTTAATGATGAGAAATGATATATTTTGTAAAGAAAGAAAAAAATGGTATGTATTAAAAAGCTTGTTGAAGAGGAAAGTTTTTATAGAGGTCATAGTCTCCCAATAAAAAAATCCAAGGTCTCTACTAATAGAGAATGTGTTAGACACCCTAGCTTTGCAGTTCTTTACCCTGAGGTTTATTCAGTGTTATGTTGAAGTTTGTGTATGGTTTAGTCATAGGTGAAGAAAGAAGAAAAGAGGAAGCATAGCTGAATAAATGCTGCTTGTATTGAGAGATACCCATGGGAGTGTATTACACGTTTGAATGGACTGGTCAAAACCACTGCTGTGAGGAAGAGACTTTGGAGTGTATTACCCATATGAATGGACTGGTCAGAACCACTGCTTTGAGGGAGAGACTTTAGGAATCTATTGTTACAGAATCAAGTTCATCATATAAATGACTAAGAACATTACTGTTTATATTTAAGAGTGTAGTAAGTGTCACTGATACAAGATGACTGCTTAGTTCAAAAGTCAACTTTAAATAAATATTAAACTGCATTTGGTGGACAGATTAAGTGAGATCTATTTTTCACTGAGATTAAAGTAAAGAAGACACTTAAAAGTTCTGACTAACCATTACTGGCTTCTAGGATCCAACATCTGTAGCATCTCTCTTAGAGTTGAGGCATTAGGCACAAAAGTAGTGGGGAGCTCTTTTCTTAATGAAATCCACTCCCGTTAGCTATTTTACATCTCTCCTGTCACTGCTTTCATAAACACAGTTCTGTGCCCTCAAATAACTATTTAATTTAGATCAGAGATTTTTAACCTTTTTTATCTCATGGCACACATCAACAAGTAACTAAAATTCTGCGGCACACCAAAAAATACATATTTTGCCAACCTGACAAAAGTGGTTTGTGTAATTTTGATTCATTCACACGGGGTGGCTATTGTGTTGGCTGTTGTCATTTTTTATTTATTTATTTTGTATTTTTCCGAAGACAGAAACGGGGAGGCAGTCAGACAGACTCCCGCGTGCGCCCTACCGGGATCCACCCGGCATGCCCACCAGGGGCCACTCTAGTGCCTGAGGCAGAGACCACCGAGCCATCCTCAGCGCCCAGGCAAACTTTGCTCCAATGGAGCCTTGTCTGCGGGAGGGGAGAGAGAGAGAGAGGAAGGAGAGGGGGAGGCGTGGAGAAGCAGATGAGCGCTTCTGTGTGCCCTGGCCGGGAATTGAACCCGGGACTCCTGCACGCCAGGCCGACGCTCTACCACTGAGCCAACTGGCCAGGGCTGTTGTCATTTTTTAATATAACAATCTAAGGGACAAGAGGTCAATCTTCTGACTAAATAGTTAGGTATCTCATGTTTTAAAAATTCTTGCAGCACACATTGAAAATCACTGAGTTAGATTAGATGATTGAGCAATTACTACGTCATATACTGAAATGCAAAAATTTGAGATTCTAAAATTTATAATAAAAAAAGAGACATAACCCTTAAATCAGCAGTTCTCAACCTGTGGGTCGCCTAGGTTACCCCTGTGTTTTGGTCGTTCGACCCTCGCCGGGGTCGCGACCCACAGGTTGAGAACCGCTGCCTTAAATATTTGTAGTTTCAGGTGGGTATGGTAAATACCGAGATACAGTTTGCAGCAGTTCAAGTTTAGGAGACAGAGAAGTTTGATTATATGGCAAGTTGTTAATTTCTGCATCAAGCCCAATATCAGAATGAAGTTTTTTTTTTTTTAATTTTTATTAATTTTAATGGGGTGACATCAATAAATCAGGGTGCATATATTAAAAAAAAACAAAACATGTCCAGGTTATCTTGTCATTCAATTATGTTGCATACCCATCACCCAAAGTCAGATTGTCCTCCATCACCTTCTATCTAGTTTTCTTTGTGCCCCTCCCCCTCCCCAGAATCAGAATGAAGTTTTTAAAATTTTTTTGAGAGATTATTTAAAACTGGTGATTTTAAATTAAAGGTCCTGGCATTGTGGCATTTATAAGATGAGGTATTTTAACTGGCTTAGGTAAAAAGTTATTTTTACACCCAGCAAAAATGATGTTAGAAGGCAATAAATACTATGCTGAAGAGTTTTTGCGTAAAGGAATGGGACCATTGTAGAAGAGTGGATTTACACTCTGAATTCCCTCAAGGGAGACTATTCTTGGATTTTCTGTTTGAGGTAGATTATAGTGATTATTGCTGTTTGATGCAACTATTACATGTTCATGGTTCTGTGACTAAATTCTCAATTACATTAATAAAAGGAAGTTTGATCTGAAGGGAAATTTTGTAAGAGGAATTACAACTAGCTGTACCTGAGTACTGAAAATATAATCTTTTTATTGTATACCAAGGCCTGGCCTAGTGTGCAGTAGCTTATCCCAGTCATACTGTGCTATATTAATGAACGTTTTTTGCTAAACGGCTCCCAGTGGATGCAGGTTGTTCATACGTGCAGCGCACTTCCATGGATATGTGTAGGCCGTGATGAAATACCAAATTACAAATAATTTTTGTTAAAAATTAAAGCATATGGTGCTGGGAATTACGTATGTGTGTTTTGTAACAGTATTCATTGAAATAATTTAAAAGCATATAAATACTTTTAAAATCTTTTTTTAAAAAGCAAATTAACCAAATAGACAATCTCTATACAATTTAACTGTGCAATGTAGACATTATTTTATTTGTGCTTGCTTGGAAATTGTTGCTAATTTTAAGCATATGCAAAAGTAGTGATGACAGTCAAATGAACCCTCATGTAAGTATTATCTAACTTCAACATATTTCATCTCATGGCTAATCTAGTTTAAGTTCTAAATTCTACTGCTAACCCTTTCCATTCAATTACTTTAAAGATCATTTTGAAACATATAATTTCTACATGAATTAGACTTCCATATGTAGGTAATACCAGTGAGGGAAAAAAATAAACGTAATTAAGCTTTTCCTCCCTATTGTAATTATAAATTATATATGTAATGGGAGATTTATCATGTCTAGTATAACACATTTAATGTATTTTATGGAACTATTATTTAGTGACTCCCATGTATATATACACACATAGTTCTTATTTCTCATCTGATTCCTGAATGCTTGCTACAGAAACTTTTGAATTTAAATGTCTTTAACTCAGATTCAAAATGACTAAACCCAGTGATGTTAAATGTTACCTTTCCTAGCATCTATTTCTGGCAGTTCCATTCTCATTTATTCAGTTAGAGACTTTAAGGTGATAGAATTGTACTATATTTTAAGAAAGTTTACTTTATAATAGGATTTCGTTTAGGATTGGTAATTAGAATGCTAAAAGGAACTGTTGCCTTTGTTGTTCAGTTCTTAAAAAGCAGCACTAACTAGTTTTCAGAACCATATAGGTAAATAGACACTTTCTGGATTATTCTCAATTTTATCTTTTACTACAAACCATAAAGTTTGTAGTAAAAGATAAAATAGACAACATCTTAATAAAATATAATGTTATAGAATATAAAGATGGTTTGATCTTGGTCATCATCTAATTAGCTGAACCCTTCTCATTTTTAAATGACTTGTTCTAGGCTAATAAATTTTAAACAGTGAGTTGCAACACAGAGAATCATGCTCAGATATTTTTAAATTTAATTTTTACTCAATGCTTATTTCCATATTGTTTTTCTAGTTCTGTTAAAGCAGATAATGGTCTATAACAGTGGTAGTCAACCTGGTCCCTACCGCGCACTAGTGGGCGTTCTAGCTTTCATGGTGGGTGGTAGCGGAGCAACCAAAGTATAAATAAAAAGATAGATTTAACTATAGTAAGTGGTTTTATAAAGATTTATTCTGCCAAACTTAGCGAAAATCCGACATAAAGTACTTGGTAAGTAATTATTAGTATATGCTTTAACTTGCAGTAACTCTGCTTTATACATTTTATAAAATAAAGTTACTTCCTACTTTATAAATCACCATTACTGTGGAACCAGTGGGCGGTTAGAAAATTGTACTACTAACAGAGATACAAAAGTGGACGGTAGGTATAAAAAGGTTGACTACCCCTGGTCTATAAGAATAACTAAAATAAAGGCCCTGACTTAATGAATTTCAGGATGTATACTTAGACAAGAGATACAGTATAAAAGTAATTATAATATTGTGAGGGAATTATTAATAGCACAAACAAAATATTGTGAACACATAGGATGGAACAGTGTGATCTGTGTCTGAAGAAATTGGAGAAGGTTACATAAAGGGTATATTTTTTAGTAATCTCTAAGAGTAGAAAGTTGAATCAGTTGCTTCTGAGACGAAATGTTCTCCACAGGGAAAAGTATGGGATATACTGAGCTCTAAAATCACCCTCTCCATAAAAAGCCTAGATCCTGATTCATTTGCCTCAGCTCCAGTTCCTCAGTCAGGAATCGATCCATCTTTATATCATGGGTTCTCATAAGTTTTACTTTCTTCCATGGCGTTTTTTTCCTACTAGAAACTCTTGCACAATTACTTGTTTAGTTGAGGAGAAGAACAAATGAATTCAAATGATATATTTCAAGTTTTAGAAGAATAAAACTTATTCTTTCAAAATGTTTATTAAATAGATTATTATATTAGAGAATCAATTAAGGTGCTATATACAGGGAAGGGCAAAAATGGGTGTATAGCTGTGATTTCATGAGTTTAAGTTTATTCTTGTATTGTTATTAGTGTATTATTTTTCATACAAACAGTTGTAAACCTACTTTTGCCTGGCCATGTATACCATACCTTAATTGATTTTCTAATACTCTGTAATAATATCTATATAATACACATTTTTGAGACCTCAGAATGATCTCAAATACAGTTAATTTTCACTTTCTGGGAAGTGAGCCCTAACCCTTGACTCCGCATAATGGGACAGCTTTGTTATCTTGAACATATGGCTTCTGTTGCTCCAGTGGTTGCATTTTCAGCCAGCAGGAGGAAGATGGGAATGTGGAGGATTTAAGGCAAGCCACTTTAGTTTTAAGGCTATGACATTGAAATCCCACATCACTTCTAGACATTTCCCATTAGCTGGTTCCTGTTCACGTGGTCATACTTAGCTAAGAGAGATTGTAAGAAATGTAACCTAGAGCTAGATGGGCATGTGCCACTGAAAACCAAAGGGACTGTTATTTAATACTGAAAAGCAAACAAAATGGATACTGGGTGAGTAGGGAGGGCCACGTAAATAATATATCTATGGCACAAATATAAAGTAATGTTATTCCAAAGTAAATTAGTCCTGTCCTAAAAATTAGGGGCTTTCATTTTTCTGAGTTTTCTTTCATATTTATATCTTCAGATCTGCTCATAATTTGTATACTTACAGTATAGATATTTTGTTTTTCTTCTCTTAGTCTTCTCTGAGCCTCAGTTTGTGAATTTGTTGTATGAAAATGAAATGCCTGACCAGACAGTGGTGCAGTGGATAGAGCATTGGCCTGAGGCATTGAGAAGCCAGGTTTGAAGTCCCAAGGTCACTGGCTTGAGCACGAGCTCACCAGCTTGAGCATGGGATCATAGACATGACCTCATGGTCCCTGGCTTAGCCCAAGGTCACTGGCTTGAGCAAGGGGTCACACGTTCAGCTGGAGTCTCCCTCCACCCCCCAGTTAAGGCACATATGAGAAAGAAATCAATAAACAACTAAAGTGCCACAATTACAAGTTGATACTTCTAATCCCTCTCTCTTTGTTCCTCTCTCTCTCTCTCTCTTTCACTTAAAAACAAAAGAAAATGAAAGAATTAAAGAGAACCCAATGTCTGGTACATATATAGCACCAGTTGGTAAAATTATCATGTCTATTTTTATTAAAAATTTTAATTTGAAATTTTAATGTATCTATAGGTTTTATTTGTCTATCTTTATATATAATATATTATTTATATATATACACACACATGTACGCATATACCTAAACCACATTTTGATAAAATGATTCTGACTTTAAAGTTAGGAAAAAGTTGTTTTTTTATTCCTAATAGCTATCAGTATTGAGCTCTTTTATCTCAGACAGTATGCTTTACATGTTTCATTCTTGACAGTAATCCTTAAGTATGTTCATTATTTCCATGTGGCAGAAACCTGAGATTCATTGGATGTACAGATATAAATACAATTACAATGAGAAGAAAGACCTAGAAAGCTAGGAGGAAACAGGTCAGGGTTAAACTTCAGAACACCATCGAGTTAGCCCTGAATTTTTTCCCTAACATGTTAGAAATTCTTTCAAAAACTACTCCAAGTAGTCCTGAATGGCACTGACAGTAGTTAAAGGATAAGGGAGCAAAGCATAAAGTGAGAATGATTGTTCTTTAGAATAGTAAATATAATTCTTTGTATGTATTAGTGTATTTGTCAGGCACATAGTCCTAGTCCTCTATTATAATATTTCTGTAGAAAATCAGTTTACCTTCTGTTAATGTATGCTATAGCATTCCTGCCCCTTCCCAGAGTCTTAATCCATCTACCTGTTAAGAAAGTATTCACGAAATGGCATAAACTAGAAAGCAAATCTTTATGTACTAGGTACAAAAGAAGTGAATAAATGTTATATTAATTAAAAGAATTAAAGCAGGTAATCACTGATCTAAGCCTTTGATACAGGTAGTCTGATTTACCTGTGTTTAAATGTGCAGTCTTTTTTTCTCCCTTTAGTGCTCCTGTTTTGAGATCTTTTCATTCCTCCTGAGCACTTTTACAAACCACTCTAATATCACTCTCTTGACTTTTTAAAGTCTGTTCCAAGATTTATCAGGGCCACTTTTTTCTGTTTGTGACCTGGTGGTAGGGAAAGCAGATGCCCGTTGCTACCATTTTCTTAGAAGGCCATTATTTTATTCATTCTTCCTTTTTGTTCCATTGCAGACTAGTTTCCAATTCCTGTGATAGAAAAGCCAAGGATATTTGTAACATAGAAGAATCTTTGTTTATTAACTTGAGAATACATTGTTCTCTTGTATCCAATACAGGTCTTAGCATTTTCCTTAGTTCAGAGAACCGATTTGAGTGAAGGATTGGGTATGGAAAAGGGAGGTTGCTATTCTGCTATATTCTGGATTTACTCCCACCTGCAAACACATGAAAATGCTACAAAAAATGGAGCAATGCAAGGGGAAAAGGAGGTTCATGGCTTAACTTTAGAGAAAACTTGCACCAGCCAGGAGCAAAAGGGAACTCGAGCAGTAAGGAGCAGTAAGCACTGAGCAAACATGATAATAGCACAGGGACTCTTTGGATGGATATAGGCCCTCAGGACAGGAGGTTGGGGTTGGGATTGGAATTAAGTATTTAACTGTGGAATTAAGTCTCCTTAAAGCTGGAACCCTGGAACGGTTGCCAGCTTTGCAAAGGGTCTAGAAAAACTCCCTGTGTAATGTGTACAGAAACCTTTTCTTGTGGTTGTGGTTGTTGTAAGATAATATGGACCACAGTATGAAACTATTTTGGAGGCTGTGAAGAGCTATTTAAAATTTTGTTTTAAGTGGTATATAAATAAGAGAAAGAGCCATAAGGGCCAAGTAGATAACATAAATGATTGAAGCTGTCTAGGTATAAGATAATGGGGATAGGGGGAGTGGGGGACGACAGGAGACTTGGAGGTTATATACATCATTGAAAGGAACCAGCGCTACCTAGTTACAGATAACATGTGGGAAGTGGACCCAGTGTTTCCAGATTTGTGATTCATTAAAAGAAGCTTGGGCCCTGGCCAGGTAACTCAGTTGGTTAGAGGGTCATCTCAGCATGCCAAGGTTGCAGGTTTGATCCCTGGTCAAGGTGCATAAGTAGCAACCAATGAATGCATAAATAAATGGCACAACAAATCAATGTGTTTCTCTCTCTCTCTCTCTCTCGCTCTTTCATATCAATAAATAAAATTTAAAAGAAGCTTCTTGAAATTATTTTCTCCCATACGATTTAAAATGACATAGATGACTTGGAGGAATTAAAAATACAAAAGAAGAAAAAGACAGGCAGAGAAACCAGGAGGAAAAAAACACAAAACTTGTTATGAAAGACTTAGGCTTATGGTTTTTTTGTATAAAAAGCAAAGAAGAGGTAGTATTAACCATTTATTAATTCACAAATAGTATATTTTCAGTCTGTTAGGTGAAGTGCTAGAAGTAGGAATACAGTTAAATAAAACCACCCCTACAAGTAAAACAAACCCTGTGTTCATACTAGCTTATGTTAAGTGCATACTACTGATAAGTGCCAGACATCCTGTTAGGTGTCTTATATAGTCTGGGGCAGAGGTCTAGGAAAAGCTCAATTTGAGAAGTGATGGATGAGTAGAGTTGGAATACTACGGAAGGAGGTGGGGTGGTGATCAACAAGCTTTCTAGGTGTGAAGAATTGTTTTATACCAAGGTTACGAGGTGAGAAAGCATGGCAAATTCAAGAGCTAAAGGAGTGCAGTGAGGCCTGGTTGCAGAATAGAGGTAGGGGAGTGGTTTTACGATGAAATTGGAGAGGTAGGCTGATGTCAGATTTTAGTTATTTTATCCTAAGAACAAAGGTAAGCCATTAAAACCCTCAAGATCCGCCTTAGGGCTGCTGGCTTCACCACAGGATATATTGTAGATGGGGCCCAGGCATATACAATTAAAAAATTGGTGAGGGATGGTGATTTTGGTGTTTGAGTTTGAGAAGCATGTGTAATTCACAGATACAGAATTGTGACATTTTAGTTATATGGAACTTGAGAAAGTAGACAATTGACGATAGCTACACTATAAAACATAAAAATTTAACTTGAAAAAAAATTAAAACTAGATTATATGTCTTATGAACAGAATATTTTCTCATCACTCAAGTTATTAAGTTATAACCTTGGGAATATTGGGAAAAAATATTGGCCTCTTTTCTGTAAGAATCTGTGTAGACATAAACTTTGAGTACTTTTCTCACCTTTTTCTTTGGTCAACTGCAAACTTGGAAGGCATATCAGAAGGGCGGAAAAAGGGAGTGCCTCCTAGGTTAGTCAGCCCCCATTGGACAGTCTTCTGGGAAGTACAACTCAACCTTACACTTTATTTGTCAGAACTTAAGCTAATAGCCACACTTAGTTGCAGGATGTTTGTGCTATACATTTTACACTATATACTGTTTTTGTACTGGGTGACCATAACGTTGAAATTTTTATTATTAAGGAAAAGAAGATGACATGCTGACTTAGACAATTAGCAGTTTCTAAGGCAGCTATTATATACAATTAATTTTACTTTCTTTAATTTTACTTTCTTAATATTTTTACCTTTCTGGTTGCTTAAGGAAAAGCTTTGTGTGTTTTTAAATACTTTTTACCTTACCATTTTGGCCCTTTTATCGACCAATTGTATAGTAAGTATATACTTATATGTTTCATGCCACTGAATGCTTACTTTCCTGTTTCATACTCATTTGACTTTTGTGGCTTTTTACATTTTCTCATCTTTGTACCTTTTATTATCTGCAAATGAGATTTCATAATATTGAATATTAATGACAAAAACTTACAATATTGGAAACATTTTTGTCTATTTTTTTCTTTTTGGGGGGGGGCTCGTCGGGATTTTTGTCTATTTTTTATTTTGAATTAATTTTTACTTGCAGAAAAGTTACAATAATACTATCAAGAATTTCTTTATATACCTTTTGCCCAAGTTCACTAGCTTTTAAATTTTTGCCACAGTTCTGTTATTTTCTCTGTATATATCTAGTATACCCATTATATATGTAATACATGTTTTTCCTGAATTATTTGAGAATAGGTGTCTAAATCATGCCTCTCTATATACTTCAGTATATATAAGGTCTACCGGAAAGTTCTGTCCATTTCCATCACAAGTTTCAACACTTGTGATGTGTGCCTCTCTATTTTTATCACTTAATGTATACATACTGATGTAGCAAATTAAAACAAAGTTGATTCACGTTAGTCTTATGTGTGAAGGGATAGTGTACCCATGGCTACTGATAAAGTTCGCCACTAATTTTTACGAATTTCAACAAGGAAGAAATGCTACAGAAGCATGTCTGTCGCATCCACCATATTCCCCGGACTTAGCACCCTCCGACTATCACTTGTTTTTGTCCTTACAAAATTTTTTGAAGGACAAAAAATTCAAAAATGAAGAAGATATCAAACAAGCACTGGTTCAATTTTTCGCATCAAAAGATAAAACATTTTTCAAAAATGGGATATACAAATTGCCCTCACGCTGTCAAGAAATCATTAATAATAATGGCAATTATATTATTTAATAAAGTTTATTGACGGTAAGAAAAATTTGTATTTTGTTTTATTCCAAAAACGGACAGAACTTTCCGGTAGACCTTATATTTTCTAAGAACAGAGGCATTCTCTTGCATAAGCCGTATATAGCTATGAAATTCAGGAAAATTTACATTGATACAGAACGTGAACCTTCAGTCTGTGTTCCAGTTTGGTCAGTCATCTCTCAGTACAGGGTCCAGTCTAGGATTACATATTGCATTTGACTCTTATGTTTTTTAATCTTTAATTAAAAATGTCTTTAATCTGGAACAGTTTCTTTTTCTTTGTCTTTTATGACATTGGCATTTTAAAGGCCATGGGCTAGTCATTTTATAGACTGTATTTCTCAGTTTGGGTTTGTGTTATGTTCATTTATGATTAGATGCAAGTTATACATCCCGCTACTCTATATATCCTGCTGGAATGCTGTGTAAGTGGTGATACATCTTTCTTAAAGGTATATCTGAAGGCTCATGTTGTCTGTCCCTATTGGTGATACTAGTTTTGATCACCAGGACAATGTGGTGTCTGTTTTTTCCACTGTTGTTTCTAATATACCCATTACAGCTAATAAGCAACTTCTGAGAAGATACTTTGACCTATGCAAATATCTTACTCATGAAACTCTCCTAAATTTAGCATTTCTTTATAATTCTTGCCTGAACGAGTATTTTCTATTACGATAACTGCAAAATAGTAATTTTCTAACATGACCAACCTTGTTCACATCTATCAATTGGCATTCAGAGTTCTGTAAGAGTCCTCATTTGTCTGTCTGTCTCCTTACCTACCTATCCAGCTGCCTATTATTAGCATGGGTTTGAGAATCCTGTTTTATTTATCAGGTAGTATTCCTTTACTGTCTGTTTCGATGCTCAAATCAGATTTGGTCGTTGGAATCCCCTTCAAGTTCGCTCATATAACCATGTTTTTTGTCCTTTTGACCTGCCCCCATCTTTTTAAAATTTTTTAATTATTCTGTTTTTTGGTACAGCAAGATTATTTAGGTCACCTTGCACCTTTCCTGTCCCAGCTTGAGAATCTGCCATTTCTCAAAGGACTTTCAGTTTACTTAAATGTGGAATATTAAAAAAAAAATCTGAGTGCCAAAGTGATTATAAATTTAAAAGTTCAAAGGGGATATGTTTACATATTTTATAAATAGCAAATCAAGAGATATATTACCATAAATATAAATAAATATATGCAAAGGACCTTTTTATTTTTTTTTCTTGGTATTACTGTTTGTAACCAAAGGATTGGAAGCAAAACATGTTAATCTTTGAGGGACAAGTTGAAATAATGCTGTATTTACAAAATGGAGTATATGTAGTTGCATAAAGGAATGGGGAATACATCTGTGACTGAAATGGTGTCCAGGAAACAATGTGTACATACAGATGTCCTTCAACTTTTGATAGGGTTTCATCCCAGTAAACCCATTGTTAAGTTGAAATGTGTTTAATACACCTAACGTACCGAAAATCGTAGCGTAAGCCTAGCCTACCTTAAACATGCTCAGGACACTTACATTGGCCTAAAGTTGGGCAATATCATCTTACTGCCACTGCTCAGCATCACAGGCAAGTATTGTACCACATAGTGCTAGGCTGGGAAAAAATCAGAATCTGAAGTACAGTTTCTTCTTGGATGCTTTATTCACTTTTGCACTATATGTAAAGTCGATACATTGTAGGTTGAACCATTGGAAGTGTGTGGGACAGTCTGTCACATTTATATGAGTGTAAATATGATTATGAAAGGGATATAAACATTTTTATACATACTTGCTTATATTGAAAAGGGAAGTGAAAAGTTTTAAAAGTAATTACTGGCCCTGGCTGGTTAGATCAGTCGTTTAGAGCGTCATCCGAGACAGCACAGTTGCTTGTGGTTTGGTCAGGACTGTCTCTCCCTTCCTCTCTGTCTCTCTGAAAAAAAAGAAAAGAAAGAGAAAGATATTAACCCCTAGCTGGACAGCTTGTTGTCCTAGAGTTCGGAGGTTGCCAGTTCTACTCCCAAGTCAGGGCACATTCAGGAGCAACTTGATGTTTCTCTCTCTCTCTCTCTCTCTCAAAAAAAAAATTACTAATGGAGAGAGAGGGCATGACATAGGGACACAAGGATGGAAGCTAGACTCTGACTAGAAGTATTGCAGTTCTCAGGTTGAATCCAAATAAATAATAAAGCAACATTAAATCAAAATGAATAAAAAGTAGTTCCTAAAGATGGAAAAAAGTGCAAATGACCCTAATTAAACCAAATTTGTTGTGGCCATTCCCAACAGACAAAAAGAATTATGAAGAAATCTTAACATTTACTTGTCACATTATTAGTAATAATGGTATTGTTATTTTGAAACTATTACACACATTCTAAGATAAACCAAATAAGTAATTTTATTAATGTTCTTTGGAAACAAGAAGGTCAACCCAAAGTGATGGCTGTAATAAATATGCTATCAAAGAAGTAGAAAAAAAAACAACTATGAATTTGAATCGGAAATACTAGTATAATTTCTTAATGCACTGGCTCTAAAAATACACATATCCTAGCTCATTCCATTCAAAAAGTCTTAAAAACAATGACCAATCTAGTAGTAATAGGCTCACCTAGTACTCAGATTGCAATTTAATTTCCAATTTAAATACAAAGTAGGCTTTTTAATGAAATGGCTGGGTTATAGTTTGAGGAAAGAAATATACAAAATGAGTATAGTTTGTTCATCTTGTCAGACTGGAAAATGAGGATACTGTCAAAGACTACTTGGGGTGTTGTCAGAAGGATTCTGAAATTATTGGTTTCCTGTTGACTAAAAATGGGTCATTTTGGATATCAGCAGTGATACTGACAGTGTATTAAAACTCATCAAGTAATTTCAGATCCGAGAGTTTATGAGACTTGACAGCAAATAATATAATTTTATTAAAGTACTCCAATGTGGTGTTTGTTTTTTGTTTGTTTTTGATATGTTGAGAATGGTGAGAGAAAGAAGTCTGTTTTTCATAATCTACCATCTCATTACTATTGTGCTACTGAGATTTAATATAATTAATATGGGTAACTCTTAAATGATATACAGATACTTATGTTGTATAAAATGTCAGTGGTATTGGTTATTACCAAAATAAAATGTTAGTGGGAGTTCAGAAATATTTCTTAAGAGCCAGATTGTATTTGTGAGTTTTATTCAAGAATTTGTATCTATATACATCTTTGATTTGTTTGTTTATATTTACATCCATCAACATATCAAACATACTGAGCTCTATTTTTACTGCTCAGCATACAAAGGGCAACAAGTAAAAATCCCAGCACTCTAGAAACAGTAGAATATCAAAGGTGTAGGATATGAAAAACCAAAATAAAACAAAATGATAGTGATTATTACCTGATGTTCTCACCATGTAGTATATAGAGCTAGTAGTATGGTTAGAATGTTTTGGGAGTGCTGAAAAAGGATACCTTTTAATGTTGGGTTGAGAATGGAGTCAGGAGATAATTCATTGGAGAAGTACTCATGAGGTGAGTGAGGTTCAACTATGGAGTTACACAGTGGGCAGAGGGAGCGGGGAGAATAATTGTGCAGAAGCGGAAGTGGAAAGAGAAACTGGCTCTCAGAGAACTACATGTATTTTGCCACTGCTAGAACTAAGGGTTTAAGTGGGAAGCTGGCAGAGACAAATTCCTGAAAGGCCTCATAGGTCTTTGAACTTTGTTATAGAAACACTAGAGGTTTATAGCAGAAAGTTACACCATAATCAGACTTTTATTCTAGAAAGAACATTTGCAGCATAGACAAACAATTACTTTATTAGAAAGAAGCTTTTCACTTATTTTAGTTCAAAATTTTGTTTGAACATAGATCACTCTCCCCACCCCCACCCCCACCTATTTTTATATTTCCCTTTTAGTTTTAGGACTTTAAAAAAAAATAAATTATAGGCCCTGGCCAGTTTGCTCAGTGGTAGAGCGTCAGCCTGGCGTGCGGAAGTCCCGGGTTCGAATCCCGGCCAGGGCACACAGGAGAGGCGCCCATCTGCTTCTCCACCCCTCCCCCTCTCCTTCCTCTCTGTCTCTCTCTTCCCCTCCCGCAGCCGAGGCTCCACTGGAGCAAAGATGGCTCGGGCGCTGGGGATGGCTCCTTGGCCTCTGCTCCAGGTGCAAGAGTGGCTCTGGTCGCAACAGAGCGATGCCCCAGAGGGGCAGAGCATCGCCCCCTGCTGGGCAGAGTGTTGCCCCTGGTGGGCGTGCTGGGTGGATCCTGGTCGGGCGCATGCGAGAGTCTGTCTGACTGTCTCTCCCCGTTTCCAGCTTCAGAAAAATACAAATAAATAAATAAATAAATAATATAAAACACTGACATAGTTCACAAACTGATGACTGATTTCAAGCCATGTCCCCTCTTATTTTATCCTTTCCTCTGTAAATAGCCTTTTTTCCCCAAAAAATCCAGAAATTTTTTTTTAATAATTTTATTTTTTTAATGGGGCGACGTCAATAAATCAGGATACATATATTCAAAGATAACATGTCCAGGTTATTTTGTCTTTCAATTATGTTGCATACCTATCACCCAAAGTCAGATTGTCCTCTGTCACCTTCTATCTAGTTTTCTTTGTGCTCCTCCCCCTCCCCCTTTCCCTCTCCCTCTCCCCCCTCCCCCCATAACCACCACACTCTTATCAATGTCTCTTAGTCTCACTTTTATGTCCCACGTACATATGGAATAATGCAGTTTTTGTTTTTTTTCTGATTTACTTATTTCACTTCGTATAATGTTATCAAGCTCCCACCATTTTGCTGTAAATGATCCGATGTCATCATTTCTTATGGCTGAGTAGTATACCATAGTGTATATGTGCCACATCTTCTTTATCCAGTCATCTATTGAAGGGCTTTTTGGTTGTTTCCATGTCCTGGCCACTGTGAACAATGCTGCAATGAACATGGGGCTGCATGTGTCTTTACGTATCAATGTTTCTGAGTTTTGGGGGTATATACCCAGTAGAGGGATTGCTGGGTCATTTTCAGTTTTTTGAGGAACCACCATACTTTCTTCCGTAATGGTTGTACTACTTTACATTCCCACCAACAGTGGATGAGGGTTCCTTTTTCTCCACAACCTCTCCAACATTTGCTATTACCTGTCTTGTTAATAATAGCTAATCTAACAGGGGTGAGGTGGTATCTCATTGCAGTTTTGATTTGCATTTCTCTAATAACTAGAGAAGATGAGCATCTTTTCATATATCTGTTGGCCTAAATAGCCATTTTTAACTTAATTGTCGGTATATGCTACCATTCTTGCTTTTTTAAAAGTGTAAGCAAATCTGTATAAATGTTTTCTCCTACTTACACACAGGAAGCAAATTATAACCATTGTTTTATATCTTTTTTTTTTTCTTAACTATATCCTGGAGATCATTCTATGGCTATATATAAGATATTCTTTACTTGTTCTTAATCCTAAGTAAATGTTTTATACTTCTAATATCTAAGGTAAAGACGTTCTAATAATAAACCTATGCCATTAAAGTAACCTAGATTCAAGCTGTTTGCTTTTTTTTTTTTTAATATTTTTTCAAAGACTTACACCTTGTTTTAAATTTTTTTTTAATTCATTTTAGAGGGGGCGGGGAGCAGGAAGCATCAACTCCCATATGTTCCTTGACCAGACAAGTGCAGGGTTTTGAACTAGCGACCTCAGCATGCCAGGTCAAGGCTTTATCCACTGCGCCACCACAGGTCAGGCAGGCTGTTTGCTTTTATCTCCAACCAGAATTATGTTTAGCTACTAAAAGGAATTTTGACTAGCTATTCATCTTGCATGGGTAATCAAAATATAATTAAGAATATAGGTACACAGTTATACCCAAAATCAATCATTTATTCATCTACTTTTTGAGCATTTATTAAGTCACCTGTAAAAGGTACCATGGTAGGTACTCTGGAAAAATAGTACCCTCAAGAGCTTATAAGCAATTAAAGTGATAACCCCTTTAGCCTAGTTATTCTTTCCTAAAGAATTAGTTCAGCTATGCTTTCTTTTAAATGTTTCACTATTACTACCAAACTTGGTTGTATCTTCAGTGCGCCCCAGTGGTGCAGTGGATTGAGCATCAGCCTAGATGATGAGAGGGCCTCTGGGGGCCCCAGCTTGAAACCCCAAGGTCACTGGCTTGAAGTCTCCAGCTTGAGCATGGGACCATTGACATGATCCCAAGCTCACTTTCTTGAATAAGGGGTCACTGGTGTGGCTTGAGGACCTCGCCCTTCACAAGGCACCAATGAGAAGCAATCAATAAACAACTAAAGTGAAGCAGTTACGAATTGATGCTTCTTATCTCTCTCCAACCCCTTTCTGAGTCTTTCTGTCTGTCTCTCTCTCCCAGATATAGAAATATATTTATGACACAGATGGTATTTATTTGTTGACATGACCATCTCTCCATTCCCTAGAAGTTCTTTTAATGATAAAGGCTGTCGCATCTTATTCTTCTCAGTGCCTAACATGGTAGTTCTTAGTTAAGTTTATTAAATAAGTAGATGCCTCTTACCTAGCAGATTAAAGGAGAAATGAAATTATGTGTAAGGAAAAAATACTATCTTCTCTAGCATTCTTGCTGAAATATGTGTCAAGGAACCCAAGTAAAATAGGGTTTTTTTGATTTATTAATTAAAAGGCACGATACTGTTTTTGGATCTCAGAACCATGTCACCAGACGGTAGATATTGTGGCAAAATGATTTTTATATCATAACCCTTAGGAATCAAAGTTTTTTATTAATTTTATAGAAAGAGGAAGAGAGAGAGGGAGACAGAAACATTGATCTCTTCCTGTATATGCTCTGACCAGGGATCAAACCTACAACCTCTGTGTATGGGGACAACGCTCTAACCAACCAAGCCATCTGGCCAGGGCAGGAAGCAAATTTCTGTTATCTGTTTCTATACAGGAAAATATTTATTCTAGTAGATGTCTGTTTTTAAAATATGTATATAATTGAATTTTAAACATTTTCATTTATATCTCACTTTTAGAATCAAAATTCTTGCAAATTTTTATGCATATATTTTCATTTAGAAATCATTAACTTGCTCTTCTTGAAAAGGAGAAATTACTTTTAGGAAGGATTACTTTTTAAAGATTTTATTCATTTTAGAGAAAGGAGAGGAGGTGGTGGGGGAAGAGCAGGAAGCATCAACTTGTAGTTGCTTTCTGTATGTGCCTTGACAGGGCAAGCCCAGGGTTTTGAACTGGCAACCGCACTGTGTCAGGTTGACTGCACCACTACAGGTCAGGCAACTTTTATTATTGAAGTCTATTTTCATGGAGTAATACCTCCATCTGGTGGTGTTTTTTAAAATTACAGCAGAAGATATGAAACATACATTTTTCTTTTTCTTTCCTTCCTTCTTTCCTTCAAGGAGAGGAGGCAGAGACACAGACTCCTGCATCAGGATCTGGGATCCACCTGGCAAGCCCACTAGAGGAAGATGCTCTGCCCCTCTGGTTCATTGCTCAGCAACCAAACCATCTTTTTTTGGCGGGGGGGGGGGGGTATTTATTCGTATTTTTCTGAAGTGAGAAGCAGAGAGGCAGAGACAGACTCCCACATGCCTGAGACTAGGACCCACCCAGCATGCCCACTAGGGGGCGATACTCTGCCTGTCTGGGGCGTTGGTCCATTGCAACTAGGGCCATTCTTGCGCCTGAGGCGGAAGCTATGGAGCCATCCTTAGCACCCAGGCCAACTTTGCTCCAATGGAGCCTTGGCTGCAGAAGGGGAAGAGGGGGAGAGGGAGGGGTGGAGAAGCAGAAGCAGATGGTTGCTTCTCCTGTGTGCCCTGACCGGGAATCGAACCCAGGACATCCACACGCCAACTGGCCAGGACCATGTTTTTTATATGTAGATAAATTATGTTACCTGTTGTTTCTCATAAAACCAGATGAAATAACACCAAAAACCATTTACCATGGGTATCAACAATTTTAGTCCCTCGTTTTCAACAATTCAAGTTTGAATACCATGTGAACAAATGGTCATGGGGATAATAATTATACCATCCACTGTTTAGTATAGACAGTGTGTGGGCTTCCCTGGACTGAAAGTTATGAAGAAAATGATAATTTCTCAGTGAACTATTAATTGCTTTCACATATGTATCTATAGAGAGTGGGAAGGATTGTTAGAATTTGCTATTATTTCAGATTTATTGCTGTGGAACCATGACAGAATCAATTACTTTCTCAGAGAAGTAATTACTGATTTTACTTTTTAGTACATTCTATTTTATTGTAGCCTAATTATAGTAAGTCACATTCTCCTGAAATGATAAAACAGATATAAACTTGAAGACAAATAGAAACTACAAATAAATTTATTGTACCTGTTATTATAAGAATATTCAACATATTTTAAACCTTTTCTTCACAGAACTTCTACTCTATATCTACTATAACTAAACAGCCTTTTAAGGATATCCCTGTGGCTTAAACTTCCCAAATTTAGCCCAGGACTCTGTACTTGGTAGAATATGCTCATTATCTTGGAGGAAGATTGTTGTCTGCTGGCTTATGGTTTGGTCAAAATTGTAAAAAATCTATTAACTATATCAGTTATTACTATAGATTAATATTAATTCCTATTTCTATTTTGTTCTAGAAAGCTGGAATATGAAATAAACAAGGTTTAATGATTTGGGGCTTTCTGCTGATTTTTAAAGAAAGATTAAATTTCTAGTGAATTTTGTCTGAAATCTGTTTATTTTTATCTGTTTATTTTTAAATTGCAGCCAGTCAGATGACGATTCTGGGTCAGCTTCAGGCTCTGGGTCTGGTTCGAGTTCTGGAAGCAGTAGTGATGGAAGCAGTAGCCAGTCAGGTAGCAGTGACTCTGACTCCGGGTCTGAATTGGGCAGTCAGTCAGAGTCGGAGTCGGACACTTCCCAAGAGAACAAAGTTCAAGCGAAACCACCGAAAGTTGATGGAGCTGAGGTAATAAATAAAGTATCCAATGAAAGGTAGATTTATAACATTGATTTATAGCATTCTTAATCTGCTTTTTAAAAAACATTAATTTTAAACGTCAGAATTACTTTCAGTGATCCTCAATTAGGTTAAATATCTATAAATAATTTATTTAGAAGAGCATTTGTAACTATAAAATAACAAATACAAAATAAACACCCAAAGCCTTTTCTTCTGCTTTCTGAGGCAGAAATTGAGTTTCATAAATACGCAGTGTCTGATGAAAATTAAAACTTTTGTGAAGTCTTTTCGTTAACCCTATAGTGTCTGATCTCTACTTTCAAGATCTTCAAGGAGATTCTCTATTGTTAGTAGCAGAACTCTGCTTCCTTAAAGATGCTGGTAGAACAGCTTAGGGACTCTCTGTTTAAAAAAGCTACTACAACATTTAATAAACTTTGTCTACACCTCATAATAGTATATAGTAATGTCACTTAGAATACCAGTCATAAGATGCTTGAACCAATGTATAAATCAATACATAGCTATCTGCATGGAGAAAATATTGCTACCAAAAATAAAGTGCTTAGTAGTGCAGTTGATTTGCATTCCGACTTAAGATCTTCATGTTCACCTCACACCAATTTTAAAAAAAGGCAACCACACTTTGGGTAACAGGGTATCTGTTATCACTTTGAAAGTTATACTTGTAATACCAGAGAATATGTTGTTTAATATTATCTATCTCTAAAGCTTGCATAAACTTTTCATATATAACTAAAGCATTTGTTTTATTATATTGCATATAATAGGAGTAAGGAAGATAGTCTTAACTTCTTATTTGGAGGCAATGAAACTGCTTTTCAGGTTTTTCAAAACTTGATCCTTTACTAGTCCATATTTCTATTATAGTTCTGGAAATCTAGCCCTAGTATCCTGGCTGTACAGAGATCTGCAATGCTCAAGAAGCAGCAGCAGCAGCAGCAACATCAAGCTTCATCTAATAGTGGATCAGAAGAGGTGAGTTTTCATTATGAAAGCTAATATTTTAAAAGTAGGCCTGATGCCCAGTTACGAAATTATTAGAAACAATACATGTTTTTATTACTATTACTTTTTTTTAATAGAGAGGAAGGGAAAGAGAGAGGGAGAAGAGAATCATCAACTTGTAGTTTGCTTTACTTTAGTTGTTCTTCATTGATTGCTTCTCATCTGTGCCTTGACCGCAGGGCTCAAGCTGAGAGAGTGACCCCTTGCTCAAGCCAGCAGCCTCGGAATCATGTCAGTGATCCCACACTCAAGCCAGCGACCTTGGGGTTTCTAACCAGGGACCCCACGTTGACATTCTATCCACTGTGCCATGACCAGTCAGCCATAGAAACAATACATGTTTTTAAAGAATATATTAGGAGGGAATTACATTTAAATATGTGTATCAGAAGTCTTAAAACACAAATATTTTATCTAATAATTACTTTTAGGGATTAATCTCACACAGACTGAATGTACAGAGTTAGAAAAAGCTATCTCATGCAAATAGAAATGAAAGAAAAGGAAAAGCTAGGCAGCAGCACTTATATCAGTACATTTACTCATCAAAGCAAAGCTAGAAATAAACTAAATGTGAATAGTAGGAAACTACACACACACAGACAGGTATGCATGTACACATATGTGAACAAAGAAATAGTATGTGTGCTATTTAAGTCATATTTGTACAGAATATTAATAGAATTCTCAACATTTTTAAAAAGATAGGCTGCAGCTCTAAACAGTGTAGATCCTGTGTGCATGTGAGTACATATGCATAGGAGCACATAGTCATGTGTCTTTCAAGAACTGTGTCAAAGCCTGCCTCATGGGAAAGAAAATATTAAAACTTGATGGACCAGCCATTAGGATTCACTTTTGAGGCCATACTAGGCAATAATAATGGTCTCTATAGTTGATCTATTTTGTAAGTACAATTGACATACAGTGTCAAGTATACAGCATTGTGGTTAGACATTTATGTAACTTACAAAGTGATCACCCCTCCCATAAGTCTAGTACCTGCCTGGCACCATGCATAGTTATTATTGACTATATTCCTTGTACTGTACTTTACATCTCTATGTCTATTTTGTATTGCCAATTTGTACTTCTTAATCCCTTCATCTTTTTCTCCCAGCCTTCTAACCTTACTCATATCTTGCAACCACCAGTTTGTTCTCTGTATCTGTGTTTGTTTCTGTTTTTATTGTTCATTTATTTTGTTTTGGATTCCACATGTAAGTGGAATTATATGGTATTTGTCTTTCTCTGTCTGACTTAATTTCATTTAGCATAATATCCTCTGGTTCCATTCATGTTGCAAATGGTAAGATTTTATTCTTTTTTATAAGTGAGTAGTATTTCATTTTATGTATGTACCATATCTTGATCCAGTTTTCTAACAATAGATGCGTTAGGTGGTTTCCATATCTTAGCTATTGTGTATGAAATGCTCCTTTTTTTTTTCTTGTTAAGCTTTTATTTTAAAGTTACTTTCGTCTGATACAGTACTGCTGCCTAGCTTTTCTTTCATTTCTATTTGCATGAGATAGCTTTTTCTATTTCTGTACATTAAGTCTGTGTGTGTCTTGATCTGAAGTGGGTCTCTTGTAGGCCATATATGTAAGGGTGTTGTTTTATTCTTCATTCAGCCACCCTCAGACTTTTTATTGGAGCATATAATCCACTTCCATTTAAAGTAATTATTGATAGCTATGTAGTGATTGCCATTTTATCATCTATCTATCTATCTATCTATCTATCTATCTATCTATCTATCTATCTATCTATCTTCTTAAAGAAGTCCCTTTAACATTTTTTGAAATACTGGTTTGATGGTGATGAACTTCTTCAGCTTTCTTGCTCCTTTGTTTTTAAATGATCGCCTTGCCGGGTAAAATAATCTTGGTTGTAGGTCCTTGCTTTTCATTATTTTGAATATTTTATGCATGTAAAGTTTCTGTTGAGAAACCAGCTGACATTCTTATGGGAGCTCCCTTGTAACAAAGATGATAGATTAATTAAAGTTTTGTACAAAATGCTGACATTGTGATTTTACCTAGTATCATTGGTTGTGTTATAAATTTGAATAGAAATGTTATTAACCACTTTATGTGCTAATAGTATAAATAAAACACCAACATGGGAAAAAAAGGTTTTACAGTTACTGTTATTAGCAAAGTGAACCTTAAATAGTATGACAGGCAAAAATTTGTTATCATGGTAAAATTGTTTTTGTTTTTATTTTAATTTTTGTATTTTTCTGAAGTTGGAAACGAGGAGGCAGTCAGACAGACTCCCGCATGCGCCCAACCGGGATCCACCTGGCATGCCCACCAGGGAGCGATGCTATGCCCATCTGGGGCGTTGCTCTGTTGCAACCAGAGCCATTCTAGCGCCTGAGGCAGAGGCCATAGAGCCATCCTCAGCGCCCGGGCCATCTTTGCTCCAATGGAGCCTTGGCTGCGGGAGGGGAAGAGAGAGACAGAGAGGAAGGAGAGGGGGAGGCGTGGAGAAGCAGATGGGCGCTTCTCCTGTGTGCCCTGGCCGGGAATCAAACCCGGGACCCCCTGCATGCCAGGCCGACGCTCTACCACTGAGCCAACAGGGCAGGGCTATCATGGTAAAATTGTAATCACTAATAACTAATTTCATTTTTTCTCCATAGGATTCCTCTAGCAGTGAAGATTCTGATGACACATCAAGTGATGTCAAAAGGAAAAAGCATAAAGAGTATGTCGTTTTGCTCAACTGAATACTTACTCTCATATCAGGAAAATCCTAATGATTTGGTGTTTCTTCCTTTAATTGGAAATTGTTGCTGAAAGTGGGCTTTTGTAAATTCTTGGTTCATGACATTTTATTAGGTTAATTTAAACCATTAATTCTTGAAATTTATCTTTCTGTGATGACTTGAGGTTTTTGTGCCACTTATTTATCACCTATAAATCTTTTCCCTGTGTATTTTAAACTTCAGAGATCTGCTTATTTATGTGAGAAAATCTTAAATTGTGTATAAATTTTATCAGCTGATGATAGATTTTGATTGATTCTGTTGATTTATGTTAATATTCTTACTATTCATCTGCACATGAGATTTACTTCCTCCATAGAACTCATTTAAAAACTCAGTATAATTTCCTAAAGAACTTGACCCAAAAAAGTGTTAAAGAATACTAAGATTCTCAATTCAGATACATAGATGGTCAGAGTATTTATCTTTCTTGTTTTTTCAAAAAACATTTTCTGTTGTCTCTTATTTTTAAATTTTCTTTGAGATTTTACATTTTCACTTAGGTGTGTCTGGTGTTGATTTTGTTACTTATTCCAGTTTATGGACTTGATCTTATACATATTAAGTGTAGAGACGTTTATCTTTTGAGAATTCAGTCATTATATCTCTGGACTTTTTCTGTAAATCTGGTACTACTACATAGATATAAATACTGCATTTGTCTTGGATTATATCTGTTGTAGATACCTATTGGATCATCCATCCTATCTTACATAAATTTTACTGTATTATGTTTTTATCCCTTTATTGCTATGCTATACATTCTGGCTATTTTTTTTTTTCAGGTCTGTCTTCTAGTTTACTAAGTGCATTTACAACTATTGTGTCTCATCAGATACGTAACTGTTCACCTGAGTTAGTAATTTCTAAATTCAACATTGGTGCAAGCAAAGAATATTTTTTTAAAACAAGCATAATATGGGATGATAGACCTCCTTGATATAAACTAATAATTCATACTATAAAAATTAAAAGACTTTTTCTTCATGTATTTTGCCTCTTGTTACTGCTTCTGTAAAAACAAAAGATTTTAAGATAAAAAAATTATTTTTAATACTAACTAGACTGCAATTTTAAATTTTATTTTGTATTTATCAGAGATAAAATAAAATTGGCTATATGGTGTAAGTATAAATAAGTATATTTTATGTATTTTATGTACAGTGAAGATTGGCAAATGTCTGGGTCAGGATCTCCATCTCAGTCTGGTTCAGATTCAGAATCTGATGAAGAGAGAGATAAAAGCAGTTGTGATGAAACAGAATCTGATTATGAGCCAAAAAACAAAGTTAAAAGCAGAAAACCTCAAAATAGGTAAGTGTAGTATGTTCTCTGTTGGATGCTGAAAATTACTGGTTATAGAAGGTATTCTTTTTATAAATAGTTTCTCACTTCTGATTTTATGCCAGTGTTTCTGTAAAACACCTCTTTCCCCTTGGTCTTTTCTAGATCTAAGTCAAAAAACGGGAAGAAGATTCTTGGACAAAAAAAGAGACAGATTGATTCATCTGAGGAAGAAGAGGATGAAGATTATGATAATGATAAAAGAAGTTCTCGCCGCCAAGCAACTGTCAATGTGAGCTATAAGGAAGATGAAGAAATGAAAACAGATTCTGATGACCTACTTGAAGTCTGTGGAGAAGATGTTCCTCAACCCGAGGAAGAGGAATTTGAAACAATAGAACGGTTTATGGATTGTCGGATTGGGAGAAAAGGAGGTATGAAAAAAAACATTTAAAGTACTTCTTGAAGATTTCTCGAGAGGATAGATTTTCTTCTATTTTACTTATTTGCTATAAAATATACTTTGCTTCACTTGAATGTTTTCTTCCCAACAAATTCCATTTAACCTCAGTTCATATATTGCAAATAATTAGGTACTTTCAATTTCACATATGGTTTCGTTTTTTGAAATGTGTTTTTTGTTTTATCTCAGAAATGTTTATTTTTATCTTGACATGCATTTTCTCCCTTTTTGTATTATTGAGATATATATAATTGACATATAGCATTGTTACAAGTTTAAGGTGGATGGCACAGTAACTTACATGTATTGCAAAATGATTACCACAATAAATTTAGGTAATATTATCTCGTATATACAATAAAAAAAAATTGTTTCTCATCATAAGAACTTTAAAATCTACTGTTAGTAACTTTTAGATACGCCATATAGCAATGTTTAGTCGTCATGTACATTGCATCCCTTGCTCTTATTTATCTTATAAGTGGAATTTTGAACCTTTGACCACTTTCATCATATTTCTCCCACCTCCGGTAACTACAAATTTAATCTCTATTCCTACCTATTTTTTTTAAGATTTCACGTATGAGATCATACAATATTGGTGTTTCTCTGTCTAACCTATTTCACTCAGCATAATACCCTCAAAGTTCATACTGTCATAATGGTGAGATTTCCTTCCTTTTTTAGGGCTGAATAATATTCATATATATTAAACTTCTTTATCCATCCGTTTTGGACACTTAGGTTGTTTCTGAGGTGTTATGAATAATACACTACAGTGAGTGAACATTGGGTGCAGATATTTCTTTGACCGTGATTTTAGACATGTAGTTTTAAAAAATGATTTGAAATTATTTTAATTTCTAATCATCAGTCTCCCAAGCAACAGTTACTGTAAATTGCTGTTGCTCTAAGGCATGTCATAGTCTTTTGACCTTGTTTTTTTTAATTTTAAAACTGAGTGATTGAATTAGATAATTCTTCTGTTTTAAAATTTTGAATTTTTATTATATATGTGTAATGTCACGTCACATAAATTCCTGTGTCCTGATACTTTACTTATTTAAGAGAGCATATATTTTTCCGTTCATATTAATCAATTTTTGAGTTGAATGGAAGCATTCCTGTAACAGATTAACAGGGAATGTATCCCCCCCCTTTTTTCCAGCTACTGGTGCTACTACAACCATCTATGCAGTTGAAGCAGATGGTGACCCAAATGTAGGATATGACAAAAACAAGGAACCAGGAGAAATCCAGTATCTAATTAAATGGAAGGGATGGTCCCATATTCATAATACTTGGGAAACAGAAGAAACCCTTAAGCAGCAGAATGTTAGAGGAATGAAAAAATTGGATAATTATAAAAAAAAAGATCAGGAAACAAAAAGATGGTAAATATGTTTTATATTGTAGTTAATATTTTTATAGATCAAAGATGATTACTAAGGTTTTTATTAATTAGGAGTACATTCTCAAGAATCAAATGATAACCTAAAATAGCTTACTTATGGACTTATTTGTATTTCATTTAAAGGTAAAAGTTCTTAAGAATATTCATGCCTAAATTCTTGACAACAGTTACATAGAATGTGTTTCATATATTATGAGTTTTTAAAATTAAAAATTAATGCCTGACGTGTGGTGGCGCAGTGGATAAAGCATCAACCTGGAATGCTGAGGTCACTGCTTTGAAACCCTGGACTTGCCCTGTCAAGGCACATATGGGAGTTGATGTTCCTGCTCCTCTTCCACTTCTCTCTCTCTCTCTCTCTCTCTCTCTCTCTCTTTCTCTCTTTCCTATCTCTCCAAAAATGAATAAATAAAATCTTTTAAATTAATGATGTTTTATTTCTGTTTCAGTTTCTTTATTATTTAAACTGGCACATGAGATAAGTGGCAAAATGGGAGATTTTGTGCTAATATTTTTTGTGGGGTACAGGTTATTTAGGTGAGATTCTGAAGTCTGTTCCTGTTTAATAATTTTTCAGGTTGAAAAATGCTTCTCCAGAAGATGTGGAATATTATAATTGCCAACAAGAACTTACAGATGATCTGCATAAACAGTATCAAATAGTGGAACGAATAATTGGTTAGTAATAAACAATTCTAATTAGACATCTGAAAAAATATTAAATTTACTGCTCACACATTTGTAGCCCTAAAGAAGCTTACTCTAATAGTAAAGCAAATGACTAATATTTACTTACGTAGTTTTTACCAAAAATTATTTATTGGATAAGGCATAATGTAAAATACATGTCTGGTTTATTTCACAGCTCATTCCAATCAAAAGTCGGCGGCTGGTTATCCTGATTATTATTGCAAGTGGCAGGGCCTTCCATACTCAGAGTGCAGCTGGGAGGATGGCGCTCTCATTTCCAAAAAGTTTCAAGCATGTATAGATGAGTATGTTAGCAGGAATCAATCAAAAACCACTCCTTTTAAAGATTGCAAAGTGAGTATTGTTTGACATTTTTATTATTGAAAATGTATTTAGGCCCTGGCCAGTTGGCTCAGTGGTAGAGCATTGGCCTGGCATGTGGAAGTCCTGGGCTCAATTCCTTGTCAGGGCACACAGGAGAAGTGACCATTTGCTTCTTTACCCCTCCCCCTTCTCTCTCCTTCCCTTTCTCCCTTCAAGCAATTTGGTCCCAGGCTCTGAGGATGGCTCCATGGCCTTGCCTCAGGCACTGAAATAGCTCAGTAGCTGAGCAACGAAGCAGAAGCCCCAGATGGGCAGAGCATCACCCTGTAGGTAGGGGCTTGTCGGGTGGTCAGGACGCATGCGGCAGTCTCTCTGCCTCCCTGCCTCTCACCTCTCAATAAGAGGAAAAAAAAGGAAAATGTATTTATGCATCATAAATATTACAATCCCAGGATAGAGAATTGGATCCTGATTTCAGATAGGCAAAGAAAGAAAACTGCTTGGTTGGTAGACCTTGTGGGAAGTGATATTTCTGTAATTGCTATGTGATCTTAGGTGTGGTCATCTTTTAGCCCTGGTAAATAAGTCTGTGTCAGAAAGATGATAATTTGGTGGTGATAGTTGTGTTAAGTAAGTTGAAAGACTGAATAGAAAAAATCACTTGGAAATGAGATACATATGATTGGTTTAAAAGGTAGCAAGTATTTTCTTTGAAGCTAGGAAAGGAAAAGAGGCACACACTTCTATGAAGGTATCCAGGCCTACCATGCCTAATATAAGACCTTTATACTTCAAGTTATTAGTGATAGTTTTCGGTCTAAATACCACTAGCATTTGTTTTCTTATTATAAGACTGAATTAAATTCATAATGGTAATTTAGAAGTCAGAAGTGGTTTATTTCTAGGACAGGGCTAGAACAATGGTAAAACTGAATGAATAACATAGCTTTTCCTTGAGAAATACACAAGACCCAAATTTTCAGCAGGAACTTAATTATTTCTACTTTTTTTCTTCAAAAGGAAGGCAAATATTTCACTGTATATTCTTGTTATAGTAATAAAAAACAGTCTTCTTTGACTGAATTGTCAGATGTATTTTGAGTCATGGACTTTCTGAACGTGATGATTTGAGATAATATTTTGAAATCTATGGTAAAAGCTGCAATTTTTAATTTTTAAGTATAATTTCTTACATTTAATAATTTCTCACATTAACATTTATTTCTGCTAAAGGTATTGAAACAAAGGCCAAGATTTGTAGCCTTAAAGAAGCAACCATCCTATATTGGAGGACATGAGGGTTTAGAATTAAGGGATTATCAGTTGAATGGTTTAAATTGGCTTGCTCATTCTTGGTGCAAGTAAGTATATTTTGAGTCATTTATTAATTTTAATTGTAAGAATTTACAATTACTGGATTTGGAAAGATTTCCACCAAAAATGATAAGACTGTTTAGTATTTATATGCAGGTCTTTGAATTGTCTTGTGCGTAAATAATGCTGTACTTACTATATAATAAAAACCAATGCAGTTTTGAGTTTAACCTGTTTTGATTGCCGCAGTAATTAAATAAGTTTTTATTGAACTTAAATATATATACGTTGCTGTCCCACACTAGTCCTGGACTATTTCTCTTCCAGTTATTTCTGTTACCCATTTAGCCTCCATTTTTGTCCTCTCTCTTATGTCCTCTGCTCCATTATTGGCAATATAAGGTGACTCTAGGGTGCAATTTAAAATTTTTTTTTACCATAACTATAGTTTTTCCTGCTGTATGTTCTTCCTACTTACTTTTTACTTAATGTATTTGGACTCTGCCCCTTGCAGATAGATTGATTTCTTGGCTATATAACTGACTAATTGAAAAATACTGTTCATATTTTTCTGGCCTAAAATGGTAAACTCCTTTTTTTTTTTTTAATATTTATTTTTTACAGAGACAGAGAGTGAGTCAGAGAGAGGGTTAGACAGGGACAGACAGACAGGAACGGAGAGATGAGAAGCATCAATCATTAGTTTATCATTGCGCGTTGCAACACTTTAGTTGTTCATTGATTGCTTTCTCATATGTGCCTTGACCCCGGGCCTTCAGCAGACCGAGTAACCCCTTGCTGGAGCCAGCGACCTTGGGCTCAAGCTGGTGGAATTTTTGCTCAAACCAGATGAGCCCGCGCTCAAGCTGGCGACCTCGGGGGTCTTGAACCTGGGTCCTCTGCATCCCAGTGTGATGCTCTATCCACTGCGCCACCGCCTGGTCAGGCAAATGGTAAACTCCTTATAATTCTCTTAAACTGTTACAAAGGCCTTTACATTTTTATTTATTTATTTTTTTTATAGAGAGAGAGTCAGAGAGGAATAGATAGGGACAGACAGACAGGAATGGAGAGAGATGAGAAGCATCAATCATCAGTTTTTTGTTGTGACACCTTAGTTCATTGATTGCTTTCTCATATGTGCCTTGACCATGGGCCTTCAGGAGACCGAGTAACCCCTTGCTCGAGCCAGTGACCTTGGGTCCAAGCTGGTGAGCTTTGCTCAAACCAGATGAGCCCACTCTCAAGCTGGTGACCTCAGGGTCTTGAACCTGGGTCCTCTGCATCCCAGTCCGACACTCTATCCACTGCGCCACTGCCTGGTCAGGCATATTTTTATTTTTTAAGTGAGAGGAGGGGAAATAGACTTCTACGTGCCCCTCAGTTGGAATCCAACCCTGTCTGGGCTGATGCTCGAATCAACTCAGCTATTTTTAGCGTTTGAGGCTGATGCATTTAGACCAACAGAGCTATCCTCAGCATCCTGGCTGATGCTCGAACCAGTCAAGCCACTGACTGTGGGAAGGGAAGAGAAGCAGATGGTAACTTCTCTTGTGACCTGACTGGGAATTGAACCCAGGACATCCATACGCTGGGCCGACACTCTTATCAACTGAGCAACTGGCCAGGGCTAAATTTATTATTTATAACTAATAAAAGTGGTATATTATAAAAAAAAATAGTCATATTAATTTTATTTAACTGTATAAACTTGTACATGGGTTATGTAAAAAGGTTTCTTTGTAAATTTGAATCTTTATTTTATCGCATACATGATTTTTGTTTTTAACTTTGTAGAGGAAATAGTTGCATACTTGCTGATGAAATGGGCCTTGGAAAAACAATACAGACGATCTCATTCCTGAATTATTTGTTTCATGAACACCAATTATATGGACCGTTTTTATTAGTAGTACCACTCTCCACTCTCACTTCCTGGCAAAGGGAAATTCAGACGTGGGCTTCTCAGATGAATGCTGTGGTTTATTTAGGTGACATTAACAGTAGAAACATGGTAAGTGGTTTCTCTACAAATTTAGAAGTCAAGGCATACTTTTCTTGGAAGACAAGTATTTTATTTGTCTTTTTGTCTTAATTCCTTGCCTAGGACTTGCCAAAAAGTAAGTGTTCAGTACATGTTTAATTGGCTGTAATTTAAAAACCAATTTTTGGTTTAGTGTTACTTTATAGATTATTTTTTCTTTCTTATGGTAAGTTTCAAAAATACATGAAAGCAGACAAGAGTATAATAAACCTTCATGTGCCAACTTCACAGTTTTAACTCATTGCTAGTTGTTCATCTGTACCACTATGTGGTACTTTCCACCCAGTAATTGTGAAACAAACCTCAGAATTCTAATTAATTTGTCAGTGTTATTAAATGAGTTAATCACTAGTGTTGTGTTAACTTTAGTGACAGGTACAGTTCAACATGTCTGCTTTATTTTATAGAAGATTTTGATATAATGTGGTATTTACATTTTGCTTATATGGTCAACATAGCTTGTTGGAGTGTATAAAGAATAAACTTTTGTTACATAAATATACAGTATATACATAATTTGTGTGTTTTGAATGGATTTTATTTTAGATATTCAGATAAAAGTATACTTTTTTAAATGTGTGTCTTAAAATTATCTTTAAAATTTCCTAATAGATAAGAACTCATGAATGGATGCATCCCCAGACCAAACGGTTAAAATTTAATATACTCTTAACAACTTACGAGATTTTACTGAAGGATAAGGTGTGTATTACCTATGTTTCTGTTTGATAGATATCAGGTTTCCCTTTGCAATGTGTTTTGGATAGGATGAGAACATAACTTAAATCCAGGATCAGCAAACTAGCCTGTGGGTCAAAATTTTTTATGACCCATGAACTAAGAATGATGTTTACATTTTAAAGGGTTGTAAAAACAAACTAAAGAAAATGCAACAGAGATGATGCATTTATCTACAAAGCCTAAAATATTTACCATCTGGCACTTTACATTAAAGTTTGCCAGCTCCTGACTTACGTGATATTAGTTTTGTGTAGTGTCTGTTGATTTATAGGAAATTTATTTGAAAATAGATAGCTAACAGGACTGGGGGATAGCACTGTACTAAATGCTTTATAGCTGTTACTTCGTTTTAGTGAATGTCTCAAGTAATTCTTATTTACTTTAGAAGATGTTATAAATTATCTCTATTGAAAAGAAAAATCAAGTCTTAAAAAGGTTTACGTAAGGTCCATATAGCTATTAAGTAGCGGAACCGTGCCTGTCTTTGTTTTAAGTCAGAAACCCATGTTGATATACAAGAAATCTACAGTGCATAGAAACCATAATTATATATACACTTGATGTGAGACACTGTTCCAAATGAATATTATATTTTCTCCAAATTAACATTAATAGAAGCTTTTACTGGATTTAGGTTAAAAATCTCTTATAAAATTTTTATATATATTTTTTATTATCAGTCTGTAAGCTAATAAAAATTTTTGCTTAATATTATGCTCTGTTTTCTAATGACTAAATTGGTCATGAAAAGAACTTCACTTTGCATGTTGAATTACTTGCTTTGAGGATGCCATTAATCTTGAAATGATATCATTTTTATTTGAAAATTGAGATAGGGGTTTTTTTTATTTTAATTTGCCTCATTGTAATAATTTGAATTCAGCTCAAAAGGGAAGTATAAGTTTGAATTCCGTTTTCCTCTTAAAATATTAACTGTGTTCTGTTCATTTTAAGGCATTCCTTGGAGGTCTAAATTGGGCATTTATAGGTGTAGATGAAGCACATCGATTAAAGAATGATGACTCTCTTCTGTATAAAACTTTAATAGACTTTAAGTCCAATCACCGTCTCCTTATCACTGGAACTCCTCTACAAAACTCCCTCAAAGAGCTCTGGTCTTTACTTCATTTCATTATGCCAGAAAAGTAAGATAAATCCTGATATTCAATTTTAATGTTTTTATGCTAAGTTTTGCAGGAAATAATTAGTGTTGGTAATAAGGTTAGTAAGAGATTTTATTACCCTAAAAAGATTATAAAGAAAGAAAAAAAGAAAAAGGGGATATTTTATACTATTTTAATTTTGAAAATAAAAATAAGTTTGAGCCCATTTATTATAAAACTTTATTTTACCTATGTTTAAAAACTGTGCTTGGAAAAAACTCAAAAACTGATAAGCTTACTTGTAATAGCATTTTATAAATGAGGAAAATTAGATTGGATGTGTATAAATATGTGTTCAAGGTCACATACATGCTCTCTCTCTCTCTCTGTAGTTTCAGAACTTTAAGATTATATCCTTTGAGAAATATTTTAGTGGTAATTATACCCATAGTTGCTAGTACTTTATCTTTATTGAACTCGAGAATCACAACTTTTATAAAACAATTCCTTATGTTTTATCTTTATATAGATATATAAAGGACTTGTTGGGAGGGATAGTTATTAAAAGTAACTAATTTTAGCTGTTTTTTTCCCTAAAAATCTATTTTTCACTATCATGTGAATACTCTGAAAAATTTCAAATGCAAAATGACTTTTTTAGTGATTCTTCATTTTTTTTAAATTTGTAAGGTTTTCTTCCTGGGAAGATTTTGAAGAAGAACATGGCAAAGGCAGAGAATATGGTTATGCAAGCCTCCACAAGGAACTTGAGCCGTTTCTGTTACGCAGAGTTAAGAAAGATGTAGAAAAATCACTTCCTGCTAAGGTTGAGCAGATTTTAAGAATGGAAATGAGTGCTTTACAGAAACAGTATTACAAGTAAGTTGTAAGCTAAGCACATGATCTGAACGTTCTAAATAAACCCCCTATATTTGTCACAGTGAGGTGACCCTGTCACCCCAATGGTGCCTTATAACAGGAACAGGTTCTTGAATTTTACAATAGGTTTAGTCTGTGGCATATTGGAGCAAGAAGAGATTTAATGTCATGTCCAACTGTATCACCCATCATGGGTAATATAAGACTTAACTAATTCACCTTCTAACACATCAGTTGCTTTTCTCTATTTCATATTGTCACTTTATAGAGGGTTTCTTTTAAGTGTTAGGATTTCCGTGGTACTAAGGCATTATTAGTATGTAATTATGATAATTATGTAATGGACAGATAGAGGTCAGAAAAAGAAACTTAGAAAAAAAATTTTGGCCTGCTTTTTGATATTAGTATTAATAAATCTTATATAAATTATGTATGTCAGATCTATATAGTAATGAATTGGAAAAAATCTCCTTAAGTAAGTACATAAAATGTACTACATTCATTTGAATTCTCAGAAACATATTTTATGGTAAGATCTGTAAATGCCATATATTTTAAAAAAAAAATTTATTTCATGAATTTAAGGTTTTTATTATGGAAAATTTTAAACATACAAAAAGAGGTTAATGTAATGAACATTTATCACTCATCTAGTTTTTCTTGACTCATGGCCAGTCTTTTATCAGAAGCCACCTCCACTCCCTAACATTTTGAGGCAAATCAGAAATATAACTATACTGCTCACAGAAATTGGGGGAACGCTATGCCCAGTTGGCTCAGTGGTAGAGCGTCGGCCTGGCGTGCAGAAGTCCCGGGTTCGATTCCCGGCCAGGGCACACAGGAGAAGCGCCCATTTGCTTCTCCACCCCTCCCCCTCTCCTTCCTCTCTGTCTCTCTCTTCCCCTCCTGCAGCCGAGGCTCCACTGGAACAAAGACGGCCCCGGGCGCTGGGGATGGCTCCTCAGCCTCTGCCCCAGGCGCTAGAGTGGCTCTGGTCACAACAGAGCGACGCCCCGGAGGGGCAGAGCATTGCCCCCTGGTGGGCAGAGCGTCACCCCTGGTGGGCGTGCCAGGTGGATCCCGGTCGGGCGCATGCGGGAGTCTGTCTGACTGTCTCTCCCCGTTTCCATCTTCAGAAAAATACAAAAAAAAAAAAAAAAAATGGGGGATATTTTATTACTTCATATTCATTTTGAAATATCCCCTAACTTTTGTGAGCAGTATATTTTAAGTCCCTTTGAAGACTAACATTTTTAAAAAGGAATAAAATAAATGGTGGTAGAAAATAAAAGTGGATCATGGCAAGAGGAATGTTTTATATAACTTGGAGTAATTTAATAACCATCCACTAACTTGTATATGTGCTGTGTAATTGTAGTTTTAGAGAAGGCAGTGTAGCTAACCCAGGTATACTCATGATTCCCTGTAGCGCTTCTCCTGTGTACCCTGGCCGGGAATCGAACCCGGGACTTCTGCACGCCAGGCCGACGCTCTACCACTGAGCTTTTAGGTCTGTGCATTAGCTGCTTAATGGAGTGAAACTTACAGGAAGGTTAAGATAATACAATTGACTGTTTTTATTTTATTATTTTATAGTTAACCATTTTTTTTTTTTTGTATTTTTCTGAAGCTGGAAACAGGGAGACAATCAGACAGACTCCCGCATGCGCCCGACTGGGATCCACCCGGCATGCCCACCAGGGGGCGATGCTCTGCCCATCCGGGGCGTGGCTCTGTTGCGACTAGAGCCACTCTAGCACCTGAGGCAGAGGCCATGGGGCCATCCCCAGTGCCCAGGCCAACTTTTGCTCCAATGGAGCCTCGGCTGCGGGAGGGGAAGAGAGAGAGAGAGAGAGGAAGGAGAGGGGGAGGGGTGGAGAAGCAGATGGGAGCTTCTCCTGTGTGCCCTGGCCGGGAATCGAACCCGGGAGTCCTGCACTCCAGGCCAATGCTCTACCACTGACCCAACCGGCCAGGGCTACAGTTAACCATTTTTTAAAGTAAATTTTTGAGAAAGGAGTAATACACTCGACTCACTATGTTACATAAAGTGTTTACCATCTATAATTAATGGTTCAGGTAACAATTGCTTCTTGGTCTCTTTGCTAATATCAAGTGCAAATAACAGGTTATCCTTATGAACAAGGTTTATCAGTCTTGTGAACAAAATTTGGTCCATTATGAAGCTGAGAACTTCATAGTGGTGCAGTTTTGCTTTGGTGCTTGTTTTTTTTTTATGGTTTTACAATTCATCCTGGTAATTGTTCTCTGCCAAACATCATTTTTATAATTTTTTTTAAACAGATGGATATTAACTAGGAATTACAAAGCCCTCAGCAAAGGTTCCAAGGGCAGTACCTCAGGCTTTTTGAATATAATGATGGAGCTGAAGAAATGTTGTAATCACTGCTACCTCATTAAACCACCAGACAATAATGAATTCTATAATAAACAGGAGGCCTTACAAGTAAGAATTTCAAAATACTATAATTTTAGAAAAGCAAAATTCTAGGAATGTTTATTTCAGTTATAACTGAAAATGGCTTTGATTAATATATTGGTTAAGTTCACTTTGGCTACTGGTATATCTAAATAATGGCATTTTTTTTTTTTTTTTTTTATATTTTTCTGAAGTGAGAAGCAGGGAGGCAGAGAGACAGACTCGCATGTGCCAGACTGGAATCCACTTGTCCACTAGAGGGCGATGCTCTGCCCATCTGAGGTGTTGCTCCGTTGAAATCGAAACCATTCTAGTGCCTGAGGTGGAGGCCATAGAGCAGGGGTCAGGAACCTATGGCTCCTGAGCCAGATGTGGCTCTTTTTTTTTTTTTTGTATTTTTCTGAGGTAGTCAGATAGACTCCTGCATGCGCCCAACCAGGATCCACCCAGCACGCCCACCAGGGGGCGATGCTCTGCCCATCTGGGGTGTCGCTCTGCCACAATCAGAGCCATTTTAGCGCCTGAGGCAGAGGCCACAGAGCCATTCTCAGCGCCCGGGCAAACTTTGCTCCAATGGAGCCTTGGCTGCAGGAGGGGAAGAGAGAGACAGAGAGGAAGGAGAAGGGGAAGGGTGGAGACGCAAATGGGCGCTTCTTCTGTGTGCCCTGGCCGGGAATCGAACTTGGGACTCCCGCACGCCAGGCCGACGCTCTACCACTGAGCCACCGGCCAGGGCCCAGATGTGGCTCTTTTTATGGCTGCATCTGGCTCACAGACAAATCTTTAATAAAAAGATAATAACATTAAAAATATAAAATATTCTCATGTATTACAATCCATTCATTTCCTACTGCTCATGTTCATGATTGCAGGTGGCTGGAGCCAATCACAGCTGTCCTCCGGGACAACACTAAATTTTTATTGGATAATGCGTAATGTACACGGGTCTTGTATGGCTCTCACAGAATTACATTGTAAAATATGTGGCGTTCATGGCTCTCTCAGTGAAAAAGGTTTCCGACCCCTGCCATAGAGCCATCCTCAGCACCTGGGCCAACTTTGCTCCAATGGAGCCTTGGCTGCGGGAGGGGAAGAGAGAGATAAGAGAGAAGGGGGGAAGGGTGGAGAAGCAGATGGGTGCTTCTCCTGTGTGCCCTGGCTGGGAATTGAACCCAGGACTTTCACACTCCAGGCCTGTGCTCTATCACTAAGCCAACTGGCTAGTGCAGTAATGGCATTTTTTATCAAAAGCCTTTAAAATATAATTTATCCAATTAATTAATTTGATTGTTTTTTAAAAATGTATCTCTAATTGTTGGCTGTTATAATTTATCCCACAAAAATCTCTTACTGTATTCTTAAATGTGAAAAAAATTTAATAGCAATTGTACTGAATTTATAATTTGGCAAATGATAGTTTTAAGAAGGATATCTTTCTTGATTGAGATCTTACCCTTCCTTTTACCTCTGGAAGACAAATGAGAAGTGTGGACAAAGCACAGTTGGCAGCCATTACAGTAGTACTTTGTAGTATCATGAAGTGTTCTATCTGTATAAGTTAGAATGCATTTTTTTACTCTTTGGGGGGGGGGGAGGAAACCTTTGAATGCTTAGTTTCTGCTTCTAGTTTATTATTTTTTCAGCTTATATTTTTAGAGAATTAATGTAATAAATAGCAAATAGAGGGAAACTGTGTCTTTTTTTCCTCCTGAAAATGCAACAAAAACCTAAGTGCTAAATGGCAAGTAAAATTTTAGCTTAGAACATAGAGCAAAATGATAAAGTTCCAAGAATTTGGTTAACTGGAAAAAACTGCTTTCTAACATTGTGAAAATTTAACATTTCAATTTAAAATAATTAAACAGAAGTGTTAAGTGGGGCATATGTTCAGTTCTTTTAACAATTATAACAGCTGTAATTTATTGTTTTTTTTAGCACTTAATCCGTAGTAGCGGAAAATTGATTCTTCTTGACAAGCTATTAATTCGCCTAAGAGAAAGAGGCAATAGAGTTCTTATTTTTTCTCAAATGGTGCGGATGTTAGATATACTTGCAGAATATTTGAAATATCGTCAATTTCCCTTTCAAGTAAGCATTTCATTTTGTCATTTTTGTTGATTTAAATGTCATGTAATACCTCAGCATGCTTTATAAACCTTTGAAATTCTCTTGTAAATGAAGTAAATTTTTATATAAAGTACTTTTAAAAGGTACGTTTAAAAATTCTATTTGTCATTATTCCTCTTTCTTCTTTACCTTACATTTAGCAGGAAAGCAGTTTTTCTTTGATTTTTATTTTCTTTTAACTCTATTTCTCTTCTATGCTCAAACCTAATGGTATTTCTCTTCTATGCTCAAACCTAATGGCACAGCCTTATATATGAGGCTTTAGACTGAGGAAGGAAAAGAGAGAGCAATCATGAATGTTACGAAGACTTTTGCAGATTCTGAAGATTTATATGCTCATAATTTTTCTAAAGCATAGTTTGCTGATTAAAACTAGATGACTTTAGAGAAGAGACCAAACTTGTCTTATATTCCATCTGTTCAGTATTTATTTTGAAATTCATTCGACATACTATAATTAAATCAAATATGGATGAGTGTTAGTGCTAGTCAGGTGCTAGTCCAAGTACTTTATATCTAATAATTTTAATCCAGTATATACAGCTAGTGAATTGTGTTTAGGCAGTAAAATAGAAATAGAATTGTAAAGATCAACCTCAATTTACATAATCCCTACACTTTTGGAGTTGATAGACTGGTGTGAGACATAGACATTAAGTAGGTAATTACAAACAAATACAGAATTACAACTCTGGTAAGTGCTTTGTAGACCAGGGATTTGGTGATATGAACATGATTGAGAAATAGGCAATCATTTAAGGGAAAAGCTAGAACAGGTATCACTGAATTTTTTTAAACAGCTTTATTGGGATACCACACAATTGATTCATTTGAAGTGTAAAGTGTTCCCATCACCACAGTCAATTGTAGAGTGTTCTCACCCTTCACCTCTCCCCCACTGTCCACCCCCACCCCAGCTCTGTTAGTTTGTTTTCACACAGATAGTTAATGTGTGCATGGTCAGATAAATGTAGTATAGAAGTACTTTTGAGCAGCTGTTCTCTGCCCCTAATCCCTTCTCATTTCTACGTCACTTTCCAGAGAGAATAATTTTCAGCTTTATTTTGGTTTAGATCATGCCTCAAAAAATGATACACCACTATCTTTAAAAAGTTTTTTTTTAATTGTGATTTTCAGTGAAAAAGTAGCAACACTTTAAAAATTTATTTTTGTTTTGGACATCTGTTGATTAGCTAATGTTCAGTAAGCACTCAGTGTATGGAAGCACTGTGTGTTTTACTTCACTGTCTCACTGAATCCTCTGTATTCTACGAAGAAAGTACTGCTGTGTTCCTTTACTGAGGAGGAAACTGACAAGGAGAAAAGTCAAATCACTTGCCCCAGGGACCTAGGAATACTCAAATGTGAGCTATTTGACTAGAGCTCCAAATCAGTGATTTTAAAACTTTAACTGGAGGACTTTTGCTGGATCTCCTTTAGAGTTTCATCTGTCTGGAATGGAGCTCAATAATTTGCATTTCTAAAATGCATTTCTTAAAGTGGGTCTTGAGCAGAATGAAAGCCTCTGCTGTTTTGGGGAAGCAGTCTTAGTGGTTAAGAGCAAAGACAGAATGCCTAGCCATTGTCTTACTGCCAAAAAACTACTTTCTATTCTTAGTCGTAGCAAAGACAATGTCACATTTTTATACTTAATTTTATAATTTATTTTAATTCCTTAAAAAGTGTTCTTAATTCTTTTATATGTGCTGTTTTAATGTCTTTTATTCTAGAGATTAGATGGATCAATAAAAGGGGAGTTAAGGAAACAAGCCCTAGATCATTTTAATGCTGAAGGATCAGAGGTATGAATGCTTTTAAAATTGTAAATTGTGTTAGTTATTATTTTAGTCATACTTGTAGTTTTACAAGTCTTATTGGTAAATTGTTTCTCCTTATTTATTGATGAGCCAATTTTGATTTGCAAGTCAGGTTTTTAAATCAATATTTTATATTAAAGTTGAAGAATTTTATTCTTACCAATATTATATCAACATAAGACAGTTAATATGCTTCAAAGTAAATTAGCGCCCTTTCATTCGAAATTTTTTTTTATTTTGATGTTTATTATTCCCGTATATAGCTATATTTTAGAGTCTTTTCCTGTTTGGTTTTGTAGAGGTCTATATATTTTATTAGTATTTTTAAAAACTTTTCAGTTTTACTGGTAAAATACTTTTAAATTCAAAAAGTCAATTGTAAAATTCTCATATTAATTACTTACAATCATAATTTGTAGAAATTTAAAATCGTGCCTATTTATAATTCCTTATAGGATTTCTGCTTTTTGCTTTCCACAAGAGCTGGAGGTCTGGGAATTAATTTAGCCTCTGCTGACACTGTTGTTATATTTGATTCTGATTGGAATCCGCAAAATGATCTTCAGGCACAGGCTAGAGCTCATCGAATTGGACAAAAGAAACAGGTATTTTTTTATTCCCCTTATTTAACTCTTTTTAGAATCTTTTTATGGTCATTGTGATCTTAGTTTATTCTCCTGGTAAGATCTTTGGAACACAGTCATGCTATTTATTTGTAAAATAGCATGCTAAGGAATTCAGATTTACCAAAATCACTTGTGAATTCTACAGAACTGAGATAACTATGCTGAAATAGAATCATCACTCTCTTTTGATTATGCATTCTGTTTACAGCTGGAGAGTACAGTATTTTTTATTTAGCATATAAACCTTAAAACATCTTCATTTTATTTTAACTATTTTATATTTTAACCACTGAAAGAGATTTTGCTTAGTAGATTGCTACGTTTTTCTTAGCCTGTTTTCTATATCTGTGTCTATAAAAGATTCTCTATGCAAAAAAGTCATTCTCATTTTACAGTTTTTGTACAACTGTCTAGCAATTGAGAAAAACTCATCCTTTTCAAGCCTTGCTCCTTGTATTTTCATTTGTTTGCCTCTAAATAGTGTACTACTTCTCAAACTTCTCCAAAGCAGGAGTTATGAACAGATCTCACAGAATGGCTTAACACGTTTATAATGCCATTTTAAACATTCATATTTTTTACTGAAAAAATATATCCATAATTTAAAGCTAAAAATGTTTTATTTAGATAATTATCATAAATCTGCATCATTAGGAATGTGTCATGCTGCTTCCCATGATTTTTTACACTCTGGACCAACATTGCATACCCTTAAATGAAAGCTTGTTTAAAAGGAGTAGCTCTTAGCTTCATTAGTCAAGTGATCCCTGTTTTATAGCAACTGTTTTTCATACCGTTTTCTATCTTGAAATAGATAAACATAATTTGAAAAGTCACTTTGATGCCCTAATAGTTATTTAGTATAAAAAAGAGGGGTTTTGTTTTTTTCAGATAATGTGTATTTCAATATATATGACAATACTAAGGATGTAAAGAGTAAGTTTAGAGTTGAGAGAATAAGAACAAGACTCATTCTCCGGTAAGAACTACAAAGGAAAGGAAGAGCCAGGGGTATATTTGTGCACAACAGGATAAAAATTAGCATTAGATTAGATATAACAGGCCTATTTGTATATTATAAAGAGAGGGGAACTTGAAGAGAGGATGACATCTTGCTAATGCAAATTATAGACTTTTAAAAGGGGAGAAGGTGAGAAAATACAATATTCTCACAGGTGAGCTGGGCCTAATATATAAGGTCTACCGGAAAGTTCTGTCCATTTTTGGAATAAAACAAAATACAAATTTTTCTTACCGTCAATAAACTTTATTAAATAATATAATTGCCATTATTATTAATGATTTCTTGCCAGCGTGAGGGCAATTTGTATATCCCATTTTTGAAAAATGTTTTATCTTTTGATGCGAAAAATTGAACCAGTGCTTGTTTGATATCTTCTTCATTTTTGAATTTTTTGCCCTTCAAAAAATTTTGTAAGGACAAAAACAAGTGATAGTCGGAGGGTGCTAAGTTCGGGGAATATGGTGGATGCGACAGACATGCTTCTGTAGCATTTCTTCCTTGTTGAAATTCGTAAAAATTAGTGGCGAACTTTATCAGTAGCCATGGGTACACTATCCCTTCACACATAAGACTAACGTGAATCAACTTTGTTTTAATTTGCTACATCAGTATGTATACATTAAGTGATAAAAATAGAGAGGCACACATGCCAAATAAACATGTGCTTACGTGTCGAAACTTGTGATGGAAACGGACAGAACTTTCCGGTAGACCTTATATATATAGTATATGTCAAGAGTCAAAAATATTCCTGTGTTTTACATTAGATGGGGAATAGTGATTAATTGCACTGAAAAGACACCTCCTATATTGAAAGGATTAACACACAGCCAGACTTACATTTCATTTATACTATTTAAAGACATTGGCTACCACATTTCGTAGTAGGTGATAGAAAATAGGAAAGAACCAGTTAGAAGGATACTGTAGGAAGTTGCTTGTTAAGACCTCTGGGAAGAGTATCTGAATAAGATCAGAAATAATGGCAATACAGATTTCTTAATCATTGTAAAGCCAAAAGCCACGGCCACTACTACCATCACAGCAGCCTGGCTGTAAAGCCAGCAGGCAGGGCTACCATTACTACAGCAGCCTGGCTCATGCAGGTTCGCATTGGATTCGGACAGTCGGTAAAGAAACAACGGAGCCACAAACTGCTGGGCCATAGTCTTTAATTCTAGCTTGCACCCGATGGGCAAGTAAAAAACACACACTGGGCTCCAAAACCCACTCACATTCAGTGCTCACAAAGCCACTGACTTATCCGAGTTTCCTAGAATCAAAGGTTTCTAGCTCACCAGCCTTATTCTCCTCAATTCCCCATCTCCTTCCTTATCCCAGGTACAAACTGCACAAACCGGCATCTCACTCAGCACTCCACCATCTTGGCTGCTTTTCCTGGCCCCCTCCACGTGGCCTCCTTCCACTGCTGGCTCTACTCTCTCTGCTCTCTCATGCTAATCTCAGGAACCAAGAGCGCAAGCTCCCGTTCTGCCCCCATTTTATAGTGTAGATTCAAAACCTTTAATCCAATATACAAAATAGGGAAGTCTCTAATACAAAGTCACTTCTCTGAGGCATGATTGGATTGTACCACCCACATCAAAAAGGGTGGGAAAGGCTTAATCCCCAAACCAAGCCCCAGGCTACATCAATCCCCAACACACATTAATATCACCTGGGCAACGGCCTCCACGTGAGCATAATACATTTTATCTGCCCAACACTGGCCCATGCAAGTTCGCATTGGATTCGAACAGTCGGTAAAGAAACAACAGAGTCAAAAACTGATGGGCCATCATCTTTAATCCTAGCTTGCACCCGGCGGGCAAGTAAAAACACACACTGGGCTCCAAAACCCACTCACATTCAGTGCTCACAAAGCTACTGACTTATCCGAGTTTCCTAGAATCAAAGGTTTCTAGCTCACCAGCCTTATTCACCTCTGTTCCCCATCTCCTTCCTTCTCTCTGCACAAACTGGCTTCTCACTCAACACTCCGCCATCTTGGCTGCCTCTCCTGGCCTCCTCCAAGTGGCCTTTCTCTGCTCTCCTCTCTGCTTTCTGTTCTAATGTTAATCTCAGGAACTAAGAGCAAGCTCCTGTTCTGCCCCCATTTTATAGTGTAGATTCATAACCTTTAATCCAATATACAAAATAGGGAAGTCTCTAATACAAAGTCACTTATCTGAGGCATGATGGGATTGTACCACCCACATCAAAAAGGGTGGGAAAGGCTTAATCCCCAAACCAAGCCCCAGGCTACAAGGATTCTGCCTGCCCACAGTCCGCCCCCAACACACATTAATATCACCTGGGTGACGGCCTCCACGTGGGCAGCGCCATCTTTAACAAAGTGAGCATAATATATTTTATCTGCCCAACAATTGTGTTATAGAATGTTTTAAACATAAATATGGTATAAATATGAACTGCATTTTTCTTAATGGTTATTTTAATTATTTTATTATTGATGAAATATAAGATCCCTATGCTTCATGTACCTGCTATTTAAGTAGTATTCAATTCAAAATTGGCAAAAGGAATCTCTGATCTCCTTCCTGTTAAACATTTGCATGCAACAACAAACTACGTGTAGATGACGAATACAGACGTTTTATTAGTGATACCAATACCGTAAGCATTTGAAGATAACTTTTGATAAAGATCCAAATAAAACAGTATTTAATTTTCTCTGATTATCATAATAGTTACAATCCTGAAAAAATTTGTTTGCATCATAACTTTGTAAAAATTGCTTTATGTTTATATTGATAGTTAGAATTTAAACTCAAGATAGTTAAAAACAGTTTTTAAAATCATTTGAAAGGATTGAAAGACAGGATAAGTTTTCACTTCCAGAAAGTCCAGTAGAATGCAGGATGTCTAGTGTCTCTAGTTTTTATACTCTAAATCAGGGGTCTCAAACTCGCGGCCCGCAGACTAATTTTGTGTGGCCCGCAGACTAATCCACGAAGTTCAAAATATTTTGGATAAAATTAAGTAAGCCCGTGGATTAGTCTGCGGGCCGCACAAAATTGTTTGGCGGGCCGCAAGTTTGAGACCCCTGCTAAATGCTGGTAAGCCTACCTAATCATTGTGAACACTAAAAACATTCCCATAAATTTTCAAAATATCTCTGTACAGTGGTAATGTTTGTTGCAGAACCACCAACTTTGAAAAATAGGGCAAAATTATTACACATAAAGATTTGTCTATTTTGGAAAACTGTTTAATGTCGACTTCATCACAACTTTGTGGTGGCTCATAGAATTTTGGATTGCATAGAATAATGAAATGTTAGAATTGAGACAAACTAGTTTAAGGTTCTCATAAATTTACCATTTTTTCCCTTTTTTCCCCCAGTTAAGACATAATTTAAAAATTATTATCATTCTTAATTCAAAGAAAGCAAATAAAATCTCGTAACCAAAATGTAAGAAGGACATATATCCTCAAAATAATCTTTGAATTAAAGAAACATAGCTTTGAACATGTTGCCATATATATATATGTGTGTGTGTATGTGTATGTGTGTGTGTATATATATATATATATATATATATATGGTTTGTTGTTATTTTAATTTTTATTATGTTTTTAACCAGTGAAAACTTCATGTGGAATGAGCTCTAGTCTATATTGCAATATTTGGATACTTCAGATTAGCAAAACAAATCTTTTTTTTTAAATTTTGTTTCATCATGCATATCTTTATAGGTGAATATCTATCGTCTGGTTACGAAGGGATCAGTGGAAGAGGATATTCTTGAAAGGGCCAAAAAGAAGATGGTTTTAGATCATCTTGTGATTCAAAGAATGGACACAACTGGGAAGACAGTACTACACACAGGTTCTGCCCCCTCGAGGTATTTACTCTACTGTAAAAAAATGTCATTTTAGAATCCTACTATACTCACTTTTTTGAAATGCTACAGACTGTAAGCAGAATATTGACGTACTGTATTTAGTATTAATTTTTTAAAGCACTGGACTAATTTCTAGTCAAAGATGAATATTCGATACATGAGTTCACCACTTTAGTTCTGGAATCTTCAAGGAAATCTCTAGCATTTGGACTTCAAGTTCTTTTTGTTTTAAAATACATGTACTACCAATGGTTTACCTATCTAAATCATAACTGTTATAAGATGATTATGTCAGTAATTAATAGAGTGCTCTGTGAATGTTAAATTTTTTACTGTGGGTGTTGTTTTTTTTCTTTCTTTCTGATTTTAGTTCTACTCCTTTCAATAAAGAAGAGTTATCTGCCATTTTAAAATTTGGTGCTGAGGAACTTTTTAAGGAACCTGAAGGAGAAGAACAAGAGCCCCAGGTTAAAAAGAGAGAAAGATTTGCTTCAAAATGTGTCATCTCTTTAAATTTCAATTAAGTATAAAATTTGTTTACTTTAAAATATGTTAAACTATATGTAAAAGTTTCTTTCTAATTATAGGAAATGGACATAGACGAAATCTTAAAGAGGGCTGAAACTCATGAAAATGAACCAGGTCCTTTAACTGTAGGAGATGAGTTGCTTTCCCAGTTCAAGGTAAATCTTCTTTTAAAATTTTCTTTATAATTATGTAAATTGAGAGGGACTGACTTTTTTGTGTCTTAATATTTTGGCTTAAAATATGCTATATTCCAATATTTGGATACTTCATTGGCAACATTTATTGTATAAGATTTTTTTTTCTAATTCTGACAAACCAGTAGCAAGCTGATTAGAAGGGAGCAAATCATTTATGAATAGTTGCATTTAGTGGAGTGGGAAGGGACATTATTTCCTTAAACTAGCATCTAGAACAGTGTATGGCAAAAACTATGTCCTGGAATATTTGGGTAAAAGTATGATTATGTTCTCTTACTTAGGTTTTCATGACTGAAGTCTTTTATCTGATTTTTATTGAAGCAGTTTTTGACAGATTAATTTAAACATTATCATAACTAAGAAAACAAGTAAATCAGTCAGACAAAGTAAGCAGTAGGTCCCATAAATACTTAACAAATACCCTGGTCTGGTTTGGTGAGGGCTAAAAGGTTGCCAGGAATTCTAAAGCAATGAGGTCAACAGACCTCAGAGTAAGTTGTGTACCATTTACTTATATAAAATATCCTAGATATTTCCAGGAACTGAGGTTTTGAAGAATGAACTTAATTTGTTGTTTTTTATTCAACAATATATTGAGCACTGCAATGTGCCATGTGCAGGGACATAGCAATAATTTAAAACTTTCATGATTTTAATGGATCACTGCGGTGATGTAGAGGAATTATATTACAGAAAGAATTAAGAAAGGAAATGTATTGCAGAAAGAATTAAGCAGGTAAGTTTGAAGAGTATTTCAGTAATTGTGGTGAGAGGTGAAAGTGTCTGAAACTTGCGCTGACTCTGGCTAGAGTCTGATTAACTCCTTTATATGAAATTACACTATATTTTTTTTAATTTGAACATTTGGAAAAAACTAGTAAGTTAACTAGAGTATATAATTATGCAATATTGATTATTTTTATACCAATGGTTTGATACTTAGATATAGCTGGCTTTAAATAACAGACATGAGGGAACAAACACTGTTTTCAGGGGGATAAGCATAGTTTCTTGTAAGCTTTAATATAGTATATTGGCAATTAACTTTAATGAGTGCTTTCTGAATACCAGACTGCACAGTTCCTCCCTCCCTCCCTCCCTTCCTTCCTTCCTTCCATGCTTCTCCTGTGTGCCCTGGCCGGGAATCGAACCCGGGACTTCTGCACGCCAGGCCAACACTCTACCACTGAGCCAACCGGCCAGGGCAGAAAACCTATATAAATTTAAGACCTCAGAGCTCCTATAGCTTGTCAGTAGCTCTTTAGTTTCTCTTTTTATGAAAGTAAAAATAATACTGGATTGTTCTACAGCATTTGGTAGTTAATGGACTGGTGATAATTCCTGCAGAAGGGGATTTAGCATGTTGCTACTATAAATTTGTTCTGTCAACTTTCTCAAGTTCTATTGTAATAATTTTATTGACTAACAGGACAAAAGGGAATCATTCCTGGAAAAGAATTCTTAGAAATCATTTGACTTGTGATCTACTTTGACTTAATAAAGAAATTAACTTTAAATAGTTTAGCATTCAGCATTCATACATGGTTTAATCCATAGCCATATTCACTATTCTGAAAATCTTTAAGTTTTATTGTTTTATTCTGGTATGCCACTTCTCCCTCCTAAGAAAGCAAAATAAAATTTAAGAATGAGTTGTTTTTTAATGCTTATTCCATTAATATTCTGGAATTCATCAGGTTGCCAACTTTTCAAACATGGATGAGGATGACATTGAGTTGGAACCTGAAAGAAATTCAAAAAATTGGGAAGAAATCATTCCAGAAGATCAAAGAAGACGATTAGAAGAGGAAGAAAGACAAAAGGAACTTGAAGAAATTTATATGCTCCCAAGAATGAGAAACTGTGCTAAGCAGGTGACATTTTAATTTAAAAAATGTTTTTGTAATATGAGTATTAAAATCTGCACTGACTGTTTTTTTGTTTTGTTTTATTTTTAATTATGAGAGATATTGGTATGTAGTGTTCTTGTAACGTCTTCATCTGATTTAATAATATTTGCCTCATAAACTGAGTTGAAGGAGTGTTCCTTCTTCTATTTTTGGAGCGAGCTATGTAGAATTGGTACACCTTCCTTAAATGTTTGGCAGTATTTGTCAGGGGAACCATCTGGGCCTGGAGTTTTCTTTGTTAGAAGAATTTTTAGCTAAAACTTCAATTTCTTTTATAAATATGAACTATTCAGAATATCTGTTTCTTGAGTGGATTTGGTAGTTTGTTTCTCTCGAGGTTGGTCCATTTTATCTAAGTTGTTGAATTTATGGGCATAAATTTATTCATAATATCCCCCTTAACCTTTTATTATCTATAGGGTATTTATTGATCCCCTTCTATTCTTTCTGAATATTGCTAATTTTTTTTTATCATTTTAGTTGCGAGGTTTATTTTTTTTTAACTGTCAAAGAACCATCTTTTGGTTTATTGAATTTTGCTTTTTATTATTTATCCATTTTTTGCTTTAATTTGCTCTTTTTGTGTATCTTAAGATGTAAACTTAGACCATTGAATCAAGTCCTTTTCTTTCCTAATATTAATAGCCTTTAATGCTACAAGTTTTCCTCTAAGTACTGTTTATCTGAATCTCCAAATTTTGATATGTTGTTTTCATTTTCATTCCTTTAAATTTTTTTTTTATTTTTTATTTTTTATACAGGGACAGAGATAGAGTCAGAGAGAAGGATAGATAGGGACAGACAGACAGGAACAGAGAGAGATGAGAAGCATCAATGATCAGTTTTTTTTTCGTTTTGACACCTTAGTTCATTGATTGCTTTCTCATATGTGCCTTGACTGCGGCACTTCAGCAGACTAAGTAACCCCTTGTTCGAGCCAGTGACCTTGGGTCCAAGCTGGTGAGCTTTTTGCTCAAATCAGATGAGCCCACACTCAAGCTGGCGACCTCAGGGTCTTGAACCTGGGTCCTCCGCATCCCAGTCCGATGCTCTATACACTGCGCCACCACCTGGTCAGGCCCTTTAAGTTTTTTTTAAATTTTCTTTGTGACTTTCTTTTTAACCCATAAGGTTTTTAGAAGTATGTTTAATTTTCAAATATTTGGGAGATTTTAAAAGTATCTTTGTTATTCTCATTTAACACTGTCATGGTTAGACAGCATACTTTATATGATTTGAATTTTTAAAAATTTGTTGGTGTTTTATGGCCCAAATGGACAAAATAATGGATTTGTAAATAATGGTAACAGTGTCATGCCAAGCTATTTCGGATCCTGCAGCATAAGGAAAAAACCTTAATACTAGATTTTTTTGCATTGACTTTTATTTTTTAGAATACTGCATTACAATATTAGTCATTTTGATCACTTTTTTGATGCCTCTTAAAAATTTTAAGCCTGAGGCAAATTAGGGACTTTCCTCACTCTAGTCCTTGCCCTGCTACTTTTCTTCCAAGAGTAGAATTTTTGTTTTCTTTCCCTACAATGATATTAGGTCTTCTCCTCTGCCCTCAGTTCAGCGGGTGAGATGGGTCTGGCAAGGATTTCTGCCTGTTGTCTCAAAGGTGATTGCTACCATTCTCCACAAAGTTTTCTCTGGTATCCCTCATTGCTTCCATTATTTTCATGAACACCTGGTGGAGGTTTGTGACAATGAGTGCAGGTTCTTCCTTTATTTTGGTTTTCAGAGATTCTATGATCTCATGGTAGCCCACATTCAGCCTGTAGCAAATTTTGCCTAACTTCTTTCCTGCTTTTATGGTACTTGATGCCTACCATTCATGCTCTTCACAAGTAAGCCAGTGTTTGAGTCCCATTTCTTCTTACAAGCTACTGTATTTCCTTATATTTGAGACTACTGGATTGCTTTGTGATTCTGAGGTCTTTTAAGGAAAGGGTTTTTTCTGGATTTGTTTTTTCAGAGAGAGAGAAAGAGAGAGAGGAACAGACAGGATGGGAGAGAGATGAGAAGCATCAACTTATAGTACTTTAGTTGTTCATTGATTGCTTTCTCATACATGACTGGGAGGGTCCAGCTGAGCCAGTGACCCATTGCTCAAGCCAGCAACCATGGGGTCATGTCTATGATCCCACGGTTAAGCTGGCGACCCTGCGCTCAAGCTGGATGAGCCGGCGCTCAAGCCAGCAACCTTGGGGTTTCAAACCTGGGTCCTCAGCATCCCAGGTCGACGCTCTGGCCACTGCGCCACTGCCTTGTCAGGCAGAAAGTTATTTTTCAAATGAGATTTTGTAGATTATGATATTATTGTTAGGGTAGGAGGAACCTATCAACTTTCTACATCCCATTCAGTGGAACCAACTGTGTTTGGCCTGAAAGTGAGCATGCATTTTCTTGTTTGCGTTTATGTCTTCAAACCCTTTAGTGATTTGCATGGCATTATCTTAGTGAAGGATGAAAGGTTAGAACAAGTGAGAACTGAAGACCTGTTTTTAACTTGCAATAAGCTTTCACCATATTAAAGGTATTTAGAATATGCACTGAGACTGGAAAAACTCCAGAAAGACTTAGAGAAACTTTGGTATATCTGTTAAACAATTAATGGATGTTTAGTTGTTTTTATGTGGGGTTATTTTTTTTCTGTTTTTGTGACAGAGTCAGAGAGAGGGACAGATAAGGACAGACAGGAAGGGAGAGAGATGAGAAGCATCAATTCTTCATTGCAGCACCTTAGTTGTTCATTGAATGATTTCTAACATATTCCTTGGGGGGCTCCAGCAGACCGAGTGACCCCTTGCTCGAGCCAGTGACCTTGGGCTCAAGCTGGTGAGCCTTGTTCAAACCAGATGAGCCGGCGCTCAAGCTGGTGATCTCAGGGTCTCGAACCTGGGTCCTCCGCGTCCCAGTCCAACACTCTGTCCACTGCGTCACGCCTGGTCAGGCTTTATGTGGTTTTTTTTTAAGGTTGAATTGTTTAATTTTATTTATTTTTTACAGAGACAGAGAGAGGAAGACAGGGACAGACAGACAGGAACGGAGAGAGATGAGAAGCATCAATCATTAGTTTTTCATTGCACGTTGCAACACCCTAGTTGTTCATTGATTGCTTTCTCATATGTGCCTTGACTGCGGGCCTTCAGCAGACCGAGAGTAACCTCTTGCTGGAGCCAGCGACCTTGGGTTCAAGTTGGTGGGCTTTTTTGCTCAAACCAGATGAGCCTGTGCTCAAGCTGGCGACCTCGGGGTCTCTAACCTGGGTCCTCTGCATCCCAGTCTGATGCTCTATCCACTGCACTATGGCCTGGTCAGGCTATGTGGGTTTTTAATAGCCTTTTATATGGGTTCAACTGGCATTTTTTCTTTTAAATATCTGATCAACCTAGTTAGAATATCAATAAGTGGATACATCTTACAGGAACATAAAAGTGACACATAACCTGTCCACTCCACCCAGAGATTGATACTAGTAATGTTATTTTGGTATACATAATTGAATTATTTTTTATGCATATCATTGCCACAGTAAATTGGAGTATTAATTTGTAAGTTGCTTTCTTTCCTTTGACAGTATAAAATGAATGTTAATTATTCTACAACACAATTATTAATGGCTTCTCAACTTTTCATTGTATAGATTATTTGGCCTATCTCTGATGAACATTAGATTGTTTTCTATTATTTTTTTAAATTATATGGTATAAATTATGTTGTTGGCCAATATTCCTTCACATTTCTGATCTCAGGCAAAGTGTGGGATTGATATTATTGCTGAGTCAGCAGAATGATAATTTTTTTTAAGGCTTTTGATTGCTAAATTGCTTTCCGTTTCAGTTTAAATATTCACAAGAAGTGTATTTTTCTGTACTGTTACTAATATTACCTATTATTGCTTAGTTGGTATTAGTCAAGTTGATAGATAAATAAAAGAATTTCATTTCATTGTTTAATTCTCATAAAAAATGTGCCAGTGAGGTTGTATAATTTTATGCTTTTGATTATTTGTAGTAGCCTTTTTTATTTTATTTTATTTTATTTATTTATTTATTTATTTATTTATTTATTTATTTATATTTTTCTGAAGCTGGAAACGGGGAGAGACAGACTCCCGCATGCGCCCGACCGGGATCCGCCCAGCGCACCCACCAGGGGGCGACGCTCTGCCCACCAGGGGGCGATGCTCTGCCCCTCCGGGGCGTCGCTCTGTCGCGACCAGAGCCACTCTAGCGCCTGGGGCAGAGGCCAAGGAGCCATCCCCAGCGCCCGGGCCATCTTTGCTCCAATGGAGCCTCGCTGCGGGAGGGGAAGAGAGAGACAGAGAGGAAGGAGAGGGGGAGGGGTGGAGAAGCAGATGGGTGCCTCTCCTGTGTGCCCTGGCCGGGAATTGAACCCGGGACTTCTGCACGCCAGGCCGACGCTCTACCACCGAGCCAACCAGTCAGGGCCCTTTTTTATTTTTTTAATAAAAGGACCAGTGGGTATTTTCCTGCTTATTTATAAGAATGCTAAATAGTAAGTTTAATAACTCTGTCATTCACATACTATATTATTCTGTTTTGTTTGCTTTTAAATTTTACTTATAGAATATTTTATATATATATAGGAAACATTTAAATTTTTAAATTCTGTCAATTCTTTTATGTTTTCTTTGCTCTTATAATAGAAACCTTTACTTTCAGCTTGGGTAAATTTTTGTTTTCAAAATACAGATTAGTTTCAATGGAAGTGAAGGGAGACGCAGTAGAAGTAGGCGATACTCTGGATCTGATAGTGATTCAGTCTCCGAAAGGAAAAGGCCAAAGAAACGTGGAAGACCACGGACTATCCCTCGAGAGAATATTAAAGGATTTAGTGATGCAGAAATTCGGCGGTAAGATGATATAACACCATTTTCTTTATCATGCTTTTATTAGAGGGTGAAACTAAGAATTCCCATAGTTTTCAAAGATGAATGTGAAAGTGTTAGAGAAGGCAAATATATATGATAACTGTTTAGGGATTGGGTGGATTCTGCTTTTGGGTGTTCATTGTAACTGAGAAAAAAATGTTTGGCCCTTAATTTTGCATATTATTTATTGTTAGTGTATTTAGACAGCTAAATTTTTTTCATTAATGTGGTTCAGAATAGTGGTCTTTTTGAAAAATGAATGTATATTTCAATACATTAGACTTATTTAATAAAAATTCTCTTGTCACTTACAACTCCCAGCATTAGTGTTTTTATGTGGGAATAATTTAGTTCCATATTTTTCTAGTTTTTAAATTCTGAAGTGATTTGTTTTTTGAAAGGAACCATGTTAAGGGTATTTCTGTTTGTCTAAATAGGAATAGAGGTAAGATAAGCTATGTAATATAAATTGTAGTTTTCTTTCAAAATATGTTTATTTGTATATACTGGTATATTTAAGGGAAATAGGATAACCATTTACTTTCATTTATGTAATAATTTTGCTTATGACATTTGTAAAAGTTCATGATTGTATTTTCAGCATTTGTTTTTATTTTTTAAGCCATTGTAACTGTTTTCTTTTACATCATAGACCTGACTGATAAAGTTCCTCATTCTTTCTACCAGAAAATTAAATATGTTCTTAGATTTTATTAAGGGTATTTTATGACCACCTGATTTGCTGGACTTTCTGTCTTTAGTTGAAGAGGCATTTCAACTTCTACTTTTCCTGGATATTTTCCCTCATCCATCATCCACTTGGAATAGCTTGGTTCTTAAGTAAAATTTTTATTTTCCATTGTTGATATAATACCATACTTCTGAATTAAAGCTATTTTTAGTAAAATTTTATCAACACTTGGAATGTTTGGAGGTGTAATATGATTGATAATTCTGGAGACACTTCCTGTGGTAGTCTTGAAACTTTTTTTGTCTTGTAAAAATAATAAAGTAATTTCCAAAATAAAATTTAGCTTCTATTGTTTTATTTATATTGGTTTCTAAACATCATCTTGGGTGTTAAAATATGTCTTGTCTTACTTGGCACATTTTAATATTTTAACATTTTGGTTTTTAGCATACATAGTTCATTCATTTTTGTTAGTAACAGTACCTTGAATTAATTTGTACACTAACAAGTATTTTCTTATTTTTATATATTTATAAATATATCTATTTTTTAATTTTTAGTGAAGCCTATATTTAAATTAAACAATTATTTTCTGCTAGGTTTATCAAGAGTTACAAGAAATTTGGTGGCCCTCTGGAAAGGTAAATATATCTGTGACTGTCAGAATTATAGTATTTTATGTGCTCATCAGCTTTATTTGTTTATACTAATATTTCAGTCTGTGTGCTTTGTTAAATTTGTTTATAACAGGCACATGATTAATCTGTAGAAAGCAAATTTCAATTGTAGTTCTGAAAAATGTTTTAGTACCATTTTTAATTCTTTTTACTAAAATATGCTGCTGATGTTTTCTATAAAATGCGTCTGTAAAATACTTTGCATTTTTATAATTCTAAATTACTTTTCAAATGCTTTATTATTTTTTATCAGAAACTTATAAACTAGCAGATTTATTCTTAGAAATACTGAGTTGCTAATCTACCTATCTGATGTAAAGATCAGTTTATTTTCCCTTACTAGGGAAATTCCCTTAAGCTTCCCTAAATACAGCTGCTTCTTATACAAACTGCATTAAAATGCAGATTATCATGATAGTATTTTTTTGTTTTGTTTTTTTTACAGTATCAGTTAACCTCAGTCATTGCTGGTGATTTTGATATTCTTTGTTCTTTGTTGTGGCAAACCCACTGTCTAAGTACAAAGCAGCAAAGACTCAAATTGGTTGAACTATGTTGTCTCTCTCCAAAACTCCCTTTTAAAATAAAGTTACTTTCTGTTTAATTTTGAGATGGCTTGCATACAATACAATAAAAGGCTTGCATAATTACTTACATGATGAAAAAAACATTTTGAAGATTAATATTCTTATCTAGTTAGTGCATAGTAATACAAAAGTATATAGTGTTTTTTATTTATAATTATGGTAATATTTAACCACTTCCTTTTGAATTTAAGATCTGATGAGTTATGAAAAGTTTTTAAAGAATTATTAGATTATCTTCAAATATGGAGCATACCATTTACTCTGTAATAAATTGGTTAACTTAATTATTATCCTTGAATATGTTGATGAATTGTTTCCCCATCAAATCTTCCTTGTTTTTCTGTACATTGTGCCAATTATATGAACTAGATTTGTAGAGCAGGCAGTAATTTGATTTGTAGAACGTAAGATAGAGTGAAATTTAGTCTTGTTTTTACCTCAGAATTGTATTATTTTATTACAGATTAGACGCAATTGCTCGAGATGCTGAATTAGTTGATAAATCAGAGACAGACCTCAGACGACTAGGAGAATTGGTACATAATGGTTGCATTAAAGCTTTAAAGGACAATTCTTCAGGAACAGAACGGACAGGTAATATTAAAATGTGAATGATTTAAAGAGGGGCAAATGGAAGTTTTAAAATATGCTTTTGTTGATTTAGATAGGTATTATATCTTAAGATCCTATTCATCAGTCTTAAAAGATGCTTTACAAAACAAAGCAAGACACCATTGCTGGGTAATAGGAAATGAGGAACAGAATTGTATTAATGAAGGCAATAGACTACCTGCCTGGTATAATTCTAACTAGGAATTAACAGTCAGGAATTACTGTTAGTTGTACTATATTTTTAGCGTATGTGACTGGGAATAAGAATACACGTGTAATATTGGTTTGGGGGCATAGTTACTTCACTATGCTTATTTGTAATTCATCCACAAAATAAAAGTATTTAGTTAAGATTTAGTAATCAGATGTACTGGGGGAAAAAATCAGAAATCTTATCTAGATGCTGACCACATTAATAAAGTCTCTTCTGCAATTGATAAAACACATAAGTACATGAAGTGCTTTTTATAAATCCACGTGTGCTCTGTTATAATTGGTAGTATGTACTAAAAATCTTGTAGTGAAATTTAAGGTTTGCTAGCAAGTCCTCCCAATAATGTAAATACAGGTAAATAAATAATACTTATTAATATAATTAATAGCATATGTTGCTTTTATGTTTTGGAGTTAATATATTTCATACTTTTTTTTAAATTAAGGTGGTAGACTTGGGAAAGTAAAGGGTCCAACATTCCGAATATCAGGAGTACAGGTGAATGCCAAGCTAGTCATCTCCCATGAAGAAGAATTAATACCATTGCACAAATCCATTCCTTCAGATCCAGAAGAAAGAAAGCAGTGAGTTGTTTACTTTTTCCGTTTATAACAAATATTTATCGTTATTGAGTAATTTGGATGTGAATGTAGGTTAAAAATGTTATGGCTAGTTTGACTCAAATGTTTTAAAAACATAAAATTCTAATGACTCATATTTTTAAAAAGGCAATTTTAATTTTAAACTTAACATTGGTTATTAACTTTAATTCTAGGTATACTATCCCATGCCATACAAAGGCAGCTCATTTTGATATAGACTGGGGCAAAGAAGATGATTCCAATTTGTTAATTGGTATATATGAATACGGATATGGAAGCTGGGAAATGATTAAAATGGATCCTGACCTCAGTCTAACACACAAGGTACTTAAATATTTCTTGATTCTGTTGATTGTTAATGTTGAGCTTAATTTTGATTAAATTATATCTTTAGTTATGTTAGAAATAAACTAAACTACGAATCAGGAAACCAAGGCTCTAGCTAGCTGTTTGACCTTAGCTTTAGAATCTAGTTTTTGTGAAGGGATTTAATTTAACACATTGTTGACTGGCAATTTTACACAGAACTTATCTCATGTCACTGGCTATTTTTTCGTAATTGTGTATGAAAGTGAAACAATCTAAAGAAACTTTAGTATACTTTATACATAATGAATTTAAATGAAATTTTGTACATACCTGCTACATATTATATGTTTTAGTAATTTTTTTTGGTGTGGTATATACTGTATAGCAATCACCTATGTGTAATGATACACAACATGTTTTGCAAATATATCTGGTTTCACTGTGCTTTCCTTTTGAAACACACACTTTATATGTTCTAGTTGGATTTTTTTTTATACCAGGGACTATTTTTCTAAAACGTGGTCTTTTAGTTGCCCTGAAAACCTGAAAGGTGAATCAGTGTAAGGAGCTCTTTAGAAGTACCAGAAGAAGTGTTAGGTTCTGAGCTGCACTCATTTGAGCCAGCGGATATCCATTCCCTAGCTACTTCAAGTAGAAATTTTTTGTATCTTATTTTGTCTATTGTAATTACTACAGCAAATTTTGAATGCATTGACTTAAAGCGCAATTGATCAGAAGGAATGCTACTTTTTAAGACCACTCTTGATACTTTTTCGAAAGATACTGCTGTTTGCCAAATATTGTTCTGCTTGATCAACTCCTTTCATGTATTTGTTGTACTCCAATATGCACACAGGTTTAACTATATCTTCTGTAGAATTTCTTTTTAACTTTCCAGTTGTTTTCATAGAGGCATCGTGGATAGTTGATACATATTCACTAGTCTTTTATCTTTCCATGATATAAGGACATTGGTCCGTTCCATAAAAATGTCACTTCCCATCTCTAAAAGATTCTTTGACTTTTCTTTTAGTACCTTTGGCAAGCCACAGTTTTCTCTTAAGTTACCACAGAGTAACTTTTTTTTTTTTTTTTTTTTTGCTATTTTCTGAAGCTGGAAACAGGGAGAGACAGTCAGACAGACTCCCGCATGCGCCCGACCGGGATCCACCCGGCACGCCCACCAGGGGCGATGCTCTGCCCACCAGGGGGTGATGCTCTGCCCATTCTGGGCGTTGCCATGTTGCGACCAGAGCCACTCTAGCGCCTGGGGCAGAGGCCAAGGAGCCATCCCCAGCGCCTGGGCCATCTATGCTCCAACGGAGCCTTGGCTGCGGGAGGGGAAGAGAGAGACAGAGAGGAAGGCGGCAGAGGGATGGAGAAGCAAATCGGCGCTTCTCCTGTGTGCCCTGGCCGGGAATCGAACCCGGGTCCTCCGCACGCTAGGCCGACGCTCTACCGCTGAGCCAACCGGCCAGGGCACGTTTTCTTTTCTAATAATATTTCAGCTGTAGAAGTGCTATTGTAGTAATTATCTTGGTATACATGATGCCAAGATATGGCGCTAAGACAGATAATAAAGTTTCTTGCAGCCTTTTGCCTTCACCTAAATAAATCTCAAAGTTGCAAATGTATTTACTCTCACTTTCACAAAGCATTCTCACCAAAATCCCGTATTTTATTATTTTAGCTGGATTATATGTTCTGAAGCTGATAGAGCCCTTATATGGTATCATTGCTTCATCTAGGGATAACTCTTGCTTAGGTACATACAAAGACTGAAATTTTGGAAGAAAGTAATCCAAGAGGCCTAATTTTATACAGTCTGTCTTCATTACATGTATTTTTTGAATTATCACTTAAGATGGAAAAATGTAAAAATTTGCTCAAACCTTGTTCTGCTCATAGTTTTAGGAAGTAATGGAGCTTCAACCAAAGGCCCATTGACCCTCCAATGTGATTTTTCCGTTTGTCCCATCAGTATCAGCTGAGAAACCTCTTTAAATCGGTATTGGTTATTTTTGTCCACGGTACAGTTTTAGTAGATTTTTTGTAAAATTGTTCCATTTGGTGGTGGTATAAATTGGTTTGAGAAATAAAAAAAATCATCACTCAAAAGTAATTCCGTCACTTCCCTGACGCTCCATGGATCACTAAGGTCAGCAGTTACACCCGAAATATTTGAATAATCCTCCCAAAGTTAATATAATGTCATTTTCAATCCACTCTTCTTCAAAATCACTTTCACTGTGAGATCTTCTTACATTTCTTTTTTGTAGTTTTGGTGTAATATCTGACTCATTACTGTCTTCTGATAAACTATCAGTTTTTACATCACTACAATATATTTCAAAATCACTCAGACAGTCAGATAAAGTGTCTGCATATAATTCATTGAAAAGTTCTTTACCTTCACAATCCATCATGGTTAAAACTTTGGTAATACAGTTACCGGTATATACTTGCAATAAAAACCTAAATATCAAGAAAAGTCACTTTTTTAAAAAATAAACTGAACACGATTGAACATGATGAAGAAAGATTTTACAATATCCTTGATATGTATGTCCAAACAGCAAGCGATTAGAAGATAGTCCAAGTTTAGACGGCTGGTTTCTGTGATTGTTTTGTTTACTGTACCTCACACCTGGAGGAGTGGGAAGAAAAGGAGTCCACATGAGAATATAGACTGCTGTGCTGTTTTTCAAACTTCGACCCTCAGGGCGGAGAGTCATAAATACAATAATCCTATATTACCTTGAGTTTCAAAATTGAAATAGCTAGTGCAAGTGCAAACACGAGTTATCTTATGAGCAGTCAACAATGTGTTAAGTGATCTCAGATTTTTAAATGATCTCTGAAATTATTTTTGTTATTAGGACAAAGATATATTTTTCTTTAGGTTAAAAATAAATTTTTTATTTCATCCTTAACTAGATTATTCAAGGGCAAAAAATGATTCTGAAATTTTTTGTAATTAATATCAAACCATGTTTAGGGTTTTTGGTGATTTCATGTTACCACATTAGCGAACATCATTTCTTGGCCTAAAACAGAAAACACTAAGTATTTTCTTTTTTTTTTTCTTTTTTTTTTTCTTTTTTTTACAGAGACAGAGAGAGTCAGAGAGAGGGATAGATAGGGATAGACAGACAAGAACAGAGAGATGAGAAGCATCAATCATCAGTTTTTCGTTGCGACTCCTTAGTTCATTGATTGCTTTCTCATATGTGCCTTGACCGTGGGCCTTCAGCAGACCGAGTAACCCCTTGCTCAAACCAGCGACCTTGGGTCCAAGCTGGTGAGCTTTTTGCTCAAGCCAGATGAGCCCGCGCTCAAGCTGGCGACCTTGGGGTCTCAAACCTGGGTCCTCGGCATCCCAGTTCGACGCTCTATTCACTGTGCCACCGCCTGGTCAGGCTATTTTCTTATTTTTAATCACTTAATTTACCTTTTTATATTTTTCTTCACAGACAAATGGGACTTTCAGATACTGATATTTTTACCATTCGTTACTACAAAGCAAAACTGAAATAGTTTAGATTCCCACTATAAAAGTTTCCTCATAGTGCCTGTTATGGCTCATCTTCTAGATAGCTATTTTGTATTCTGGGAAGTTTTGTATACTTTATAGCTAATATACTGTTATGGTAAAGGAAGGAAATCAGAGAATACCATAATGTTTAGTAACACTGGGTGCTAATTACACTAATGAATATTTGAAAGAAATTTCTAACCTAACACTGCATTCTCATTTTCAATGGAGGGATATTTTTCCTCCTGTGTATTTATTTAGAATTCTTTCTCATAAAAACTAAATCTGGCTGTGGCATAGATGTAGAAAAAAATTATTTTGCATTCTAAGTTGTTTATTCCTACATATTAGAATTATAATTTATTAGTGACATATTTTTAAAAATGAATAAGCAGTTTTTAGCTCTTAAATCTTTTATGTTATTTAATAAAGACAACCTGAAAAAATTAATTGCTTTTCAGATTCTTCCAGATGATCCTGATAAAAAACCACAAGCAAAACAATTACAGACACGTGCAGACTACCTCATCAAATTACTTAGTAAAGATCTTGCAAGAAAAGAAGCTCAGAGACTTTCTGGTGCAGTAAGTTAAAATTCAGATGCTTAAGAGCAGTTTACTTTTCAGTAAGATAAGTCTAGTTTACGGATACCCTAGACCAGCAATTTTCAACCTTTTTTATCTCAGGGCACACATAAACTGTAATTACTAAAATTCTGTGGCACACCAGAAAATATACTTTCTGCCTATCTGACAAAAAAAAAAGTATAATTTTCATTCATTGACACTGGATGACTATTGTGATGGCTGTCATTTTTATGACAAGCTAAGGGAAAAAGAGGTCAGTGTCCCTGACTAAATAGTTACTGAATATTTTAAAAATTCTTGCCCTGATTGGTTGGCTCATTGGTAGAGCGTCAGCCTGGCATGTGGATTTCCTAGGTTTGATTCCTGGTCAGGGCAGACAGAAGTGCCCATCTGCTTCTCCACCCTTCCCCCTCCTGCAGCCAGGGCTCAATTGGAGCAAGTTTGGCCCTGGGTGTTGAGGATAGCTACATGGCCTCCACCTCAGGTGCTAAGAAGAACTTGGTTATGGAGCAACGCCCTACATGGGCAGAACATCACTCCCTTGGTGGGCTTGCCTGGTGGATCCCAGTCAGGGTGCATGTGGGAGTCTGTCTCTGCCTGCCTTCCTCTCACAGAATAAAAAAGATACATTCTTGTGAGCTCTTAAGGTCCTGGCCAGTGGCTCAATGGATCGAGTGTTGGCCCAGCATGTGGATGTACCCAGTTCAATCCCCGGCAGGGCACACTTGAGAAGCGACTACCTGCTTCTCTCCCCCTTTTCCTCTCGAAGCCAGTGACTCGATTGGTTCGAGTGAGGCTCGGGGGGCTCGGTTGGTCTGAGCACAGCAGCCTTATGTGCTGAGGATAGCTTGGTACTCCAGCACTGGCCTCAGATTGGGGGGGAGGGGGCAGTGATTCTGGTCAGGGCACATGTGGGAGTCTGCCTTACTATCTTATCTCGCCTCCTCCTTACTTTAAAAAAAAAAAAAATTCTAGTGACACACCATTTGAAAATCACTGTGATAGACATCTAACTGATGGAGTTAGTATGAGCTTATAAATGTATTTTCCTGTATAGCTTTTTTTGAATATGGTAATATTTTGCCTTAAGTTATCTCAGCATTTATGTTAACACTGATGAGTCATGATTTTAAGAAGTGAGATTAGTTTTTTTTTCCCCCTTTCTCTTATTTGGAGAGGGTAGGACAATTTCCTTAGAATTCTATTTGAGAGGTCAGGCCTCTATTACTGTTATTTGGAGACACTGGAAAACATAAGGGACTGAATTAAAAGATCACCAAACTTACTTATGAGGGAGCTCCAAAAAAGTAGGAAAAAGACACCAAGAGAGGTGATTAGAAACTACAGCAACCTTTAATAGTTTACCTGTGACCCACCTATGTACCATTAAAAATAATTTCTAATGCTATCTCTGGTGGCATTGAATTTGTTGATAATAACTTAGAATGGTGGAAACTCTCCTCCTACTTCTCTCTACTTCTACTTCTAATTGCTTTTTATTAAGTTGTATGACTTCTGTTGACTTTCTAAGCTTGGTATAGCTTATAACCAACAGGCTAAGGGGATTGGGTAGGAATATATGGGCCTTTAGCATTTTAGATTAGGTATTTAAGAAGTTTTTTTAAAAAATGGAACCTGTGGAGTTGGTTAGAATAAAAATAATTATTTTTAGGGAGGTTCAAAGAGGAGAAAAGCACGAGCTAAGAAGAATAAAGCAACAAAGTCTGTAAAGGTGAAAGAGGAAATAAAGAGTGATTCTTCTCTCCTTCCCTCAGAAAAGTCTGATGAAGATGATAAGGTAAGAATGTTTTAGAAAAGGAACCTGTTATATAAAAAGGAACAGGGCGTATTGTGGTGTATTTTACATTTGAAATTTAAACTAAGGCCTGAAATTTTACTTTTTGGTACTGAATTTTATTTTTTATAGTTTATTACATAGTCTCATTTACAGAACATATTCTACCCATCTAATAGAGTATTAGCTATCACTAGAGAGAGCAAAGGTCCTTCCATTTCAAATATTTACCATTTGAATGAGGTTCTGTCTCTAATTTTATTCTGAATTTTGAATGGGACTGGCTTACATTAGTTTATAGGAAGGTGAACATTGCATGTATCATTTTAATGGGATTCTGGGCTATTTCTTTCAGAATCCACATATATGCAATCCATAGACACACAAAGAAAAGAAATTAATCTTTGTCAAGATTTGGTTAGTAATGCATTGGCCATACTTGCACTTTCCAGGATGAGATCACTTCTGTGAAACATCCAAATAAAAAAATTAAAACAGAAAGAGACAGTGAAGAAAAACCTGAGCCAGATGTTTGTATAAAGAAGGAACCAGAAGAAAAGAGGGAAGCAAAAGAAAAGGAAAATAAAAGAGAACTTGAAAGGGAGATAAAAGAAAAAGAGGATAAGAAAGATATAAAGGAAAAAAATTTTAAAGAAAAAAGAGAAAAAGTAAAAGAAGCTCTAGAAGCTATGCAAAAAGAAAAAGACATAAAGGAAGAAAAGGTATGCAAATCATAATGTAAAATTTAGAAAGTTACACAATCGGCTTACTTACATTTTAGGAGAATTGCCTGTCAGCCCAAATTAGTCTCAGTAACTGAGTTCAGTACATGTGGGTGTCTCTAAAAAATACAGGTTTGAGTCCTTTTTAAAATTCCTTACCTATATGATAACATTACAGAATAGCTTTATTTTTGGTTTCTTCAAATAAAATTCAGAAAAGACAAAATAAATAAGACTATTAAAGTGTGAATAAACAATTGTAGACTATACTAATTGTTTTCTGGAAGTGTTAATCATCTTGCCTTTGTTATTGTTGGTTTTTGTTTTATTTTTGCTTTTTCTTCAGGTGAGCGAATTCAAATCTGATAGCAAGGAAAGATCCAAGAAATCTTCAGTGTCAGATGCTTTTGTTCATATCACTGCAAGTGGTGAGCCAGTTCCCATATCTGAAGAATCTGAAGAACTGGATCAAAAAACATTCAGCATTGTAAGTATGTTTTCTAGTTATTAGTAACAATTCACATAGTGTTTAAATTGTTTCAGTTTTATTTTAATTTAGAAATGTATTTGAATTTGTTGGTACTGCAATTTAGGTTGATAAAAACAATGTATTTGTAAGGTATCTTAAATTTAGAAGCAATTTGGAAAAACTTAATGTATTAAAAACATGGAGAGGCATTAGAGACTACTTAGAGTGAACTTTTCCCTGCCAGCTGTAGAATTTGTAGAATGTTAAACCTTTCAGTTCCTGAGCCTATAACTTTTATAACAGTACTTCTTATCTACAGTGAAGAAGTAGCTTCTTTTTTAGTATTTTGGAAAATACAATAAAAACAAAATGTGAAAATTTTAAAAAATATACAAAATTCAAGCCCCAGTGTTTTATTACTAGAATCAGTAGGAAAAGTTGCTCTTGTCAAATTGATATAAAAGTTTCTAAAATTTCTGTGCCTATCCCATCAACTAGTACAGATTTTTAGACTATACTTTTGTAACACTGGGCTAAAATATACTGGTTGCATGCTTTTCATCAAAGTGAGGAAGAATCTATCTTGTCTTCTTTAGTGGGTTTATTTAAATTTTTATTTTCCAATTATAGTTGCATTCAATATTGTATTAGTTTCAGGTGTACAGCATAGTGGTTAGACATTTATATAATGTACAGTGATTCTCCCAATAAGTCTAGTACCTACCTGACACCAATATTATTCATTCTATTTTATAAGCTGTACTTGACATCCCCAGGATTGTAGCTGCTAATTTGTACTTCTTAATCCTTTCACTTTTTTCATCCAGTACCCTAGACTCCCTCCCATCTGACAACCCTCAGTTTGTTTTCTGTATTAATGAATTTACTTTTGTCTTGCTTGTTCTTTTTTTTCTTTGTAGATTGCACATGTAAGTAAAATCATACAGTATTTGTCTTTCTATCCAACCTAGGTATTTCACTTAGCTCAATACCCTCTGTCGCAAATGGTAAAACTTCATTCTTTCTTATGGTTAAGTAATATTCCATTGCATATTTATACCACATCTTGATCCATTCCTCTTTTGATTGGAACATTTAATCCATTTACACTTGAAGTAATTGTTGATAGGTATGTAGTTATTACCATTTTATTATTTTCAGATTTTTTAGTTCTCTGCTCTTACCCTCTTGCTGTATTTTTCTTGTATGGTGACGATTTTCCGTAGTGTTGTGTTTTGATTTCTTTTTCTTTACTTTTTCTTTATCTCCTATTGATTTTTGACTTGTGTTTACCACGTAACTTCATATATACCCAGCTATATTTATAGCAGTCAGTTTTAAATGTATGGTCGCTTAACTTGGATCACATTTTATAATCACTGCCATTTTTACTCAGCCCTTCCATGTTTATGTTTTTGTCTTTATTTTTTACTTCTTTTGTGTAGGTATACTTATGTCTCTTCCTTAATTTACTATTGTAATTACACATGACCTTCCTGTTTTTGCATTTAACCAGGGGTCGGGAACCTATGGATCGCAAGCCAGATGTGGCTCTTTTGATGGCTGCATCTGGCTCGCAGTCAAATCTTTATTAAAAAAAAATAATAACATTAAAAATATAAAACATTCTCATGTATTACAATCCATTCATTTCCTACTGCTCATGTTCATGGTTGCGTGTGGCTGGAGCCAATCACAGCTGTCCTCTGGGACAACACCAAATTTTTATTGGATAATGCCTAACGTACACGGGTCGTTGTATGGCTCTCACGGAATTACATTGTAAAATATGTAGCGTTCATGTCTCTTTCAGCCAAAAAGGTTCCCGACCCCTGCCTTTAACCTTTGTACTAGCTTTACTGTTAGTTGATTTTGCTTTTCTTATGTGTTCATCTTTGTCAGTGAGAATTTTTTTTCTTTGCAGTATTTTCTTTCTTATTCCTTAAAGAAGCCCCTTTTCTGACCAGGCAGTGGCGCAGTGGATAAGCGTCAGACTGAGATGCTGAAGAAACCCCTTTAACATTTTCTTTAATACTAGTTTGGTGATGATGCCCTTCTTCAGCTTTTTCTTGTCTAGAAAGCTCTTTTTCTTTCCATTTTAAGTCATAGCCTTGCTGCTTAGAGTAATCTTGGTTATAGGTCCTTGCTTATCATCACTTTGAATATTTTGTGCCAATCGCTTCTGGTCGGTTCAGAAGTGGATTTATTTACTGGATATAAATAATAACTCAGAAAGATGGAAATTTTCACCTTCTAAAATTACATTTGTGTTAACCTACTTTGCCATTCTAGATCCCCAGCTTGCCTTCTTGTCCCATTTTTTCCTATTTTGGGACTAGATAGTTTTGATTAATGAGGCCATTTATTTTCTACTGATTTCATGACATGTCCTAATAGAGCTTCAAATATTTTTCATGTTTTTAAAATATAATAGGTCCTACCATAGTTTTCTTACTGTTTTTACTTTTTGCTGTTGACATACCACTAATCCCTGAAAATATTGGAGACATTAGAAGTAAGTTCTTCCTGCTCTTGTCTTCCATCTTATTTACTTGAATGTGTATCTTATCTCTAGACTTGCATTTTTATCTTTTCTTCGGGGTCACATGCTGGGAATTCTTAGCACCTTTTTAAGGCTAACCTTTCTGTTTATGATCTAGATTTTAATGTAGTCTCGTTATCCATTGTCTGTTGTTGTTGTTTTTTACCTGCTCTGTATTAGGTGGGAGCGGGAGGAGGAGCTTATGGCATGCTTTTGCTTTTCTGAGGTGTAGACACGAAACACTTTTGAACTGCTTTCCTGAATCTGCCTACTCCATTACTGACTCAAGTGAAACTCTACCTCTTGCATCTTTTCCTTGCCCACATTTTCTCCTCCTTAGTCTTCCAACTTCATATAACGACTGAAATGCAAAATTGCCAGTTGTGCCCAGTGCATACATTTCTTCTCCATTAACCTTCATAAATCATCTTGCATTATGGAGTAAGAAGGTAATAGTTCTAAACATGGGCTCTGGAGCCAGACTATCTTAGCTTGAATGGTTAGGTTTTACTGCTACATATAATTGACCCTTGAACAATGCTGGTTTGAACTATGTAGGTCCATTTACATGCAGATATTTTTCACTTATGCAGTTCAAACTCAAGTTGTTCATTGGTCAGCTGGTAGCTGGGATTCTGCAGATGTGGAAGGCCAACTTAAATAGCACTCTGGCTAGGTGGGTGTCCCTAATCACTGCATTGTTCAAGGGTCAACTGTACATTTTACTTGGGAATAGCTCTGATTATTAAGACATTTATTGGCCTTTTATCAGTTTTCCTTTCGCTCGACATCATTACCTCATTTGACACTTCTTGATTTTTCTTGTCTGAATTGACTTGCTTTCTAAATATCACTACGCTTTAGCAGTTAAGAAAGAGTACGGAGTTTGAGGTCAGACCTGGGTTTAACAGATGTCATTTCATTTTAAGTTTTAATTTCTTCGCTAAAATAAATAGTTATTTGTCAAGGTCTATTGTTAGAATCAGATGAGCTGCATTTTTAAGACAATGCATTGCCTCTGGCACCTACCTAATAAAGGCTTTACAAATACTGGTTGTCATTGTTCCAATTCCCATCTTCAGGCCTTGGCCTTAACATAGATTTTAGTCATCAATTGCTCCCTTTTTCCTCCACCTCATTCAGTCAGTGAGCAAATGCTAGCTCTACCACACTAGTTCAAGCTGTCTCTTTTCTGGATTATTTCAATAACTTTATAGTTGTTCTCACTGCTACCTTTCTCATCTTACCATAAACCCTTTCCGGTTTCAGTTTGTACTTCACATAGTGGCAAGAGTGATAATGACCGTTACAGGGGATAATAATAGTAAAAAAAAATACAGCACCTGCTTCACTCCCTATCATCTCCTGCTACATTCCTCACACGCTTCGTTCCAGCCACAATGTATTCATACTGGCCACTTGAATGTGTCAGATAAGTTTTAGGATATATGTTCTTGCTTGAAATGTCTTACTCCTTCATTTTCTTTAGATGTCTGCTCAAACATTACCTTTCTCTGAAATCTTACATAAAGTAGAAAGCTCCCTGCTCCTTTTTGCTTTTTCTTTATTATAGTTGTCATCATAACACACTATGTCTGTTTAGTTACTGGCACTCTTCTCCTGGGGTACAGGTTCCGTAAGGGCAGGTTCTTGACTGCTCTCTTTCTTGAATCTAAACATTGCCTCGAGCATAGTGTGCACTCAGCTTACATATGTTGAATAAATCATTTTCTAGTAGATTATAAACTACAAAAATTGAACAAGAAACAGACAATGTAGAAAATAGGTATGAGTAATGCTAATAGAAAGGATGTTAAAGATTTTCCCTTTATAAAAAAAGGGTATCAGGCTTGCCCGAGTCCTAAGTTGAACTAAAGAATACAAAATCCTAATGCTATCTGAATTATTTCAGACAAAAGATGGAAAACTTCTCAAATATTTTGGACAAGTAGGTAGTAAAACAAAATAAAGGACTCAGAAACAAGTCCACATATGCATAGACATTTAATTTATGGTAAGAATGGCCTTTTTGCAGCAGTGATGTGAAGATTTCTTTTTTAAAATAAATGTAATAGGTCAACTAAATATGTTGTCTGTAGTTAGTTCATCCTTAACATCCCTGGAATAACAAATCTTGCTACTCATGAGTATAATTATTAATTTTAATACTGTTTTGCACTTACATCTGTAAATAAAAATTGTCTCAGCCCTGGCTGCTTGAGTCAGTGACATTGGCCAGCATGTGGATGTTTCAGGTTCAATTCCCAGCCAGGGCACACCTGAGAAGTGACCATCTGCTTCTCCACTCCTCATCCCCTCTTTTCGGTAGCCATTGCTTGATTGATTCGAGTGTATCAGCCCCAGGTGGCCCCAGGTGCTGAGTATGGCTGTGGAGCCTTCGCCTCAGGTTTTAAAAATAGCTCAGTTGGGAGCATGGCCCCAGATAGGTAGAGTATTGGCCCCAAAAGGGGGTTGCCAGGTAGATTTCAGTCAGGGCACATGTAAGAAGGAGCCTGTCTCTCTATCTCCCCTCCTCTATCTTGGAAAAGAAGGGAGGAAATTATCTTTAATTTGCTTTATTAGTAATATTTTTAATCTGGTTTTGGTATAGGTAACAGTTTTTATTTCACAAATTGGAATTTAGCTGAATCATACAATTTTCAATGTGTTGTTCCTTTGTTAGCATGCCAGTGATGTAGGCCAAGGAAAAGGTTGGTTTCTCACCACAAACTCCATGACCACCAAAATATGATAGTAACAAAATTCATCATTAGCTTTGTTTTGTCCAAAGGTTTAGAAGACTAGACAATTTATACTTACAGCTATTTTGATTTTAATAGCTTTGCCAGTATATTTATTATGTAAAGATTCTTAATTTTTATATTCTCATAGTGAATATAGGATATTGTTATACTCTGAAATACTTTTTTATCTTTTAACATTCTGTGTTTAAGACTGCTTAGAATAGTGTGCTACAATGTACAAAGTACCATTTTTACAAAGGTAAGTAAAGTCCTAAGTTTTTACATATACAATAAGATTGATTTTAAATGCTAATGTGCTTTCCAAAGAGAATCTGTGGTGGGAACCCCCTGATATTTAAGAACTGTGAGGTGAGGTTTAATGCTTATTTTAGTATCATACAAGGCTATTATTTACTCATGTAAACATCATTAAAAGAGTATCTTTGTTGAGTTTACTTTTAATACATGTATTTATGTTACTATTTTCCCCTTTTAAAGTGTAAAGAAAGAATGAGGCCTGTCAAAGCAGCTTTGAAACAGCTCGATAGGCCTGAGAAAGGCCTTTCAGAAAGAGAACAACTAGAGCATACTAGACAGTGTTTGATAAAAATTGGAGACCATATCACAGAATGTCTGAAAGAGTATACAAATCCTGAACAAATCAAGCAGTGGAGAAAGTAAGTGATGTATCTTCAAGAAGTGTTAAATTTGTGGTTATATAATCATCTATTTGTCTCTTATATTTCATTTTTCTACTTTTGAAATTTAGTAACAGTGTAGAAAGGTAATTTGAGGATGATTGTTTTTATTATTTTTCCTTTAAAGCTTTATTTAATTAATGAGTGATCACTTAATTATGCATCATGATAATTGCAGTTGGTATTTCTGCCTTTAAATAAGAAATAATGAAGGCTGTTTCATTAAAATTCAGATTGTGTTTTATTTTTTAAAATCATCACAGTTCAAATTATTCTCAGTAGTATCTTGAGAAATTGGTGTGCCAAATTTATTGTTACATATATACTTAGGAATTTATCTTTTGAGTATGAGTGTGAAGCCTTGTAAAATTGATATCCTCAAGCAATGTAAAATGCAGAATTCTATTTTCCATTTTATTTTAGAAGCAATAGCAATTGTAAAAGTTAATTGCAATAATATTGTACGAATCACTTAATGATTACCATATCCAGATCACTGTCAAACCAAACTACTATACAAGTTAGGGGAAAAATTAAGATGAACACAAACCTGTCCCTGATATGAGTTTATTGGTTCACTGATTTCTTTGGTATAAGCAGTGCAGCCACACACATCAGAACAAAAAACTGTAATAACATATTTCTAGGGGAGTGATTATGATTACTCTAAACTTAAAAAAAAATTCCATACTTGTTCCTTTTCTCCTTCAATTCAATCAGGATCCATTTTAGAGAGAAGAGATAGGAAGTTGATTGTGGTCATTAGGCTTTGACAGTTAAAACTATGCTATCATGTTTAAAGAAACTAAAGGCATACATGAACAATAATAATGGCCTGAAGTCATGTGCCTATAATGCCATGGAATAATCACTAAAGCTGGCATTAGAAGATGTGCGCTCATTCCCCTCTTGGCTAATTTTGGGCTCTGTGACCTTGAACAGTTACCAGTATCTCTTTGAGCCCCTGGGTATTATCATCTGTGAAATGATAACATCTGTATTTGAAGCCCTTTGTAAATTGTGAGGGACTACATATTTTCCACTTAGTGAATAATAATGATAAGATATATTAAGAGAATGGGAGACAATAATTCTAAAGTACTGTACCTCATATATTCTGGCTTCACATTTTATTTTTGGTTGGAATATATATACTGACTGGAGTTTTAATGCTTTTCCTTAAATACCATAAAACAATTATTTCATCCTTTTCAAGTTCTTTCAACCTGTTTGATGATCCCCAAAGCTCAGAGCCATAGAACAGGAATACAGTAAAGTTCAGTTATACATATTAGGCTTACATGGGAATTTATCTTTTTACATTCAAGATGCAAAGTTAAATTTTCTCTGTCAAACATGTTCTTGATTGTCCCTTATTTGAGATAAAATTAGGGAAATAAAGGCAATGCAATGACTTGTTATTAATGCTAAATTTGGTTAATTTAAAGGGTATATTAAATGTCTTCCCTACTTTTTAATATAAAAGAGCTTGGTGTCTTTCCTACTTTTTAATGTAAAAGAGCTTGGTGTCTATCTAAAAATATTTCACTCGTGTACTATATACCAGTTTTTAAATCCTTATAATTAATTAAAGTTTAGAGTTTTGAAGTTGTAAAGAGGGAAAAAAAAATCTATTTTACTTGCTAGAAAAATTAGAAATAAACATCTTGAAATTACATAGCAACTAATACATAATTTGCTATTTCAGATGTAGCTTATTAGGAAAGGGGGTGGGGGAAGAAAACCTCTAAAGAGACCAGCAGTCAGGAGACTTCCTTCTTCATGTTTGTCTTTACTTCCAAAGGTTTGAGCCCTCTTTTTACCTGGCTGGGCAACTTACCTTTTTGTTTTAACTACCTTGACTTCACTGATCACTTACATGGTAATGTAGTCTAGGGAGTGTTTCTCAATTTTTTTGGACCATTTCTTTCTTACCCCATTGTCATTAAACTCTCCTTTGGTAAAAGAACTTAGACATTGTGAAAAGGCAAAACAGAACTTTCTCAATAGGGTATATAATATATTAATTTGCAGAACCCAGCAAGTGTAAACTTAAAAATTGTGCATTTTATTGTATGGATATTTTATTTTTAAAATAAAATAAAGATGTATTGAGTAGTCAGTACTATACATGCTGAAGGGGGAAAATACTAATACCTATTTTTCTTTGAAATGAAAACAAATGACATGGATTGAAGGGATTGATGCATGGAATATGTCAGAGAGCAAGCATAGTAAAACGTTCATAATAGAATCTTGGTAATGGTCTGTGGGTGATTATTATAAAATTCTTTTGTCTTTGATGTATGTTTGAAAATTTTCATGAGGTTGAAAAAAATTAAGAAATAAAATAATCTATGCATCTGTGCTGTGCAAGTGTCTCATTAGTTTAAAATAGCCTGATAATATTAGTCTTGATGCCTTAATATACTGCAGTTTATTTCAATACCCCAATTTTATGGGCTATGAAGTATCACTATAGAAGCAAATTTTGAGAGTATTATGCAGATATATACATGTACATTAAGTATGAGGATATGCGTGATAGTTCAAATTACAGTGCATTTTTTACAGTCTTGTTTTTGTAAAATTATAACTCACAGATTTATGCACTACAAAATTTACTCTAACACCTAGCAATTTTTTAGTAGTCTCTACTAGCTATTCCTGTGTGTCAGTGTTCAAAATCAAAAGGTTTGGAATTACCTTAGAAAGGGACTTATCCCTGTCTTCTGGCCTTAGCTATATAAGTTTAGGCAAGTTACTTAGCCTCCTTACCTTATTATTCATACAAACAGGTTTATTATTATATTTTTAATTTCTAAAATTGATCAACGTTAAAGATGTTGATGTTGGGTAGTCTGCTAAACTTCATTATTAGTTAGTAATTTCTCTACCCTGTTTATATAAGCAAGATTCAAAACTATACTTTAAAATACCTACTGAAAAACATTTAAGAAAAAAACTGTGAATATGTGAACATTACTATTTTCAGTGATAACATAGATTTTAACTTAAGTGTCACTGATTGTGAGTGGCTGTTGAGGAGGCTGTGTAGAGAAGTATTCACAGGCTGCATCTGAATTTATTTTGAAAGAGTACTATGATCAATTACTAGTTCTCACCCTGGGATGGGAAGAGAGGCCTAAAGACATCATGCTGTCTGGTTTACAGTGTCTGGCCATGTTAACTCTCATGACCATTACATCACAATTATAAAATGACAATTGTTTTTTAATGCATTATTTAGGACCCTTTCACAAGCTTATATTATCTGATGGTATATTTGCTCAGAGTAATAACATAGCTTATTCCTTTTATGCCCAATCTGAATCATATTATGAGTTCCTTCCTGATTTGTAAATTTACATCTCTGGTTTCAAATTAGGATTGATTACTACTTTTCACTTCAAAACTTACAAATTAAAAGGATTTGGAAGGAAAGTAAAACAATGTTTAATTTCATTTAGAGTATTATCCATATATGAAGTTTAAAAAAAACACTAAAAATACTCTTATACTTCAGTCTATGGAGGCAAAGTATGTGTTTCTGTGTAGGGGGAATTATGAAAAAGTTAAATATTTTCCACCAGACTAATTTGCCTTTTCTTCTAGAAACCTGTGGATTTTTGTATCTAAGTTTACTGAATTTGATGCAAGAAAATTACATAAGTTATATAAGCATGCTATTAAAAAACGGCAGGAATCTCAGGTAAATTAATGCACCTTTTTTTCTTTTTGTTATTAAAACTGAGACATTCTTTCTTGGGGAAGAATTCAACTAATGAATGTAGAAAGAATGAGGAAAAGAGAAAATTCCCATTAGGGTACCACAGTAAAATTTTTTGCAAGTAAGATCTTCCAAAGGAAGCTAAAATTAGTGAACAAAAAGCAAGATATTAGCATAGTCTAAAAGTTTACCTCTTCCAAGATGCTTATTAATTACCAAGAGAAACAGTAGCTGTTAGAAGAGAAACCTGCCTGACACCACCATAAATAAGCAATCACGTTTGACATCACCAGTGTAGTAAGATATCTACATCATGACCCTCTAGATAAGATGTACTGTGAACGGTACATCACTTGTGTGGTTTATATAACCTCAGTCAGATCATGAGAAAGTATCAGACAAACCATAATTGAGAGATATTCTACACAATAACTGTCTAGTACTCTTCAAAAGTATTGAGATTATGGGGGGTAAGAAATAACTGAGCCATCTCACATTGAAGGAAACTTAAGTTAGTCGTGAAAACTGAGTGTTACATGGAGTTCCAGATTGGATGCTGGAGCAGAAAAAGATCTTAGTGGAAAAATATGAAATCCTGAATGAAGTATGTAGTTCAGTTCAGTTAAGTAGTGCTGTTCCAAAATTAATGACTTAGTTTTGCTCATTATACCATGGTTCTATAAGATACTAATATTAGAAGAAGCTGGAAGAAAGGTATATGGGAACTCTGGTATTATTTTTGCAGCTTTTCTGTTAAGTCTAGAATTGTTTCAAGTTAAATTTTTTAATGTCATGAGACAAATAGTTTATTTTTTTAACAAAGATATCTGCAAATGCTATGTGTATACATTCTGATACCTTTTTTTTTTGTATTTTTCTAAGTGAGAAACGGGGAGGCAGAGAGACAGGCTCCTGCATGTGCCCGACCAGGATCCACCCGACAAGCCCACAAGGGGGCGATGCTCTGCCCATGTGGGACGTTGCTGTGTTGCAACCAGAGCCATTCTAGCGCCTGAGGCAGAGGCCATGGAGCCATCCTCAGTGCCCGGGCCAGCTTTGCTCCAGTGGAGCCTTAGCTGTGGGAGGGGAAGAGAGAGATAGAGAAAAAGGAGAGGGGGAAAGGTAGAGAAGCAGATGGGTGCTTCTTTGTGCCCTGGCTGGGAATCAAACCTGAGACTTCCACACACTGGCCAGCGATCTACCGCTGAGCTAGCCAGCCAGGACCTACATTCTGATATCTTATACAAGGACTTCTTTCAGCCTCAGGATTCTCTTTTAGAGTTTTTCTTCTGGTTTGTAATGGTTTTTGTTGCTACTTAAAATATTCTTACATATGTGCATTTATTTTAGCAAAATAATGACCAGAACAGCAACTTGAATACTCAAGTGATTAGAAATCCAGGTAAGTCAGTCTTACTAGTTGTTTTTGGAAATAAATTTAAAAATTACTTTTTTTGAAGTTATTAACAAAGTTAGGGTTTTTTCTCTATCTCTAACAGATGTGGAAAGATTAAAAGAGAATACAAATCATGATGATAGCAGCAGGGACAGTTATTCTTCTGATAGACACTTATCTCAGTATCATGATCATCATAAAGACCGCCATCAGGGAGATGCTTACAAAAAGAGTAACTCTAGGAAAAGACCCTATTCTTCCTTTAGTAATGGTAAAGATCATCGTGATTGGGATCACTACAAGCAAGACAGCAGGTATATCTGACAATCACTTTTTAAGTTTTGCTTATTCATGTCTTTCTCTTTTTAATTTTTTTTACTATGTTTGATATTATTAGCCACTTCAAACAAATAAGCAAGTCTTACTGTGAAGTAAAGGTGTTTACTTATAAATAAGAAAAACAAGAATTCTAGTAGTTTTTATTAATATTAAGAACTTTCTGTATAAATTTTTTTTAATTCTAAATTTAAGATCAAAGTGCAATGGAGAAGAAAGTGTAGGCAGTTCTATAATTATATCATAGGATTCAGTGTTGATTTTGGAGAATATTGGCTCAAAAACTCTTCAAAATATAATAGGGTAAAATAAAAGCTTGATGGAATATGGCTGAAATTTGATGGAGGGGATTCTTTATTCCATTCCATTAAAAGAAAACTCAGTGGGGGAAAGTTTATATGAAAATACCTTATTGCAGTTAAATTTAATCACAGCATCTGGGATAGTCTTGAAATCAGGATGTTTTCTTTGTTGTTTTGGGTTTTGTGTTTTTGTTTCTTTTTTGAATACTAAATGCAATAACATACTTTTTTTAAAAAAGCACAGATTTTTTTTTTAGATTTTATTTATTCATTTTTTTAGATAGAGGAGACAGAGAAAGAGAGAAAGAAGGGGGGAGGAGCAGAAATCATCAACTCCCATATGTGCCTTACCCAGGGACACCCTGGGTTTCGAACCAGCGACCTCAGCGTTCCAGGTCAACACTTTTACCCACTGCGCCACTGCAAGTCAGGCTACTTAATACATTTTATTTCTTTTTTGATAAAGGAATATTTTCATTTGTTAATGATCACTACTAAAAGCAAAATAAAAATGAATAGAAGTATAAAAGAGGAGAAATAAAGAAACCAGTGGATGTTCTTTGTATTTTCATTGTGCTCACTGCAATAATTTTTTCTCTGTGTGGAGCACTGTCACATTATAAATACAACAATTACAGAATAGCTTTTAAAATTAGAAAATGGCACAAAATGAAAAGAAAAAGCCATTATTTGTAGTAGTAACTTCACATACTATAAGTAGTAGCCTATAGAAATAATTTATATTACTTATAAGAACCCTTCATGAATCAAAAAACATCAAATTATGTTCAGTGTATTTTGTTTGAAAGGGCAAGCATTTTAGAGATGTCTTTTTATTAAACTGCCATAATTATTTTTTAGCAAACTGGCACATTTATCTATGGAGCATTGCAATAATGACTTATGTCAGGTGTTACTATATAATTAATCAAACTTCAGGAAAGCTTTTAAAAGGCATCATCAAACCAATGAAAATTCTCTTTTTACAAATTACTTCAAAGACTGCATTTTAGAGGTTTTTACAATTTTTTCTGCTTAGAGGCCTATAAAAAGGCTCTAATTTCAAGTGTATTTTAGGTAGTTGTAGTTATCTTAATCCCAGCTTCCAGATAATTAAGATGCATTCATATAAATGATGCATTAAAAAAGCAACCAATATAAAATGAGCATGTGAAATTAGATGCTGAGGTGGTCAGTCTCTTTCACTTTAGTTTTATGAGTCAAATAGTTTTTCAAGGGCATGCAGGGGTATTTTCTGTGATTTTTAAGTTTATGAAGTTTTGTAGTGAAACACTAAACTTGTATACAATTAAAAGTATAGCTTTAAAATATTTTTTGTTTTATTTTAAATAAGATGTTATTTATTTGGAAACATTTAATTTGCATTATTAATTTAACTAAAATTCCTGATTTCTCTTTTGTTAGATATTACAGTGATAGAGAGAAACACAGAAAACTGGATGATCACAGGAGTAGAGATCACAGGTCAAATTTGGAAGGAAGTTTAAAAGATAGATCTCATTCAGATCATCGCTCTCATTCAGATCATCGGTTACATTCAGATCATCGGTCAAGTTCTGACTATACACATCATAAATCTTCCAGGGATTATAGGTATCACTCAGATTGGCAGATGGACCACAGAGCTTCCAGTAGTGGGCCTAGATCACCACTAGAGCAGAGGTCTCCTTATGGATCCCGATCTCCATTTGAACACTCAGTTGAACACAAAAGTACCCCTGAGCATACCTGGAATAGTCGGAAAACATAACGAAGACTGATATTTTGTCTTTTTGGACTTTTCTTTTAGCCATACATCATAAACCAACACAGTAATTGCCTTACATGACTTGAAAGATATAAACAGATCTTCTATCAGTAGCAGTATTGTTACTTCTTTCCAGGATGCAAGGTCTATTATCCCAACAGAAGAGAAAATATTTTTATATTTAAGGATTATGCTGCACTGTACTACAAATATTGTAGTACTTTTTTTTTCTTTTTTAAAGAAATGGAAAATGTTTACTATTACAGGGACCTCAACACTGCCCTTCCATATAGGCTGGATAAAACTGTTTTTAAGTCAGTGATTTTAGACTGACCTCCATTTAAATTATGTTTGTATATGAACTTTACTCTGACCTGTGATCATGTTTCAGGAAGGAATGAAAGAGAGTTCTTTTCTTAATAAAGAAAAAACACTCAAGGATTTTGTTCACTTTCCAAAGCTACTTGTTTACATTGTACACTGCGACCACCTTGCCGCTTTTCATCACAAGCTTGAATATTTAAATTCTGTACTTATATATGTAAAATAGCCAGGAACTTCCTGTTTGTGATCTATTATTATGCCTTTTTACATACACAGAAAAAGTTGACTGTAAATTATTGTAAATAGATTAAATGAGCTTTCCTTACTTCTTTCCCTTTCTCAGGCTTTTTTTGACTGTTCCTTTCCCTACCAACTCAGGCCTTCTTATCATTTAAAAAAAAATTCAGTGTAATAACATTTTTTAATGATTTGTCTTGATGGAATCATTGGTTAGAATGTAAAAAATGGGGAAAGGGGCCACTTAATTCCATTAGTCCTCCTTTTATATTGACTATTTTATTAGACATGTTTCTTTCCTTTTTCTTTTTTTTATTATTTCTTTGGCAGGGTTTAATGTGTTTGTAGTAATAAAATGGTGAGATAATATGTAAAATCTAAACTGCATGCTCTGGAAACATTATTTTCAGATGCATTTGGTTTAAAAGGGTAGGTGTATAAACACTTTTCAGAATCCAAAATGGCCAAAAGTTATTGTAAATCCATTTGTTTTCCCTTTTCATGTGGGCAATAATGTCAAATGTGCTATGCAGCCAGGTAACATTTTAGATAAATTTGATTGACTTTTAATATAAACTGTTACAATGCACACTGATTGTATATAAAAACCTTATATATGACAAATTAAATTTAAGAAAAAGGATATGTGGGCTCCTGTAATTTTCTGCTGCATTTTTATTCCCTCAAGCACTTAATTTTTTTTTTTAAGTAGTAACATTTAGCTGCCAGAAAAAGGATATTTTGGTAAGCAGTTTAATATAGTTAATGTGTAGCACTACAACTAAATCTATTTTGAAGACTATATGAATCTATGAATTAAAATTTAGATCATAGAAATGTTTGTTGGACTCTTTTTGGTTTTCTGCAGATATTTTAGAATGCCTTATATTTATTCACAGATTTTTATTTTGTTATATTCCATAGGAATTTTTGACTCATATAGCATACATTCTTGGATGTGTGTTATGAGGTAACAAATTTAAATCTGAACTTTGACAAATATATTTCAGTAATATTCTTAAATGTGGCCCCATTGATTTAGCTGAGAAGCAGTATACAGAAATTTGTTCATAGGTATATTTTTTAATATTATTTTTATCCAGTTAGGTCTAAAATTTACATTAAGGGTACAAAACAAAAAATTTTTTTCCTGGTATATTAAATAACATGTAGAGTAATTCAATTTTTAAGTAGCTCATCTGTAATTAAATATAAAAGTGATAAAACAATTTAGTGCTGGTACACATTTTTTAAGCTTTTTCACTTTTTACCACATTTACTATAAAATGATTATTTTATTCCACACGATAGTATTGAATAAAAAAATATGTAATGCTTAATGAAGTCATGATATTAACAGAAAACATCAGGGTTGGCATTTTTAACTGATCACTTTGTAGCTGGGATATTTGCATTATATCCTATTGTACAAATTTCATAAAAGAACAGTATTACATTTTTTGAGAAAATGGAATGGACTCTAACTTTCTTAACAATTCTGCATTTAGTTGAATATTTCAGTCAAATAATTAGCCGAGTTAAATGAAAAATCTAAAACTGTAACATTTATTAATTGATGGAAAATATGCTCATTATTTGTAAGAAGTTAGCAATTACATAAAAAAGGAATAAGCCATAAATTTATTACAGCACAATGGAGAGGAACATTACTACATAGATATAACAGGGAACATTCTCTATTAAATATGCTTAATTTTTGTCTTTTACATGCTCATTTTGCTTTGCATTTTTATCCATTTGTGTTTAATTTTTCAAGAGTGAGAGCTTATGCATAGTACTGTACCAATTTGCCCTACACTTTAATACTTTACAATAAATGATTCTTACTAAAAGCAATGGCCTGTTTGCTTATAAACAAAATATTTTTTGTTTAGGATATGTTAGAAAATAATTTTCAGACTGGAAAGCTGTGGAAAACGAGTGAATGATTCGTTCATTAATTTCAGAGTGAGTGGCTTAGTAAAATTAGAACTTTTACAGGTGTATACAAAGTAATAGGTTACATATGATGATGTTCCTTTTGTAATAGTTTTTTTGTAGTCAATTGATGAAAGGGATGTATAAATTTTATGCTGAATTACACGTCATTGTCTTGAGATTAGTAAGAATATGCGCTAGAGATAAATGGCATACATCTTACTGCACCATATGGCTCTGTTGCAGACTAGAAAATGATCGTTGGACCATAAATGTCATAGCTTTATAACAGTTTTGTGGGGGAGAGTGTTGGAAAAACAACTAATCTTTATGGGATTTTTTTAGACTTCATCTGAAATGGTGAACTGGTAATGTGGCTTAGTTGTCAAAATTTGGAGTAGTTTATTACTCAGCAAATAATGCAAAATACAATTTTAAAACATTTCTGAGTTGATATATTTAAGCATATTAATATAGATGCCTCTCAAACAGATTACTTAAATTCAAGATATTTTAAATATTTAAAAGAAAATTCAATTGGAATTATGTTTTCTTTTGGCAATGACCAGAGTGGCTTTATAGAATGTTTTATGTTAATTTTTTTTTTTTAGAATTTAATTAGGTTGATATTATTACAGAAAATCTTTGGAGACTTGATAAAGACATAGGGGTAGGAAATAGTAGCTATATTAAAGAATGAAAGATGTCATTATTTGGTACAGTAGGATTAAAAAGATACTTTCCAGATTTCTCCAAGTATCAATATAAATTCTCCAGTGGGTCTTCATGTGACATACTTTCTATCCTAAAAGACTGTAGCCACCTTGTCCTATTGTTTAAACAAATGCCCAAACCTTCATTTGAAACAGGATTGGTAATTCAAAATCCCAAATGAATGAGATAATTTTAATTCCATGTCCTACTCTACATCTGAGTCGATTTAAATATTAAAGAAGTATAAAGTTTCAAAACCAAAAAAAAAAAGCTCATAATGATTCTATTAAATGAGCTAAGGATATTGGTTGCATTGATTATACACGTTTTATCTGAAAACATGGGTAGTACTCTAATTTCGTTATTGTAGGCTACTATTGGGTTTCCCATGTGTGGAACGGGCAGTGCAATTTAACTGGCACTCTTGTTTTTCCCTCTTGTTTTAGAATCTTTGCCTAGTCTTTGGTGTTCTGCAGTAATACTATGAGAGTCTAGGTGTGGTCTTACTTTCTTTGCTCAGGTTTTGCCTCTTGCCGTATTTTTAATTTCTGGGATTTCTGTGGCATTGCTATCATATGACTTAATTTCTTCGTTTTCTCTCAACAGTTTTAGTAAATTCCTTCTTTCCATTTCTGTGGAGTATCTTCAGCTTCAACCTGTTCCTGAACTTGTCTCCATTTAGATACCTAGTAGGTATCTAATCTTAAAATGTAAAATCAGACTTAACCCTTCCCCACCAATGACCTTTAAAAATAAATCTCAGTGTTCCATCATTTTTGATAAATGAATGTACTCCTGTTTGACAGCGCTCATCTATGACACTTTCCCTCTAGTTATTTCTGTTCTTTTCACCTATTCATACAATTCCCATTGCTCATGTTAGAATACACTAAAGAATACTTACGCGTCATATATATAATAGGGGGGTCTCGGGTTATGACACCATTCCGTTCCTACGACAGTGACGTAACCTGAATTTTGGTGTAAATTGAAACACCGTAGCCTAAGTTACTTGCCTATCCTATATTACAGTTGTAAAATCATAATCTAGAACAAGGGTAGTCAACCTTTTTATACCTACTGCCCACTTTTGTATCTCTGTTAGTAGTAAAATTTTCTAACCACCCACCGGTTCTACAGTAATGGTGATTTATAAAGGAGAGAAGTAACTTCACTTTACAATATTTATAAAGCAGAATTACAGCAAGTTAAAGCATATAATAATAATTACTTGCCAAGTACTTTGTCGGATTTTTGCTAAGTATGGCAGAATAAATATAAAACAACTTACTATAGTTAAATCTATCTTTTTATTTATACTTTGCATACATAGAAATTACATTAGTTAATTGAATTATTAGTAGGATCCCTGAGGCTGATGCTGGGAAACTAAATATTGAATATCCGGTTCAATTTTTCTGAGGAACAAACGAAGGTTTCCCCTTTCAGAAATACTCAGGTGGTTTCTTTCTTTTGTCATAATATGATTAACAGCACTAAATCCTGATTCCACAAGATATGAGGTAGAGAAATGGATTCAATAAACTGAATACCATTTTCCACATATTTGAATATAAGACTGGCATTTTTTTATTTTGCCATAGGTTTTCATATCCACCATTGTTGAATTTATGTTTACTTTCTTCATCATATCTAACAGTTGTTCTTGGCAAGTTGTATCAGCCTCTTCAATATTTGCAGTAAAAGGATTTTTTTCATCCAGTCATATACTTTCAATTTCAAAATATCTTCAAATCGTTTTTCCATGTCCAATTTAAGTTTGTTGAGGTGGCTACTGAATCTGTCAATATCCTCTGGACTTACATCATCTTTTATAGATGATAATTGAAGAAACTGATGAAATTCTTCAATAGATTATGACAAAGTAGTTCAAGTTTGTCAATAAATAATAGCACAATACTTTGGCAACCTATAAGAGTTGTATTAGCTCCTTGAAGCTGCAAATTGACATCGTTAAATCTCTTGAAAATATCTGCCAAGTAAAAGGCATCATTCTTTACAGTTTTTAACTGTTGACATAGATTGGTCTCATTATTACTTTCAAAAAATTGTATGACACTATCATATAATGATACAAATTTAGCCAAAGATGTACCCTTTGACAGCCACCAAACTTCTGTGTGCAAAAGTAACTTAATAAAATCTTCATTATTGTCTTGGCAAAGCTGCCGAAACATTCTATCATTCTTTGCATTGGATTTGATCTTGTTTATGGCTCGAATTATTATAGTTAATGATGAATGGAGACTTGTACTTAGATGTTTTCCTACAAGCTGTTGTCTGTGCACCACACAATGAATACATAAAACATTTGGCACTTCTGCTTCAAATAAGCAACAAATCCACGATAGCGACCTACCATTGATGGTGCTCCATCAGTAGCACATGCAACTATATTATTCAAAGGAAAATTATTTTTTGTAAAGTATGTTCTCACAGTATTAAATATAGATAATTCTTTTGTGTCTGTGATGAGATTTATTGCAAATAGCATTTCTTATATTGTTTTCATCAAAATAGTGTACATATGCCATCAATAAAGCATCATTATCTGCAATGGTAGGTTCATCCAATTGCATGGAAAATGAAGAGTTTTGGAGAATACTTATAAGTTTGTTTTCAACATTAACTGCCATTTCATCAATTTGTTGCTTTACTGTGCTATCGCTTAGGGGCAACGTTTTTAAAATTTGAGGTATATCCTGATGCATTACAATTGAGATAAATTCTTTTATAGAGGGTATTATTACAGTTTCTCCAATATTCTAGCTTTTACCACTTTTTGCAGTTATTTGTGAAATGCGATAAGTGGCAATTAATCCATCTTCGTTCGTTGTATGTTGTTTCTTAAATGATGCAATGATAGTTGAACGATTTTGAAATTTTTTATATATTTCCTGAAATATTCAATGGGCTTGTCCTTGTCATTTGGATGCTTTGTAGAAAGATGTTCTCGCAATCAACTTGGCTTCATTGCCTCATTGGATAATGTTTTATGGCACAATAAACATATTGGATGTTGTTTATTTCCAACAGATTCTATGAAACCCATCTTCAGATACTCTGGCGAATAGCTGCGTGCATATTTTTTTTTTTTTTTTGAGACGGGCTCACGACATTTCACGATATTTTGTTTGAAGCTGTAAGCACGTGCTTGCTCTCAGAAATCTAACTACATACTACTTTAGTTTTGATTACGTAACGATTTAGCCTCACCTAACGTGAACAAAACTTATGCGCTTGAAGTCTGTGACGTTACAAGTGTCGTGGTTGAGCGAGAGTTTGTCAAGACGAGACTAAGTTAGTGTGCATCCATGGTTGTGCATTTTATAAAATTTTATGTAGTGAGTGTTGGCAAATGGCATCACTTCTTTGAGATTGGGGCGAAGTAGCGAGACATCGGCTAGTTTTGGCAGTCCAAGGGGGGGTTCCTAGAATGTCACCCTATTACCCTAAAATCCAGGAATCAAAGACGAAAATATGAGTTAATTGGTGTCTCCATTGTCCAGCAGTTTCTGTCATAGAAAGAAGCCTCGAACCATGGAGTTCTTTGTCTACAGGGTAATAAAACAACGAACTGCTAGTTTTGGGGCGACAATACTGGTCATAAACTGCCTGCTGGATCGGGCGGTGGGTGTGGACCCGGGGTCAGGTACCTGGCTGCTCGCGGATGCAGGCCAAGTGGTCGCGAAAGAGGTCAGGTGCGTTCCCAATACAAATGCCCTGTAACAGAGTCTGACTGCTGTCCTGATCTTCACTGGTCAACAGTTAGTCGATTAGTATGTAATTGCAGTGCTGTTTGGTTGCTCCGCTACCGCCCACCATGAAAGCTGGGACGCCCACTAGTGGGCTGTAGGGACCAGGTTGACTTCCACTGATCTAGAACATAAAAACAAGCCAAAGGAAAAGACATAAATATACTGTACTGGAGTAACAGGAAAAAATAAGCCAAAACATCTCAATTTTTTAAAGTTTTTTATGGGAGTGAGTGTCCTAAACTCGAAACAAACATCGTATGTCAAGACTTGTAACCCGAGGGACCGTGTGTGTGTGTGTGTGTGTGTGTGTGTGTGTGTATTATTAGCAAGAGACAGGAGGAAGGGGGAGAAATGAAAGTAACAATTCATAGTTGTAGCACCTTAGTTGTTCATTGTTGCTTCCTATATGTGCCTTAAGTGGGGGGAGGGGCTCCAGCTGAGCTAGTGACATTGGGTTTCAAGCCAATGACCCCACACTCAAGCTGTTGAGCCTGCGCTCAAGCCTGCGACTTTGGGGCCTGGAACTTGGGTCCTCAGCATCTCCGTCCCAGGCCAGCACTCCACTATCACCTGGACAGTCATACGCATTTTTACATTGTTCCGCTATAAGAATACTTTCATCTCTGAATTATCCAAAGCTTGTTCCTTTGTCTAGTTCTGGTCTCAGCTCATGTCATCTCAGGTCTCCAAATTAGTATCTTGCCCCTATCTTTTTCTTTTTAATTCTTAGAGTTTATTTGGGCAAAAATCAATTCGAAATAGGTAACACCAAACCAGAAGTTACTAGGAGTGCTGCATCACTAAAACAAGCTCAGAGAGAAACATTTTATAGAGAAAAGGCCGAAGCAAAGCAAGAAAAATTGATTGCCAAAGCCTAGTGGCTATTTGTGATTTCTTGCCTTTAGTGGGTAGGGGTTGTACATTAAGGCATTTACAGGCTCAGATTTTGGTTTGCTTAAGGCCATCATAGCATTGGAGCCACCTCAGTATTTAACAATTCTAGGTTAAAAGTTCGTTCTACCATGACCACTGTAATTAAAGATTATCTTTGATAGAGTTAACCTGCCTTAAAACAGAATTTTTTTCACCTGGGTCCTCACATAAGACACAGTTCGACTCCAACTGGTTGCCAAATCTCATGGGGAAAAAGAAATGCTCAAAGTCTGAACGCTCATAATGCCAAAGCGCAGAGCAAGGGTCAAGGATTCGAGAGGGACTTTTACCTACCAACCACCTCTAGCAGTGAGCTCAAGGGACTCAAGCAGGTACATTTGCCTGGTCATGCATTATTGCTTCTGGGGCCTGGCGGGAGGTCTCCTTTGGTTTCCTTTTCTGATGTCAGAACTGTTAAAAGATAAGCTGAGGAATATTAAAGTTTTAAGAGTTTGACTAAAAATTTATTTAAGTGAGGCAGTGCCAAACCCTTAGCACTTAGGAGTGCTCACTACACTCTCATATTTTACATTCTTTATTTTGCTTTTTCTTCTAGCACTCACCAATACTCGTCTGTCTTTAATTTTATTTGTCACTGAGTGCCTCCTCACTAGATCTAAGTTCCATTAGGGCCGGGACTTGACTTTGTTTACTGCCGAATCCCAGCTCCTGAAACAGTACCTCATGCCAATTGTATTTTTTTTATTATTATTTTGGAATCTTTCCCAGAAATGCTATGTCCCATTACTGAATTTTCTTTACTTGCCATTGTTACCTGATTTGTTAGTATTATTGGAAACTTGTATGCCTTCTCAGTATCTCTGTTTCTAGAATCTGTTTTCTATCTTCCAGTTTTTAAACTTGACTATAGTAAGAATCACCTGAAGTACTTAAGAAATGTAGAAATACCTAAGTCTCACTCCTAGAAATTAAAATTGTCAGAGAAGGTCCTCAAATACCATGATTTTAGAGATTTTAATATTTATTTTTTGACTTGAATCAGAGATTAATTCCACTGTTATAGATAATACATGTATACTTACATATAAATGAAATTCTATAATTTATGGCTACTTAAGTATCATGACTCTTTGAAGCTATTCAGAGACACAGTATGTAATAGGAAAATATAAAACATTTTGGTTTGTGTATATTCTGTTATCCTTTGAAAGAAAATGTTTTCAGATAGCAAGATCTTTTCCTATTTACAAGAACACAACTTGAAAAGACATGATGCAAGAAAAATATGCTGCATTTCCAATGCTTTTAAAGCAAAACAGCAAAAAATTTTAAAAAAATAAAATAAATCCTCTCACTTGTACTTACTATTTTTCTTCCCATTTGAAAAATTTAGGTCATGTTTACATAAGATAAATTCGTCTTGTTCAGGTATACAGTATGATGAACTTTGACATATTATTCTGTGATGCAACCACCAATGTTTTAAAGATATAAAACATTTCTCACCTAGCCCCTGGCGACCAGTGATTTATTTGATCCTACTGTTTTACTTTTTTCATGATGTCATATCAATGGAATCATATAGAATATTGGATCTTGACCCCGCCTTTCACTTAGCATGATGTTTTTAAAACTCATCCATGTTTTTGAGTTTGTCAATAGTTCATTTGTATTTCTGAGTAGTATTCTTTGTATTGAGTATACTACAATATGTTTATCCATTCACCAACTGAGTTTCTAGGCTTTTGGCTAATATGAATAAGAATGCTAAAAACATTCATGTACAGGTCTCTGGGTAGACATTTTATTTATTTATTTAGGTAAATACCTTAGAGTTGAATTTCTGGGCTATATGATAAAGCATAGCTTTTACTTTATTAAAACTACCAAACTCTTTTCCAAAATGGATAAACCATTTTACTTTCCCACTAGCAACAGATAGGAGTGCAGAGGGTCCTCGAGTTACCACAGTCTTGACCTGTAATGTTTCAAGTTTACCACACTCACTCCCATAAAAACTTAAAACAATTGAGACTTGAGTGTTTCAGCGTATGCCGTTAGCGTAATACAGTACTTATGGACTACATGGGCTAGGAGCTTGGTTGCGTGCAATGGAAGAATACGCAGTAACATGGCATATGAGTGAGGGAGTTGGCGTCCCCAGTACACGTACCTATCCCATTTTGGACTGTTAAAAGTGTAAGTGTTCTGTTTGTGTTGGCTGGAGTGTGTTTCTACTTGCACCAAAATTCGAGTTACGTCCCTGTCATAGGAATGGAACTGTGTGATAACCCACGGACCCTGGTACTTATTTACTCTATCCGTGTGAGCATTTTGTATTGCCGGATTTTTCATTTTAGTCATTTCGATAGGTGTGTAGTGGTAACTTAATTTGCATTTTCCTACTGACTAGTGATATAGTCAATATTTTTAATGTGTTTACTTGCCTTCCTTGTCTCTTTGGTAAAATATCTGCTCAAATTTTGTCCAAATTTATAAAATAGAACTGTTGATCAAAGTCATCAGATAAATTGCAAATATTTTCTCAGCTTATGGCTTGTCTTTCCATTTTCTTAATGGTGTCTTGAAATGGAGAATTTTTAAATTTTTTATAAAAGTCCAGGTTATCTGTTTTTTTCTCTTATTGTTCATTTTTTGTGTGTAGCAATCTTTGCCTAATTTGAGCTCACAAAGATTTTTCTCCTATGTTTTCTTCTAGAAGGGTTATACTTTTAGGAATTGCATTTAAGTCTATGATTTTTGTACATAGTTGTGAAGTGTGGGTCAAAGTTGTGTGGAGCTGTATTCAGGTTTTGTTTTTGTTTTTTTGTATATATATATATATATATATATATATATATATATATATATATATATATATGTCCAATTTTTCCAGCATCATTTCTTGAAAAGACTATTCTTTTCTACTGAATTTTTGTTTTGCTTTTTTCAAAATCAGTTGTCCATATTATGTTTGGGTTTGTTTCTAGGCTTGCTATTCTGTCCTTATGCCAACACCACACTATCTAAATTTTGTTCTTTTTCAAAATTGTTTGGGCCTTCTAAATTCCTTTGCTTTTCCACATACATTTTAGGATCAACTTGTCAGTTTTTACCAAAAAGCCTGCTAGGATTTTGGTTGATATTATATTAATCTATAATCAATTTGGAGCATATTTACAATTTAACAATATAGAGACTTCTGACAGGCCCTGGCCGGTTGGCTCAGTGGTAGAGCGTCGGCCTAGCGTGCGGAGGACCCGGGTTCGATTCCCGGCCAGGGCACACAGGAGAAGCGCCCATTTGCTTCTCCACCCCTCCGCCGCGCTTTCCCTCTCTGTCTCTCTCTTCCCCTCCCGCAGCCAACGCTCCATTGGAGCAAAGATGGCCCGGGCGCTGGGGATGGCTCTGTGGCCTCTGCCCCAGGCGCTAGAGTGGCTCTGGTCGCAACATGGCGACGCCCAGGATGGGCAGAGCATCGCCCCCTGGTGGGCAGAGCATCGCCCCTGGTGGGCGTGCCGGGTGGATCCCGGTCGGGCGCATGCGGGAGTCTGTCTGACTGTCTCTCCCTGTTTCCAGCTTCAGAAAAAAAAAAAAAAAAAAAAAAAAATAGAGACTTCTGACATATGAACACGATGTATACCTCCATGATTTAGGTCTTTAATTTCTTTCATCAGTGTATTGTGTTTTTTCAGTGTACAAATCTTACACATTTATGCTAAATTTACCCTTTAGTAGTTCAGTATTTTCTGCTAATATAAGTGACTTTTTTAATTTCAATTTTTAAGTGTTCATTGATACTTAGATTTGACCTTTATTCCTTTGACCTTGCTATATTCACTGAGTTAATAGCTTGTTCCAGATTCTTTGAGATTTTCTACATAGATCATCGTATCTTCTAAGAAAAAAAAGTTTTATTTAGATCTTCACAACCTTTATGCCTTTTCTTCTTGCCTTAATGTACTTTCTATGACCTCTAGAATGCTGGTAAGAATGGGTATCTTGACTTCATTCCTGTCTGGGGTTGGGAGAGGTAAGAAGTCAGTCTTTCACCACCAGCTATGCTATTAGCTGTAGGTTTTCTTGTAGACGACCTTTATCTTATTAAGGAAATCCCCTTCTAATCTTAGTTTTCTGAGAATTAAAAATAAAATGATTTTGGCATTTATTCTTAAAATAATCATAAGTAATTATTTGTGGAATAGATGCACCTGGTGTACAACTTCACAAATCATAGATTAGAGATGACTATCCTATTACCTGTTCCTCATTGATTCTCTCACTGCCATTTTATCAAAGAAACCATCAAAAACAGGTTGGACTGTAGTGGGATCTAATGATGAAACTGAATTATCTCAGGCTGATAGCTGATGTTTTGGACCAATGTACATTATTAAATGTTTCCCTCAAAAACTTAAAATCTCTTGTGGCACTCCTGATTTTCACTGCATTTGCAAATTACAGCACCAGCCCACAGTCAGCCTTTAAGAATTCATTAAAATTTAACTGATTTTTTTCTTACCTGCTTTATGCACTCTCTCTTCCTGTCATACCATGTCAAATAGAGTATATAGTTCGTGTATATCAGCTTCTCTTGGAGTAGCTTGTCATTCTTTAGAATTCAGCTCACTTGGTTGTCTGATGACCTCTGCTCTCTAAATGGATTCAAGAAAAATTATGAGATTAACAATCTTTTTTCTTGTTAGGATAGGCGAATGGTCTCTCATAGTTATTTACATCATAAGAGGGAAACTCTCAAATGGGTGTTTTTTATTTAGTCAACTTTTTTTGAGGTTATATATATATATGTGTATATATATATATTCAATATATATAATAAATCGCCTGCGTTGTCAGTGTACCATTTGGTGAGGTTTGAGAAGGGCATTCACAAACGTAACTATGATACAGCACATTGTCATCTTCCAGGCAGTTTGTACTGGGCCCCTTTCCAGTCAGTCCCCACACTCAAACTGTGGCCCAGGAAACCACTTACCAATCTGCTTTAAATGACTGTGGATCAAACTTTTCTAATTAGAGTTTAAATGAAATTATACCATATTCACTCTTTTTTGTCTGACATTTTTGCTCAACATAGTGTTTCTGAGATTATTTCATGTTGTTCATTCCTTTTTTATTGCTGTGTAATATTTCATTTGTATGAATATACTGCTTATTGGGTTCCCAGTTTTTAGTTAACATGAATAAAACTTCTGTGAACATTCCTTTCCAATCTGTTTTGTGCATATGTTTTCATTTCTTGGGTAAATACCTTGGAAAATAATTGCAATCATCTGGTAAATGTTTACTGAACTTTTTTTTGTGTGACAGAGACAGAGAGAGACAGAGAGAGGGACAGCTAGGGACAGACAGGCAGGAAGGGAGAGAGATGAGAAGCATCAATCATCAGTTTTTCGTTGTGGCACTTTAGTTGTTCATTGATTGCTTTCTCCTATGTGCCTTGACCAGACAGCAAGAGCGAGTGACACCTTGCTCAAGCCAGCGACCTTGGGCTTCAAGCCAGTGACCTTTAGGCTTCAAGCCAGCGACCTTGGGGTTTCAAACCTGGGTCCTCTGCATCCCAATTCGACGCTCTATCCACTGCACCACCGCCTGGTCAGGCTTTACTGAACTATTAAAGAAACTGCCAAAGTTTGTACAAAATAGCCATATTATTTTGAAATATATGAAAGTTTCAGTTGTTTTGCATCCTTGCCAGTGCTAGCGATTGTCAAATATTTGAAAGCTATAATCACAGTTGTATAATACAGTCACTTATGGTTTTATTTGCAGTTTATTAATTTATCATTTGCAATTTAATTATGGCTTTATTTTATTAATCTTGTTCATGTAAATTTGGCCATTTTATATGTCTTACATGAAGTACCTGTCAAACCATTTGCCCATTTTGTAATTGAGTTGTTTGTTTTTTTGTAATTGATTTAGAAGTTTTATTTTCCTGTTATATTTCTTAAAAGATTTTATTTTTTAGAGCAGTTTTAGTTTCACAACAAAATAAATCAGAAGCTACAGATTTCCATATACCTTCTTGCCCCCAGGCATTTATAGCTTCCTCCATTACCGATATTCTCTGTAATCATTTTTAGTATGTTCTGAATACCCGCCCTTTACCAAACGTGTGTATTGCAAACGTTTTATCCAAATCTATGGTCAACATTTTTAACAGTAATTTTCAAAGAAAAGTTCAATTCTTATGAATTAAATTTTCTAATTTGTTCTCTTAATATTTCAAACATTTCGTATCCCATCTAAGAAATCTTTGTCCTACAGTCACAAAGATTTTCTTATGTTTTTCTCTAGGCTAATTATAGTTTTAGCTCCATGATTAGGTCATAGTTCCATTTTAAGTTAATTTTCCTATATGATGTGAGATAAGAGTTGGAGTTTATTTTCCCTCAATAGATATTCAGTTTTTCCTGCATCTTTTATTAAAAAGAGTAACTGTTTCCTCATTGATTTATTTGACTGTTTTATGAAATATCAGTTGACCATGTGTATGTCTCTTTCTGGACATTCTGTGTATCTATCTCTATGCCAAAATGAAATGGTCTCAATTACTACAGATTTATAGTAATTCTTGAAATCAAGTAGTAAAATGGTTCCAACTTGGTGTATTTTCCAAATTGTTTTGGCTACTCCAGGTCTTTTGTATTCCTTCGTACATTTAGAGTCAACCAGAAATATCTTATTAGGATTTATATTGAAATTGTCTTGAATCTTTGGATAAATTTGGAGAGGTATTGGCATCTTAAAAATAACTGAATCTTCTCATCCATGAACATGATTTATCTCCAACTATTTATGTATTTAATTTTTAGTTTTCAATGAATTGGGCTTACATTTATTTTGTTAAAGTTATTGCTATATATTTATATTTTTAGATGCTATTATAAATGGTTTACTTCAATTGCCAACTTTTTTATCTTAGTGTGTGGTTATACTATCAATTTTTGTTTATTGACCTTGGGTCCTGCAAACACACTAAGCTCAATTAGTCTAAAGATCTAGGGAGTTCATTTCTTTAGGTTTTTCTATATAAATGATAATGTTTGCAAATAACAACAGCTTTAATTACTTTTTCATAATCTGTATACTCTTTTTCTTGCCTTACGGCATTCTATAGGACTGTCAGTACAGTGTTGATGTCGGATGACAGTGGACATCCTTGTCTTATCCCTTATTTCAGGACGAAAGCATTCATCTTTCTCTTTTTAAGTGTGATCTTAGGTACCAATTTTTTTTTATAAATGCCTTTTATCAGGCTTAGTAAATTACCTTCTAGTCTTGGTTTGTGGAGACATGTTATCATAAAAAATCTGTTAGATATGTTCTCTATTTATTAGAAATATAAATTACATTAATTTAAACATTTTTTAGATTTTTAAAATAATTTTATTTAGACAATTAAATTTAATGAGGTAACATTGATCAATACAAGTACATAGGTTTCAGGTACAATTCTATAGCATTTGAACTGTTGATTAAGTTGTGTACCCATCACCCAATGCCAAATCATTTCCTGTCATTGTATATCTGTTCCTCTTTACTCCTCTCTCCCTCCCCCCTCCCCCCAAGATCGTCCCCCTGGTAACCACTTCATTTTATCTATGTCCATGAGTCTCATTTTTATATCTCATGTATGTGTGAAATAGTTTTTAATTTTAAGCCAACCTGGATTTCCTTGGATAAACCCCATTGTATCAAGGTGTATTCCCCTCTCCATATACTGTTGAAGTCAGTTTGCTAATATTTTGTCTGGGATTTTGCTTCTATGTTCATAGTGATATTGGTCTGTAGTTTTGTTGTTTTATTTTGTAATTTTTTTTTCTGTTTAATTGAAAAGGATAGTGCTGACTTTATAAAATGAGAAGCATATTCCTTTCCTCTGTTTCCTGAAAGAGTTTGTATAGGCTTATGTCTTCCTTAAATATTTGATAGGATTTACCAGCAAAGCTGTCTCAACTGGTTTTAGTAGATATAGTACTATTGAGATTATCTATTTTTTTCAGTCGAGTAGATATTTTGTGTCTTCCAAGGCATTTGTCCATTTTTTAAGTTGTTGGGGTTTTTATTTTCCATATAGTAATTCTTAATTGTTCATCTTTTACATGTCTGTGGGATCTATAGTAATGTTTCCCTTATCTTTTATTCCTGATATTAACTATTGGGTCCTTCCTTTTTCTTGTTCAGCAGTCTAGCTAGAGGTTTACTATTTTTACTGGCCTTTTAAAAAATCAGCTTTTTATTTATTTTTTAAATTGTCTTTTTTTAAAAAAATAGATTTTATGTTTTAGAGCCATTTTAGCTTCACAGCAAAATTGAGCAAAAGGTTCAGAGATTTCTCATATACTTCCTACCCCCAAATATGCCCAGCCTCCCCTACTACCATAATTTCTCACTAGAATGGAACATTTGTTATAATTAATGAACCTACATTGACAAATCATCATCACTCAAAGTCCATAGTTTACATTAGGGCTCAGTCTTAGTGGTATATATATGCTGTGGGCTTTGACAAATGCATAATGACACGTATCTATCATTATAATATCATACAGAATAGTTTCATTGTCCTAAAAATTCTCTCTGCTTTGCCCATTTGTGCCTTCTACCCTAACTCCTGGCAACTATTGATCCTTTTATTATCTCCTTAGTTTTGCTATCTCCAAAGTGCCATACAGTTGGAATAGTTATAGTGTCCCAGTAGAGCCCAAAGCTCTACGTCGATCAGGCGTCCCTGATTCGACTTCCCCATGCAGTGGGACACTCCTGCTTATCAGCAGGTGGGCAGCCTCTTCGAGACTACTCTTGAGGCAGCTATGAGGATGCTACTGTTAACTACCACTGAAGGAAAGACACAGCCGACACACAAATTAGTTTCAATAATCACACAGGCAATTTATTGCTCACAAATCCTTTTGGCGTGCCTGGGTACAGCTTAAGGGGGCCCGGTCAGTGTGCTCCTCTCGGCTGGCTTTGGTCAGAGCTCAGAGTGGCGTGGAGACAGTCCACATCAACGTTGGAGTCTGGGCGACTACTGCAGCACGGGGCCCCTCAGCTTTAGTACCTTTTCTGCCAACGCCTTCTAACAGGTGTCAATCTAGGATTATCACCTCAAACCACCTTTTTAGGAATTCCTCGCAGGGAACCCCCTTTATGTCAATCTACTGAAATGTTTACATTAAACCACTTTTTAAGATGTTCTTATTTTCATTAATTTACAGAGTTAATGTAAATAACACCAAGCCACTTCTTATCTATGTATAACTTCATACACACATACTAACTGGGCTCTGCTTGTAAGTCAGAGTCTATTTATCACATTACAGAGTTATGGCACTAAGCCACTATATTAATTCCTATCCAATTGGCATAACTTTACTTAATTTTAATAATTATTTTTAATATCCTTTTAATTACTTTTATATATCTGCTATATTTTTATATTTCTACATATTTAATTACTATAACCTTATATTACTACAACATGTAGTGTGTGTGTAGCCCTTTCAGTCAGCTTCTTACTTAATTACACACATTTAAGTCTCCTCCATATCTTTTCATGGCTTGACAGCTGATTTCTTTTTAGCACTGAAGAATAATCCATTGTCCAAAAGTAACGGTTCTCCCTTGAGGTACCAAAGAACATCTTGGCTGCTTCTAAATTTAGGCAATAATGAATGAAGCATTTATATAAACACTCATGTACAGGTTTTTTTCATAAGTTTTCAACTCATTTGGGTAAATGCTAAAGAGATTGTATGGTAATATTATATTTAGTTTTGTAAAAAACTTCCAAACTGTCACCCAAATTGTCTGTACCCTTCCCACCAACAATGGGAAGTTCCTGTTGCTGTTTCCTTTCTAACACTTGGTGTTGTCAGTATTTTGAATTTTGATTAATAGGTATGTAGTGGTACCTCGCTGTTATTTTAATTTGCAAATCCCTAATGATATATGATGTTGAGCATCTTTGCATATATTATTTTTTAAAATTCTCATTTTTGTTTTACTTGCATTTCTCTGTATTAGCAATGAGTTTGAGCATCTTTTCATATATCATATTCGATTTTCTTCAGTGAATTATCTGTTTTATGGTCAGTGCCGTGACCATGCAGGTTCACATTGGATTCGGGCAGACGATAAAGGAACTGTGAAGCCGGAAAATGGTGGGATATTTTGTTTTATTAGAGTCTCACAACAGTGGACAAGCAAGCAGGCAGGGAAAACTGCTTCTCTCTCTCTCTCTCTCTCTCTCTCTGTCCCTGGACTCTAGCAAAACAGGCCATGGGAAAAACCCCTTCCCTGGAAAACAATAGCAAACAATGGCCCCTCCCAAGCAGGCAGGAAATCCACAATCTGCAATCTGCTGCCCTGAGGGCAAGCACCCACAGCCTTCCACAGACTACACACACGTGGTACTGCCTGGTGCACACGCACCATATCAGGCAAAATACAAGGCAAACAAGCCTAACACACTGGTTGCCCAACATTTGTTCATATAGTTTGTCCATTTTTCTAATGCTTTTCTCTTTCTCTTGTTCAATCTTGATTGTTTCTTTGGGATGTTTAAAAATTATCACCTTGTTGCTTTAAAATACTGTAAATATATACTCTCAATTTATTATCTATAATTATTTCATGCCATCTTTTATTGAACAAAGATTCTTAATGCTAATCAAATTCATTCTCTTCATCTATGGTTTGTACTTTTGAATTTCGATTAAGTCCTTTATCTGTACCTTAGTCACATTATCTTCTATTTATTTTGTTATAGTTTTAGATTTCACATTTAAGTTTTTGATTCATTTGGAAGCTACTTTGTTAACAGTTTTAGGTAAAAATATAGGGTTGACATATATCAAGTACCTGTGTATACTCATGTGTTTGCATCTAATTTCTTGCTATTTGGTTGCATTCACTTGTATGACCCCCTTAATATATCACAAGAGTCTTACCAGGTAGCAAGGCAAATCTACCCTCTTTATTGTTCTTAGAGCTCATTTGAATATTTATGTATATGTGGGCAAATGTATATTTTTCTTGGTACATTGTCTATTGGGCCTTACTGTTTCTAATTAATTTGTATAAATTAAAATGTGTAAAGAAAATGTGTGATACACTTACTGCAGAATTTCTCTGGCTGGATTTATGCTTTTGTTCTTTTTGGTCTATGCAAATCATTACAAAATAGTTAATGTAATGATATGTTTATGGTATATTTATGTGTATCAGAGTTAATTATAGAAGTATTTTTATATTTTAAATAGGTTTAGTTTTTATTCCATAAGTATTTGGAACTAAACCCAGGATACATTTAGAGGTTTTTATTTTTATAGGATCAGAGTCAGAAATTAATCTTAAATTTTGCTTCATTTATTTCACTTAGTAAGAAATGAGAGACTGCCCAAGTGGATGGAGGTTAATTTTTGATGAAGTTGGTAGTAAACACATATGCCTTAACTTTGCCTTTATTATATGGATAGCTTTGAACATGTTGATGATTTTTTGCTGCTCAGTCTTTGATTCAATTAAACATAGAAAACATCTGGCAAGAATAGGTTTTTGCAAGGTTAAAAAATTCTTTTCATATTTCTTTGTCCCTGCATGACGCGCATTCTGAGCCTAAATCTCTTGTGTGGGAGTAATACTCTTGATGAATTTGAGTCAAGCTGGGACTAGAGAATGGCATTTTGGTTGAAGTCTCCTCATCATAGCAAGAAATATAGGTCCGTAAAAGCAACATGCTTTCAGTATGTGCATTCTCACTATCTGGATATTCACCAACTTTAGGGGACAGTTCAGTGTGCTTTTATTTATAACATCTTATTTATAAGCTCTCTTATTCATAACTTCTAATTGAAACAGTAAGATGTCTGAGCAGGTGCAAGTATTTTGCAAAACATGTCATTAAAAGGCTTTGATAAAGATGCATGTAACTATTTAAATGTTCTCTTCAAGGGCCATCCTATTAGATGATGAAAAATAACACTGTGATAATAGAGACTCAATTTCTTTCATAAGAGACTAGCAAAGTTTTGGCAACTCTGTAATGCAGGGGTCTCAAACTCAACTCAGCATATGGGCCGCAGAGCAAGATCACAGCGGTTCGGAGGGCCGCACTAGGTCTACAAAAGGCAACTGTTACGCAACACTTTTTTCACTGCAGTTGAAAATAAAAAGAAAATCAGTACAACAAGCACAATCATACATGCAGTTTACTCAGTGTCACAAAACAACCAGAAACTGTAGTTCGCATCACAACTGCTGTTAACTAAGCTAATATCTAGCTAGGATGCTAGAGAAATGAAAAATACAAGTAGGCCCCTAGGCTTACTTAATTTTATTTATTTATTTTTTTCTTTCATTTTTCTGAAGCTGGAAACAGGGAGAGACAGTCAGACAGACTCCCGCATGCGCCCGACCGGGATCCACCCGGCACGCCCACCATGGGGCGACGCTCTGCCCACCAGGGGGCGATGCTCTGCCCATCCTGGGCGTCGCCATATTGCGACCAGAGCCACTCTAGCGCCTGAGGCAGAGGCCACAGAGCCATCCCCAGCGCCCGGGCCATCTTTGCTCCAATGGAGCCTTGGCTGCGGGAGGGGAAGAGAGAGACAGAGAGGAAAGCTCAGCGGAGGGGTGGAGAAGCAAATGGGCGCTTCTCCTATGTGCCCTGGCCGGGAATCAAACCCGGGCTTACTTAATTTTATCCAAAATATTTTGAACTTCGTGGATTAGTCTGCGGGCCGCACAAAATTGTTCGGCGGGCCGCGAGTTTGAGACCCCTGCTGTAATGTGTCGACTTGGTTAGGCTATATCACATTCCCCAGAATTCCCTTTCCTGTGTATGGCCAATTAGGGTGAGCCACAGGGGAGATTTCTGTGTGTGTGTGTGTGTGTGTGGGGGGGGGGTTTGGAGGGGTCAGAAGTGAAGGAACAGCCATTTGTACAATATACATCTTGCTGCTTTTCTTCTGACTCACCTCCTAGGGTGAGGCAGTGGCCAGGATCACATCATCTCTGCCTTTCCTGGAGTTGCATCTTTGACTCCTGGGCTTGTTGAAGGGCCCCAGTTCCTGTAGGACGCCGACTCCATTAAGGCAAGAGGTAACAATAGTGTACACATTTGTCAATCTGTTCTCATGCGCTCCAGCATATACTTTTGAGTTTGTTCTTGTTTTTCTTCACATAACATCCATCTTCCCCAGTTGTCTGCCATGTGCACTTTGAGCTGCAGTATCAGATGTGAAGGCAACAGAGTTAACCAGCTGCCACAATCAAGATGGTCAAATTCCTTTACTTTATCCATCCACCCATCCACTCACCCACCCACCCATCCATACATACATCCACCTATCTACCCACCCACCCACTCACCCATCATCTATTTATCTCCTAGTTGTTTTCTAATTTAACCCTCATACAGTATTTTTCATCTATTCACACAAGTATGATTAAAATATTCTCCTAAGCTGCATGCATTAAATATAGCACATACATATTAAACAGAATTAAAGATTTTAATTTTTTCACTTTTAGTTTGGTTTTAAACCAGAGACTTTTTTATGTGTCCGTAAAGTCATGGTGCACTTTTGACTGGTCACAGGAAAGCAACAAAAGATGACAGAAATGTGAAATCTGCACCAAATAAAAGGAAAACTCTCCCAGTTTCATACCTATTCAGTGCAGTTCGATGTGGGCTCATGCACAGATTTTTTAGGGCTCCTTAGGTAGCTCTCCCATATAGCCTCTACAGACTCGTCACTGACTGATGGCCTACCAGAACGGGGTTTCTCCACCAAACTGCCAGTTTCCTTCAACTGCTTATCCCACCGAGTAATGTTATTCCCATGTGGTGGCACTTCATTATAAACGCACCAATATTCACGTTGCACTTTGGTCACGGATTCAAATTTATCAAGCCACAGAACACACTGAACTTTCCTCTGTACCATCCACATCTCGACTGGCATGGCCGTGGGCTGCTCCACTGTATACACAGTGTTACGTCATCATCTGTGCATGCGCACATGCTGCCACATCATACTACAGAAACTGGGAAGGTTTTCCTTTTATTTGGTGCAGATTTCACATTTCTATCATCTTTTGTTGCTTTCCTGTGACTGGTCAAAAGTGCACCATGACTTTACAGACACACTGTATTTGAATTTTTATCCCTACCCATCACTAGCTGTGATCTTGGGAGAATTAACTTCTCTTGGTCAGTTTCCACACAGTAAAATGGTTAAAATACTAGCCTCACAGGTGCCATGTAAACCTGTAAAAACACATAGGTAAGGAGACCAGTAGTAGCAACCAACTGTAATTATTGCTATTTTATAGAGCTGAAAGATAAGCAGGTCTGTCCATTTAGAGGATAAAGAAGATAGTCACAGGGAATCACTTGTTGGAGTCTATCAGTCACTTTTATTTATTTAATCGCAGCAATGCTATCACATATCATCTCCAAAGTGTTTTCTTTCCAATTCTCCAAAATATTTTCCTTTTTCATCTTTATTAAACTTCTCTCTCTTCTTCTCCCACAAACATGTGAGTCAATGCCTTAAAATCTATTTTCCATTTTCTCTCTATATGCACATATGTATATAAACATGCTCTTTATATATTATATCTAATATATATATATATATATATTTTTTTTCCTTTTTTCTTTCTGAAGCTGGAAACAGGGAGAGACAGTCAGACAGACTCCCGCATGTGCCCGACCAGGATCCACCCGGCACGCCCACCATGGGGCGACGCTCTGCCCACCAAGGGGTGGTGCTCTGCCCATCCTGGGCGTCGCCATGTTGCGACCAGAGCCACTCTAGCGCCTGAGGCAGAGGCCACAGAGCCATCCCCAGCGCCCAGGCCATCTTTGCTCCAATGGAGCCTTGGCTGCAGGAGGGGAAGAGAGAGACAGAGAGGAAGGAGGGGGTGGGGGTGGAGAAGCAAATGGGCGCTTCTCCTGTGTGCCCTGGCCGGGAATCGAACCCTGGTCCTCCGCACGCTAGGCCGATGCTCTACCGCTGAGCCAACCGGCCAGGGCCTCTAATATATGTATTTTTTATATACAGTGTTTCTCAAGAAAAATCTCACTAACTCAATCACATAGAACAAACGTGGCCATAGAAGTCTTCCCTGTGATCAGGGAGAGGTTTAGGAGAGAAGATGTGGGCTGTAGCCCAGCTGTATTGCGCACAGGGTTACCAGAGAGCCTCCTTCTCTATATCTGTTCACCAGATGTATGTGTTTTTTGGAAAACTGTCTATTCAGGTCCTCCACCCATTTTTTTTAATCAGATTTTTTTGTTGTTTTTGACTTCTTCATGTATTTTGGATATTATACCCTTATCAGAGGTATTATTTGCAAATATCTTCTCCCATTCGGTGGGTTGACTTTTTATTTTGTTGATGCTTTCTTTTGCTGAGCAGAGTATTTTAGTTTGATATGGTCCCACTGAGTTATTTTCCTTTTGGGGTCAAGTTCACAAAAAATGTTCTGAGACCAAGATCTGCAAGTTTAAGGCCTATGGGCCTATGTTGTCATCCAAGTATTTTATTGTTTCCAGTCTTATACTCAAGTCTTTAATCCATTTTGTGTTAAATTTTGTGTATGGTGTCAGACAGCAGTCTAATTTTACAGAGACCCTCAAACTAATTTAAATATAGTAAGTTATGTATATTCAAATAGAGATTTGCCAACAATATTAAAATATTAGCATATATTCATTGCTATTTATTATGTCATCTGTTCAAATAAATATACATTATTAGTTACATTAAGTTAATCAAAATTCTAATCTCTAAGTTTTTTTCTATTAATATAGCTACCATGGCTAGAATTAAAATTTTAAAAATTTTGAACCCTTTGTGTTCTTAGAATAAGAGAAAACATTTTCAAAAGACACCCTATGTATAACAAGAATTCATTGTAATGCAGCAAAGATATGAGAGGCCCAAGGCAAAGAAGAGAGAGGGGTCTGACTGACCACATGTTCTGAGCAGCCTCCTCTCTTGCCCTCATATTTCTAGAATATCAAAAGACTCTCTTGAATTACATACTAACTATAAACTATTTATTTATCCAAATACTTAAATTAAGAAAAAAATATAGAGGAGGTGGTGGGTTTTTTTTTTTTTTTGTCTTTTATTTTCACATCATTGATAGAGTAAAACCATAATTAACTAGAATTCTATTATCCAGAAAATAAGACAGAAACTGAGGTGAGGAGAAATGGTTTGTGGCAGGAAGGTTGCTAAAAATTAAACAGAGCTTGAGATAACAACTAGATGAAAATGTCCAATGTGGTAAAAACAGCACTGTAGAATTTGGGGAGAGGTCACTGTTGCCATTGGTTGGGAGCCACCCACTCAAACTTACAGGCTAAAGCCAGGAAAGTCAATAGGATTACCAAGGGAGAATGTGTGAAGAGAAAAAGGAGAGCTTAGGAATTTTTAAAAGGATTTCAAACAGGGAAGGAGGTTTACTATAAGGGAGATAAAACATCCACTATGTAGCAGGTACTACTGTTTGCCTCTTAGTAACAGTTTCCCTCTTTAATTCTTGCTTTCCAAATTCCAGTTTATTCCATTATGCCCCAAATCACTCAGGAAAGGGTGAGCTACTGTCAGCTCCAGGGGCAAACCTGCATTGCTCTAAGCCAATCATTGTGCTCCATTCCTCTTCTGTAGACTGGTTTCAGCATATACTCATACATATACACATTTACATATACACACCCCTGGCCAATGAACTATGAGAGGGAAAACTGCCCTGAAGACTTCTGGGAAAGATATCTTTGCTGCTAATGAAAAACACATGAAAAGAGGGGCACCCAACTCTCTGCTGAATGTGTTTCCCGCCAAACTGCAGCTGTCACCTTGCAGTGATGACAGAGACCGCCTCAAGGATGGAAGAGGCAAAAATGGAAGGAATGGAGTTCTTGACTATGTCATTGAATTGTTGATTACCCTGGAGACGAAGTACTTCAGGAATATAGGAGATAACTTCTCAGCAGTATTGAAATCAGTTAAGATTTTCTGTTACTCCACTTGCAGCCAAAAGGACAAATTACTAATACATAAAACAGTCAGCATCTTAAAATCAAGGAGAGTAAGGATCAACAATGTCATTCCTGATAATTTGAGAAAAAAAGAGTCATTGGTCTAGCCCTGGCCGGATAGCTCTACTGGTTGGTGAATTGGCCCAAAGTGCAGAGATTGCCAATTCAATCCCTGGCCAGGGCACATACAGGAATGGATTGATGTCCCTGTGTGTGTGTCTCTCTCCCTCCCTCCCTCCCTCCCTCCCTCCCTCCCTCCCTCCCTCCCTCCCTCCCTCCTTCTCTCACTCTCCTTTCCTCTCTGGCTAAAATAAATATATTTTTAAAAATTTTAAAAAAGAAAGAGAGAAATTACTTAAAAAAAATAAAATACTATACAGTGTGTCCGTAAAGTCATGGTGCACTTTTGACCGGTCACAGGAAAGCAACAAAAGATAATAGAAATGTGAAATCTGCACCAAATAAAAGGAAAACCCTCCCAGTTTCTGTGGGATGATGTGGCAGCATGTGTGCATGCACAGATGATGACGTAACACCATGTATACAGCGGAGCAGCCCACAGCAATGCCAGTCAAGATGTGGACGGTACAGAGGAAAGTTCAGTGTGTTCTGTGGCTTGCTAAATTCAAATCTATGACCAAAGTGCAACGTGAATATCGGTGCATTTATAACGATGCACCACCACATAGGAATAACATTACTTAGTGGGATAAGCAGTTGAAGGAAACCAGCAGTTTGGTGGAGAAACCCCGTTCTGGTAGGTCATCAGTCAGTGACGAGTCTGTAGAGGCTATACGGGATAGCTACCTAAGGAGCCCTAAAAAATCTGTGCATGAGCCCACATCGAACTGCACTGAATAGGTATGAAACTGGGAGAGTTCTCCTTTTATTTGGTGCAGATTTCACATTTCTATCGTCTTTTGTTGCTTTCCTGTGACCGGTCAAAAATGCACCATGACTTTACGGACACAATGTATAGTTCTTTCAATTTTCATTATTCCCTGATCTTTCCGCTATGTCATGCGTTCTGTATAACAAACATCCTAGTTACTGACAGCATCAGGACATGGCGTTCTTGGCGGGTAGAGGTACCTAAGGAGGGAAGATGCTAAGGGGAGACCTACAAAGGCAAACCTCTACCACTGCATTAAGAACAACCTACAGGCCGATTTTGCATTCTGCTCTTAAAGTATTTATGTTATTTCTCTGGACTCTTTAGTACTGTCTGGATATGTCTGAAAAACAAAAATCAAAAATCTTTTTGCTTGGTCAATGCCAAGTTATAATAAGTATTAAAGGCAAACAAGCTGATTTTTTCATCCATTGTAAAATCCTAATTTCCAAATTTTCATAAAACACGTGAGAACATGTGAGATGCAGTCATCTCTATAACATGTTGTTGTTTATTCTGTGCAACAAAAGGAAATGAAATTCCTGTGTTTCCAGGACACTCGCTATATGTCCAAATTTGTACGTCACATGTTCCAACCTTTGTAAACCACCAGAGAGCAGTATAAATCCACCCATTAAACTAAAACACAGAAAAGCTGTTCCTTTTTGACAGCTGTTTGCAAAATTTTTGCTCTCAGATTAAGAAAAGTAATTTCCAAAATTATAAATTTCCCTCCAACAGTTTAAGGTGATATCTAAAAATTTTCAAGATAAGTATTGTTTATATTATAACAAAGAATATCATTTCTGGAATAGTTAAAATATTAACATCTAAAAACCAAATTTGTATCACCTTTTCCATATAGCCAAAGAAACTGAAATACTTTGGCAACTTGATACTTGTCACCATCTATTTAAGAATTATATGGTGTGTCCAGGAGAGGGAGGCCCCCAGAGAGCTCAGCTTCTGTGGGTGGTGCCACTCTACCCCCGCCCTTCCTGGCCTCTCCTTGTATTTAATTAAACCCACTTTTTAAAGCCCTAATAAAACTTTATGAAAAAGCTTTATTTAGAAATTTAAAAGTTTCTATTTTCTGACTTTCATCTTAACTTGTATATAAATTCCACTCCTATCACAGTGTATATATATACCTGTAGGAATTTTTGGATCACCCTCTCTTACTTACTTGAAACAAAAATATGTGTATAAATTGAAATATAGTTTAAAAAATTTTAAGGAACTATAATGATTACAGTTATTACTAATATATAATAGCATAAATATATTATAAGAATAAATAATTATTAAACCTAAAAAGTAAAATTTTATTTGAAATATGAATACTAATAAAATGGATAAGGATGTATTTAATTTAGAATCTGACAGATTTCAGCATCTATTTTATTTCTAATTCTCTGATAAACTCTATCATGTAAATAAATAGCTTTGTTTAGGCAATATCATAAAATCCCTTGAACTCCTCTCATGTTACACACCAGATCACATAAGGATTGATCATCAGAAATGTTTTCATGATCTATGAGTTGATGAGTTGCTAGATCCTGCTTTTCGTGATTAGAAAGAATTAAACTATTTGATTTATAAAATAATTATTACCCATTCATTAGAGTTGTTCACTTGTTTAAGCAGTATTTTGAATTGTCCCAGGACTTGAGGCTCCAGAGGTTTTCAGCCCATGGCACTGACCCATGGTAAGACTATGGATGGCTAAGGGAGACACATTTCACTAGTAAATTGGGAAAAAAGTAGTGGTGGGATTCAGCCAGTTCATACTGGTTCAGCAGAACCAATACCTAATATTTTGTTGAGATCGGCGAACCAGTTGTTAAAATAGCACTTGTAATCAGGGTTCTTTCTCACCTGGGCACCTGGGCAGCTGCCCAGTGTGGAAACCACTAATTGACATTCTTCACTCTTTTTTAATGTTCATCTGCGCAACAGTGTATTATTCTAAGTGCTCATACTAATGTTCATTCTGTCTATAGGCGAAAAAAATTTCAAGTGAGGGCGCCAATCAAGATGCAACATTAAACATCTTAAATAACAATTTTATTGTTCTTTGCCAGGTATTATTTAATGTTTTTATCAATATTTTAAAACTCTTATAATCTAGTTTTGTGTACCTTTTTTATTATTATTTAAATATTAAATGCATGAAATAATAAACTACCTTTTGGTATATTGTTTTTTTATACTTAAAACAGTCATTAGGGCAGAGAACAAGTTCTTAAATTATTTGAATCCCACCACTAGAGAGCAATTATGAAAAGGGAGTGGGCAAAGACAACCAGCAGAATCTTCCAGGGATTGCTCAGGCAGCACAATTTTAAGAAATGCTACAGATGAACCTGACTGATGGTGATGCAGTGGATAAAGTGTCAACCTGGGATGCTGAAGTTCTAGGTTCAAATCCCTGAGGTCTCTGGCTTGAGTGCAGGCTCACCAGCTTAAGCACGGGATCACCAACATGACCCCCTGGTTGCTCACTTGAGTCCAACGGTCACTGGCTTGAAGCCCAAGGTCTCTGGCTTGTCCAAGTTCACTGGCTTGAGCAAAGGGTCACTGCTCAGCTGGAGCCCCCAGTCAAGGCACAGATGAGAAGCAATGAATGAACAACTAAAGTGCCAACTACCAGTTGCTGCTTCTCATCACTCTCCCTTGCTGTCTTGTCTCTTACTGTCTCTGTTGCTCTCTCTTGCTAAGAGAAAAAAAATACTACATATGAAACTAGAAGATCTGGAAACCATATATGCACATACTCCTTATACTTCATGTAAGTCAGTTGGAAGATAACTGTCCTAACTTAAAATGAAAACACAAGACTTTTCTTACCTCTGGACCTGTGAAAGCAACTGAGTTGAGAACATGTGATGAAAACTGAAAAATATGCAGATCCTAAGTTTGATTTTTATCTAAGTAAACATTTTAAAGCTTAAGAAAGAAATTTTTCCAAATAAGTGTTTATTAGTTCATACCTTCTTCTAATTATGTTCATATGATCATAGATATGACTTTGTATTCTGCAATTTAATTGTTTGAAATATACTTTTTATTTTATTGTAATTAAAAATACACATAATATAAAAGCAGAGATACCTCCACAAAGCTTTTATAAAAAAGCAATTCTCTGTCTTACCAACCTCACTCCTAGCCTTGTTTCCTCCCTTTTTTTAGCTCTCTCGCCTGATTGTGTGGTTGTAACCAAAATATACCCAAATAAAATGTGTGCATTGCTACTTTCTTAATCTTATAGCTTTAGGCATTAACTATTAACTTTCCATTATGAAAGATGAGGGTTTAATTCAATTTTACTTCCATCTGCACCCCACAGAGTTCCATGTCCCAATCCTTGCTGTGGAGATACACCTTTAATAGGAAACCATGCTTGTTTTGCACATAATGATGGCCATGCAAACACTGTCTGCGACCAAGCCACGTAGGACACAGTGATTACCCTGTCTTGCTTGCACAACATTGTTTTCCTTGGAATTTGTGTTTTGTTTCTCATTTATAGGTTCCTATGTATTCTATTTCAGTTCCAAACTCTCTTTGAAATATATGTTAAGATACATTAGGTAGGCCCTGCTGGTTGGCAGGGTAGAGTGTCGGCCTGGCGTGCAGAAGTCCCGGGTTCTATTCCCGGCCAGGGCACACAGGAGAAGCGCCCATTTGCTTCTCCACCCCTCCCCCTCTCCTTCCTCTCTGTCTCTCTCTTCCCCTCCCACAGCAAGGCTCCATTGGAGCAAAGATGGCCCGGGCGCTGGGGATGGCTCCTTGGCCTCTGCTCCAGGTGCTAGAGTGGCTCTGGTCGCAACAGAGCGACGCCATGGAGGGGCAGAGCATCGTCCCCTGGTGGGCAGAGCATCACCCCCTGGTGGGCGTGCCGGGTGGATCCCGGTCGGGCGCATGCGGGGAGTCTGTCTGATTGTCTCTCCCCGTTTCCAGCTTCAGAAAAATACAAAAAAAAAAAAGATACATTAGGTATTCTACCAATTTCATCTTCAAAAGTCTTCTGACCTTTCCCATTTGGGATAAGAGTCTTCTAGCCAGCTCTATGGCCATGAATGTATGGCTAGTAGTTACGGCCATTCACATGCAGGTTCTCACTTTAACAGTCTCCACTGTTAAAGAAACAGTGGAGCCAAAAAATGGTGGGTCATTCCTTAAAGTCTTGTACTGACCGACGAGCAACACACACAGGGAAAACACTTTCCTTTCATTCAGGGCTCCCAAAGCCACTGTTGTATTCTCCGGTTCCACAACTAGGAGAATTTTCTCTGGTTTCTCCTAGAATCAAAGGCCCCCAAAACTTCAGTTGGGCTCCCAAAGCTCCTCAGCTCTGGTTCCCCATCTGCACACCTTCTCTCTCTTTGCCAAACATGGCTTCTTCTTCAGCCCTCTGCATTCTCTCTGCTCTCCCTGCAAAACATGGCTTCTCTCTACCTCTTCTCCTCTCCTTTTCAAAACTTTCTAGCCAGAAAACCTCTTCTCCAGCAAACATTAGCAAAACAATGGTCCTTCCCCAAGCAGGAAGGTAATTTGCAATTTCACAGACCCACACATACTTGGTGCTGCCCAGCCCCCAATGCAAACTATAAATGAGTAAACATAAAAATCAATTTTACTAACTTATTTGACCAACACATGACCTTAGGATTTTCCTTCACCTCAGTTAGGGATTGTTGGTTTCCATCCTGCATCGGATTTCCTGGTTTCTGGATCCCATATGTTCCTCCTTGTTCTATCTCTTTTTTTTTTTTTTAAACACAACGTTATTTATTTATTTATTTATTTATTTATTTATTTATTTATTTTTGCATTTTTCTGAAGCTGGAAACAGGGAGAGACAGCCAGACAGACTCCCGCATGCGCCCGACCAGGATCCACCCGGCACGCCCACCATGGGGCAACGCTCTGCCCATCCTGGGCGTCGCCATGTTGCGACCAGAGCCACTCTAGCGCCTGAGGCAGAGGCCAAGGAGCCATCCCCAGCGCCCGGGCCATCTTCACTCCAATGGAGCCTTGGCTGCGGGAGGGAAAGAGAGAGACAGAGAGTAAGGCGCGGCGGAGGGGTGGAGAAGCAAATGGGCGCTTCTCCTGTGTGTCCTGGCCAGGAATCGAACCCGGGTCCTCTGCATGCTAGGCCGACGCTCTACCGCTGAGCCAACCAGCCCTCCTTGTTCTATCTCTTTATGTTGTAGGGCAAGTTCTCCAAGACTATTCTGAAAAAGGATGTATCGGAATTAAGTGTTTGAGAATATATTTCGACAATGTCCTTTTTAAAACCTCCAACTTATGGTAATTGATAACACGGAGGCTCTAAAATTCTAGGTTGGAGGCCTGACCTGTGGTGCACAGGCATCAGTCTGGAATACCGAGGGTCGCTGGTTGAAAATCCTGGGCTTGCACGGTCAAAGCACATACCTGCTCCTCTCCAACTGCCTTTCTCTCTCTCTCCTATCTCTAAAATCAATATATAAAATCTTAAAAATATATATTGTAGGTTGGAAATTTTTCCTTTTTTCTAATCAGTGTGTTTAGTAGAACATGTCACTTTCTAATGCTTGTCCATATTTATGGCATCTTCTTCTCCGTCTCTATTCACTGTACCAGACACTCACAATCTGATCTAGAAACTCCTGCGATCATATATTCTTCCAACTTTGTAGGGAAAAAAAGCTCAAAGGCTTCAAAAATAAAATAAATAGAAGTTTAGATGTCACTGTAGGAAACCAGAGTTGCCCTTTGGAGTACCTTGCAGACCTTCTCCATCTCCTCTACGTGAACTTCTCACTCCGGGAACTGGGCTGTTCCCCACCCCAGACACACCTGACTGGTCACACTTCTGTGGTGTTGCTTGGACAGTTTGCTAGGCCCTGAGATATTAGCAATGTCTTACTCATTTTTTAGTTCTCATTTGAATTCCTATTTTTTTCATGACATTTTCACCATTTACTTCTTTAAATATTTTTGAACATTTTATGCAAACTTCCAATGACTCTGCGCCACTTTATATACAAAGTATAGCCACAAATTTTTAGGCAGATCATAAACCAAAAAATTCAGCACAATTTCTAAAAAGGAAACAATACTTAAAACATTAATGATTTTTGTTTCAAACTGTGGAGCGAAATGACAGTATGAGTAGTCTTCATGAAGGTAGCGCAGGAAGGCTCCATACCAGGGGATTCTTTCTCTCTTGATTTCTGTTTCAGTTGAATTAGACAGTCACATTTGTGTATCATTGAGACTGGGAGTAACTGTTTTTATTGAACAAGAACCCTGAGGTTAAAGAGAGACTGCCCCGTAAAGATGACCTACATCACTTTGTTGGACATGTATAGATGAGCTATCACACTAGAAAATATTAGCAACAAGTAAATCCTGTGAGGTTGACTGTTTTGACATATAGATTGAACTCGCAGGTTTCATTTAGCTCTGAGACATTTATTTATGTTCCGGTTTAGTATTTAGGTGAAGCCGAAGTTTGCATAGTAATGTTTCATTGATTTCATTCACTAAAGAATGATTAAAAAATCAGGTGCTTGCAAAGAGTCAAATACAACAATGAAATAATTTCACACTTGATTTTAGCCCAAAGGCTGAGAAGTGATAACAAAGATATAATTTAAACTATTTTTTCTTCTGAGGAAAATTATCTTATTTTCAACATTAAATCTTGTGGGATTTTAGTCTTGAGCTATTAGATTCTGGCTATTCACTAGAGTAACACAACATAAAATAAAAAATACTGTCTATAATGACATCTTCAGTGTCATGGTGAAGTGTTTTAATTTCACCTTTCCTTTCAAAAGCCAGTTCGCTGTGGGATGTTAATAGCAAAGTCATTTATTTACACATTATTTCTTCATATAACATGAAGAAAGGAGTTATAATCATTACTGCAATTTAATTATTATTAATTTCAAATTTCATTCAATACTGCATAATGGTTGAATGTTATATTTTCTACATAACTGTTCTCTGGGTAAAGCAGTTTGAACATTGGCATTAACATAAATTATTTGCTATGTACCTCTCTTCCTTCCTGCATGTCTGCTAGAGCATTTTGTGACACACGTTTATAGTCTGTCATTCGGGGTCAGCAAAGTTTTCTGTAAATGGCCACAGAGTTAATATTTTAGGCTTTGCAATCCTTACAGTCTCTGTTGCAACTACTCAGTCTTTGTAGCAACAAAGTTGCAATAAACAATACATAAATGAATGTGCCTGTGTTTAAAAAAAATCTTTATGTTTGAACACTGAAATTTTAATTTCACATATCAGGAAATTAACTCTTTAAAAAATATTTTTTAACCATTTAAAAATAAAGCTATTGTTAACTGGTGGGCTAAGAGGTGGTTGGTGGGTCAGATTTGGCGTGTGGGCCATAGTTTGCTAACACCTCACCTATGTCATGGCTCAAAAACAAAACACAAAAAACAAAAACAAAATATAAAGTCTCAGGTAGTCTGGGTTTTAAGTGATAAGTAAAACAAACAATACACCAGCAAATACTTCTACCTCATATGACTGCATAGAGGCCAAATCTGAATCATACCTTGATCATCAGTGACTAATGATGAAACAAAATGAAGTAAATTATCTGGTAGCACACAGAAGAAAATGATTGCTCTTCCACATGCTATAGTATAATGCCATTTATGTTATGTAACATCTAACAGTATCCTTTGATGAAGAAATTTTACCAGTGACTTAATTTTTATCTTTATTGGCAGACAGACACGAATATTTAATTGTTGGTATTCAAGTTTCATCATAAATTTGTTCCATCTTAGCCCAGACACTTTTATTATTTTTATAAAAATTGTGGCCAAAAAGATCTCAAGACAAGCTCAATTGCTCTTTAAGAAAACTGAGAATTCAAGAGAGGGTATGTCTGTTTAAATCTTGATTCATGTCTTCCATTAATTGTAGAAAAGATTCAGTCTTTATCTTTTCAAATATACCACTCTTCTATTTATTTGCTCTAATGTTTCCTTCTAGAACTCCTATTTTATATATGATAGACTTCAAATTCTCTCTGCCATGTCTCTTAAACTTTCTTTTATTTTTTACTATAAACTGTTCTAAGCATAAAATAGAGAAATTATAGAAAATAATGTAATTCACACCAGTAAGCCAACTCTGTCAAAACATAAACTTTGTCATATATGCTGAAGCTATATATTTTTTTTCAGTGAGAGGAGGAGAGATAGTAAGACCAACTCCTGCATGTGCCCCAACCAAGATCCACCCAGTAAACCACCATATGGGGCTGATGCTGCAACTGAGCTATTTTTAGCACCTGTGGTAGAGGCTCCATGGAGCCATCCTCAGTGTCCAGAGCAATGAGCTCTAATCAATTGAGCCATGACTGCAGGAAGGGAAGAAAGAGGGAGAGAGAAACTGGATCAACAAGCTACCACTGAACCAACCGGCCAGGGCTGAAGTTATACATATTTTTGAGAGATATAATATTATAGATGTAATTGAAGTCTTCCAGATACCTTCTTTGAGTCTGTTTTCCTTCTTGCCTCTCCCAACTTATAGATTCATTTAAAAATATTTTTGTATATAAATAAGCCCTAAAATTTCATGTCAAAGTTAAATATTTCAGATTCATCAATCTTTTTCTTCATGTAGATTTCTTTCTTTCTTTCTTTCTTTCTTTCTTTCTTTCTTTCTTTCTTTCTTTCTTTCTTTCTTTCTCTTTCTTTCTTTCTTTCTTTCTCTCTTTCTCTCTCTTTCTTTCTTTCTTTCTTTCTTTCTTTCTTTCTTTCTTTCTTTCTTTCTTTCTTTCTTTCTTTCTTTCTTTCTTTTCTTTTTTTTTGTATTTTTCTGAAGTGAGAAATGGGAGGCAGAGAGACAGAGTCCCGCATGCACCCAACCGGGATCCAACTGGCAAGCCCACCAGGGGGCAATGTTCTGCCCATCTGGGACGCTGCCCCATTGCAACTGGAGCCATTTCAGTGCCTGAGGCAGAGGCCATGGAGCCATCCTCAGTGCCCAGGCCAACTTTGTTCCAATGGAGCCTTGGCTGCAGGAGGGGAAGAGAGAGATAGAAAGGAGATGGGGAAGGGTGGAGAAGCAGATGGGTGCTTCTCCTTTGTGCCCTGGCTGGGAAGCAAACCCGGGACTTCCACATGCCAGACTGATGCTCTACCACTGAGCTAGCCAGCCAGGGCACTTCATGTAGATTGCTTTTGATTTTAGTTGTTTAAGAAATTATTTAAGGTCATAAATAAATATATGAATCTATGTTTTTTTTCCCAACATTTAAAAAAGTTTTTCTTTCAACATTTATGTTTTTAAACCATTAAAAATTATTTTCATGTAATGAGCGGTAAGGATACAATGGCATTTTCTGCCTGTGAATTAGCAACAGTTCAAGCACACTCTGTTAAATATTTCCTTATTTTCCCACTAATTTGAATGATCAGTTCTATCACATATAAACATTTTTTGTATGCTTGGATCAATTTCTGGCCTCTCTATTCTTTTACACTAGCTTATTTTTCTCATTCTGAGCAGCAGCGTTTTAGCTGTCATGGTGTTTTATAAGTTACTGATAATGGGTAAGGCATATTTGGCCATGTTTTTCTCAAAAATTATTCTGTTTTCTCTCCCATATGACATTGCCCTTTTTGGTCTTAAAGGTTTCACAGCAATCAAGGACAGCAAGTGTATAAAGATGAATAAGTGTAGTTTGGTCATTTATCTGCCTTCAGAAAAATAAATTAAGCAAGTAGCATTATTGTGCATAATTTTATAAAACTTTGATTGATTTTACAAGAACAGCCAGTGTGCATGAAATCCTCTAGGGCTATATGCCACCACAGATGAGTCCTTTAACAGATAATGCACTGGGACCGGTGGCACAGGCTCAACTTTCCAAGCAAGTTCCTTTATCTTCTGCTCAGCCTTGTACCAGTCGCACTTGCCTTCACTGGCTGCATGTGCATTGGCTGCAGCCTCGGCCCTCCGCGCTCTGGCCTCTGCGGACTGACGTTCTCCAGTCCCGCCCGACCTCAGCCCCTCGTTACTGAGTCTCCACTTTTATTCGGAAGCGCAGTATGTCCATCACCATTTTCATCACTCTTTGCAATCTTTAATAAACTTCTTTTAAGCCATGAATATATTTTCTTTCAATTATGAGAACAATGAAAAATGCAATTTTAACGATTTTAAATGCCAATACTCAATTGACTTGGAAACACCCTGAGTGAAGAGGCACTATTCAGTTGAATTGAAGGTTAAGCAAGAGTTTCTGATCAATATAGTCCAAATAGCACATGTACAACCTCTCAAAGCTTAGAAATGATTAGAACAGCATGAGATTTTATCCAAAATTATAGCTAATCTTACATTTTAAATGTATAGCATATGTGCAAATAGTTGCAAGCCTTAAAAATGTTTTCATTGCCGGCCCTGGCCGGTTGGCTCAGCGGTAGAGCGTCGGCCTGGCGTGCGGGGGACCCGGGTTCGATTCCCGGCCGGGGCACATAGGAGAAGCGCCCATTTGCTTCTCCACCCCCACCCCCCCCTTCCTCTCTGTCTCTCTCTTCCCCTCCCGCAGCCAAGGCTCCATTGGAGCAAAGATGGCCCGGGCGCTGGGGATGGCTCCTTGGCCTCTGCCCCAGGCGCTAGAGTGGCTCTGGTCTCGGCAGAGTGACGCCCCTGAGGGGCAGAGCATCACCCCCTGGTGGGCAGAGCTTTGCCCCTGGTGGGCGTGCCGGGTGGATCCCGGTGGATCCCGGTGGGGCGCATGCGGGAGTCTGTCTGACTGTCTCTCCCCGTTTCCAGCTTCAGAAAAATACAAAAAAAAAAAAAAATGTTTTCATTGCCAAACAGTCCCTGAATCCTTCCTAGACCACAAGCAACCACCACAGGGCGGGGGAAAACACTTCGAAACGCGCTGTTCCAATGCATTTATGTCAGCATTTAAAAGCTTTGTGCTGTGTTTCAAAGAAGAACTTTAACAACCTGGAGACATGGAAGTTGGCAGGGGAGTTTACCAAGTTTACCAACCCAACTGTAGTCAGATCTAGATTCTGTCGCCACAGAAATCCCCCAGGATGTCTTATCAGACTATTCGTATGCTTTCAGTAAACAGCAGCCGTTCGTCAAAGGATCATCATTTTTGTTATCTGAGCAGTTTCTGTAAATATTTGAGTGATAGTTTTAATTTTGAGAAGGAATCATGCTCCTGGTTTCAGAATTTTTTAAATTTTCAAAAGGTTAACAAAAAAAGGCCACACATGGTTCCCAGACCCTCTTAAGCCAAAATCCCACTCCCTAAAAGCAGCCACTTTTAGCTTTTGTTCCTCTGGAATTTATCTCCATAAGTCTATGTATGTATTGCTTTCTCTTAACTCACCAATTTAAAACATTTCTTACTAAGTTTCTGTAATTAGCAGATAATTTTTGCTCTCTTACATCCTTCCTCTGCCTTTTCCCCCCTTTTTCCAGTACTGTATGATCACAAGATTTAGTTACGTTCATACAGTGTTTCCATTGGTATATTCAAATCTTTCTTTTCACTGCACCAAGTGCACAATAGTTTTCTACGATTTTCCCACCCCGCCCCCCAGGGATTCATTGTCTCATGTTTTCGTTTGCTTGGCATTCTTCAACTCTCTTTTTCCAAATTGCTTTTTCAGTTCAGTCTTTCTGGACCTCCTCAGAGTCGATGTTTACGTACAGGATTGATGCTCTAAACAAAACAAAGCTTTTCCCCTCCGCTGTCCACCACATTGTCTTTCTGTGTACATTCTTGGACATTTCCTAGACTTATTTTTCCAGTTCTCCAAGAGATATCTTTAAACTGCCATTTTTAATTGTCCAGAGCTCCTTATTTGTTCTTACAATTAAAAGTACAGAATCCAGTTCCTTGACTGTGGATATACATCTGAATAATCCTTCCTGTGTGGTCCCCATTAGTGCTCGTTCTCACTCTCTCTTGACTTGGGGTGGAAGTGAGGTTGGGACAGAGGCAGGTGTTGGTTTTCATTCATGTGGGTGCCCCTTGACTTGCAGGCGATCCTAGTTCTCCCATTCATGAGCAGGCACGAGCACTCAGAGGCTCATTGAAAGCTCCGTGCGCACAGTGGGTCTTACTGACTGACTGGGCAGCTTCACTGGGGGGCAGTAGGGTGTTCAGTTGTCATTGTTTTATTGTTCTCCCCCAATGTTAGTATCTTTAGGTTGTTTTTCAGGGCTGGTATTGTTTTTTTCTTTAATTTTTAAAAAATTATTATTCATTTTTAGAGAGAAGAAAGAGGAGAGAGGGAGAGAGAGGTGGGGAGGAACAGGGAGCATCAACTCCCATATGTGCCTTGATCTGGCAAGCCCAGGGTTTCGAACCGGCAACCTCAGCGTTCCCAGTCAACACTTGATCCACTGCACCACCTCAGGTCAGGCCAGGGCTGGTGTTTGAGTGCAGACATTAGGTCGTATTGCTTCACACATAGTTTCCCTGTGTTTGGTTGCCAGACTCACTCAGATCCTCTTGGTAGCCGATTACCCCTCCGGAGCCTTTCAGAAGTGCTGCAGGGCAAGCTGACTTGCTTCCCACCGTAGCTCCCTTCCCCTTCACCTTCACCTGCGTTGGATGTTTCTTCTCTCTGACAACCATTCCCCTAGTCACTTCTGATGTGCACGGGTTTTAGGGAACGCAAATTTATTTTAGAATTATCAAACTTTGACTTGACTTTTCATTTATCTTCTCATTTTGGGGCTTATTTAAAATTAAGTGTGGGGTCAAGAGGTATTCTCTTTGCCATTTGTACCTGGTAGTGAGTTCAGTCCTGTGTGAACTGATGTCTCCTTCAGCCTGTCAGCTGTCCAGAGCCGAGCTCAGGGGTGCAGCAGCAACCCAGGAGGAGAGGAGTGCTGTGCTTTCCAAGTACAGGACTCATTCAAGTTTACTCAGATAATTCAACCAGACAGCCCATGATTTTCAATAATTCAAGAAACTATACACTGCACACTTCATTGAAGCAATCACAGAAAAGCCCTTCCTGGGTTCTTAGTATTTGGAGAAGCTTGGATTACTTATTCTCAGGCAGCTGACAATACTATTAACTAATAATATGGACAACTGACACCATTCCCCAAATGGAGTTAACGCTCATTACACAACACAGGTGACAGTTGTGTGACCACTGCTGTCACTGTGTGTGCAGGGGCCACAGACTGCTCAGTATGGGAGTGGGAACCCAGCCCTCAGGGGCGGAGGACATGGACCAGGGAGCATCAGACCGCTGCAGGGATTTCCCGCCAGTGTCCTAAGGTCTTCAAGAGTCCAATAACCACTTTAAAAATTACTTGAATTTAAGCACTTATCTATCTGTATTTACACCTATACTTATAGCTATATATCCCTATATTTATAGCTATGCCTATGTCTGGTATATTTGACCTTACTAGGGACTAAGTATAAGTGAATTTATAGTGAATTTTATAGTTACATTTATTAATTATTTATGGTTGCTATATATATAATTTTCCAAAAAGACTTTATGTTGATTAAAAGATCCACATGATAACAAATCTCTCTGTGCCTTAGCTTCAAATTATCTATTAGGGTCTTTACATTTATGAGAAGTGGATCACACCACCTTAGCCTTGATCACACCACCTCAAAATAGGAAAGGTGATCAGTTATATGATTCAGAGAGCCCATAACTTAAACAAGAGATAGTCTTATTCCTTATATTAAGAACAGGGAAAAATGCCTCCCCATGTCCTAGTGTCTGCCCACTAAGTTTCTCCTAGTTAATGAACCGCCAGGTTTCACTGGGCTGTGTCTCTTCATCCCCTTCATCACACCATAAATAATTCATGAGAGCATTCTGGGGCTGCAGCAAACCCGCAGAAGGCAGGACACTGGTCAGTTTCCACTGTCTTTATGGCTTGGCCTAGTCTAGAGCAACTTGGAGAGTGTTATTAGGAATGAGTACATAGCTTATTTTCCAGGCCTCAGTTATCTACAATTAAAAACAAAAAGCGGGGGCTGGGAGTGGAGCTTGGCATATGGTAAACACTACATGTCTATTTAATAAAAGAATGAATGAAATCCTGTATTTCAACCTTTTTTTCTGTGTGACAGAGATAGAGAGAGAGACAGAGAGAGAGAGACAGACAGATAAGGACAAACAAACAGGAAGGGAGAGAGATAAGAATCATCAATTCTTTGTTGCAGCACCTTAGTTGTTCATAGATTGATTTCTCATATGTGCCTTGACCGGGGGCTACAGCAGAGCGAGTGACCCCTTGTTCAAGCCAACAACCTTGGCTCAAGCCAGCAACCTTTGGGCTCAAGCCAGCAACCATGGAGTCATGTTTATGACCCCACGCTCAAGTCAGCGACCCCATGCTCAAGCTGCTGAGCCCATGCTCAAGCCAGGGACCTTGGGGTTTCGAACCTGAGTCCTCCGCATCCCAGTCCGACACTCTATCCCCTGCACCACCACCTGGTCAGGCTCAGTCATGTTTTTAATTGAAAAACTTATAAAACGGGCAATATACATTCTGCCTTTTTGTTTGGTGGATTCAAAATATAATTTAACCTTTCTCTTGATGACTCAGTTTCACTATAATGAACATCAGCGATGGGCTCACAGGAGGCTGAGATGCCTAAGCCTGTTTGTTCCCCAACTCTGACTTAGAATGTTGTATCTTTTACTCTGATGCATGTTTTGAAGTTCTCTCTTCTGCATCTAAAACAACTGTCAGATTTAATTTTGGTTATTGTCAGTGTGCCTGCTTTTTCCAGCCTTCTTTCTTTCCTCTGTATCTTTGTTGCTTTTCTTCTGTTACTAAAAAAGAAGTTGGTTGATTATAATTGTATCAAAAAATAGAGACAAACAAGCCTGACTGATGGCCAGAGAGATTCTCCTATGAGTAGAATGCACAAGATTTTGTGCATGTATTCTGTAAGAGTCCTTCGTGGCTCAGATGACTTTTTATCTTCCTATCTATTCTTGGCTGTGGTTTAGATAGCTGAATTTGCCAGATAAATGATCTTGGGACAAATGCAATATTACTTTACACAGGATACAGTGTCATGCTGGATAAGGTACCAGTGGGAGAGCTTTCTGACAAAATATTTCATGAGAAAGAGATTACAGAAGTGTTGCTGGGAAACTTAGCTGTTTTGCACAGTATAGATCAGTTAAGCAAGAGCTCCAGGTGACTGGGGACCAGATAAACCTGACAGTCACATTGAGTCATCCAAGTGTATTGCCAAGGGGTGTGGAAGGCCCAGGGCTGGGAGCTTGAGTGCCCTTGATAGCCATCTGTACCCACCTGAAACATCCCTGCCTGGCCTTGGAGAAGGAGCTTGGTGCTTATCACATACCATGGGTGGAGTGCCAGGCACACGCCTTTCTCCACTGAAACGTGGGCATGTCACATCCCATTTTCACTTGGCGATTATGTTGTTTACCCTAAACATGTTTAGGTACCTAGAGATTTGGGAATGGCACAACAAAATGTGTGGCCAAATATAATACAATATAGCCTTAAGGAATTCATCCTTACCAGCATAAACAGAGATAACTAGGTCAGTTTAGTTTTTTAAGTGAGCCATTGCAGTTCAGTAAACCTGAGAAGTAAAATTTTCAAGAGAATAAAGGATGTATAGTCGGTAAAAAAGAAGAAAATCCTTGAGATTTTTTTTTTTAATCATATAAAATTCAGTCCACACTCTCTACCTATTTGGGCATATTCTTCCCATTTTCGTCAGATAATCATTTGCTAGTAACTGAGCTTGATGCAACTTGATTTAAAAATGAAGTGTTTGGAACACTGATTCATTTATTCCTTTAAAAACAAATAATTTATATTTGTTTCTGAAATTTCTCCTCATATGTCCACCACCTTGGTGTTTATCAAATTCTTCTCAAAATTCTAAATGCATCTCTTTCCTGAAAAAACTGTTCTTCATAGTGGGTGATCATTGTATTGTCAATTGGCTTGTTCAATTTACTTTCAGGTCATGTTAAAACTATATTACTCCAATTATAAATAAATTGTATCAACTGAGGTCAAAGGAAGCCCAAAGGAAGTACCCTTCTTCCCTGAGCCACACGAGCCCACTCCCAGAATTCACGGATCTACACACACAAACCACGTTCACAATCGATTCTCAGTGCTCGCTGGTGAACCAGCCTTCTATGACTTCCTTTTTAACCTCATTACTCAGAAAGCCGGGGAGCCGTCAGGACTGTCCAACCTGATAAACAGAAGCCAGGCTGACACTGAGGATGGGAGAAGGGAGAGAGGACTGAATCTCTCTACTCTTGGACAACGTGAGGTGGAGAAAGCCCTGCTATCCATTGTACCAAAAGGTGAGGCAGCAGGAAGTTCTTGTCAGGAAACACTGTGACCCTTTTGTACACCTTTCTCTCTTCCAGACATGCCAGACTTGTATATTTACCACCTGGAATTTTCTAAACTCCACTGAAGTAAATTGTCTTTTCAAGAAGACTAAAATATACAGAGAACCAGAAAGTTTTAAGCATCGGAGAATATTTTAGTGTTTTACAAGCCTACCTAATAATCTTGTTCTAACATAAAGTGCTGATAACAGTTTTCCCAAAGTAAATTTATGGTAGTTATTGTTTAAGTTATTCATATTTATTTCTCTTTTACATGGAGCACAAGGGGAAAATGTTGAGACATTTCCAATGATCGCTATTGATGGGCAAACAAGAAGTGCATGAACCTGTTTCTAAATTAATCCAGAACAAAAGGCAGCTGACTCAAAGTTAAATCATATTTTGAGCAATTCATTCTGGTAGCCATTTGGGGGAGGGATACAAAAAAACCCAATGAGCTCAATAATAAGGGACAGCTCCAGCATTACTAAGACACAATATTTTTATGCCTTTTGGCATAGATTGTAAATTCTAGGAAGACATGATTTTGGATTATAAGGTTGTACACTTAATAATATCATATAGATGACTTCAATAAATTAATTTCTGTTGAGTTGATGAAGAGCTGAAAGGATAATATACTCTAAGATAAGCATTTAGATTTATTATCACTGAAGACTGTATTTGAATTTATTATCTTGCTCTGGATATTAAAGCCTGTTTCTGTGCTATTGGGATGTGGATGTGTGTGGTGTACACGTTAAACCTGAAATAGTATCTCTCTAAACATCTGAGGGGAGTTCTTTCTTTTTTACCATCTTTCCCTTGGGAAAGTATAGATAAAATAACCTTGTTTATAAGATAGGTGATGATTTGCTACAGTTAAACATTTTAATAGTAAGTTAAAATAATTTGAAACTAAGCATTGTTCAAAACAATGACTTTACTATCTGTGGCAGGTGACATTTTCCAAAGATATATAAAGATAACTCTAATCCCATATTATCTTCTACAATGAGATCTTGATTCTCACTCATTAAGTGATAGAATTTATTTATCTATTTTCTTAAATTTGAATAAGCCCTGTGACTACTTTCATCATAAAATACAGTGCAGTGATGCTGTGCTAGTTCCTGGTGTAACCCTAACTGCATTTGATGCATTATCTACCTTGGATATTAAGAACCTGCTTTTGCACTATGCTTAATTTGGATATGCCCCTCTCAGAGCAGCTGTGCTACATAGGAGAAACCCAAGTCCAAGTCACATAGTAAAGTCATGTGCTGCTACTCTAGTTCAGTAGTCCCCAACCTTTTTTGGGCCACGGACCGGTTTAATGTCAGAAAATATTTTCACGAACTGGCCTTTAGGGTGGGACAGATAAATGTATCACGTGACCGAGGCAAGTGTCAAGAGTGAGTCTTAGACAGATGTAACAGAGGGAATCTGGTCATTTTTAAAAAATAAAACATCGTTCAGACTTAAATATAAATAAAACGGAAATAATGTAAGTTATTTATTCTTTCTCTGTGGACCGGTACCAAATGGCCCACGGACCGATACTGGTCCATGACCCAGGGGTTGGGGACCACTGCCCTAGTTTACAGTCACAGGTGACTGACCTTCCAGCAGTCACTATTGAGTGTCAGCCATTTGAGTGAGCCTAGTTTGTCCAGCCCAATCGACCCTTCACGTCATTGCATTCCCAGGTGACCTCTGACCACCATGCATGAGAGATCCCAAGAAAGAACCACCCAGCTGAGCCCAGCCAATCCACAGAATCATAAGAGAGAAAAACTTTACCTTATTGAAATTGTAGATAAGACATTATAGAAAAAATTATACTTAATATATAAAAACTGTGTTACCCCATTGAAAAACATTTCCTTTCAAAGTTGAGCTCCAAGGGCTAAACATAACATCTCTTATTGCTAGATTATAAATTCCTCCAGTTAAGAAAATATGACTATTCAACTTTGAATCTCTAGTATTCAACAGTTTTTTGTACTTAGTAGGTACTCAATAAATGATTGTTAAATGACTACCTCTTCCCTTTCACATTACATTCAGGCCAATTTTCCTACTACTCATTGAAATCCTTGTTCAATTGCAATGAGTTATTTTTAAAATTGAATTCATAATTTTATCCCATGATTGCCAAAGAATATGGTTCTGATAAGTTGACAAGTTTCAACACATATTTGGGAGGTGATTAGTAAGGTTAAAAATTATATAAGGTTTTATTAATGTTATCTATATAAATATGTATGTATATGTATATATTTAAACATAAGACAGACTAAATATTATTTAATTTTGACCCCATTGACTGAGATAAGGATAATGAAGTTTATTTATATATCTACACTATTTGATAAAATTATAAATGTGATATTTTTGTTTTTATGATGATATTCACAAATATTTTAAGTGCCTGTTACTAAATAATTAAAATGGTAACTTGTAGAACTTAGTTATTCATTAAAGAAAGTCTAGGTGATGTCAGAGTAATGGCAACACTAGAGATACTCCTGATCTCTCTCCTTGAAATTTCAACAAATTGAACAACTATGATGCAGCGAAGGAACCCCAGCTGGGCTCGCAGGTACACCTGAAGGATCCACACAGCAAATGAACTAAAGATGGGACTGGGTAAAAACGAGGGCAGAAGATATAACGCAATTGTGGTGGGTTTTGGAGAAGAGAGGAGACACCTAGAGTGACTGGGTTTTTTTCTCTGCTGTACTACAGGGAGGAGGAAAGCTCAGACTCTCTAGATTTTGTCTGAGGGGTAAAAAGAGAGGAAATCAGAGTGACTAGGTCTCTTTCTGCCAGGAGGAGAAGTGAGACAGAGAGGCAGAAAGGGAAGATAAACCAAAGTGTCTAGAGTGTGGGGACATGGTCGTGTTCCCGCGGTCTGCCAGCAGCCTGCACTCAGTAGAGACAGAGAAAGCTAATTTAAAGTGCATGTCCAGATTCCCAGATCCGGCTTCCCTCACCTCGCAGTTTAAAAGTGGCAGAGACAAACCCCATACCTTGCTCTCCAGAGCTGCTCTTTTCCCTGAAGAACAAGAGGTACTCCACGTCCAGTCCCCAGGTTTGTTGAGATGTGGGAAGGAGCACCTAGAAGACTGAGATTGCCAATGTTAGACACATAAAGCAGGAAAGCTGAAGCTGTAAAGCTGAAGCCATAAGAAGCCCACACAACACGTGGCACCCACCAACATGACTTCAGCCCGCCAACATCACAGCAACAGCAACATCAGCAGAGAGCAGCCCAGAAACTTCACAGAGCTAAAAGTTGTGATACAGTGACGCCTATTGGAAGAAACCTCTCAAAACTGAGATTTCTTTTTCTTTTTTCTCCACTTTTTTCTTCTTATTCTTTTTTCTCTTTTTGTTTTTGAGTTTCTTTTAATTTTTATATTTTTATTCTTATTGTTTGTGGGTATTTTGTTTTTGAATTTTTTTTTGCTTTTGATCTTTTCCCTGTGATCTTTCTTCTTTATTTGTCATCATTTTTAAAATTTTTATATTTTTATAATATTTTCTTTTAGTTTTTCAAATTTTTTTTTTTTTTTTTTTTTTTGTTGTTAAAGTTTCTAACAATACCACTCTCAAATACCATCAAGGAAGAAAAAATAAAATGCCATGGCTACACAAGACAGAGACAGTTAAATGATAGAGAATTCAAAATTGAAGTTCTGAAAATACTCAATGAGATACAAGAAGGCACCAACAGGCAACTTAATGAGCTCAGAAAACAAATTAATGAACAAAAAGAATACCTCACCAAAAGATTGAAACTTTAAAAATAGAAATGAAGAACTCAACACATGAGTTGAACTGAGATAGCAAGTTTAGCTAAGAGAACAAGCCAGAAAGAAGAAAGAATTAGTGGCATTGAAGACAGGCAACTAGAGATGCAACAGAGAGATGAAGGGAGAGAGACTCAAGAATTAAAAATACTGAGAGAGCTCTATCAGAATTGTCTGACTCCATCAGAAAGAGCTATATAAGAATAATGGGTATATCAGAAGAAGAACAGAGGGAAAGGGAATGGAGAGCCTATTCAAACAAATAATTGATGAGTTTTCCAAACCTATGAAGTTAGAGTCATGAATACAAGAAACAAACAGAATGCTGAGTTACTGCAACCAAAACAGACCTACTCCAAGGCACATCATAATAAAACTGTCAATAACCAATGACAAAGACAGAATCCTCAAGGCAGCTAAGGAGAAGAAGACCATAACATATAGAAGAGAGCCCATTAGGTTATCATCAAACTTCTCAGAAAAAAACGTTACAAGTCAGAAGAGAGTGGAACAAAAAACATTCAAAGTACTGAAAGAGAGGAATTACCAGCCAAGAATGCTGTATTCATCAAAGTAATCCTTCAGATATGAAGGAGAAATTAAAACTCTTACAGACATACAGAAACTGAGGAAATTTAACACCAGCAAATGCCTATTGCACGAGATGCTCGAGAGGGTTATTCAGCCAGACACAAAGAACAAAACAAATAAAAAAAATCATGCATATTTATAGATGTAATTGAGTATCAACTATGAGTCATGTAAACATACATCCATACCTATTCACATGTACACACATAGAGAACATTAAATAAGCCAGGGAAAGATAGATATCAGCTAATATAACTGTCCAATAATTATGAACAGGTCCAATTATTTGCATCTCAAAAACACATCATACCCCTAGCTCATTAAAGTATACTAGGCTGTAGTGACAAATACACAAATGAATCTATTTATTACTTACATAACAAATCAGCATATATGTACTGACCACTAAGGTGAGTCGCCTCCATGAGATAATTCATAGGCCTGAGTTGATGAAAACTTGGTGATTATTAACATGCAGTTTTCAAACAGACCCTGGGTATTAACATCCCAGTCATCTACAAAGAGAAGAGCTGAGGGGTACCAAGGAGGTCTATATGGACATGCCTGAAAGTAGACCATGGCATTTCCATTTATTTTTCAATATAGAGACAATCACATAGTCAGAACTACCTGCAAGGGAAGCTGATAATAAAATATAGTTGTATGTCCAGGTACAAAGGAGACAGAAGTCTCTGTTCTATTTACAAAGAACCTACTTTGCGCAAACCCTGTCATTACATATATATTGACATGATATATATTACGGTGCATTTAAATGTTTCATAGAGAATGTATTTCAATATCCATGAAGATGAAGGCCAAGTATGTTCACTAAACATGTCACATAGTAAATTCATATTCATTGTTTAATGGACAGATAACTACAAATAATAAACACGGAACACATCTCTATTATTTTTACTTAATTTCTCAGCCTCTTTATGAGCAGATGATTTGCAGCATAGACACATGGCAGTGGCCCTGGCCCTAACACAGGGTGAGGAAGCATGGGAGGTTTATTCTTTGTCATTAGATGATTTATCCTGCATCTCTTCTAACGACAACCTAACTGGGGATGGTAAGAGGTAACTACATAGGATGCAAAGTGAGGTTGGGATCTCGACAGAACCCAGAGGTGAGCTGAATGATTGTGCCCATTAGTCAATACAAGGCTGCCCGGGACAAAAAGAACCTCAAAGTGCTTCTGCATCTCCTTTCATGTGATCAGCAGTGGAAGCAATAAATTCTAAGGGAAAGACACTTTAAAGAACAATAGGACACCCAAAGAGATCAGAGAAAAATAGCATTATATTTCAGGATACAATGGGAAGGCTAAGGGATGAGAGTTATTTGAGAGAAACAAGAAAGACTATGTTACTAGGAGTCAACAGGGGGCATGTTATATTACCAGGAAGGTATGAAAGCACTAATACATTTTAAAAGGCCAAAAGTGGTTGGATCCTGAAGAAAAAACTTGATGAAGAGCACAGAGATGCCCAGTCGAAGACCCCATCACACCTATATATTTTCAGAGCAAAGTGTTCACGTTCATCTTCATCCCTCATCACCCCATCAGCACGAACTGTCCTCCTCATTCATTTCCTCCTGCGTTCCCCACATGCCTCTAAATTCTCCACACCTTATTTTTTTCCTACCATGCAAAGAGTAATAATTTCTCTGACTCCTAAAACCCTAGATTAGTTGTCCCTGTTTGTGTCTGGTTGCTTTCACTCATCATCATAATTGTGTAATTTATCCAAGTTGCATGTAGAATTACTGTGTTCATTCTTGGTATATGCAAAGCGATGCATAAATAAAATTTCCTTACTGATTATACTTTTCTGATTTTTGGGTGGCTTTCAGTCTGGGACTTACTAGGGAAGATGTTCTTAACATTCTATTACATTGATTTGCAATATGGACATATTTCTGTTTGATGAATGGTTAAGAATTAGATTGCTAGACCTTAGTTTCTGTACTCTACATTGCCCTTCAGGACTCAATATTCCATAGTTTTATTTTCTAATGTAATCATGTGTTATTGTACTCATAACCTTACACACTCTTCTCTGCCTTCTCATTACTTTGGTTCCTCACACAGTAAGGGCTTTTTATTCAAAGCCTTTGTATTTTTTCTATTATTCTCCTTAACTTTCACATCCTCACATTCCTTAATTATTCCCTACATTTATAAATAAACTAATTGCACTGGCCTCAGAAAACATATATTCAGGCCTGACCAGTGGTGGCACAGTGGATAGAGCATTGACCTGAAATGCTGAGGTCCCAGGTTCAAAACCCCGAGGTTGTGGCCTTGAGCACAGGCTCACCAGCTTCTGTGAGGTCACTGGCTTGAGCATGGGATCACAGACATGGCCCCATGGTCGCTGGCTTGAGCAAAGGGTCACTGGCTGTGTTGGAGCCCCAACACTTCTCCTCCAGTAGGGCACGAGTAAGAAACAACTAATGAACAACTAAAGTGCCACAACCATGAGCTTTTCATCTTTCTCCCTTCCTGTCTGTCTCTTTCTCTCTCTCACTAAAAATAAGCATATGTTCAGTAATAACATTCCATATCTAAAACACATAATATATAAAACACACAAAAATCCAGTTATAGAAAATACATTCTATACACATAAATATGTCCTGAACTAACACACAGACAAAAGACATACATACCACCTTCAATCACAAAAACTCATAAATATTCAGAATCACAAACACAAACCAATCACACATTAAAAATTGACCCAGTAAACCAATATCTTATGAACTTAAACACCAACCATATTACATTCAACATAACAATTTTTTTTTTTTTTGGCAAGAGAGAGATAGGGACAGAAAGGGACAGATAGGAAGGGAGATGAGAAGCATCAACTCATAGTTATAGCACCTTACTTGTTCATTGATTGCTTTTTCATATATGCCTTGACTGGGAAGCACCAGCTGAGTGAGTGACCCCTTCTCTGGCCAGTGTGACCTTAGGCTCAAGCTGGCATCTTTGGGCTTCAAACCAGTGACCTTTGTGCTCACGCCAGTGACGATGGGGTCATGTCTATGATCTATGTTCAAACTGGTGACCCCACAATGCTCAAGCTGGTGAGCATGAGCTCAAGTGGGCAACTTCGGGGTTTCAAACCTGTGTTCTCAAAATCCCTGGCCAACACTCTATCCACTGTGCCACCACCTAGTCAGGCTCAACATACCATTTGCTACAAATGTGAATAATACGTCAAAACTATTCATGACAGACGATGATAATCTTAAACATTTCAATAGTGACCAGTGAGCGTGGCTAACACTGAAACAGAGAAGATGACATCATAATAATGAACAAAAAACATTTACCTTTACATTTTCCTATACATATCTACATTAACATAGATATCAATATAAATAGATATACATGTGCAGAAATTTTCATAAAACTTTTACCACATATCCCCAAATTGTACAATTTTTCATGAGGAAATTGAGTTGATATCCAACTTTTAGTTCCTGTATTCTACCTTTCAGGCATGGTTCTAAGTTTCTGATAATTTGTAAAAATCTACAGAAAGATCATATACGAGATATCTAATCCCACAGACATCCATCATACCCAATATTTTAATAAGTGTTTACTTATATTTTTCAGTAAATGGAATTTAAATGGGAAAGTCACCTCAATTAATGTAAGAGAAAGTGTCAGGTGTGTTAATGATGACTGACATATGTCATACAACATGTATGTTCTGAATAGACACAGACCCTGGAAAAGGCCTTATCTCAATGCTTTTGTTTTATTCCATTCTGCAGGACTCTGGAACATTCCAGAGGATGCCTCTCAGCCTAAGTCAGAGGTAGAGGCCCCAGCCTCTAGTTAGGGAGAAAATTCTTTCACAACAGAATATTTCTCTTCTGTCTCCTCTGCATACACGCATCCCTGTCCTGTTGAGGACGGTAAGAAATATATACAAGTGGGATCGAGCTGGGACAAGGGATGCAGCTGAGTTGCTCAGCCCAGTCTCTATTGATTTCACTGTCCCCTCACACACAGGAAAGGCCTACAGGGAAGACAGACTAGTACTAAAGCTTCTGCAGAGGGACACAAGTGTGCCTTCAAGGACAGGGCAAGGTGCCTCAGCACAAATTTCCAACATAGGAACACTGGGACAGCTGTGGTGGGTGACATGGTGGACTGTGCTGATGTGTGAGTGGAAATGTAATCAGAACCTGCCCCTCAGATGAGTGCAGACTCACATCCTCACACACACTCACACATCTCTGCTCTTTAACTATGTATGGTCCCATTTCACCTCCTCTTTCCTTTCTCCCAATACACAAGCCTCCATTCATCACCTGTCATTCTCCTTCTCGAGTGGCAACACATAAGTACACCCTTACCTTCATCCCTTCACTCAGTCAATTTCAGACTCATCCATTTACAAACTGATTGCATACATAATTCATTCCCTTATACAGATAACCTGTCCCCTCCTTTGGTTGTATTTCTAATCCATATGCCCCTCCAGTCACGGAGCCTCAGACCTTCATAGAGATGCCCATTCTAAGAGCTATACACTAAGTCTTCTATACACTAAGGCTTACCATCTCACTCTGAGAACAGGTCTCACTTCTGCACTGCTCACATGTGCTGTCACACCACTAACAAACATGCACACATTCCTTCGCCATCCCCTTTTACCAACATCAAAAAGGTCATGAGTTATGTCTTAGAACGTATACATAACTCCCTAGAACATACACACAATGCTACATCCTCATTCCTACAGACTTATATCATGTAAGCAATTAAAATAATGAATACCACACACAGACTTCTGAAATATCACATACAGATGAACTTTCACTCCACAAGGTCACACAGGACATGGCCTTCTTTATTGCTAAAGACTTTACACACATAGTCTATTTTTCTTCTGTCTGAAATTTTCTTTCCTAGAAACCCAAGCATTACATCAAAATGTTTCATGTATTGAAATCCCCGATACCCCTGTATTCCCACCAATTACAAAAGGCAAGAGCACAGAGGGATACATAGGAGGGTTGTATAGTGATGCTAGTAGTGGCTCATGTCATTCGATTCACTTTCCATTGCAGAAATGCAATCTCATCATAAGAAATACCTTCAAGGAAAGCTGATAAATACAATATAGTTATTATTATTATTACTATTTTTTTGGTGACAGAGACAGGGAGAGTCAAAGAGAGGGACAGACAAACAGGAAGGGAGAGAGATGAGAAGCATCAATTCTTCATTGAGGCACCTTAGTTGCTCATTGATGGCTTTCTCATATGTGCCTTGACCAGGGGGCTACAGCAGACTGAGTGACCCCTTGCTTAAGTCAGTGACCTTGGGCTCCAGCTGGTGAGCCTTGCTCAAACCAGATGAGCCCTCACTCAAGCTGGTGACCTCGGGGTCTCAAACCTGGGTCCTTCGCGTCCCAGTCCGACGCTCTATCCACTGCACCATCACCTGGTCAGGCCAATATAGCTATTTCTTTAGGTAGAAATGAGACATCAGTCTCTTTTCCATTTATAAAAAAGCATCTTAATGCAAATCCAGTTACTAATGATATTCACTGACACAATAAATATCCCTGTGCATTAAAAAGTTCCATAGAACTATATATGCTATCCATGAAGATAAAGGCCATGTATGTTCAATCAACATGTCACATGGCAGACCGCTACTGTTTGTTTTGTGCACAGATAAATACACAAATAATAATCATGGACCATATCACTATTACTATTATTTAATTTCTCAGCAGAGTTGAATTTATAAGAAGATGCTTTGCAGACCTATCACAAGTCAGTGGTCCCCATTCAAACCCAGAAAGTTTGGGAGATTTTGCCTACTTCAGGTAACTTCACCTATATTTCTTTTGAAGATGAACTAACAGGTGCTGGTAAGGAGCAACTACTTAATAGAATGCACAGGGATGTGGGGACCCAGACAGAGTCCAGAGATGAGCTGAGTAATTGATTCTGTCCATTAGTTGATACAAAGCTGCCCGGGACAAAAAGAACTTGTCTGCTTTTGTATCTTCGTTCATCTGAACAGCAGTGGAAACAATAAATTCCAAGGGGAAAACACCTACAAGACTGGAGAAAGCCCAAGGAGATCAGAGAACAGTGTGCAAACAATGGGCGAGGGACTAAGGGGGATGAGTGTTTAATGAAAAAAAATGGAAGATTGTGTTAGTATGAGTCAAACAAGAACATGTCACATTACCAGGAAGATGGGAAAGCACTAATGACTTAAAAAAAAAAAAAAAAAAGGCCCAGTGTGGTTGGGTCCTAAAGCACAGAACTTTAGGTAGTGTGCAAGATATCCTGTCCTTGACCCAACTTTTAGTGCCAGTGAACTATTTTTCAGGCACGGTTCTAACTTTCTATGATCTCTATAGACCTCCTGAAATATCACATACAAGATAAGTAATTCTACTGATATCCAGAATACACAAAATTTAAATGTTTTTATTTATATTTTGAATAAATGAACCTGCATTTGGGAAAGTAACCTTAATTTCCATGAGAGCTGGTGTTTTGTGTGGTACTGATGACTGACATATAGTGTCCACTTAATATGTTACTTCTTGAATTGACACAGACCCTATAAAATGTCTCATCTTAATGTTTCTCTTTCCTTTCACTTTATCTCTATACACAAGCCTTCGTCCCCATCTATCTTTCTCCTTCTCTTGCAGCATCTCATAGGTGCACCCTACCTTCATTCCTTCATACAATCAATTCAGGCTCACCCATTTACACACTAGTTCCACAAATCATCCACATTCCATCACACAGACAACCTGTTTAAACCCCTCATTCTGAACCAAAAAAACTCACATGCCCTGATGGAAATGAACTCCCATCTGTTGTCTTTCTAATCTGTATCTCACTGCAGCCTCGAAGTCTCAGACCTTCATAGAGATGCCCATTCTGAGAGCTACACACTCGCCTCTAACACTCTGAACCTTACCATCTCACTCTGAGAACAGGTCTCGCTCCTGCACTGCTCACGTGTGCTGTCACACCACATAATAAACATGCCATACTCATCCGCCGTCCCCTTTCACCAACATCAGCAACACGCACCAGATATGTTCCAGAATGTACACACAACTCCACCAGAATATATATCTTATGCTACATCCTCCTTCTAACACAGTCATACCATGTAAACAACTCAGTTAATGCACACCACACAGGGAATTCTGAACTATCACACACACATGAGCATTCACTCCACATGCTCACACAGGGCCTGGCTAGTTTAACCCTACCTACTCGAGCACACATCCTAGTTTTCCCATGTTTGAAATTTTCTTTCCTAGAATTCCTTCAGACGCCTGTATCCCGGGATTTGGGAGCAATCAGAGATTTCCCCCCTCTGTCCACCTGCTGCCTGTCCACTCCATTCGACTGATAAGAACAAGCCCTTTATGTCCTCAGGACGTGGCACAGAGGAAAGGGTCATTTACTACATGCCTGTCCAAAGGAGAAATGGTGCTAGTGTGTTATGGGATACACAGGAAGGCTTGGTGTGTCCCTCAAAAAAGATAAAAATGGAGGAAATGACCCATATTGAAAAGGTCCATAAAAATGTCCCTTTCTCACTTGTCTCGGAAGAGACCCCTAACTGACCACGAGCCCAGCTTAGACACCAGAGCCCAAGGGAAAAGAAAGAAGGCTGAGACTCTAGCAGAGCCTCCAGGTCTGGACGATTATCCCAGGGTCAAGACGCCTGAGTGGCTGGTGGCCCCGGACCGTGGCTTCAAGTGCATGGCCTGCTGCCGGGTGTTCCCCAGCTTACAGGTCCTGCAGGAGCACGTGGAGTACGGGGTCACTGAGGGCTTCAGCTGCCATGCTTTCCACCGTGCCAAGGCCCGTCTGAACCGCAAAAAGTGTCAAGAAGAGAACAGGAAACTCAGGAAGGAGACAGGTAGATGCCAGAAGGAAGAACATCTTGGCATTAAGACAACCTCTTTTAACTAAACAGACTATTCTTCAGCCCCTAAAAGACAGGAAGTGGAGCAGGTTAGACTCTACTGAGGGGCTGCACTTTTTTTAGCAGCAAAAGTACCCATCTTTTTATGCTACACCTTTTTATGTTACCCCTTCTCTACTGCCATAGCACCAATATGAGCAGACAACCCCTTTTTAACACTATCCATCATTTTTCTGAAGAAGGTAGCCACAACACCCCAAATGCTGCTTTATTCTCTATCCAACTTATTACACCCCTACATACAATGTCCATGAATACGTGCTTCAGCAAGAGTAAAATTCTATAGAATTTAAATAGTACAGATTATAATTCCCCTCCCTAGTATTCACCCCACATATCCTTGAAAATGAACTTTGTTAACAACCTTGCATATTTTTCTATATCCTTTTCTTTAAAAAATATATGCTTCTTTCCATAGCTCCCTCTAATATCCTCACCCACCCAGTCTGACTGGAGGACAGACATTCTTACTATTGAGAGAGGAGCAGGAATGAAAGGCAAGCAACTATGATCCACCTCTTAGCTTCCGCGAACTTGTGGACAACAGGTGCATACACACTTGTATACGCGCACATCCATGGGGAAGGATGGTACACAAAATAAAAGCCTCGTGATAATCTCACATGTATCCATACAGGGGTCCACAATGCCACAGTGAAGTTTAAAGCTTAATAACTTCATAAGGGTAATAGCTATCAACTTTGAAAAACACAATTTGAATGTTTATTTGCCTATCATTTATACTTGTTAACTTGGTACCTTTTTAAAGATACATTTTAATTTTTGTCACTCTGGCATCTTCAAAGGCTCAGAAACTTAAATAAAAATAAAAATGTAGTATCGGTATTTACACTTCACAAAATTATAGAGGAGAAGGGTAAAAATAGTTCAACTTTTAAATTACGTTCTGTATTATTTGTAGCTGTGGCACTAGTCTTTTGTTTTTCTGTTGTAAAGAATAAGAAAAAAGAAAAAAAACATACTCAACAGCAGTGATTTTTAAACAGTAAATTTCAAATGCTATCTCAGGTAAGGAGGTAGGAAGCAGGATGAAAATAAAACTAGACCACTAGAAAACGACTTTGGAAGCTGCAAGTCCAAAGACTGGAATTTAATTAGAAAATGACAGAGCAGCTCGGAAGGAAGGAAGGAAGGAAGGAAGGAAGGAAGGAAGGAAGGAAGGAAGGAAGGAAAGGAAGGAAGGAAGGAAGGAAGAAAGGAAGAAAGGAAGGAAGGAAGGAAGGAAGGAAGAAAGGAAGGAAGAAAGGAAGGAAGGTTGAGTTCCTCCTTCTACTTTTTGTTCTTTTTAAAACCCTCAGGAAACTAGATGATGCCCACTCATATTGGGCAGGGTGATCTACTGAGTTTACTGATTCAAATGCTGATGTCATCCAGAAGCCAGACAATCGCAGTCACAGACACATAGTCACAGAAACAATGTATAATTTGGGCTCCCCACAACTGGTGAAGTTAACTCATATATGTATAATTAACCATTACAGGAATTATCAGTAATATCTTTGAAATTTTTCTGTAAATCCAAGTGTTCTAAAATAAAGATTATTTTTAAGAATTAAGAAACATATTAGTCAATTTGGATGTATAAATTTTAATTCAATTGTGATATTTTAAAACTGACATTTATGAAGTTATTAATATTTTGAACACAGGTCAGTTATTTGAAGTTATAAAGCATTATTGTTAAATTTTGAATATAAAGTATATTATTAAAGTTTTAAAAAGAGAATCCTTTTGTTATAGCAATGCATGCTGCAGTATTTACTAGGGAACTAATGTGAGGTCATGACCTTGCCCGTGATGTGTGGAGGAGGGGAGGCGGGGTGTGGTGGGCGGGACTGGCGAAGTTGAAGGTTGCTGGCACTGAGCGGTGGGTGCGCGGGGCTCATGGTGCCATTCTGTTTGATTTTTTATATGGTAAACATTTATTTAAATAAAGGTTAAATGGAGTCTCACAGGTGAACATGAACAATTTCTTAACTATTTTTGAGAGAGATTACGTGCAAACAACCAATGGACTAAATTTCTCTCCAACTTTAATAAATAGCAGTTTAGCAAAAAACACTTCAAAATTTCACAAACTGGAATGTTTAACTATAATAATTTCATTATCCTTAACAACAAGAACAAATCAATGTCATTCATTACCAGACCCTCCACCATACCTGCAGTCCTATTTGCTTTAGGAACAGACGTGGAGATAAGGAATAGCAATGTGTGCAGATAGAAATAAAGAAGGCGGCCCAGCAGGGATGAACTAACCTAGTGGGTGGCAAGCAGCAGTTAGAGGCACACGGGGGACGCCACGCGAGAGCCTGGGGGCGGCATGCGGAGGGGTCCAGTCTCGGGATCCAGGCACAGGGCGTTCACCCCTTCAAAAGCACTGTAAATGACCAGAGTAAAGGGCCACTATAGAAATAAATAAGACTTACGTAGGCCGCTGGCAGGTGGTCTCAGTGGTAGAGCCTCCGCAAGCATGTGGCTGTCCCGGTCAGATTCCGTTCAGGGCCCACAGAAGTGCCCACCTGCTTCTCCATCCATCCTCCCCCCCTTTTCTCTCCGCTTCCCCTCCCGTAGCCAGGGCTCAACTGGAGTGAGTTGGCCCAGGTGCTGAGGATGCCTCCATGGCCTCTGCCACAGGCGCTCAAAATGGCTCCAGTTGTAACGGAGCAAGGGCCCCAGATGCGTAGAACATTGCCCCCTGGTGGGCTCACGGGGTGGATCCCAGTAGATGCACATGCGAGGGGGTGGGGTGGGGGGGGTGTCTGTCTCTGCCTCCTCCTCTCATGAAAAATAATTTTTTAAAATAATAAATAATAAGACTTGTAGTACAGATAAAATGGGAGTATGAGTCCCTAAATTTCATCTTTTTTTGTCCTAACCAGCAAAGCCACTCTTTAAAGATAAATATATTATATTTACTAATGTATCTGTGAAACTAGAGATGACCAGAAAGACACCCCCCCACACACACACACATTCACACATGTTATTGTGCATTAAACATTAAGAAAATGACATAGTAAATGCAAATAATAAATGAAATGAAGTTGGTAGGGGTGCACAGAGACTTTATGAAAACATGAAAGAAGGCTCTCGGGTGTAAGTGCAACTCCAGTTGTATAATCAAAAGAAGTTTAAAACGATTCTGGCTTTAGGCTTTTTACAAGTCTACCACTTCAAGTGTGTTAGAATTAGGCATCTGAACAGTTAACTGACATGTTCCTTGCCTAAACCTAAAGCAGAATTCTCATGTAATTGTTATTCTGTTCATGGGACCATGTTTCATGTCAGACTGCGGTATTTATTTTTTCATTCTGCTTTATTTTATTCAATAATTTACATAACTGCTGCATCCTTTTCTCCTATTGCTGTTGTTTATTTGCATTTTCTCCTTTCAGCCTCCGGTACTCTACTGCAGGTAAACTGACTCTGACACCCTCTCTTTCTGTCTCAGTGTGAAACAGCTGAAAAATTCACTCTTCCCAAGTCTCCCTCAAAAATATGTCAGTCTATTCCCCAAACCTGTGTTAAATAGCAAAAGAGCCTTTGCAGATAAGAGTAAGGATTTTGAAATGGGAGGATTATCCTGGACTACCTGTGTGGGGTCAGGGTAAACATAGGCATCTACATGACAGGAAGACAGGAGACTGACAGAGTGGAGATATAACAATGGGAGCAGATGGTGCAGTGATGTGCTTTGAAGATGAAGGAAGAGAACAAGAGCCAAGGAATGCAGGCGGCCTCTTGCATGTTGACAGAGCAAGGGAACAGATTTTTTTCCTACAGTTACAGATGGAACCAATCCTGCTGATGCATTGTTTGGGGGCTTTAAAACCCACATTGAACTTCTGACCTCAGAAATATTAGATAATGCATTTTTATTTTAAGCCACAGAGTTTGTGGTAATTAGTTATAACAGCAATAGGATACTAATACAGTAAGGAATCTTTAGAACAATTCTTTCTCTCAGATCTAGATCTAATCTGAGCCATTTTATTTTTGGGAAAGATTATTCTTTTTTTAATATTTAAATATTATTTACTATTGAGTTACTAATTCTTCTTACTCACTTGCCTGGTTAAAAAACCACTTGAAATCATTTTATTAAACATGATTTTCTCTTTACCTCTGATCAACCAGTTCCTTCTTGATACTCCTTTTTACAGGAACATATTTTAATGGGCTTGACTTCTATCTTTGGAAGTTAATTCTGTAATATGTACACATTATTGCTTATCCATTCCCCTCAAGTTGGAAACTAAACTAACATTTCAACACCCTGTTGGTAAAAATTGTGCTATAAGTATTATCCTTGTACAGACACCTTAAGGAATAAGATTATAAGATCATAAGTTATATGCTTAATATAAAAACTGTTAGTAGTATAATTGTAGTAATGGCAGTGTGAAAGATCCTCCTGATCTCTCTCCTTGAAATTTCAACAACTTGAACAACTATAACTCAGCAAAGGATCCCCAGCTGGACTCGCAGCTGTGCCTGAAAGATCCATGCACTGAATAGACAACAGGGATGAGGTAAAAAAGGGGGGTGGAAGATAAAACACAATTTTAGTGGGCTTTGGAGAGGTGAAAAGACAAACCTGGAGTGATTGGGTTTTTTTTGTTGTTGTTGTTTTTTCTGCTAGTCTATGGGGAGGAGGGAAGTTCGGGCTGCCTGGATTTTGTCTGAGGGGTACAGAGAAGAAAACTGAGAGTGATTGGGTCTCCTTCTGCCAGGAGGGGCAGTGAGGCAGAGGGCCAGAGGGAGAGATAAACCAAAGCAGTCAGAGGGCAGAGTCAAGGCCAGTGTTCCCGTGCAGTGCAGTCTGCCTGTAGCTTGCACTCAGCAGAGACAGAGAAAGCTAACGTGTAGCACCCAGCCTCCCAGATCCCAACTCCCTCACCTCATGGAACAGAGAGTGGCAGAGACAAACCCCACGGCTAGCTCTTCAATGCCATTCTCTCCTCTGAAGAACAGAGGTGATCCAGGTCTGGCCTCCAGGTTTGTTGAGATGTAGGAAGGAGCACCTGGAAGTTTGAGATTGCCATTGTTAGAGCCATAAAGCAGGAAAACTGAAGCTGCAAAGCCAAAGCCTAAAGAAGCCAGAAAGCCCTCACAGCACACCCCATTGCCACAGCAACATCTCAGTGGACAGCCCAGGAACTTCACAGAGCTAAAAGTGGTAATAGAGTGACACCTACTGGAAGAAACCACTCAAAACCAAAATTTGATTTTCTTTCTTTCCCCCCATTTTTCTCTTTTCTTCTAATTCTTTTTTCTCTTTTTCATTTTTGAATTTTATTTTCTTTAATTTTTATATATTTTTAAAATTTTTTTGTGGGTGTATTGTTTTTGATTTATTTCTTTGAATTCACTATTTGTCCTTGTAGTTTTTCTTCCTTGTCATAATTTTTAAATTTTATATTTTTATTGTATTTTTAAAATTTTTTCATTATTTTAGTTTTTTTAATTAATTAATTAATTTTTTTTACAGAGACAGAGAGAGAGTCAGAGAGAGGGATAGACAGGGACAGACAGACAGGAACGGAGAGAGATGAGAAGCATCAATCATTAGTTTTTCATTGCGCGTTGCAACACCTTAGTTGTTCATTGATTGCTTTCTCATATGTGCCTTGACTGCAGGCCTTCAGCAGACCAAGTAAACCCTTGCTGAAGCCAGCGACCTTGGGTTCAAGCTGGTGGGCTTTTGCTTATACCAGATGAGCCCGTGCTCAAGTTGGCAACCTCGGGGTCTTGAACCTGGGTCCTCTGCATCCCAGTCCAACGCTCTATCCACTGCACCACCGCCTGGTCAGGCTTTAGTTTTTTTTTTTTAATAGGGTCTTTTTTTGTTACAAAGACAGAGAGAAACAGATAGGGACAAATGGACAGGAAAGGAGAGAGATGAGAAGCATCAATTCTTTGTTGGGCACCTTAGTTATTCATTGCTTGCTTTCTCATATGTGCCTTGACTGGGGGAAGAATGAGTGACTTCTTGCTCAGGCCAGTGATCTTGGGCTCAAGCCAGTGACCTTGGGCTTCTAATCTGTGACCTTTGGGCTCAAGCCAGCAATCATGGGATCATGACTATGATTCACACTCAAACTAGTGAACTCATGCTCAAGCCAGATGAGCCAACGCTCAAGCCAGTGACCTCAGGGTTTTGAACCTGGGTCCTCTGCATCCAGTTCTGACAGTCTGTCGACGGTGCCACAGCCTGGTCAGACTTGTTAAGGTGCTTAAAAATACCACTCACAAATGCCATCAAGGAATAAATAAATCAAATACCATATGTATGACCAGTAGCCATGGCCATCACAGCCAGGCACGTGCAGGTTCCCATTAGATTCGGACAGATGGTAGAGAAACTGCAGAGCCAAAAACTGGTGGGCCATTCTTTTATTCTAGCCTTGCACCCGCAGGCAACTGAAACACACAGGGCTCCAAAACCCACTCATTCAGCACTCACAAAGATACTGACATGTCCAGGTTTTACTAGAATCAAAGGCCCCCCATGAGTCTAAGTCACCTCTGGTTCCCCATCTGCCAACAGGGCTTCTTACTCTCTGCACAAACTGGCTTCTCTCTCCTTCCCCTCTATCTTGGCTTCTTCTTTCTTCTTCCTCACAAACTTTTCTTGGTGTGAAAACCCCTCCTCCAGCAACATTAGCATAACAATGGCCATTCCCAAGCAGGAAGGTAATTAGCAGTTTAACAGATCACATACCTGGGAAGCCATTTATAACAATAAAAATGAGCAAACCCAAACAACACAAATCTTACAAAATTATTTGCTCAACATTACAACTCTTTTGCTCACTTTGCAATCCACATTCTACACCACAGGCATTCCTGTGCAGGGATTTAGGCACATCACACAAACAAATTACAGCAACAGCACAAATAATACAATTTCAACAATTACAAAGGTGCCCTTCACCAGTCTCCCTGAGCACTTTGCCAAAGCCAAAATGTCCTAGGGGCTTCTCTATAACCAAATGAAAAGCTTCCCAGTGCAGGGGGGCCTCCAGCAGAGCTGCCTCCCAAACCGTCATCAGGGTCTCTCTCTTTTTTTTTTATTAATTTTACTAGGGTGACATCAATAAATCAGGGTACATATGTTCAAAGATACATGTCCAGGTTATCTTGTCAATCAATTATGTTGCATACCCATCACCCAAAGTCAGATTGTCCTCTGTCACCTTCTATCTAGTTTTCTTGTGCCCCTCCCCCTCCCCTTTTCCTCCCCCCGCCCCGTAACCACCATACTCTTATCAATGTCTCTTAGTCTCATTTTTATGTCCCACCTACATGTGGAATAATACAGTTCTTGTTTTTTTCTGATTTACTTATTTCACTTCATATAATGTTATCAAGATCCCACCATTTTGTTGTAAATGATCAGGTTCTCTCTTCTTGTCCAAAATCTGCAAGTTCATTCAACATGGGAGCTGGTGCCCCCTCTGGTCGCAGTCCAAGAGTCAGTCCATGCACATGGGGCCTCAGGCCTCCCCCCTCATCTCTGCTGTCCTGGCAGATCTTAAGACGCTGTCCCAAGGGGGAGCATGTGGCAATGGTGGCCAGCATTTCCACCTCTGCTCCAGAGAGCATGTTGCCATCCACCCCTATTTTACAAAATTGCAGCAAACCTCTTTGCTGCTGAGCTTTTACCTTCTGAAGTCTGCGGATGGTAACTTCAGCCAGATTCTCCTCATCCTCTGAAAAGGAGCTGAAAATGCCAGCTCCCACCAACTCAGATCCACTCTGCTAGCACAGTTCCATCTTATGCTCCCACGGCTGCCAGCTCTCCACAACTTTCAGGGAAAACTGTAATTCCATCTCCTGCGGCTGCTGGCTCTCAGCAACTTCCAGGGCAAATTGCAACTCATGAACTCATAATTCCTTCTTCAGAGACTGCTCCATTTCCAGGTGCAACTCATGAACCTGGCCATCCTCCTTCTCTAGCACTTGCTCCAGTTCCAGGACCTGCATCTCTTTCTCCCATGGCCATTCCAATTCCTTCTGCTGCTTGGTTTGCAGGCCTTGAGAAGCCTCTTTCATAGCTCCCTCAGTTTCCTCACACAGAGCTGTAAAAATCAACCAGCCCACAGTCCGCAAAAGGACAGCCATGGGGAACTTTAACAACAACCATTCCTCTACACCAATAGGCGACCTAATTAGCTCAGAAAACAAATTAATGAGCAAGATGAATACCTCACCAAGGAGATTGAAACTTTAAAAACAGATGAAGAACTCAATACGTGAACTGAAGACTGAGGTAATAAGTTTAGCTAAAAAGCAAGCCAGATAGAAGAAATAATCAGTGACATTGAAGACAAGCAATTAGAGATGCTACAAAGAGAAGAGGAGAGAGACCCCAAAATTAAAAAAACTGAGAGAGCTCTACAAGAATTGTCTGACTTTATCAGAAAGAGCAATATAAGAATAATGGGTATATCAGAAGAAGAAGAGAGGGGAAAATGAATGGAGAACCTATTCAAACAAATAATTGATGAGTTTCCCAAACCTATGGAGTTAGAGCCTTGAATCCAGTAAGCAAACAGAATGGCGAGTTACTGCAACCCAAACAGACCTACTCAAAGGTACATCATAATAAAACTGTCAGTAATCAATGACAAAGGCAGAATCCTAAAAGCAGAATCCTAAAGGCAGCTAGGGAAAAGAAGACCAAAATATATAAAGGAAAGCCCATTAGTTTATCATCAGACTTCTCAGAAGAAATGCTACAAACCATAAAAGAGTGGATCCAAACATTCAAAGAACTGAAACAGAGGAATTACCAGCCAAGAATACCATATTTATCAGAGTTATCTTTCAGATATGAAGGAGAGGTAAAAACTTTTACAGACATACAGAAGCTGAGGGAACTTATCATCAGAAAACCCCTATTGCAGGAAATACTCGAGGGGGTTATTCAGGCAGACACAAAAATACAAAACAAATCAAAGATACAAGTAAAAGCTCCAACAAGTCACAGTAAAAACAAGGGTAATTTGTGACAACAATAACATAAAAGGGGAGAGGATGAAGATCTGCAGTAGCAAAGGAGGATGGAGTACAGAAGCACTCATATGACAAAGGACTCTTGTACATATGAACACTTTTTTCTTAACCTAATGGCAACTAACCCGGAAAAAGCTACTACTAAAACAAACAGCTTAAAAAAGAAGAAACATAGTTAAGAAATATAGAATACCACCAACAAATACAACTGACAGAAACAAGAAACAGAAGAACAAAAGAAGACACAGAGCTACCAGAAAACAAAACATAAAATGGCTGTAGGAATTCCCCAAGTGTCAATTATTACCATAAATGTAAATGGACTGAATTCACCAATAAAGAGTCACAGAGTAGCAGATTGGATCAAAAAGCAAAATGCAACCATATGCTGCCTTTTAGAGATACATCTAAGCAGCAAGAACAAAAGTAGGTTTAAAGTGAAAGGTTGGAAAACATTTCTCCAAACAAATAATATCCAAAGAAAAGCAGGTGTAGCCATACTATATCAGGCAATGCTGACTTCAGGACAACAAAGGTAATTAGAGACAAAGATGGACATTTCATAATGATAAAGGGGACATTGTATCAGGCAGACATAACTCTTACTCTTCTTAATATATATGCACCAAACCAGGGAGCACCAAAATATATAAGACTCTACTAAATGATCTAAAAATAGAAACAGACAGAAATACAATCATACTTGAAGATTTCAACACACCATTGATGGCTTTAGATAGATCATCCAAATAGAAAATCAATCAATAAATATCAGCCTTAAATGACACTCTGGACCAAATGGATATAACAGACATTTATAGGACATTTCATCCCAAAACATCAGATTATACATTCTTCTCCAGTGTTGTCCTGAACATTCTCAAGGATAGATCATACATTGGTAGACCACAAAACTAACATCAATAAATTCAGGCAGATTGAAATTATACCAAGCATATTTTCTCACCATAAGGCTTTGAAATCAGAAATCAACTGCAAAAAATAAGTAAAGAAACCTTGAAAAATGTGGAAATTAACATATTTCTAAAATATTTCAAAGTAGAAATAAAAGAAATCAAAAGATATATACAGATGAATGAAAATGACAACATATTAAAATTTCTGAGATGCAGCGAAAGCAGTGATAAGAGGGAAATTTAAATCATTACAGGCTTATATCAAGAAAAAAGAGAGATCCCAAATAAACAACCCAACACCACACCTTAAGGAATTAGAAAAAGAAGAACAAAGGCAACCCAAAGTCAGCAGAAGAAAGAAAATAGTAAAAATTAGAGCAGAACTAAATGAAATAAAGAACCTAAAAATTATAGAAAAATTAATATAATAAAGAGCTGGTTTGACAAGAACAATAAAATTGACACACCACTGGCTAGACTCACTAAGAAAAAAAGAGGAAGACTCGTATAAACAAAATCTGAAATCAAGGAGGAGAAATTACCCCAGACATAATAGATATACAAAATGTTATAGTAGAATATTATGAAAGATTATATGCCACCAAATTCAACAACCAAGAGGAAATGGATAAATTCCTAGAACTATACAATCTTCTTAGACTAAGCCATGAAGACATGGAAACCCTAAATAGACCTATAAGTAGGGAGAAAATAGAAACAACTATCAAAAACCTCCCCCAAACAAAACTCCAGGACTAGATGGTTATACTAGTGAATTCTACCAAACATTCAAAGATTTGGTACCTATCCTTCTCAGTCTTCCAAAGAATAAAAGAAGAAACAATAATCCCTCAGCACATTTTATGAGGCCAACATAACCCTCATACCAAAACCTGGCAAAGACAACACAAAAAAAGAAAACTATAGACCAATATCTCTAATGAATACAGATGCAAAAACCCTAAACAAAATATTAGCAAATCCAATATAACAACACATTAAAAAAATAATACCTCACAATCAAGTGAGATTCACTCCAGGAACACAAGATAGTTCAACATACAGAAATTGATCAATGTAATACACCATATCAAGAAAACAAAGCCCCAAAATCACATGGTCTTCTCAATAGATGCAGAAAAGGCATTCAATAAGATACAACACCCCTTTATGTTTAAATAACTCAGTAAAGTTGGAATAGAAGAAAAGTACCTCAACATAATAAAGGCCATATATGACAAACCATCAGCTAATATCATACTAAATGGTGAAAAAATGATGACTTTTTCTCTAAAATCAGGAATGAGACAAGGCTGTCCACTCTCTCCACTCTTCTTCAACATAGTTCTAGAAGTTTTAGCCAGAGAGATCAGGCAAGAGAAAGAAAGAAAAGGCATTAATATCAGGAAAAAAGAAGTAAAGGTGTCACTTTTTGCAGATGACATGATCCTGTATATAGAAAACCCCAAAGACTCCACCAAAAAACTATTAGGAACAATAAACCAGTACAGTCAAGTCACAGGATACAAAATTAATATATGAAAAATCTACTGCTTTTCTATATGCCAATAATAAAACTTTGGAAAATAAACTCAGAAAACAATTCTTTTTATAATTGCACCACCACCACCACCACCAAAAACAAAAAGAAAGAACCTAGGAGTAAACTTAACAAAGGATGTGAAGGACCTATATACTGAAAACTACGAAACATTATTGGAAGGAATTGAAAAAGACACAATGAAATGGAAAAATATTTCATGTTCATGGATTGAAAGAATCAACATAGTTAAAATGGCGATATTACCCAAAGCAACATACAAATATAATGCAATACCCATCAATATCCCAAAGTCATTTTTTAAAGAAATAGAAGAAAAAATTACCAGGTTTGTACGGAACTGTAAAAAACCCCAAATAGCCAAAGGAACCTTCAGAAAGAAGAATAAAGCCGGAGGTATCACACTACCTGACTTCAAATTATACCTTAGAGCCACGATAATCAAAACAGCATGGTTTTGGTAGAAAAACAGACATAGAGACCAATGGAATGGAATCAATAGCCCAGAAATAAAACCACATATATATGGACAAATCATCTTTGACAAAGGAGACGAAAACACACAATAGAGAAAAGAAAGTCTTTTCAATAAATGGTGCTGGGAAAATTGGAAAACCACATGTAAAAAGAATGAAACTTGACTACAGTTTGTCCCCCTGCACAAAAATTAATTCAAAATGGATCAAAGATCTAAATATAAGATCCAAAACAATAAATTACATAGAAGAAAAGATAGGTACTAAACTCATGGACCTTGGCTATACAGAACAATTTATGAATTTGACCCCAAAGGCAAGGGAAGTAAAGGCAAAAATAAATGAATGGGACTATATCAAACTACAAATTACTGCACATCAATAGAAACTGACAACAAAACAAATAGGCAGCCAACTAAATGGGAGATGATATTTGCAAACAACAGTTCTGATAAGGAATTACTATCCAAAATATATAAAAAACTCACAAAGCTCAGCAACAAACAAGCATACAATCTAATTAGAAAATGGGGAGAGGACCCAAATAGACACTTCTCCCAAGAGGTCATACAAATGGCCCACAGGTATATGAAAAGATGCACATCTTCACTAGCTATTAGAGAATTGCAAATCAAAACTACAATGAGCTACCACCTCACGCCTGTTAGATTGGCTATTCTCAACAAGACAGGTAGTAACAAGTGTTGGAGAGGCTGTGGAGAAAAGGGAACCCTCATAATCAACAGTTCAAATGTTATAGAAATGTTCACCTGAAACCTATGTACCCTTATTGATCAATGTCACCTTGTTGAAGTTAATTTTATAAGTAAAATTTAAAAATTAAAAAAAAAGGTTTAATAGGGCTATTTATCCAGACTTTGTCAGCATTTTCTTTCAAGAAGTTACTATAATTTAATGTAAATGATACAGCAATACATTACTGAACTAGATAGAGCACAGTCTCATGTGGCAAGCATAGGTTTTACAAAAAATCCAGTCCCATTGGGTCTGGATTTTAATGTCAACTCCACCCCTCATTGCTTGATGATCACAGTCTAATTACTCAACCTCTCTGCTTAATTTCCTCAAGTCTCATAGAATTTGCAAATTGCTTGCATTATGTCTAGGACCTAGTAGATGATCAACAAATATTAGATCTCTTTGCTTCCTCTCTATTCCATGCAGGATCAATCTAGTTCTAGTAGAATCAACTGGTTTCCTCTCACACAGCATCCATCTTGATAGTATTAATGCATATGTCAGTGGTTACCCTGAGTTTGAAGTCTTCCAGATTATAATAATCACATTAGTAAGCTAATTCTTAACTCTCCTTTTCTTTGTTTCTTCCAGCTTCAGTCCTTGTTCTACTTCTTAGACATCCTTTTAAGTTTAATTTCAGCCTCCCTCCCTCCCTCCCTCCCTCCTTCCCTCCCTCCCTCCCTCCCTCCCTCCCTCCCTCCCTCCCTCCCTTCCTTCCTTCCTTCCTTCCTTCCTTCCTTCCTTCCTTCCTTCCTTCCTTCCTTCCTTCCTTCCTTCCTTCCTCCCTTCCTTCTGCAGATACTCTATTGATAGAGATTGGCACCATTGTCTTCTCTGAGGACAAAACAGTAAATAATAAGTCTCTGTTCTTATGGAGTTTACATGCCAGCAAGAGAGATAGACAGTAAACACATACACATGAAATGCAGTATATTGTAAGACAGTGAAGAAACAAATGAAGCAGGGTTTGGACATAGAAAGTGAGGGAGGGGAGCTGTGGAGAAAAAGGAACCCTCATTCACTGCTGGTGAGAATGTAAATTGGTACAACCATTATGGAAGAAAGTATGGTGGTTCCTCAAAAAGTTGAGAATAGAATTATCATATGACCCAGCAATCTCTCTACTGGGTATCTACCCCCAAAACTTGAAAACATTGGTACATAAAGACACATGCACCTCCATATTCATCGCAGCATTATTAGTGGTCAAGACATGGAAACAACCTAAGTGTCCCTGGATAGAAGATTGTATAAAGAAGATGTGGTACATATATACTATGGAATACTACTCAGCCATAAGAAATGATGACATAGTGACATTTACAACAACATGGATGGACCTTGAGAACATTATATTGAGTGAAATAAGTAAATCAGAAAAAGCTAAGAACTGTATGATTTCACACATAGGTGGGATATAAAACTGAGACTTATGGACATAGATAAAAGTGAAGCGGTTACCAGGGGGAGGGAACTTGGGGAAGGGAGAAGGGGACTTGAGTGAATGGGTAGGAGTAGGGGGTAGGGGGAAGGGGTGTAAAGAGGGACAAATATAAAGTGACAAAAAATTATTTGACTTTGGGTGATGGGTACACAACATAATCAACAGTTCAAATGTTATAGAAATGTCACTTTAGATAGGATGGTAATGGCGGGCCTCTCAGAGAGCAATTAAAGTAGGCCACAACACCAACATCCTATAGCTCCAAAAAGCCCAAAATTCATGACAACCTGTGGTGAAGTGAGAAGTATACCCACTGCCCATTTTGTATTATGCTCACTTATCTGGCCTAAGCTAGGTCAAAGGAATCCTTCCAGTCCCACCAGGAGTGTGAACTCTCTGTAGGTGGATGGGACTATAACTTTGTGAGGTGGTCATATTCCATCAAGAGTACTTGTGAGGTAGAGAAATCAGCCTGCAAAGTAAGAGAGAAGAAAGTGCTTGTAAGTTAGAAACAGCCCTGAGACTCTGCCGGCTTCCCAGGCTGTTTCTAGCCTGTGGGCCTGCCTCCATTCCTGCCTTTGGGTTCCTGAAGGTACCTCTGTGACCTTTCATTCTTTCCTTTTCTGCTTTGTGTTGTGGAAGTTTAAACTAGACTTGATGAAATAACAAAGTCTTGAAAAGTATTGGCCCTTCAGTGCCTGAGGGATGTATAATCATTTTTTTAGAAAGAAACATATAAAAGGAGAATGTGATGATTAATTTTAGGTGTCAAATTGACTGGGCCAAAGGATGCCCAGATAGCTGGTAAATACTGTTTCCAGGTGTGTCTGTGAGGATGTTTCTGGAAGAGATTAGTATTTGATTCAGTAGACTGAATAAAGAGATTGCTCTCACCAGTGTGGGTGAGGTGGGCGGGCATCATCTAACCCGCCGGGGCCTGAATGGAAAAGAAGGATGGGAAAATTTTCTCCTCCCTTCTTCTTTTTTCAAATGGCACAAGGTTTATTTATTTATTTATTAAAAGATTTTATTTATTGATTTTAGAGAGAGGAGAGACAGAAAGGGGAATGGGGAAGAGCAGGAAGCATCAACTCATAATAGTTGCTTCTTGTATGTGCCTTGATCGGGCAAGCCCAGAGTTTCAAACTGGCAACCTCAGCATCCCAGGTTGATGCTTTATTCACTAAACCACCGGTCAGGCTCTCTCTCTTCTTGAGCCCAGATATCCATCTTCTGTCCTCAGATCACTCCTGGTTCTTCGACCTTCAAACTCTGGGACTTCAATCAACATCCTGTAACAACTCTTGTTATAGGCTCTGGCTCGTGTGGTTACGAAGGATGAAAAAAAGAAATATAATGGAAAAAATATAACTGGAAAAAAAAGAATATAATGTATATATACATACACACACACACACATATATATATATACACATATTCATACAGGGTAGGCAAAAGTAGGTTTACAGTTATGAGTATGTGAAAGTTTATTCTTGTAGTACTATTTAATAATTTGTATTTTTCCATATGAACAACCGTGTATTTATGTCTACATTCTATTGGCTCTATTTCTGTGGAGAACCAGAGAATAACCTGATTCCTTGGTGCCACTGCTTTTCTCCACAAATATCTCAAGCATTGCCTGTATCTTCACATGTCTATTCCGTGTGTATTAGCTGTATACATTTATTTTTCTCAAACATTCTTTCTTTGCCTTTTACTTTTCTCTTCCTCTTTTCTTCTTCTTCTTCTTCCTCTTCTTCTTCTTCTTCTTCTTCTTCTTATTACTATTATTATTTTGAGAGAGGGAAAGAGAGGAAGAGGGAGAGAGAGAGAGAGAGAGAAAGAGAGAGAGAGAGAGAGAGAGGGAGAGAGGCATCAACTCGTTCCACTTAGTTGTGACTGACTGCTTCTCATATGTACCCTGACCGGGCTCGGGGTGGGGCCCTGACTGGGCCTGGAACAGGAGAATGGGGCTCTGAGGTGGCTACCAACTGTGCCATCAGCCAGGGCTCTCTACAGTATTTCTATTATTTTTGTAGTCTTTTTCAATATCTTTTCATTAACTTTCATGCCACGCTGCCTTTTTTTTTTTTTTTAATTTTTTAATTTTTTTTTTGCACCTTTCTGAAGCTGGAAACGGGGAGAGACAGTCAGACAGACTCCCGCATGCGCCCGACTGGGATCCACCCGGCACGCCCACCAGGGGCGATGCTCTTCCCACCAGGGGGCGATGCTCTGCCCCTCCGGGGCGTGGCTCTGTCGGGACCAGAGCCACTCTAGCGCCTGGGGCAGAGGCCAAGGAGCCATCCCCAGCGCCCGGGCCATCTCTGCTCCAATGGAGCCTTGGCTGCGGGAGGGGAAGAGAGAGACAGAGAGGAAGGGGGGGGGGGTGGAGAAGCAAATGGGCGCTTCTCCTATGTGCCCTGGCCGGGAATCGAACCCGGGTCCCCCGCACGCCAGGCCGACGCTCTACCGCTGAGCCAACCGGCCAGGGCGCCACGCTGCCTTTTTATTGAGTGCCTGTGACAATTTCTTACAACTCCTCTCATTTCTTACATTGGAAAATTCTCAAGATCACATAGAGGAAGGGTTTTGTTCCATTGAGCAAGTCTGTCTGTCAGCGGCAGTGGTAGGCAGCCCTCTTAACTTTCTTCATTTTCTGCTACAAGCAATTCTGATAGGATAGGAATGCTATAACTGGCCTATTGCAACCAACTGGGCGATCTATGGGTGAGCACGGAGGTTGTGGTGCGAGCACTGGAGGCCCGGTTTCCGACCCTTTTACACGCACCCCACCCTATACAAGCACTTCAGAGCATCCTTTCCCAAAGTTGGATATCTCTCCACTGGGACTTTCATTTGCTGAGGTGTGTGATACATGACCAGAAATCGTTAGCGTTCATTTCACTGGTAGCAGCGTCTCTTCGGAGTTCTTCCTGTCCCCACGCCACCCTTAATCCATGAAGTTCTGTCTGGAGCAAAAGGTTGCTCACAAGTCAGGACTTCTGTCTTTGTAGGGCCCTTAAGGACTTTGTGCTGAGACCCTGGGGTGGCTGCCGGGAGGGGCCCGCAGCAGGCACCTGGTGTGCAGCGTCTGCATTGGTCTTAGCCGTTCTCCTAGGTGCCGTGGTGCAGAGCGCATCCCCCTCATGGAGATGTCTAAACTCAGGGGCCCACAGAACTGTGGCCCAGCCCTAAATTCTAGAATGTACACAGGGGCAGAAATGCAAATATTGTTCTAGGAGGTGCCAAGGGGCCAAGGGTTTTCTAGTTCCTCCAAGTGAACATCGAGTTCTCTATCTCAGGTACAATTTTGAGGAGCGCGTGTTCAGTGCTAGGTCTGAGTTAGGTACTACGCTAAAAAGTTAAGATACGTAACACATTTAACCCTCACAACAAATGCTTGAGGTGTGAAGATTTACTAGGACCCCTCTGTAAAGACAGAGATATGGCTCAGCATGTCTAAGGCTGCACGACCGGTAAGCGGGCAGCTTTAAACTGTAACTACGATTGCTTAGTCATCTTAACCACCGTGCTATGCTGCCTCCTCTAAAGTAGAAAATACATTTAACATCCAAATGAACCCTTGACAATGGTCTTGTGGCCCAAAATGTAATCAGTCTGCATTCCGTATTTGTCATTCTGGTTTGGGAGTGCTCCTTGTCCTGGTGACACTTCCTCCCAGTGCCCCATGCATACTTTCACTTCTTTCTCAACCTCTAAATGCCACTCAAATTTCCAGTTTGATAGGATGCCGAGAATTTTATATTTTGTGCCATCCCAAGTTATTTCACAATGCCTCCCTTTTCCTTCCCAAGAAGGAAGATGAACGCTTGTGGTGACTTTGGCCCAGAATCCTTCCTGTGTACTTAGAGCGAGCCAATCAATCAATAGCTGTCCCCACAGACCTCAATGCACCAGTGGCTAGTGATGTATTAATGGCATTGCTCTTTGGCAGCTCAAAACACAGTCCTTCTAGAAAATAAATTTGTTGTCCCCCTCATTCTGCCCCTCAGTGACTCCTACCTTATTGCTTCCTGTTAGGCAGCTTTGGAATCCCTTTGTGCCGTCCAATAGCACAATGGTTTTTAAAATGTCATTTGTAGAAGGTGCAATTTCTACTTGGTTACTTTGCATGTGGTTGGTCTTATATATTCAATCTGGTAGCAGAATCCTTATATTTTTTCTTCTTCTGAAGTTGAAATAAAAAAAGGGGTCGTGGAACTGTTATCCATGAAGAGATCTCCATTAGGAAACACTGCCCTGTTGCTTTCTTCCTGCTGGAGGTTGATGGACTGACTTTAATACACTCTAGGTGACAGAAGTAGTTTGTTCACTTGGTTAAACATCATTCTAATCTGGATAGGGGTGTGCATCCCTCTGTAGGATCTGCGTGTACACTCTCCTGGGCACTGGCTGCCTGTTCTCCCTGTAAATCTGCACAAGGAGGGGAGGCACAAAGACATCCCCACTCCAAGCACAGATCTCACAGACATCGCGTTAGGTATAAGGGACTGTATTTTCTATTTAGTTGATAGTCTCAAACATCTTGCTTACTAGAGGTACTTAGGGGAAGAAGAGCAGTAAATTCAAAGGAAAATGTCATTTAATAATAGGATGAGTATGACTTGTCCATTTGGAAGAAACACAGAAAATGTATGGAAGCAGAAACAATACAGTGAGTGAGGCAGTGAAACTACCATGAACTGCTTCCTCTTTCTTCAACGTCTTGATTACCTCCTGTTTGTGTGTGTGTGTGCAAGGTGTTCCTTGGTTCACATACAAATTTAAGGGAACAGGGGACAAAACTGTTCAAGGTACCTTTTGCTCAGAAAGGACTGAAGCAGTTCAAGACAGTTATTCCAGCTGATTGCAGGCAACAGCTAAATTCCTCCTTTTTAGGTTTTTGGACAGTTGCTCAGGTTTCAATCTTTGAAAAGCTGGAGGTCTGGACATAGAATATGTTGACGAATTTTTGCCTTTTAAGCACAGACTTTATTGTGATGTAGATTATTTCTTAGTGTTCACTCTGTACAGATGCATGTACTAGGTACCCAGTGGCTATATCACTGCGATCCTTGTGTGGTTCAGCTGACAGCTTTCCTGTTTCACTTGTTCTGAACAGGTCTAAATGGCTTTTCAGTTCAGAAATACGTGCGTATTTCCCCCAATCGCAATCAATCAGCTCCACTAGCATTCTACCCAGCAGTATTCTAACATGCTTTCATGTGTCTTCAGTTTGGGTTTCATTCTTTTCCAAGCTTTTCTACCCTTTGGCATGTTTTTTAAACTTGTTAATCTTGTGATTAACAAAGCTAGAAAATCTTGCTTTGTTTTCCCACGAGGGAAAACATCTTCCCATTAGGAGTAAGGTGTTGCAGTCCACAGTACCTTTATAGAACTAAAGTGCAGGTCCCATGTCTGCAAGGGACCAAAACTACAGTATTAGTCAAGACAGACTTTTGGGATAACACCAGTAGACGTCTCACAGATACTTATTTGAAATTTCTTAAAATTAAAAAAGGAAAAAGGCTACCGTAGTGATATAGTTCTGAAAATGAGTTTGTGGACAGGTGGTACAACCTATTGTCAGTAACCATAAAGAATTTTGCACTCTTCCTTTCTTTGCCTCCTGTTTCTCAGCTCTTCCAGCAGGTGTCACTATAATCACAGACCAAACATTCCACAGCATGGTATGTAACTTTATTTTTCTAGCATAATAATTTAAAGTATTTACACACTGCACACTCACTGTTTTACACAGATACTTATTCATATACCTATGAACCACATCTAAAGACTTGACACACTGTGGGGTTTCCAAGCATAAAAAGGGGACAAAAAATGTTTTGAGTCTTTTAAAGACAGCCATGTGGATCACCAGTGAAACCAGTGTTTTCTGGTTTAAGCTCCCCAGGAGACCTTTGAACAGCTACGGCCTATTCACGTGTTGATGACCCAAAACTCTTCCGGTTAAGGAGGATTTCAAGAACCAACATGTGCAAGTAGCATTTTCTCTACAAATCCTAGAAAAGAAACAGGAGAAAATAAAGCTGGCCCCTCCCTAGAGAAATACCTGCATATCTGCAAGTTATCTGCAATCATTTCAAATGTTGTACAGGGACACTGGTTATTAAGGGAGAATACCTAAATACACTGGTTCTGATCTTAGTGATGTAGGATCAGTAAAATGATATGGCAAAATGACCCAATTTTCTCTTTCCAACTGTTAGAGGTGGTTGCTTTCCCTAGAAAGGACAATCATATACACTCCAAACCCAGACACTATGTAAGTTTCTACTCATTTTTACTTCACTTTTACACTATTCACATAAACACAGTGGTTAGGAGTACCCTATCTTCTCTCCCTTACTCAGTACCAAAACAAAATCATTAGCTAGTTATAGCTTCCGAAACTGGCACAGTTTCATAGGTGAACAAAAGCAGCCACAGTTTAGAGCTGATGGTAGGTGGGCACCTGGTCCAGTTTTTATAGAGAATGACGGGTTTAGTTTCAACTCCCCAGTGTTGAATATTAAGTAGCAGGATGTCTTCATTATTTCCCAGACTGGCCAGATTCTTCTCTCATATGCCAGAAGGTTGAGAGGAGGCTTGCCACCCCTGGATGAACCCACCGTTCCCTCCTGTGACTGGATGACAGATCAGTTCCCTAAGAAAAAGAACCTCACAGAATGACATCGTCTTCCCCGTCGGTAGGGGCCTCTGGCAGTGCTCTAATCACTGACATAAAGGACAAAGTTACTTGACCAACTGAAACCTAGCACAATCTTGACCAAAATTACCATGGTACTTAAAGTGCATTAACTTTTGCTTCCATCAATGTAAACTTAAGGTAAAGCACAAATCCTATCATGTTTTCTTGAAACCAAACAATTAAGTTTTTGGCATAACAGTATTACCTTTGTAAGTTTCCTTTCTCAGTTACCCTGCTTGCCTGTTGGTGGTGGTGTTTTTTTCCTTTTGCAGGGGAGTGCTGACCATGGAACTGAAGAGGTAAGATGATTTTCTCTATAGGGATTTTACCAGGTTACATGAGCAACTGACTAAATAATATTTATCTACAGAGGTTAAAAGGGAGAATATCAGATTAAAAGGAGACCACCTGGGGAGCAACGCTGCTTAATGAGAACGTGTAGCACCCAGAATTAGCCGCACCCAGAGTCAGCCGAGGAAGCTTTAGTCACCGACACCCTAGTCTGTCCCATCACACATAAAGACATGGCAAAGGCTGCAGTGAGATCCTGGTACGGAGGACAAGGGGAAAACTGTGTGTGATGAGATCTAGGCCTCAGTCAAGACTCTGACAATCCCCAGTGCCTGGGCTCATCAGGCGAGGTGAGGAAGGCTCCCTGCGGGTGGGGACAGGGAGCAGTGTGTTTCTGGGCCCCGAGCCAAGGAGGGAAGGCTAAGAAAAGGGGCTTGCACAAGTCAGCAAGGCTTCATCACTAAATGCATGTTTTTTGTGTTTGTTCAATACCAAATAGAGCTAAAAGGGAGAAAAAAACTAGTTTACACAGGGACATGGGATAAGAATAAGACCAAGCTACAGGAGTCTAGCAACATGCCTGGTATTCATCTATGAAATTGCCATCGTTAGCCCCTTCTGAGCTATTAAAACATGTAGTTGAACTTAACATACCGACAGTGTCCAGCTATAACAATCCTAGTTTAATAAGTGTTGTCATATTCTCCCTACCCTATGGAAAAGTGACAGCTCTTAAAGAGGGTGAAGGCTTCCTAGATGGCAGTGTTTGACAGAGCCAAAAGCACCTGGAAGGAGGAGTTAACTGTCCTTCCTAATCAAGTGAGGACGGAAGAAGTGAGAAGCTCAAAGTCTGAGAAGGCTCCACCAGGAGGCAAGTGCAAGCTGCACAGCATGGAAATCAGCCATGGGACCGGGCAGGGGGGACCAGCCGAGAACAGCTACAAACAGCGTCACTGGTCATATGCAAAGGGTCACCGTGTATGGTGTCTGTGTATATGTACTATACATACTAACCAGGTACACACATAAATATTTAATATATAAAAAATAAAGTGCTTTCTAACAGGTCCCCAGGTAGGGACATTATAAAACATTTCACAAAACTGCAAAATAAAATCGATACAATCAAAGAACACTACATCCAACATACGTGAAAACAGTCAAACACAATATGTACATCTGGTGGGTGTCTCAGGACAAACATCCTGTCATATACATGGTATATACATATATACTCTTTTACTCAATATATTATGACAATATATATTTTAAAATTTTGTTATAGACAAAAAAAATAAAAGACAACCCCTACAAAAACACAATAAGGATCAAGCACATGAGCTCCACACTGAGAGACAATCGGCCGCCGCCCTGGGGAGTGTCGTGCCCACTGCTGGGGAAGATGTGCCAGCGCTCCTTCCGCGGGTGCAGCGCCGCCACGTCCTCCAAGGCACTGTGGGCTGCTGCGGTGAAGTTGGCGTCACCAGTGGTGAGCAGGTCGAAGACACAGGACTGGAAATAGATGTCCTTCACTGGCATCTTCTCGTGGCATTGGGCGTTGGCCGTCTCCAGTGTGTAGCCAGGCCAGGCCTGCGCCAGGGAGGTGTGAGGCAGGCTGTGCCCCACAATGGCCGACACCTGGTCCTGCCCATCATCGATGCGCTCGCTCAGGGGGCAGCCGTTCACGCACAGCTGCAGGTCCTGGCTTTCCTCGTAGGACATCGCCAGGTCTTCGGGCATGCGGATGGCGAGGGTCAGGTAGCGACCCAGCTGCCGCACAAACACCGTGGTCCCTATGTAGCGGGCGTGCATCTCCACGTAGTGGCCACTCTCCCTTTCCACAATATGCAGGCTCTTAGTGTCACCGTCCCCACCGCTGGTGCTGCCATCCACAAAGGCAGCGGGCAGGTCATCGGTCACAGCTTGGTATACTTTCTGATCTGTACACTCACGGTGGGCTTTGAAGATGATCGTGATCTGTGGGAAGGAACGTGTACAAAGTTTAACAGGAGGGAAACAGGACGAAGCATCCCTGTGTAGCAAGAGCTTCCCTCAGACCTGGAGCTGGCTGGCTGGAGAAAGAGTCCCCTACTGAGCCCCTCTGCGCCCGCCTCACAGATGCATGGTGCTGCTGGGAGGGAATAACAGGTCCTAGGGATGGAGAATGAAACCTCAGCACAAGTCCAGGGCACATGCATCGGGAAAAAACTGGTCTGTACTGTGCTGAGACTGAACACTATAGCTGTTGAGATAGAGGCGATTTTTATTCATTATTTCTATCTTGTCTCTTTCCAAAAACAGATGAGCAGCAAGCAGATAGCTGGGGGGAAAATGGTTCTGTTCTAAGTTATGTAGAGATTTTTTTTTATAAATTTTTATTAATGTTAATGGGGTGGCATCAATAAATCAGGGTACATATATTCAAAGAAAACATGTCCAGATTATCTTGTCATTCACTTATGTTGCATACCCATCACCCAAAGTCAGATTGTCCTCCATCACCTTTTATCTAGTTTTCTTTGTGCCCCTCCCCCTCCCCCCCTCCTTCTTCCCTCCCACACCCCCCTCACCCCTCCCACCCCCGGTAACCACCACACTCTTGTCCATGTTTCTTAGTCTCGTTTTTATGTCCCACCAATGTATGGAATCATGTAGTTCTTTTATTTTTCTGATTTACTAATTTCACTCCATATAATGTTATCCAGATCCCACCATTTTGTTGTAAATGATTCGATGTCAACATTTCTTATGGCTGAGTAGTATTTCATAATATATATGTGCCACATCTTCTTTATCCAGCCTTCTATTGAAGGGCTTTTTGGTTGTTTCCATGTCTTGGCCACTCTGAACAATGCTGCAATGAACATGGGGCTACATGTGTCTTTACGTATCAATGTCTCTGAGGTTTTGGGGTATATACCCAGTAGAGGGATTGCTGGGTCATAAGGTAGTTCTATTTTCAGTTTTTTGAGGAACCACCATACTTTCTTCCATAATGGTTGTACTACTTTACAGTCCCACCAACAGTGAATGAGGGTTCCTTTTTCTCCACAGCCTCTCCAGCATTTGCTATTTATGTAGAGATTTTTAAGGGGCCTGTTTAACAATGTACCTACCACAACTTTGATTCCTAAAAAGTTTCTTCACTGGACGGTAAAACAAATATCCTATGACTAATCGCACAAACTTAGTTATACACATGGAGGGGACGGAGCAGAGAGGCGAGGAGGGGCCGTCCCCGCAGCAGCTCCCAAGCCTGGGCCTCAGGAAAGATTTCTCTAAGTCTTTTAATCAAATGTTTCACATGACTGCCTAATCCCTGTGACAGGGAAATCACTTGGCAAATACCGCTCCCGAGCACTGGCAAAGAAGAAATCCCCTAGACCTAGTTACAGCAAATGTTTTCCCCAAACAGCACATGGCCCTTCAGTTTCTCAGAATTTAGTTTTTTTTCACCAGTCAACTCTACTCTCCAAATTAAGCAGACAATTCATGGAGGAAAAAACAACCAACAATACAGAAGCTCCCTTTTAGTGAACCCACTTTCTTTCCTTAATTAGAACAATATTAACAAGAAAAAAACCCGGACCCTTTGAGCACCTTGGCCTCCACAGCTGGTGCAGGTGGTGTAAGGAAGAGGACTGAGGAGACAGGGCTTCCTGGCTCACACCAGGTGGGAAAACTGTCCCGAAGAAAAAAGAGACTACATTTTGAGATTTGTGTTATTGTGAGTAACTGAGGTAACAGCTTATTTTTCTTTCTTCTTGGAGGGGAAAAAAAAGTATCAGGTGACTTCAGTCAAGGAGGAAGGTAGACAGGCCAAACACTCTACAAATTACTCTGGATGGAGGAAACCACCTCCTGCAAGGGGACTAATCAAAACAATAGACCCTTGTTAAAAAGGCCAGAAAATGGCCCGGCCCCTCCCCACCCCTCTCTCTACAAGTCCTCACCACCACCCTCAAGTTTATGTCTGAAGTTTTTTTCCTCCACTCAGCCAGCATTTGCTCACAACTATTTAATTCCACATGTTCCCACTGGTGTTACTTGACTGGAATTTTCCAGCCATTTCATTTTACTTCAGCCAGTTATAAAGCCAGATCTGAACCAGCTGCACTGTAACAACTGGTTAAATTCATATCCGTTGTTTGCAGCTGCAACTAAAGGCCAGACAATGTACTATGAAAATGCTTGGATTTCTCCCTTCCTAATTATCCTGAGCCACAATTTAATTTCACTACCAGCCTTCTCACATTTCAACACCTTCTTAACAACCCAGAGGTGGTGTACCAGAGATGATTTCAGGAAATTTGCTGTGCATCCAACTATGGGATTTTGAGCTAGATATCTAATGGGACTATAAAATAGATTTATTTGGTGGCTCTAAAGACAGTTTGACAAGTTTTTTTTTTTAAGGCAAGCTAGGATCCCTTGGAGGTGAAAAGATTAATTCAAATAAATTCAGCAGCTGAGAGCAGAAAGGTTAATACAAAGGGCTAAGTCAGAGCTAGTAATAGACTTTTCATATAATCATCATCCTCATTTTCAACTAGAACATACCCAAAGATTCCAAGAACTCTTCTACAACAGCTAAGTAATTGGTCTTTCTAGTCTAACAAACATCAACTCTAAACCAACTTGACATTATTTTCAAGAATTAAGTACTTTCTGTCCACTTTAGGAAAAACAAAGAAGAATTAAGTTTTGTTGGGAGGATTCAATTTCACACAAGTTTCAAAGAGGCAAGCAAGGGTCAGTATTAAGATGAGTGTAATTATTAGATTCCACTATAAGTGAGATCATATGGTACTTGTCTTTCTCTGACTGGTTTATTACACTTAGCATCCTTTTCTCCATACCTGAAACCTATAATTTTATTAACCAATGTCACTCCAATAAATTCAATTAAAAAAAGTGGAAGCATTCCACATGTCTTCTTACTAAGTCTCTTGTTTTCAGTAAGCACACTAACTTCAACCCAGGACTCATTTCAAACCCTCACACATTACTGTCCTCTGCTGCCTGGGACACACCTTGAGAGCAAGTACAACTCAAAGCTTGATCTCTGCACTGGTATCTACACTTACAAAATACTCCAGTTGAACTAACAGATTTTTATCTGCCTGTCTAATTTCCTGGGAGTGAGTTTCTCCATGAGGCAATGAAGCTGATGTTCTCTTGTATTTCTTTTGAGTAAAATCTCACAGAGCCTATGTAGATAATTAGCTCAAGAATCAAACTGCTGAGGCTGATGAATCAATCTCACAGCATGAGAGGGGTCTCCTGTATCTAGAAACACTATCAGTGTAAATGCAGAAAACTCTAGGTAACAGTTTCACATGACTTAAGTTTTGTAATGTAATTTCATTCCTCATATAACTACAAAACAAGCTCTTAAACAGCACCCACTCTGTCATAAAAGGCCAGATATTCTTTCTCAGATTGTCTTCCTCTTCAGAAAAAATGTATTCTTTCTTAATAATTCTTACTTTATCAGAGCATTATAAAAAGAGGGTATTCAAAATTGTATTCCAGCCTGACCAGGTGGTGGCGCAGTGGATAGAGCATCAGACTGGGATGCGGAAGACCCAGGTTCGAGACCCCGAGGTCGCCAGCTTGAGCACGGGCTCATCTGGTTTGAGCAAGGCTCACCAGCTTGGACCCAAGGTCGCTGGCTTGAGCAAGGGGTTACTCGGTCTGCTGAAGGCCCGCGGTCAAGGCACATATGAGAAAGCAATCAATGAACAACTAAGGTGTCGCAACAAAAAACTAAAGATTGATGATTCTCATCTCTCTCCGTTCCCATCTGTCTGTCCCTAACTATCCCTCTCTCTGACTCTGTCTCTGTAAAAATCAACAACACAAACCAAAAAAAAAAAAAAAAAAAAAAAAAAAAAAATGTATTCCAAAGCTCTGAAACAGATAATTTAAAAACACCAGCTATGCTGTTTTCTTTTCTCTATGAACAGACCCATATGCCGTAATAACTCAGTTTGGCACGTCTGTTCTGCGCCACACCATTTATTATTGATGGATGCCATTTCTGTGCATTTAAAACATCAATGCCTTTTGTTAAACCTCCCCCACCCAGTCCCTCTCAAACCCTACCTCAGACAAACCACTTCAGTTCTCCTCATTCATTTTTAATGTTTCACTCCCTGAGATCTTTACCACCCACAAGGTCTATTAGTAAGAGAAAGATAGATGCTACAAATCAACCTTTCCACACATGAAAGGCAATACGATTTAAGGTTTGCTGTGAAATATCAAAATTTAGAAGCATCTGCATATCCTTTCCATGGGGATAGGGCAAACAACAAAAAGAAAAAAAGAAGAAAGTACATTAGAAGAAAGTGAGGTAGCCAACAAAAAGGAAAACCCAGGCACTGTCTTGCCAAGATACAGATGTATCTTCCCCCAAGCTCAATAGCCTTGTAAAGTGCTGGGCATAGGTTTTCAAACAGCAGAATTCCCCAAAGGCTGTGCACTTAACTATCTGCGCTTATTGCATTTTGGAAGAAACATTTATCAGTGTTTAATCAGGATATTTGGCACCAGAAGTGCAGGACCTTACCGGAATCCTCAAATACCAGAACTGGACTTTCAGATCAAGGGACTCATTTCTCTTGGATTAAAATGGGCCAGCAAACTAAAGTGAAATGGTCACGGAAATTAGCTTGGAACACAGGGAAACAATTCTGATTTGTACCTAGTTAAAATCTGGCCTGTGTTAAAGGAATCTAAATGAATTTTATTTCATATAATTAGCTAGTATGTGCCCTTCAGCTGATCCCCTGGGTGCAGTACAAGTTGAAAACATGGGTGACTCTGAGGGAGGATAAGAGATCACTGCTCACAGCCTCTGCCGCGTACACAGGTTAAGTAGACACAGCCTCTATGTTCAGGCCTCTGGAGGGAGCAAACAAGAGGACATGCTTCCAAGAAAGACGCATGCTCTATCTCAGCTCTTCAATGCCCAGTCTTCACTGATGGAGTCAAAGCCTAGGAAACCTGGAATCACCAAATGGAAGTAGAGGCCTTGGAAGGCCCCATCCTTCCAGTGTTTCACCGCCTCCCCCACCTGACAGGGAACCTGGGAAGCATGAGCCACAGCGGGAGCTGTGCCACCCGCACAGGCTGGGAGGGAGGTGCCTGTCCTTTCCTTGTAAAAGATGGGAAAACCATCTCCCCCATTTTTAGGAGCAGGGGTGAATAAAGAGCATACCTAAAATAACTTTGTTTGAATAATTTTGAACAAACCCAGGAGGGTATTTATATGTATCATATTTAATAAAAAATGTTTGGTTGCTTAATAATCGATATCACTGATAATTTTCCTTTAAATTAAAGAAAAAAATTTGCTAAGAAAATGTGAACTCAATGATCTGAAATGAACTTTTACAATCACTGCTCAGCCTATATATCAAATATCTACCTACAGGAAGACTGAATGTAAGACCTACAATGGTATATTCTGTTAAATAATTGGACTAAGACAAGATACTAACAGGAAGACAGCACATTGTTTAAGAGGGTGGCAGATAAAAACCTTTCCCTACACTCCTTTTAGGGCTTGACGCTTGACTGAGTCTAAGAATCTGCTCCCTTCAAAAGAGATCAAGATGAATTCTCTACCCTTCCAGTCTCTCTCCATGCACAGAGCTCTGTGCTAGGAACCCTGACAGGAATCCAGAGGAATGGCACGGCTCCCCCGTATTTATTCTTCAGTGTTGCCCCAGGTAATGCATGCAGGAACAAGGGCTGCCTTGGCTGCTAGAGGGGCTCTTGGCAGCAGATGGCGAAAGAAGAAACCAAACCACAGGGAAGGACACCCACAGCTGAGGCTGCTAGGGTGGTCCAGGGAGAAGCCTTCGGCTCAGAGGCTGGAAAGAGCATGCCTGAGGGAAAGGGAAGTAGGCCCAGGATGACACATAAAAGGGACAGGCACAAAAATGTTGACTTCCAAAGAGTAATTTCTGTACACTTAAAACAAGGAAGGCTGGAAGTATAAATAGGCTCAGAGACAGGGAAATTGGCTACCTTCCCCGTACAGACCAGAGCAAGGCTGTGCCCAGCACGAGGAGGAAAAGGCCTCTGGTCCTTCAAGCCTTAGCCACTCAGAGAACTCCACAGGGAACTTCTCGTTTGCTGTGTTCATACGTTGCATTACAAGAGGCCCTGCAAATGTAGGAATTCACTAAGTTTCTAGATGTGAGGTTAGGCAAGTATGGACGGTATTACAAGCCTAGGCTACCATGCAGCTTCAGACCAGAGGCTAAAAGTATTTTGAAAGCTGAGAGCCAGGGCCAGCGGGGTAGGAATCTGCTCTGGCAGGTCTGATCTTCCCCTCACGGGGTGTGGGGGCAGGGCCACAAGGCCCTGGCCCCAGCTGGGCCCTGGGCGAATGCTCTAGGCCTAGGTTCAGCACAGCTGTTTCCTAAACCAATGGGGATTAGGAAGTCACAGCCTTTTTAATCATTTTATCAGTTTTGGGAGGTGATTAAAAAAGTAAAAGGGCTTGAAGATGTTCACAATACACTTACACTCTATCACTTCTGGTTCAAGTTCTCAGGGCTATTTTAAAAAAAGCACACTCGGGAATGAGATGGTTAGAGACCATGACCATATATTTCAAGAAGCCAGTTAACTGGAACACTACAAAAACAATATTCTTCTGTCTTCAATCCCGAGGTGGGGAGAGGGGAAGACACAACACCACGTAAGCGCATGCGTGTGTTCCTGGCTGAAATGGGGTCCTTCTACACAGTCATAAGAAAAGCATTTTGGGGACTCCCTATGGTAGGATGAGATGTAGTGGTCCAGATTTACTGGAATAGAAACAAAGTGCTGCCCCCAGGTTCCCTCATCTCCCTTTGTCCAGCTGTGGAAGAAGTTCAGCCTTGACTTCATCAAGCCCAGCAGAAGGACCAGGGCCCAGGAATTCTGTGCCATTGGTTCAGTCCATGCCAAAGCTTAGTCTCTGTCCCCAGCCTGCCAGCTTCGTCTCCACGCCCAGCTGTGCTCAGGCCAGTGCTGTGCTGCCCACGCAGACACCCACATGGAGCCAGTGCGTGGGGCCCACATGGCTGCTACAGAGATAATACACGAGTGCACAAACGTGTGTTACTGAGCAAGAGGCCTTTGTTAAGCTTTGATTTTATTACCTCAGGCTTTCAAATTGACCAATCTCTTTCCTAATCTTTTGCTGGCTTGTGCTAGGCCGTGCCCCCAATCAATCGAACTCCTAGACCTTTCTGGTTCTCTGTCCTCGTCCAATCTGATCCTTTTCCCAGGCTGGGTATGCTTCCAAGGAGAAGGATCTTCCCCTGCACCATCTCGACTTCTCCTCAGCATGTGCCGAGCAGAGGAATTCCCCCACAACTCCAACAGTCCTGGTGTTGGCTGGCTGGTCCCCGGGGAGGCCTTTCCTGCCTGCTCCAGACTGCTCTGAGATTTCTGGGAATAAGTAGGAAGGCGAGGGCGGAGGGTTGTGGCGGTCGCCTGGGGAGCCTGTGGATGCTGTGACTTCCTAAGGAAGCAGGCATAATGCCCTATTCAGCCCTAGGAGATTAGGCTTCATATCTGCTTCTATTAACTCCCTTCCTTTATAACTGGCTACCCACTCTAACACATGAGCATATATGTGCTCACACATATCCTAAAATGGAAAGATTAAACCCTGACCCCCATTTCAGGGTTTATAAAAGTTACTGTTTAAATGCTGTCATATCGATTCTATCCACAGTGTACAATACTATGTTCCAACACCGAAGGACCCCAACAGAATTAGTCAGATGTTCTTTTGGCTCCAATTCTTAAAATAACCAGATGACAAGAACATGAAAAACTTCTCTCTCCACAGAACCAAGCCCACCCGAAGTTCCTTCTAGACCCAGCAGCACTGCGTTTTCATGGCACAGCTGTCTAGTTAAAATCTGTATCTCAGGTGGGTGTTGCTAGTCCTGTTAGTTATCACTTACTGACAAGTTGAGTAGTTTAAAAAGTCCTTAAGTTACCCCACCAACAAGAACACAAAATTCAAAACAGTGGAAGAGCAAGTTCTACTGCAGACAAAACAAATAAAGACAAAAATGGGTAAGGTAGCATTTTTCATTATTCACCACTGTAGGTAAGTCTCTGTACACGCCACATTCCACACGGGCAGAAACTGTTTGGTTAGCGTTAACTGAAGCCAACAAAAAAAGCACCAACCATCAAATGTCTCCTTCTTGCCCCTTCCTCTCAAAATGTTGACTCAAAGAAAATTTACCAGGGCAGAAAGAGACATTTGGAAATGTGACAGAAAAACAAGTTCTAACTCTCAGCCGTGTATCAGACTTGGCCTTGTGCCTCCGGTTTAAACTACGGAGGAGTGCAGATTGGTTTTAAAGCAGCAGAGGCCCACAGCACCGCATGGGATCCTGCCTGGCGAGGGCAGGGCAGGCACTCAGTTCATTTCACTTACAAACGGGATTCTGAAGGTCCTTTCCTGCTTTCAAACCCCATTTGAGACAGAGAGGCACAGACCAGAAGATTCAAAATACAGGTCTTAAAAGATACACAGATACAAATTTTATGCATTTTTAGACAGTTTCTACTAATATCTGCTTTGTCTCTTCATTCCAAAGAATAGAAAGATGGTAAAAGACTCACTATCGAGAATATTTTAATGCATGTGGACAATATATATAGGTGAACCTTGTTCAGAAAATATAGCACAAAGAATAACCAAGGTAGGTCCATTCATCATCTTTTTTTTTTTTGTATTTTTCTGAAGTTGGAAACGGGGAGGCAGTCAGACAGACTCCCGCATGCGCCTGACCGGGATCCACCCAGCACGCCCACCAGGGGGCGATGCTCTGGCCATCTGGGGCGTTGCTCTGCTGCTACCAGAGCCATTCTAGCGCCTGAGGCAGAGGCAATAGAGCCATCCTCAGCGCCAGGGCCAACTTTGCTCCAATGGAGCCTTGGCTGCGGGAGGGGAAGAGAGAGACAGAGAGGAAGGAGAGGGGGAAGGGTGGAGAAGCAGATGGGTGCCTCTCCTGTGTGCCCTAGTCAGGAATTGAACCCAGGACTCCCGCATGCCAGGCCGACATTCTATCACTGAGCCAACCGGCCAGGGTCCATTCATCATCTTTTATACTTATGTGTATGCCATACAGCTAATAATGCCTCCTCTTTTTTCTACTTTCCTTTCCCACACACTCTTGAAAATCCTTTTACCTCTAGGCAATTTTCTCAAACAGCATAAAACAAAATTCAGTAGTTCCTGGGCCTAAAACCTTATAATCCAGTACACAAAGGGCTATGCAGGAAACAGAAATGGACAAATAAGAACACTACCACCTGAAATTATAGTTGATTTTTGCTCTTCTCAAAACTATTCTTTAACGTTTCGATAGCTTCTACAATAAATAGATTCAGGGAGGATAAGGATATCTAAGACATGTTTTTATGAGTTTTTAAAGATGAGATAGGGTCCTGAAAAATAAATTTAAAAACTGGTAACTCTGCTAGTCAAATTCTAGAAAGCTTTTTGGATTAAATCAAAGATCAACAACCTTTCCAAAGCGACAGTCAGGGTTCTAGACCCTATTAGATTGAAGGGGTGTGAGGAAACAAGGGCATAAATGAGGGGTTGCTTTGACATTGCTGGAGGGAAAGAGAGACTGTCAAAGTCTAGGAGTTAAAAAAGTGACCCATGACAAGCGACCAGGGCAGAGCAGTGTGCCCTGGGCCCAGCAATCCTCCTCTCTGACCCTTTTTGACACCTGCAACAAATTGCTACGTAGCAGTATTTGGAACCTGCTTATGAATTTAGGATACTAATGTTCAAAAAAAGAGACCCTGAAAATGGCTGGTTTTACACGTAAGCCTGACAATTCACTGACTGCTGCAAATTTTAGTTAATGCATTTAGAGTGAGGCAGAGACTGCATTCATCTCTGCATTTCCCCCACACATTAGGTCCTTTAATGCTTGTTGGTTGAAATGCAGCACAAAATTAATCATACACTTTATCAGAGAGATTATACAGTTGAGCAGGGAGCTACAAATTGCAAACTTCTTTCCCATCTGTTCCCCAATATACCTCAATGGGTCTTGTAACTTTCTTTCGGTAATTTCTGCAAAACAAGCAGGATCATGACAAGGAGCAACTCTTACAGAGATGCCAAGAATTACTGTACCTGTGTAAAAGATAAGTCATAACAAAAAAAGGGTGATCTCAGATTTAAAGACTGGTTACATTGTAGCTGCAAAGCAGTTGTGCTCTCTGAAAGGGCTCTCTATTACCCAAGAAAATGCCATGTGTCCCCTCTAAAACACTGCATGCAAGGACAGTATCCAAATATTCAAAACACAATCCTGTCAATGGGAGGATGGAGCATCTTTCTTAGTTCACAGGGTAGCACACATTGTCTCCATAAAGACACAAAAACATAATGGGTTACAAAAACTTGGCTACAAAAACTATGCCCTAGGCCTGGGGTCAAGAGGACAGATTTCTAAATCTTGATCCCGAGATATGCTTAAAATGACAGTTGAAAGCCTTTGCAATGCAGGCATGTCTGTCTCTGATTTTGTAACCAACAGGATGACCCACAACACAGGTTTACATGCCCACATCCTGTTGTAGAACAATAGCTACACGCTAAGAGGCATGAGGGAGAGAGGGAGAACCCAACACAAGCTCTAGGACCCTACACGCAAACAGGGGAGCAGCTTGAGTTTACTGTTTGATGAACCAAACGAACTAAGTCTTCCTACATTTCCAGTATCATCATCCAGTGAAGTTTTCAGGTATTTCCAGGAAGTAGCTACAGTTTAAGAATTAGGGATAATTATGAACTTTTAAATACATATAGATACCTGATGGGTAGAGCCTTTTCCCCATGTATTGGATAGCTGAGTGCTACAGCCCAAGGGATGACCAGGAGCTGGTGGCCCATGGCAGCAGCAAGAACATGAGGCACCTCTGAGTGTCCATACACCTGGCCAACAGCCAGGGGCTTGATCAAGCAAAAAGAACACAACTCTTCCCCAAATATGAACTGCCTTACGATAAACCACCTTCGCTCATATGGAGCAGAGAATCTGCTGTCATTCCCACTTGACCCCCGTGACTCGCCATTCTGTCTCACTGAGATTTAAGGATACAATATGAAAGCTGCACTGATGGGAAAGGACATGACTACATTAAAATACAAGGACAAGTAGAGCAAAGGTATGCAAATTACTTATAGAAAATAGTTTAAAAATATTGCCATTGTTTAGGCGTGTAATAAGTGCATTCCTGAAATTTTTTGGAAAAGGAATAATTTTAAACGAACTTTAGAAACAGGTGATTTTAATATATGCTATTAGGAATACAGCATATTTACAAAGTATAGAATCCTTTCATAAAATAATTTATATCAAAATCACTTTCTGTAATCATGGCACAAACCAATCTTTGTTGAGCCCTCTTAAGCTGAGATCATAGATACAGAAATAAGTACCCAGGAGCTGAGACTGGGCTGGCAGAGAGAATGTGGAAAAGACGGCACAGAGGTCAAGCATTGCCACATGTGACCTGGTTTATTTATCTGTGAGGCCCACGAGAGCTACTGAGTTGTGTCCTCTCTGGGGCCTAGTTTGAGCTACCTCCTCTTCCCAAACAAAAACTGCTTTTCTTTTCCAGGTAGCCAACTCTGCCAGTTCTAAGCTTGTCCTCTGTCTCTCTACCCGAGAGCCTGCAGGTCTGAAGCGCCTCTCACAGCCAAAGGTGGGGAAGATGGCTCAGAGCTGATGTGGATCTCAGCCCGGGTGTGTAGGTGTGCCAGAAACCCCTGCAGCCCCTGGGCTGCAGAGATGAAAAGCCAGCCCTGGCCTCAGAACACACCTACCTGGCAAAGTGGCTAACCACACAGATTACTCCGAAGAGAAGGAGCCTAACAGGCTGGCAGAGGGCACAAAAACCGGAGGCTCTGAGAAAGCACACAGACACTCCCCACGACAAATGCACAGCCAGCCTGCATCTCCCAGGGAGGCAGCAGCGGAAGCAGAGAAGGGGAGATGGGCCACACTGTCCAAGCACGGCAGGCCTAGCGGCCCTGAACTCACTGCCGGTGTGTGGAACAGGAAAAGACTTAGGTAATAAATGGCCCTTTGAGTACAGATGACTTCACTTTTCTTTCATTTTGTTGTTTAGATCAGTGGTCCCCAACCTTTTTTTGGGCCATGGACCGGTTTAATGTCAGAAAATATATATTTTCACGGACCGGCCTTTAGGGTGGGACGGATAAATGTATCAGGTGACCGAGACAAGCGTCAAGAGTGAGTCTTAGATGGATGTAACAGATAGAATCTGGTCATTTTTTAAAAATAAAACATCGTTCAGACTTAAATATAAATAAAACAAAAATAATGTAAGTTATTTATTCTTTCTCTGTGGATCGGTACCAAATGGCCCTCGGACCGATACCGGTCCCTGGTCCGGGGGTTGGGGACCACTGGTTTAGATGTTTTCCCCCTCAAGTTTTGTATTTTGTAATGAGGGAAAGGTAAGTACCCACTTAGGGGTAGGTAATGCTCACAAAGATAAACTTGAGGGTGACCTGCTCAAGAAGCCGGGTCCCCAGGACAAATTGTTTTAGGGACCTCAATGACCCAACACCCAAGGTAGTGCTTTACTTCAGTGCTGAAGGCAGAGAAATAAACAAACGTTTAAGCTCAATTTCAGTACCACAGCTGGCCAGCCTCATCAATACCACTGGTCAGTCTTTAAAGCTATTGACTCTGAGCACATGGGTCATTAGAGATGCTTATCACAGGGTGATACAGTATCTGCAATGTGCAGTGCTAGCTTATCCAATAGCTGGTCTACGTATGTGTGTCTAGGGTTTCAGTAAAGCTGGGGTTCATACAAAAAGGTCTTCTGAAAGATTTTTTTAAAGTGTTACATGGACCTCAAGGGGGAAAATATCAGATTTTTGTTTGAACTTATTTCTTAAGTACTTTTGCCTCATATTGTTTTTATTTTTATTACCATCATTTTTTCATTGCTTAGAATTTTTAAAAGGTTTTCTTTTGGCCCTGGGTAGGTAAAAGGAAATTGCACTGCAAAATTCTAGGCCTTTTCTTGGTTTCATCAGCACAGGTCATACCAGCAGGGAGATAGAGCTTCAACCTTCCAGGTGCTTCTTAGGGCTCTGCAGAGAGTTACAACGAAAAGGAAAAAACCCAACTACTAGAGGTCGGGAAGCCATAGAGTAATTTGTTGCTGAACAGCATGGTCACCAGATGTTGGGAAATACTTTCCAACAGTGCAATTAAAGACCACGCATTCTCATCACTGGCTTGAATTTATGTTAGAAGGCAAGAACCCCACCCTCCCTTTCTGGAGTAAGTAAAACCTCTGATCCCTGACAGAGAGAAAACAAAGTTGTACCTTTTATTTATTTATTTGCTGAGATCTATGATACTCAACCACACTCATATGGAATGATCTACATAAATAAAATACTTGAGTGTCAACTGCTCCATTGAACCAACACTCTCCCATGCACACAACACTTAAAATCTTGATAGTACTGTTTGAAGGCTACCCCTCTAAAACCTCAATTATTTGCATAATCGAAGATGATATTTTCCCTTCCCAATGGAACTGTCTTCTTCAATTTCCAGTGTTAGGTTTTCCCAAAGATTCATCTGAAGATCTGTGACCTGACTCTGCAGCAATGATGGATTTATGGCCACAGTTTGTCTTAAAACTTCATAATTATATAACTTTACATCATAACGTAGCAAATGCATATTTTAATATATAGACAGAAAAATGACTTGCATACTTACACAAACCAGAGAAAGAAAAGTTTATTTGAGATGGCAGATTTGGAAAGGCCACCTTGGGCTTGTCCTGGGGTTCAAGAGTAAACATTTTGGAGTTCCCCTAAGTTGTTTACACCACTGTAATAATCTTTGTTCAGAGCAATGACTTATAATCTTAGATTTGTGACAGCCCAGGTATCTCAAGTTATCTCCAGAGGTGTGTAAAACTCTCTCCACCATAAAATGCCAAGTAAAATAATTTAAATTTACTTAAAAAATATGCCACATGCATTTGGGGTCAAGGGAGGGTGGCCTGGAATCAAAAGAACAGTCAAAGTGTTACAAAAACTTAATCCTTGTCAATTTTATACACACACACACACACACACATTTTTTTTTTAAACAGTGACAGAGAGAGAGTCGGAGAGAGGGAGAGATAGGGACAGATAGGGACAGACAGACAGGAACGAAGAGAGATGAGAAGCATCAATCATCAGTTTTTTGTTGCGACACCTTAGTTGTTCATTGATTGCTTTCTCATATGTGCCTTGACCAGGGGGCAACAGCAGACCAAGTAACCCCTTTGCTCAAGCCAGCGACCTTGTGTCCAAGCTGGTGAGCTTTGCTCAAACCAGGTGAGCTCGCGCTCAAGCTGGTGACCTCGGGGTCTCGACCCTGGGTCCTCCGCATCCCAGTCCTATGCTCTATCCACTGCACCACTGCATGATCAGGCTGTCAATTACATTTTAATCTAAACCAACTAATGAATAGATAAAATAAACAAAGGAAACTAAACAAGATGAGACAGTCTCTGCATGTGATTTTGTGACTGTTGGAGACAGGGAAGAAGCTGGTTACTTGGGACACTATTATTGTGGAAAACCCTTTTGACCTCTTTATTTACTAATGATAAAGTTAGTGCTGAATGGCAGTTGCAAACCCAGTTCACAGCTCTTTGTCCACCCACTTGCACTAAGGACAACGATTTTCAACAGGTGTGCTGCAAGAATTTTTAAATCATGGAATACCTGACTACTTAGTCAGGGGCGCTGACCTGTTTTCCCTTAGATTGTTAAAAAAAATGACAACATCCAACACAACAACAACTGTCTGGTGTGAATGAATCAAAATTATAGGTCAGATTGGCAAAAAATATACTATATTTTTTTACATGCCACAGAATTTTAGTAATTAGTTTACATGTACCATGAGATGAAAAAGGTTGAAAATGACTGCATGAAGACACTGGTTCCTTAATGTTGGCTTAGAGTATTCAGTATTAGTTTCTTTAAAATCAACCAACCAACCAACCAACCAACCAATCAAAAAACCAGACACTGGTAGGCAGGCATGGTCATTTAGTTTGATCAGTTTTCTCCTCAGCTTCTCACTAAAATTGTCATCCTGAGATTACTTGGGGGTTACACATCACTGCTCTGCAATATTCAATTCTAATACCCTTGGTCATCACAAGGATAGTAACTAAAAGACTTGAACGTTTGCCATCGGGAAGCGGACTTTTAGTCATTACCTCTTACTATAGCTTCCAAATTTCCAGTAACGCAAGCTTCCAGGTGGCTGCCCTCAGGCTCCATAGCTTCCTGCCTTTGGGACTCCTACATCAATCAGTCATCTGATAAATCTGAAACAAGGATTTCCTCAAGAGGCAAACACATATGCACTATTTAAATTTACACCCACATTTTTTATAAGCCCTAAATTCCACCAAGAAATTCCTTACTAATTTTCATTTAATCCTTCATCCACTCTGTTAATATTGCTTGCCAAGAAGACAGAGCAAAGCTACTTTTAAACTAGGTCTTTTGTATCACACTTCCAAAGTTGTTTGAAAAGATACCTGAAAGGTATAAGAAGAAAAAGAGTATTCTTGCCTTATTTGTAGCAGTAGCACTGGATCCAGGGACCACGGGCACATTCGTCACTTGAACTGAAAGATAATTATTATCTATGAGTGGCCAGGCCCCTTCCACTTTGCATGTCTGGAAGTGATCCTTGAAAGTTCTAAGGTGAGGATCTCCGAACAAGCCACAAAAAAGGTAATTAGGAGGGTTCGGGTCCTCTCCTCTGTGTTCTCTGGCTCCTGCATGGCTGTGATAGTTACAAGGGTCATGAGTTATTTCAGGGTTGGTAGAGGATGTGGGGCCATCCTTGGAACAGTTCCTCTGGCTCATGAGGTCACTGATACCCAACACAGCAGAATGGTATACCAGGTTGCCACGGCAGGCTTTTGAAGTTCGCTGGGTGCAGCCAGCATAGGCACGCAGGGCTTTGCAAAACTCAGAGTCAAAGCCGTCAATGGCAGAGTTCAGGTGTGAAGTCAGGGACACAAAGTCCGTAGTACATTTCTGGATTCGACACTGGGCTGGTTGTTGGCAGTCACCTACGGGAAAGAAGATAAGACCACACATTTTTTTAAATGCTTCATAACTTCCTGAGCTACATGAGAAAATGACATTCTCCTCTGGGGACTGTTTGTTCTATTTCATATACTCCTATTTTAAGAAGGCCTTCAGAAATATGGTTGCATTGTGCTTCTGTGTCTTTCACAAATTAAGCCACTGGGAAAAAAAGTACATGCAATCAGTTAACTTAAAACTTTAAAGCATGGGCCATGGTAAATGAACATGAGCCTAGTGAAGTGTTCTTAGGCTAATAATACAAGAAAATGGTAAATGACATATTTTATCAACTTTGCTATTGTTTATGGATTTTGAAAAAGATTTCTTTGCTCTAAGGCCAAGCCAAAGATGTGAACTCTTTGTTTTGATTCTGAAAACTGCATAAGTAATTTGCTTTGGAAAGCACTGTCTGTGCACAAAACCACAATTACAGCTTCCACAACTCAGGTAGGGGAAACCCCTAAATTATAGCATGATTGGTTAAAACACCTTTACCTGATTCCAGTACAGCTACCAGGAAGAATAACAAGAAAGAAAAATCCAAGCACTACGTTATTCTGTATTTCCTGACAGATGTTTATCAACAAATTGTATAGAGACTGATTTTTACAAAGTGTAAATGTTCTCTTAAAAAAATCAAGTGGCAATTTGACCACGCTATGCATTTACTGCTCCCCTACCATATATCACCTGAGGGGCCCAGCTCCCAAACAGTTCATCTGTAAAAGCACATTAAGCCAAAAATGACACTGAAACCACGCTGTATGTAACACAGATGATTCCAACTATATTTTTTAAAAAACACAACAGAATTCTTACAGTATATATAAATGATTTTTCCCTTAAATCAACAATTCATATAAACTTAATGACTAAAGCAAAGTAATGAAATAATGAAAAACCAAGTATTACTACCTTACTGCATATTTAAAAAGTCAGTTTTCAAATGATGTTTTGTCACTAGCTTCTCACATAAAAATTTATAGAACCTCTCAAAGCACAAAAATCATAAGAATTGTCAATACTAGGCTGGTCATGTGCACTAAATCATTTTTTATTCTGTTCCATAAAGTGGGAACACCAGAATTACTGGAGGGAAAAAAACCTTTATCATCAAATTTTATAGACATGAACTAGGTAACATGTATTTTTGTTACACATTCTTTATATGTCTCTAAACCATCTCTTCAAGTCTAAGGTTCTTCATCTGAGATATAAGGAGGTTGTTCTAAATTGAACTTTGTAACCTTTTTCAGGCATAAAATCTTACAATTCCTATTCTAGGTAAGAGAAACGTCAAGTCAGTGGAGTACTATTAAATATGTAATTATTTAAAGATATGGGCATAATAAACTTCAGGACAATATCAAGATTTAGAACTTCATCCAATAAAGACTTATTAAGAATGATTTTTAAATAAAGATAATTTTAGAAGATATTTTAATCTTTTCAGTAGTAAACTGCTTTTAAATCTAAATTAAATAGCTGGCTTTAGCTGGAGAGAAAAGGGTAGATGACCACTTTTTGAGCTACAAAAAGGGAACAATGTTGTGTGTAGTCTTGATTAGATATTCACTTGAACTTGAATAAAAGAGAAAATTAAAACATTAATCATGAAAACATCTTCATGTGTTTGGCCTATTTTATGTTTTCTCATTGCAAAGTTAACAAAAGCAGCTCTGAAATTTATAGAATTTCTCTCTACGAAGTAGATCAAGTCATTTTCAATTATTTTTACTCAAAAAATCAAAAACAAAAGAATAATAAATGTAGGAATAAAAATAAAATCAATCAACACCCCCCGCCCCAGCTGCCAAAGTCATTAAACCCATTTAACAGATAGGAAAAGTCAGGCAAAGGGATTTTAAGGCCTTGTCCTGGCTGATCGTACACAGTTGGTATAAAGCCCAGGAAATCGTGCCTTTCCTCCAATCCTTTTTCCTTCCCCTCACACACATGACATCTAAATTCCTCTCAAAATGGTACTTGATAGCTTAAAAAAGGACTTAAGTAACTACTGTTTCAATTTTCCTTCCCTTCTAGATCAGATTCACAGCAAGCAGAAAGCAAAGAAACAAAAACCGGGTCAAAATCACTTAGTAACAAACAGCCCTCAGACTACAATTAGATGGCAGCACAAGAACTTTCCGCTAAAATTGCAGTGCCTATTTGTTCTTTTTATGGTCTATAAAATCTATCTGAACATACATTTACTTATAATTATTTCAAATAGTCATAAAATATCAAAAGTCAGAACAGTATGGAAATGCAGATGCAATTGTTTGGGAGGGAAGAGAAGCAGAATTTAGATTCCAGCTCCTTTTCTGTTCCTTCCTTATCCTCTCACCCCCTTCCTTTATTTGTAGCAAGTAGGTGCTGATCCCTCTGAGAAATATCACATAAAACAGAACTCCCTGGGTTCGTTTTGGATCAAGTTTCTAACAGCCTTTTGGAGTAGAGATGATGCGAGGGAGGAAAGCTAACTAGAGAAAAAGTACAGTTTCAGCCCTACTGCAGGCTCCTGTAGAACGACTAATTTGCTTTATACACCCAGAAATCTCCTGGTTTCACGAATTTATAAAGACAATGCACACTTTGCCTGCTACAGGCAGTAAAATAAACCTCCTGTCAAAATGCCAAGACAATGCGGAGCAGAAACAATGTCAAGGATGTAGCCAAGAAGAAAGACCATGAAGTGTGTGAGTAAGCAAGTAACTCCCATATTGGACCTACAGTCAGGAAGTGCAGAGGTTTGTTTAAGAGAAAAAAAAGCAAATAAAAGTACTCTTCATTTCTCAAAAGCAGAATTCAAAACCTGCAGTTACAGATCTCTATCTTTCTGAGTCAGGTCATCTATGATCAATGTGATAGTATTCTCATTCCACTTAACGAAAGTGCTAAAGGATTTTCGGGTCTAGAGCTTTTGTTAAAGATTCAGACCTAAAGACCTCACCATTTAAGATAGTTTTTTCAATGCCAGGACCACACGTGTGAATTTGCAGCACAATCACCAGTTTACAATGAAGGAAGCAAGATATGCTAAGGCTGAATTATGTGAAATGTGGAGCCATATGGGGTTCTAAGGAAAATTATATGGATCCAGGCATAAAACATATGGTAGCCCATCTGCAAAGAGCACTCTGTTAGGCTCCCCACTCTGGGAAACAACTTCTGCATTTCAATAGCATTGCTCTTCAAAGAAATCTCTCAAAAAGAGCCCTCTTCTCTATAACCAGATTAACTGCTCCATTCCAACAAGTTGTCTGCAGAAATCCCTCACCACAGCAACTGGGGGAAGAATTTGGTGACTTTAGTGAGGGGACACTAAGACACAGAAGAGTTTCATATTCCAAGTTCTTGAACTAAGGCACCTTAATTTTCTAAACCTTTAAAACAATTTCTTAGGTCTTTCAAGGGCCAGCAAAGAAATCTTCAAGAACCACATTCCAATCTTGTCATGGGACCCCACGGCAACTACAGGAAACAATACCCAAGCAGTCTAGAGGAACACAGTCCTGCCTAGCAGTTCAATTTCCATTTCAAGAAATTTACCCTTGGACATTATGGACACATTATTCACACAAAACAATCCCAAATATATCTTTTCACAAGTCATAAAAAATTCTCCATGTAACCGAAAGCAGACTAACTTTCTAAGGCTTTAAGTCACTAACTGAAAGCCTGAATCATTCTAAATCTAGCCAGTACGCTCTTTATTAAGACCCCAGTTTACATTTTCCCAAGTGACAGTGTTAAAATGCAGCTGTCACATCACAATGCTGTTACACAAAGTAAATGAAGCCTTCTCCTCAAATGCCACGTTTCCCCCCCATTAATTAAAGACCTCCCAGATTTTTAGCACGGACTGGTATGAATGACAAATGAAAATTACTCCTCACATCTGGAGGCATTCAAGTTTAGGATTCTCCAAGGCAAAGCATTGTGACTGCTGTCATACACATACAGGACAAAATGATCTGGGAGGAAATTTATCTAACTCTGTAGTTCTCAAACTAAAAGATAATTTATCTTTCAAGTTGGGATTTAAAAAAAACCCTTTGTCTAGACAAACTCCTAGAAGTGGTCTTGTTTGTAAAAAGCATCCTAGATCACCCTCTCCCAGCTTTACTGAGATAGTAAACTTGCCATTTAACACTGTTAATGAAAGTATTTTAAACAACAAAATAGTGTCACAGGCTAGAAGGTTCATTTTCAGGCTTACTTCGCTAAGAACAGTTTGCTACTTCCATAGGGGAAGCACCGACACCCAGAAAGTTGAGTATCTGTCAACCCCTCCTGGAACACGCGGCTAGCCACAAAGCATGAGTTTTCCCAAAGAGACTGAAAGCTAGAAAACAGCTTTCGCAAATACGAAAGAAATTCCTGTTTAAGGATAAGGAAGGTTAATTAAAGGAAGGTTAAGTTACTTCGTAGTTAACCTTCTAGTTTACAAACTCTGGTGAAAATCTTTCCATCTGGTGCGATTTCTACGCCTCGCCGCCACCCCCAACTCCGGAGCAGCAGCACAAGGCTCCTTGTCTCTCTTCCGAGGCGGCGGCGGCGGAAACCTGATCTCAGCCTGACTTGCAGTAAACACCGATGCGGGGAGCAGTACCGCACTGGGAACGTTTGTCTCGGGCGCGCAGCCCCCTGCATCTCCGCCCCCCTAAATCTCTGATAAGCGGCTGTTGGGGGGGGGGGGATTGATCAACGGTCTGAGCAGAAGGCGGGGAAGGCCAGAGGGAGGGAGGGGGAGAGGCCTCTCCGCGTCCGGGGCGCGCCCCACTGTCGGCGGGTGTGTTCCCGCTGCTGCGCCGCGAGCCCGGCTAAGGTGCAAGTCAAGGGCTCCAGAGACCTTTCCCGTCGAGCCACACCGCCCTCCCGCCCGGTTAGAGCCTTGGGAACCGGGGTGTCTGGGAACAAAGCACTCGGCCCTGGGGCTGGCCCCTTCGCGCACGCGCCTCGTACCTGCGTGGAGCAGCCCGAGGCTGAGCAGCAGCAGCAACAGCAGCGCCAGGGGAGGCGGGCAGAGCCGGGGGCGGCGGCGCTGCTCAGCCCCGGAGACGGTGGCGGAGGCGTCGGCGGCGGCGCAGGAAAGTGCTGCTCTCAAGCCCATGCCCGTCCATGCAGGTCTCGTGGGCTCCGGCGAGGGCGGCGGCGCGGGCGCCGTGGCGGGTCCGGGGCCGTGGCTGCGGCATGGGCCGGGGGACGCGCCTCGCTTCCTCTTCTTCCTCCTTCAGGCCCGCACCGGAGATGGGCCGCCGCCACCGCCGCAGCGAACAGCGTGCCGCGGGCGGAGCGAGCCGGCAGCGACGGCAGCGGGGTGAGGCGGCATCGCAGTGGCCGGAGGCGGCGAGCGGAAGAGAGAGGGAGGGAGAGAAGACACAAAGACTGTGAGCGAGTGCCGACTCCTGCCCCAAGCGCGCGGGCGCCCTGGCCCCGGCCAGCGTGGGCTCTGCGGGTGTGGACCCAGCTGTACCGAGCAGCGGCCCGCCGCCCGGATATCTGCACAGCGGCCTCCGGGTCAGTCAATCTCAGCTCCGCACTGCCGCCCCGCCCGCCCTTCGCCCGCCAATCCGCGTTGTCCCCACCCCCCGCCCTCCCGCTCCATTGGCTGTGAGCGTGAGTCCGCTGGGCTCAACCCGGCACTCGCAGGGCCCAAAATGCCCCCCCCCCTCCCCGCGCCTTCTTCTGCCTCCTGCCCCCTCTGCGTGTTCAGTGTAATTCGAGTTCCGTGTCCGCCTGCTGCAGGTCCTGTCTGCAGCGCCGGAGCCCAGCCTCTCTCTTGCTCTCTTTTCTCCCATCCACCCGCGATTTACTGTTTCCTTGAGCCAAACAGAAACAGGCGATGGCCACGGTCTCTGGCCGGCGTTACAAAGGAACCGGCCGTTGGCCTTCCCTTGAATTAATGTTTATGGGTTCAACTTTTCATCCAAGTCTTTTTTGTTTACTTTTTGTTATCACCCCACTCTGTCCTTCCACCTCCAGCTTGGTCTCCGGCTCTTCGGAGGAAGCCGGGCTTTTACCCTGCGGCAAGTCCCATCACATCTGCAGAACTTATCGCGGACGTTTGGTAAAGCTAGTATCCAGCCACTTTGGGAATCAGACTGGGATTCAGAATGTGGTCCGGAGCAGATCAGATGGGCTGGGAAGGTATTTGCCAGCTCCCGGCGGAATTCAAAGGCAGCTGTGCGAGGCTCTGGCGTTCTTGTTCCTTTGACATTTCCCTTCCGGAAAGCAGCCAGGAGGGGTCTGAGAGTGGGAGAACTTCAGCGTGTTCGGTTACAGTGTAATTAGATTAATGAGGATAGTCAGCTTTTAACGCAGTGTAGAGTAATTATGCCATGATTTGTTGTTGCTCAGAGGCTTTTCCACAAATTTTCATAGTCTAATAGCAGATTAATTCAATGACTGGTCAGTTTCTACTTTTGTGATTGGATGGATCCAAAAAACAAGGGGAAAAACTAATTGTCAGAAAAAAGGTTGATAATAGGTTCCAATTTGTTATCAGTAGGTGTGAAGCGGTATCTAATCTCTAAAATGGCCTCAAAGGCTGGGAGCCACTTCAGACTGCCCTCGCCTTTGCCGCTCCTCAAATAGCTCAACGTTACCATTTTAAGTTCACTTATAGTATATCCAAATCGCAATAGGCAACTCTACTCGCTACATTACTCAGAATCTCTAATTAGGAATTTCGTTATCAACCACGGCACGTAAATATTCCACATGTTACAATGTGCTAATCAATGGACCAGGATAATTGAGGGCAAATCTTCTATCACTCCATTTTACTTAATAGAAACACTATAGATTTTACAAACCACTAGATCCCTAATGAAGGATGCCTATATTTTTACTGTAACTTTTCATTACTTATCACATACTATGATTTGGTAAACACACCTTCCACTGCCCATATGTTCCAAGCCTTGCATACATCCATAATATGCTTAATAATAGCTACAGCGTTGCCTGGAGAAATGACTTTTTTGAGGGGGTTATCAGATAGATTTTTGGATAATACTGTGGACGAAAAATTTACTCTCTTGCAATTACGACATATTATCAATGAAATAAAGTTAATGAACTATTGGTAAACGTCTTTTAAAAGTAATCAAATGTGAACTTTTTCAAAGTATTCTGCTAACAAAGACCAAAAGTAAAATGCTTCTTTTTCTTTAACCCGATTTAATTCCACCGCTATGAGAGAACCGTCTCATTTAATTGAACATACTTAAAAACACACAAGCAAGGTATAAGGATAACATTCAGTTTAGTTTGTGTTTTCCGTGACTTTCTTTGATTTTTTTCCTTCCTCGTCTTCTCCCCACACCCCTCCCCCATCCTGTTAAGTACACGGGTGCTCTCTATTTTCTTATCAATAGAGGGCGCCCTCCAGTCACTGCGAATCCTGGTGTGAAATGGAACTGCTCTAGAGGAAAAACTTCATTTCTTCAAAGGAGCTTTATTGCTCCTCTGTTGTAAAATTTGACAAGCTCAAGATTTATAAGCCTAACAATTCACTTTTTATTGCTGCATAAGTGTTCAGTTGGCTAAAGGAAAATGTTAATTTTCACAATTAAAGCACAAGTTGGTTCCTATTTTCAAGATTTTAGGTCAGTTGACACACTTGCTGGGTAAATTCGGACTGCTAGCAAGATCCTGAATCCGCTTGGAAGCAAGAATGTGGTGAATGGTCGTTTATAGATCATCCACTCCTCCAGCTCCTATGCTGCAAGTTAAGCAGGATTTTAAGACTCCACAAAGAAAGCTGAGGAGGAGCTGGGACACAAACATAAAATCGATGACTTATAAAAGTTTTGCATTTTAATAAGAAAAAATATCATGAAGTGACAGCTTGTACAACCTACATACACACTGTTTCTTGCTACTTGTACTCTTTCTCCTTTCATCTTTGTTTTCAAGAAGGAAAGATGAGGCCAGAACAGTACAATTAGAGGACTCAGCAAAGCAATGGTATGAATGTGCAATGGATAGAATAAACACATGCCAACATTTATGGATTCTAAACAAGATGCGGTTTCTTTTCCTGTCCCCTCAATACATTTTCATTTCCAGAATTATAATACGAGGGTCTCTATCTGTTTAACAGATCAACTAGGACAGAGGACCCAGAAATCTGTGCTGGGGTTGCGGTTTGTGCAACCCATTCTAAGTAAGAGCTCCCTCGTCGCTCTCGAGTGCACAGTGTACGAAAAACGGGCTGAAATAGTCCGGGAGTCGGACAGCCTAGATGCAAGCAGCTCCTGGATTGTACTTACATCATTCTTAACCTTTCCGCTCCTGGAGGGGGCTTGGCGGGATCAGGGGGCCGCCGAGCTCCGGAACACGCAGGACCTGGGTGTGAGAGAAGAGCCCCAGAGCCCAGCGTGAGCGCTGCGCCCCCGGAATGAGAGGGCCCCGGGCGTGCGGGAGGATCATCACCCGAGCATACACAGCAGGCCCCGGCGATCCCTGCGGGTTCCGCTGCGGCTCGTACTGCTCAAAGCGGCAGGTGCAAAAAGCATTTGGGAGCCCCTTGCCAGCGCGCGGAGGTAATGCGCTTCCTGTCCATTTATCTCAGGAAACAAGCGCAGCCTTCCCTTCGAAACAAAATTAACCTCTCATTAGCCAGCCACTCATTCCCGAAAAGGCCTTAAAAGCTTTACCAGCTTGCTAATGTATTTAGGCTTTTCTTCAGGCAAATGCAACCGCCGACCTCCCTGCAGCCTCAAGTCTAGGAAACTCTGGCCAACTCGGATCCCTGTTTGTAGTACTGGGCAGACCCTGAACGGACTTCATGCCACAAGCAGCCAAAACAAGTTCCTGCTCCTCATATGAAAACCCCAGCTCCCCCGTCCTCAAGGGGAGGAAATTCCATGCCAGTTGTCCCCAGGTCGTGGTTGCTGACTGCTCTTAGGAGCGCCAGCCCTGTCCCCACTGATTCAGGGCATTGGGGGTAGTGTAAGCTAGTATCTAGCAGACTTTACTGGTGGAGAATTAGACGCGGTTCTAGATCTGCAAGTGGCAAAGAGGGGCCTTTTGGAGCAGCTGGGTTTTTCTCACCCTGGCCCCCTGCCGTCCAGAGGCTGGCAGATTTATACCACACAGGTGGACTGAGACCTAAACAAAACAGTCCCTGCCGTTGCCTGCCGCTTGCCCCCCATGTCCCCCTGGCCCACCGCAAACTTCAACAAAATAAACAACTCACCACAGGCATTCCCTTGTCTGCAGCGCGACGCTTGCCAGCTGGGAAAATAAGCCGCAAGCCACGCGGCTGGGGCGCAGAGGGAGGGCAGCCCGGCGCCCGCCTCTCCGCTCCAGGTGGGGGCAGCGGTACTCCGGAGCTGGAGGGAGTCGCCGCCTTGGAGGCCGCTCTCCCCACTCCCCAACGCGACGGGAGGCGAGGGGCTGTACCCTTCCAGCCAGCGCGAACTCTCTGCCACCTAGGGGAGGGGGCGGGGAGGCAAACCCTTCAATTCCATCCTGCTTTCTCTCCCTTCCAGTGGCAAAGACCAAATCTAGGAGACTCCACCCCATCCCTCCAGCACCATACCGCCACCTGCCGGCACTACCCGGATCTTTCCAGCGCGGCTAGAGAGTGGCGAGTAACGGCGTTCCAGAGCCCCAGCCTCCAAGTACCGGCTCAGGATTCTCTCACCACCCCTTCACCCCACCAAGTCCTACACAAAGACGCTTTTCACATTACCAGCGCCACCCTCCGCGCCGCCCTTCAGGCTGCCCCGTTGCCTATGCCCACCCGCGGCACCACGAATTCCCGGTTGGTGATCGTGCCAGCCGTGGCTGTCGCCGGGGCAGGAAGGCAGCGGACGCACGCAGACTAGACTCACTCCGCGCGTCAGTACAGGCACAGTACGATTCCCTGCCCCCTTTCCATCACTTTCTCTGGCCATCCAGCAGCAGCTACACGCGCACTCCTTCTCCATAAATTATCTTTGAGGGTTCTTCCAAGTGTGTTTACATGGGGGTGGGTGGGTGGCAGGAATGGTCTTCTGGACTTCCACTGAAATAAGGAATCTAGCGATCTTTCCTGTCCACCTAAGGTGCCAATGTGGTTTGAGTTTTTACACTTTTACAAATCCCAGGACAATGATTTGGGAATTATGAGGGGTCTAGAGAGGATTGAAAGACACCTAAGACACAGGTGAGGAAATGTGTTATAAAGAACAAGTCCACAAAATATTCGAGGAACGATAATCACCTGGATAAAAGTAGAAGGCGTGGAGGACGAAAGGAAAAAGGATTAGTTTTCTTTCCTAGGCTGATCCTCCAAAGTTGAAAATAAACACCCTAGGCATTCAGCGGTAGCTATTGTTCCGTGCGTACATCGCCGGGGACCAGCAGGCCGCTTCTCTTTATCCAGGCCAATGTGCAAGCACTTTGATGTAGGTATTTCACTTTTTGCCATCTTTGGAGTATCTCCTGACCCTCTCCAGCTTTTTTCTTTGCTTTCCGTCCCTCTCACTCTTCCTTATAGTTTCTTGGCCCAACGCTAGAGGCAGCATAGGGCAGTGTAGAGAGGATAGTGGGACTCCAGCGAGGGCTTAGGCAACTGATTTAACGTAGTTGGACCTTGAAGTCACTAACAAAACCAAGTGTGTTAGGGGCAATGCTGAGGTTCCTCCCGGTTCTGAAATTCTATGACAAGGGACGCCTCCCCGCACCCTTTGGAAATTTCCTTTTAAACTGTTTTCCCATTTGCTTTATCTTCTCCAAGTGCCAATCAAATTGAAAAAAAAAATACTGGGGATGTTTTGGGACTAATGTTAGATATGTTGAAAAATGCTTTTCGCTACTGAGAATTAAAAAAATAAAACCCCTCAGCTCCTGGTCCACAGGAACAAGGGACTGTAATGTCCCCACTTGCTTTGCCTTTGAAAAGCCACCCCATCAATCTCCAGAGCAGCACTTTGATTTAGAACCTAAAGGCAATCTCTTGTTTTTCTTTTCCCTTTCACCAACATAAAGCCAAGCTGCCACATAAAATAATGATGAGCAAGAGTTCAAAGCAAGCCTAGAGAGCCAGCCTGGAGGATGTTTTCTGATGCAGCCTGGTTCCTTCGCCACTCCAGGGCTAAGCTGGCTTTGGACAGAACATAACTAGCAGGCAAAAGATACCAGAACCTCCCATGTCCCCACCCCTTCCCGTAAAAATGGGCAGTGGAACCTGGATGATATCTTTTCAGTCATCATGTAAATGAATTAATTCAATATTTTTAATATTTTCTTAGCATTATGATACTTTCCAGGATTTAGTTAACTATTTATAATACTTTAGAAGCTTGAGCTTTATTTCTTCCTATAGATAACATTCACTGTTTTTTGTGGCATCTTTTCTGCAACCAAGACAAAAAAGGTCGATATTTCATAATGAAGTATGAATTTTTAAGCTACAAATCTCTTAGTTCTTCAATTTCAAGAAAATAATTTTAGAAATGTTTAGTTTTTATAGCAATGCACCCTTTAAAAAATTGCCCTTTACAGGGAATTCTTAAGTATACTTTCGTTGGGGAAAAAATGTTTCTTCAAACCATAGTAGGGAGAAATACATATTTTGAGCTAGTCTAATTATGTTGTTTTCATTTGTATCAATCTGTAATCCCCCACCCCCCCGCCACACACACTACACCATTGATATATGCTAAAAATGTTTATATTAGGCCCTAGATGTTCCATTTGTAAAAATGTGTGGCTAATATTTTCCTCCCAAAATTCTTTGTCTTGCTCAATGCTTCATAACTTCTTCTCTTATCTCATTTTTATCTTTCTTTTTTTTTTTCACACCAACCAAAATAAACCGAAGATGGGGATAGAAAAAGAACAAGAAATCACTTTTCAGTATAACTGACTTCACATTTCTCTGTTGACTGCAAAGAAACCTTCTGATTATACAATGTGTCTTCACACCATCTTCTGATTTTCCACTCAAAGGTGAAAGAACTTGAGCTATTAAAATGTTTAGCTAAGCCCTGGCTGGTTGGCTCAGCGGTAGAGCGTCGGCCTGGCGTGCGGGGGACCCAGGTTCGATTCCCGGCCAGGGCACATAGGAGAAGCGCCCATTTGCTTCTCTACCCCCCCCCCCCCCTTCCTCTTTGTCTCTCTCTTCCCCTCCCTGCAGCCAAGGCTCCATTGGAGCAAAGATGGCCCGGGCGCTGGGGATGGTTCCTTGGCCTCTGCCCCAGGTGCTAGAGTGGCTCTGCTCGCGGCAGAGCGACGCCCCCGGAGGGGCAGAGCATCGCCCCCTGGTGGGCAGAGCTTCGCCCCTGGTGGGCGTGCTGGGTGGATCCTGGTCGGGCGCATGCGGGACTCTGTCTGTCTCTCCCCGTTTCCAGTTTCAGAAAAATACAAAAAAAAAAAAAATGTTTAGCTAATGTATACATCCAACTCTCCAGTTGTCAAGGTCATAGTTTGCTACTTAAAAAAGTATTTTATAAATTATTTATTGATTTGAAGAGAGAGAGAGAGGAAGAAAGAGAGAGAGAAACATTGATTTGTTGCTCTTAGTTGTACATTTATTGGTTGCTTCCTGTATGTGCCCTGACGGGACTGCAACCTTGGCATGTCAGGAGAACACTTTAAGCACCAGAGCACTGGGCCACGGCAGTTTGCTACTTTTCTTTGCATTGCTTTTTTCCCCTCCTCGCTGATTGATTGAGAGAGAGAAAGAAGCACCAACTCGTTGCTCTATTTCAGGGGTCCCCAAACTTTTTACACAGGGGGCCAGTTCACTGTCCCTCAGACCATTGGAGGGCCGGACTATAAAAAAAACTATGAACAAATCCCTATGCACACTGCACATATCTTATTTTAAAGTAAAAAAAAAACAACAAAAAAAAAACGGGAACAAATATAATATTTAAAATAAAGAACAAGTAAATTTAAATCAACAAACTGACCAGTATTTTAATGGGAACTATGCTCCTCTCACTGACCACCAATGAAAGAGGTGCCCCTTCCGGAAGTGCGGCGGGGGCCGGATAAATGGCCTCAGGGGGCCACATGTGGCCCGCGGGCCCGTAGTTTAGGGACCCCTGCTCTATTTAGTTGTACCATTTTTTTTAGTTGTGTACTCACTGATTGCTTCTCATACGTGCCCTGACCAGGTATGAAACCTGTGACCTCTGTGTACCAGGAAGATGCTTTATCCACTAAACCACCTACCAGGGCTGTTTGCTTACTTTTGATGTTTCTAAGTTTCTCCTTTTGTAAATTGGGGGTGTCAACTAAATTATTAAGCAGCATATGGATTCATTTTCTAGTATTTTTTATTTTGATTTTTTTGCATGTTCTGTTAAAATTCTTCTCTACTTTCAGATTGATACCCGATTTAATAATTCCTTTATGTATTCATAATGTCTGAAAATTATTATTGCTAACAAAATACACTATTTTAACTATTAGTAGTACTGATTATAAGGTTATTAAGGAATGAAATCTTTATAAAATAAGTAAAATAGCTGTCTTGAACCATTAGTTCATATGGTGATAAAGGTAAAGAATTCTGGTAAAATGTGCATTTTAAAAATGATACCTCTGGACACATAGCTAATAGCAAGGACAATTTTAAAAAAGAATATTTTTTAGAAAATGAAAACTATTATATTTTATCAGCAATGAAAGCCTGATGTTATAGAGAAATCCTGCAATTCCAAAATATTCCTATGTGTGTACACAATAAAATAGGTAAATAAATGCATATTATATTAATAAAGCCAATATGAAAAAATATGTGATAAAAAGGAAAAGAGATAATAATCTCCTTGATGTGCCAGAGGAAAAGCTATTGTTTTGTCTGCTTGCTATTAGAAAAGCTATTGTCATGAATCTTTTAGCCATTTAGGACAGTATAAAATAGTAGAACACGCCTTTTTCCCTATTGTATTTGCTATTTCAGTTGCAGTCATTGTAGACACACACACACACATGCACACAGACACACACTATCTTTTTTAGATCTTGTTATAGAAGTTTTAAGAGGCAAAATATATCCCCCTGGCGCAGTGGATAAAGCATTGACCTGGAAATGCTGAGGTCGCCGGTTCGAAACCCTGGGTTTGCCTGGTCAAGGCACATATGGGAGTTGATGCTTCCAGCTCCTCCCCCACTTCTCTCTCTCTCTCTCTCTCTCTCTCTCTCCCTCCCTCCCTCCCTCCCTCCCTCTCCTCTCTAAAATAAAAAAAATAAAAAAAATAAAAAAAAATATCCCTAAAATAGTCACTTTTTTACATTGCATTTGCTCTATAAAAATAAACTTAAGAAACTGAAAAAGAACCTTTTTAGAGAGATAAATAACCATGAAGTTACTCTTCTGTGAAACAATTTAGACCTACCATAGTAATTTATAGTTTCTCTTGGAGGCAAAAACTCTATCCCCGTACTCATTTGTATACACAGAGGCAAGAACATTATTAAAACATGACAGAATGGAATACACTACAATCTCTAAAATTCCACAAAATCTAAGCTATTTGGGAAGTTGGATACCCTCAATTTTAATAGCAAATACTACCAATTAAAAATTTAAATAGTAAAACAATTAGGTGAATTCTAATATATAAATGATATGTTTATATCTTAGCAATATTAGAGAAAATTCCAAGGAGATATACTTTAACTCATTTTAATAAAGTGAAATAATGAGATTAAAGAAACCAGTGTTCAAATAAGCACAGTTACAAAAATAAAAAGTATTTTATTTTTCTTCTCGTGTTTTCTCATCCTATCATTTCGAATTGCCCAAGCCACATACAGAGGCCCAGGGAGTGTTTATGCCAGAAGCAAGTTGAAATTCCAGCCTGAAGATGAACCCAGAGATGAAAACAGTTCATGTTCATCAGAAGTTTGAATGAAACAAATGTGGCTGAATTTAAGAGTGGGGCTTTTTTTCAGAAGAAGAGTAACATAGTGTATTAAAAAAGGATTCTCAGAGGCTAGGCTCTCGCGGTGGAGTTGTTAATGTGCTCTTCAGCTGTCCCAGCTGGGACTGTCCGTCAACAAAGAATGTGAGGAATGCATGACTGGTGCAGGGCTCTATGTGAAATAGATGAAGCTTCCTTTTCCCTTGTCCCATGTGGGGGGCCCCCTGAGGGAGATGGAGGTGCACAACCCCCAGACCTCCCGGTAAGCAGTCAGCATCCAAGATGCTTGCTTGTTGACAGAAAGGATCTGATATTGACCCATTCTAGAATCTTTTCGTTTAATTCTTTTGTTAAGCAAATTTTTGTGCACCCTCCACTGAGCCTTGCAGTCTCTAAGTCCTGGGGATACTGTTGTAAACAGTTCAGAAAAACACTCTTCAGAATGTACATACTAGTGGTAGGAAAATAAATAGGTGGACAAGTCAATAAACAAAGTAACTATAATAATGGTATAAAGTTTAAGGCATAGGGGCTCATGGTAGTGAAAAACAAACAAGAAAAAAGCATTAATGGGGAGGCCTTTCCGAGATAGCATGCTAAGGCCTGTGAAATGGGGTAAGGGCTGCAGGCAGAGGTAAAGGTCTCAAGGTATTGTCAACAGTTCAGAAGATAATATAACAAAATCAATGAATCACTTAAGTAATAATTGGTAAAAAATATATTGTGCATATACCAGAAAGACAGAAAACCAGGAACACTCAAAAAAACCTGAAAGGAATTGAGACTCAGAGGTATACTGTCATAAAGCAGCTTATATAGTATGAAAGCAGTGACTGTTTATTCTTCACAGTGATTGGTTACAATATTAGAATTTTCTTACATGAAAGAGAATTGGTTAGTGGTTACCTTGTGTCAATTTTGGGGAACAATTTAAATTTCTGCTTATGATTTTCAGAGGTATAAGCAAGAAATGACTCAGGTCAGGTTAGCTTCCCTTGTCTTCCAAAATAAGTTAGATTAAGCTTTGCTTGTATGACTAAACTCTTTTCGTTTTTTTTTCTGCTTGGGGAATTTTCAAGTCTGGTCTCCATTTGTGATTGTTTTTAATAATATGAACAATATTTGAGTGTTCAAGGAACAGAAAAAATTGGCCCTGGACAGTTGGCTCTGTAGTAGAGCATCAGCCCAGCTTGTGAACATCCCAGGTTCAATTCCTGGTCAGGGCACACAGGAGAAGCAACCATCTGCTTCTGCATCCCTCCTCCACCTCTCTTTCTCTCTCTCTTCTCCTCCCACAGCTATGGGGTGATGGCACAAATGATTCAAGCAAGTTGGCCCCGGGTGCTGAGGATGGCTCCATGGCTTTGCCTCAGGTGCTGAAATAGCTCAGTTGCCGAGCAACAGAGTAGGGACCCCAGATGCGCAGAGCATACCCATATAAGGGGCTTGCTGGGTGGATCCTAGTCGGGCACGTGTGGGGGTCTGTCTCTCAGCCTCCCTACCTCTCACATAAAAAAAGATGTTGTGGCAGAAAGCACCTTCTGTGAGCATTTTTAGCAAGCTAAGGCAGAGTTCTTTAATTCCCACTTGGTGTTTGAATAAAGGAGATTTCTTGGTTGTTCCCAAACCTCTGGAAGGCAAGAAAAAGAAGTAGCATTCATTTAATTACTATTAGGAGCAACACCTGGTGTCTCTCTGGGGAGTAGTGGGAAGAAAATTTAACTGTACCCTCACAATTTTCTCTAAAGCACAGATCATAGTTCTCTTTTTATAAAGGCCGAAATTTAGGTTGAAAGATTTTAAAACCTGATCAAAGTTACATAAAAGATGGCTGGTACAGGACTTGAACTGAGTCTTTCTGATTCTAAAGTCCAGTTGTTCCTTAGACTTCACTGCTCCATATTATTTATTATAAAGTTCTGGAATTAGAATACAGAGATTCACCATAAAGGTTTTGAGTCACTGATAAATAAAATGAGTGTAATAGAGGAATTCAAAATGAACTAGTTGTGAAAGAAATACTTAAGAATTACTTTTAGAAAATTTAAGTTAAATCTGTGGTCCTCTTCTAGCCTAATCAAGACTCTATCCTCAATAGTACAGAGAGCTGAAGAGTCTTATTTCCTACTTACATTCTGGGCTTCACTGAGATGGTGACATCTGAACAAACACTTGACGGAGTTGAGTGACCTATGGAGCTCTCGGAAGGAAGGGAGTTCAAGGAAAAGGCAGCAGTCAGTACAAAGATCCCGAGGTGGGAGTGTGATTGGCAAATCCAAGAAGGAGAAAGAGGCCGGGTTTGTCAGAACAGAGTGACCAGAGGGAGGGGCAGGTTGTAGGAGTTTAGAGACATTATGAGGGTCCAGATCACAGAGAACTTAAAGGCCATTTTAAGGATTTTTACTGATTTTAGGAACCTTTGGAGAATTTTGTTTAAAAAGTTTTTTTTTTTTAATTTAGAAAAATAAATTTAACAGGGTGACATGGTGTTCCTCAAAAAACTAAGAATAGAACTACCATATGATCCAGTGATCCCTCTACTGGGTATCTATCCAAAAAACTTGAAAATTTTGGTATGTAAAGACACTTTGGAGAATTTTGAGCAGAGGAGTGACATGATCTGAGTTTTAGGAGTTCATCGTGTCGCTTGTTGAGAATCCACTACAGCCAGGGAAGGGTGGTGCCAAGAGCTAGGGGGAGGGTTATTTTAACAATTAATGTAAGAGATGACAGTAGCTCAGACCAATGATAGTAGCAGAGAAATTGCTTAGAACTGGTTAGATTCTGGATATATTTTAATGTTTGAATGAAAAGGATTTCTTAAAAGATCCAATGGGGATGACTGAGAGGAAAGAGAAGGGACAAAGGTCACTCGAAGGCTTTTGGCCTGAGCCATTGTCCCGATGGATTGTCACCAATTGAGAAATGAGTTAGAACAGGTTTTTGATGGGTGAAAATCCCCAAATGCGACAGACAATTAAGGAGATGATTTTATTGTCTGTTGGGATAGGGAGAAAGTTCATTAGTGAGGACCACCTCAGAGAAAAATGGCGGCCTTGGGGGAGAGGCAGGTAGGCAAGCAAGTCATCAGGTCATCTTAGGGGAGTCCTGGGGAAGAATGGAGAGAGCTCTTAGCTGAGTTTGAGGAAGGGCGAAGGTGAGCATTGAAATATTTGAGGGCAAGGTGGGGCTTTGTGGTTAGCAGAGGGCTCCCCCAAATCTATATCTTGTCTGGGGGGAAAAGGAAGAACTTAGTGTTGGATTTAATAGATTTAGGTTTGGACTTACTTCTGTTAAATTTCCTAGTGAAAATTCCTTCATCATTTTCTTGCCTGATATCAAGATGTTTGCTGTCTCCAGCCCTGAAATCTCACATTGCACATAAAAATGTATTTTGAAGAATCAATTTCATTTATTTGCAGATGAAGTCTGGATTATTTTCTTTTTTCTTATATAAATATTTTTGTTAACAGCCTTCATATTACTAAATGATCTATTTTGAATAACATGGAACCAGGTTTTTCTTCCTCTGACACTTCAGATAATCCGTGTCTCAGTCATAGAATTCAGGAATCATGAAAGACTGCTGGGTGCCCGCCATGATTGATTTACATGCACACCCACCCACGTGTATCATATGTTTGTTCTCTTTTAGGCATGAAGATGGCCAGTAAATTGGAAAAATTGTACCTTTCTTTAGTAAATTTGCCTAAGGCTACATGAAAACCTTTTTGATAAATGTATATATTAAAATATGTGACACAGTGCACTTAGTTGTAGTTTTACAGGTTATTGGTCTACTTTTTCCCCAGATGTCCTACCAACATCTCTCAGAGTGCCTCACATTTTATATGCAAAATAGGACAGCCAAATTTTGATCAAAGCAGTCAGACAAGTGATAAAAAATGTAGGCCTTTGGGCGAAGATACTAGAGAAAAGTAGACTGCAAATTATCTGTGTGTACTTAGAATGAGAAATAAGTGAGGATATACAGGTTTAGGTAGGAAAGAACATGTTGAGTTTAGAAACCTCAGAAGTTAAATTTAAGGCACAAAAGATAAAAGGAGTGAGAACAAACTGTAGTTTTGCTCAAGGACAAAGGCTCTCCTTGTGAAATGGAATAAAATATTATACACAAACTCTGTTTGCCGGTTTGGGAATCTGATTTAGACCATTTCCTTAATTGTTGTGTAAGGATGACTTAGTTTTAAAATAATCCACTGCTAAGATCTATTTTAGTATTACCCATTTGGGACTTTCAAAAAGCATAATTGTAACTAAATTCTCCTAATGGAAGAAATGAGCTCAGAAACCAATGTAAACTGCACTATTATCTTACTTAATTCTCACTACAATCTGATAATCCTAGATATCATTATTTTCTACATTGTGCAGATGAGGAAATTTAGAAGGTGAAGTGCCTTACCAAATCATGCTTATTTATTCATTATTTATTTATTTTTGTGGACAGAAGAAAGGTGAAGAAGTAGGATTTAAACCAAGGTCTAAGACTTAAAGTTTCAACCGTTATACCTGGTACTACTTTCCGTTTATATATTATACAAGAGTTCCAACATTTTTGCTTTCCCTTCTTTTTTCCCTCTGTAACTTTTGCAGTGAAAGGATTTCTTTTAAAACCTTTTATTCATTCTTCTCTTCTGAATGATATAATTTCTGTCTCTTTTATTACATAATACTGCTAGAGTAAACTTTATTTGCTACTAAGTGAAAACAATAAAATGGAATTCACTCAATTGTGTTAAACACTATATTTAATGAAGCATAAAATGTATTACAGAGTTTTTGTATTATTGACACATTTCATTTTCTCTTTTGCCATTTGCTGTTCTGTTCTCATTAGTTTTTTATAGTACTTCCTGTTTTCTCTGTGAACCACTTCACATTTTTTCCTTTGTTGAACAAACTGTTTTTAACCCATTTTTCCAACTTGTCAGGCTCATATTTTAATTCCAATTTTTAAAAACATTGCAATTCTCCTAATGATTTATAAATTTGATTAGTATTAAAATCTTCACTTCAAGCTTTTAATGAAAATATTGAATGATACTGGCTTCTAAGGACTTCGTAGAATTTTAAGTAGCATTTTCTTCCAATATGAGTTTTTTTTTTCATTTTAAATTTACTTTCTTTTTTTTTTTCATTTAAAAATGACATTTTTAAAGCAATGTTGTCTAACCAATAATTTAATTTCAGTTTCTCTTATCTCTTGTCACAGAAGAAATTACACACACTTAGTAACTTAGTATTGGCTTGAATAATAATTCTTAGGTAGATCTATTTTGGTTACAGGTGTTCTGTGTCATTTTGCCTTCCCAGCTGCCAAAATTTTAATTGTCCCCAAGGGATGCCTGCAAGGACTAACTCACTTTGAAAAAACTAACAGACTGTATGCACCTGCAATACTAATAACCTGGTGACTTAAGGAATGCACTTCCAGCCATGGATCCTGGAGCTGGTCAATGCTGGGTAACAGAATAAATGAGTCAATAAAGAAATTATGAAGCTGGTTGTATGCTATAGCTAAATCTTTCAATAAAAAACAATTCAAAATTTAGTATATCATTGAGTTTATTGCCCAAATTTACCTTCCTAACATTTATCACAAGGAATTTAAATCTTGGCTTATCTTTTGGTTTTTCAATGTTAATTCACTGACTTTTTTAAATTGTTAAGAATGATGTCAAGCAAGATGTCAATCAAATTTTATTTTCCAATGTGAAAGTTTTAGTTCCTGTTTGGGTTTCTGCGAGAATAGACTTATTATGAGTAAGTCCTCAAGTCAATCTTTTTCTTCTATTTTCTTAAGAATAACTCAATAAAATGGAGCTATAAAGAATGCTCTCCCCTTTTTTTGGTTATCCTTCAAAGGATGTTTCTAATCAGGAGGGTTAAAAAAATAATCTGACATTTAAATTTAATAGAAGAAAGAACTCCGTTATGTACCTTTTATTCCTGTCCTTTGTTCAGAGAATAACAAGTAATTAATTAATAGCATACTTGGAGCTTTCCAATCATCCATCCTCTCATGTCTGATTTGATGAGTATGCATTTGCATCTTCCTACTATAATTTAAAGCTGTAAGAATCCAAACTATTTTGAGGTGAATTGTGCTACAATTTTGGTTTTTTTTAATTAAGACTTTTGATTATATCATAACTATGAATTCTTAAGTGATTCATAGAACAGTGCTAACTTGGTAGGTTTTTATATCTACATTATAGACAATTATATATTATCTTGTAGTTCCTATACATCATTACTGAATAAATGAGTATTTATATAGGGAAAACAGACTTTCTGGTTTAACATTTTAAACATATTGTGGGGAAAACAGCTGTGTTAGCCTTGCTCACAGGTTTACTGGCTGCAAGCCCTTTGTGCAATTAGTGCATGAGCCCTTGACAGCACTATCGTAAGGATATAAGTGCTTCCCCTCGGAGGGAACGACGTTAGATTGTGCTCAGGTGATGGTCTGTTTCCTGATCCCTTGCCCTCCACTGGGAAAAGCAGGTTTTCCTTTCCCTTTGCTTTTTGTCTTTTCTTTCTTTTTTTTTTGGCTCATCTGTCTTTGTGAGCCTCCAATAAAATGGTATGGCTCACTGTTTTCTGGCTCCACTGTTCCTTTACTGTCTGCCCACATTCAATGTGAATCTGCATGGCCACAACTACCAGCCTTACACGTATATTAATATACACACATATTAATAAAAGTACTTAAATAATTACTTCCTGAATGATACACATGAAAAGGAAGTGAATAATCTCACATCAAATATATATATATATATATATATATATATATATATATATATAAAACCGATGAAGTGTAATATATCTGTCAAGTGTAATATATCTGTATAGGTATGTAGGTGAGCCTAAAGGAAAAATATTATTCACAAAAATGCTTCCTGAGAAACTTGGTGCTGGAAGAGCAATTCAGTTTATTTTCCCTGTAGTACTACTCAACTCCTCACTTTAGTAGCATATATTTTTAATAGTTTTCATAATAGGGAAGATAAGAAAATAGACAAGAAGATAACCCCAGGTCACAGTCGGCATCAGGAAGAACCTAAGTAGGCTTTTGTTGCAGAAAAGCATTGGGAGGGACTGAGTAGATAGGAAAGGCATCTTATCAAAGTCCAGACATGAAAGCTGAAGTTTCACCCAGGGAAAAAGCCAGGGGGAAAGCACTATAGACAAGAAAAAGGGGGTGAATTCACTCTCAGAAGAAAAGCCTCAGTGATCAGGGGATGCAAAAGGGTAGCGGTGGCTGGAGCGGGTGAGAAATGAGAGGAGTCAAGGATGTGAGTTGAGGTGGGAGACAGGCAGCACTGGATCATGTAGGCACTTGGTAAAAGACTTAGATTTCTTTCTAAATGCAAATGATAGCTGTGAATGTGATAAAATCTGATTTATGTTTCAAACAATCATTGGGCTGCCTAAACATTACAATTTCCTGTAACCATTTCTTTTAGAAATGATTTGCATTGCTTCCCTTGGTCCCAACCCCTCTAATCATGCTCTAGTTTTTCTACATCTCCAGAAGGGAGCCCAGAGCTGAAGGCGGAGTTTGGGTGTGATCTGATCATTTAGGAAGTGAAACAATGACTTCTGTTACCTGGATAGTCTTCTCCTATTAATGAAGCTGAAGATTTTGTGCAAGGTTGGAAATCACGTGAAAAAGCCCATTAGAAACAAAAGTAAATAAACTGAGGGCTTAACGCAGTGGTTCTCAACCTTGCCTGCCTTTTAGAATCACCTGGGGAGCTTTGAAAAAAATCCCTTGCATCCAGACAACCTTCCAAACCAGTAAAATTAGAATTTCTGGAGGTAGTCTTAAATATCCCCAGGTGGTTTCATTATATACCCAAGGTTGAAAACGGCGATAGAACGGCAAGCCCTGTGCCTCCCAAACTTTAACGTGCAGAGGAATCATTTGAGGATCTTGTTAAAATGCGTATTCTGATTCCATTGGTCTGGGGCAGGGCCCAAGAATCTGAATTTCTTAACAGCTTTCAGGTGATACCTCTGCTTCTGGTTTAAGAACCATAAGGGGCTAACCACAAAATTCGCATAGCATGTTGCTGGCATTACTTGAAAAGCTTGTAAAAAACCACAGGTTGCTGGACCCCACCCTCAGAGACTCTGATTAAGTAGATTGAGGGTGAAGCCTGAAAATATGTATTTCTGATCAGCACGGGAGTTTTGAACTGCTCCGTTTCCGACCTGGGCCAGTTCACCTCTCCTTAGGCAACCTGGTGGCCTCCGCTCCCGGGAGGTCACCATATTGATGCAGAACTTAGCCAGCCACCCGATCAGCATAGCGCACTCCAGCCCAGAACCCCGGGGCTCAGGCGGTCCTCCTGCCTCAGCCTCCCGAGTAGCGGGGACTACAGGCTCGCGCCATCGCGCCCGGGAAAACACGTATTTCTAACCAGTCCTCAGATACTGCTGCTGCTGCTGGTCCAGGGACCACACTTGGAGATTCTCTGGGCTCTCCAGTGAGAGGAACACATGAACTGGAAGTGCTGGTGTTTGGAGCACAGCCTTTCTAATTCAGCCTTTCATTTCCCAGGAAACCTTGAGTCTCTTTTCCTTCTCCTCTGAATTTCAGGTAGGCACAATGTTATGAATATTCTTTTATTATTATTATTATTATTATTATTGTTGTTGTTGTTGTACTTTTCTGAAGCTGGAAACGGGGAGGCCGTCAGACAGACTCCCACATGCGCCCGACCGGGATCCACCCGGCATGCCCACCAGGGGGCGATGCTCTGCCCCTCCGGGGCGTCGCTCTGTCGCGACCAGAGCCACTCTAGCGCCTGGGGCAGAGGCCAAGGAGCCATCCCCAGTGCCTGGGCCATCCTTGCTCCAATGGAGCCTTGGCTGCGGAAGGGGAAGAGAGAGACAGAGAGGAAGGAGAGGGGGAGGGGTGGAGAAGCAGATGGGCGCCTCTCCTGTGTGCCCTGGCCGGGAATCGAACCCAGGACTTCCGCACACCAGGCCGACGCTCTACCACTGAGCCAACCGGCCAGGGCCTGTTATGAATATTCTTCACAGGAAAATGCTATTTAAAAAAATCATAGTCCTCTTTTTTGTTTGTTAATTTTTAAAATTGAATTTAGAGAAAGAGGAAGGGAAAGAGAGAGAAAGAGAACGCGACAGGAACATTCATCTCTTCCTATAGGTGCCCTGATTGGGGATCAAACCAGCAACCTCTGCACTTCCGGATGACGCTCTACCAACCGAGCTCTCGGGCTGGACAAAAATGTCATTTTGAATGATCTCTGTCTCTGGAATGTGAGTTTGATGAGGACAGGAACCTTATTGGTCTTATTCATAATCGTATTTCCAGTATATAGTGCCCAAAACAAATTAAGGAATAAATAATGACTCATTGAGTAAATGACAAATTAAGAAAAAGAGAAGACTTGGATACCATAATAACTTGATAATTATTTTCAAATATACTATTCATAAAAATTAGAGAATATTTCAAAAATGAATATGAAGTGATAAAGTATCCTCTAATTTTTGTGAGCATCATATTTAAAGAAATGTAACTAGGAAAGAGTTTAGATTTGAATGGCTTCAAGGGCCAAAAGGGGAACATTGTAAGGGGTTACATAGATAAGAAATTCACAAAATTGAAAGGAGCCATGGGCAGGCAGAAGAGTGGTTAGGTACCAGATTCGGCTAGATGGCATTTGGCAGATTTGTCGATGGGGTGACGTGAGCATTTGGAAAGTGTTTGGTTTCAGTGACCACTGACATCCTATTCGATCTCACAACTATAAGAGAATAAAAATGGAGGAGGGCTGCCAAGCATGGGTGCACTGTCAATAATGAGAAGAAAGAGCAGACAGGACTACAGCAACAGTGAAGGTCAGAAACATCTCAAAAGGTAGGCACAAGGCCTGTAAAGGACAATAATAAAGCCTATTTTTCTGCATGTGTTAGAGCAAATGCTCTATGCTCATCAACAGGTCTTAAGGTCGCCACTGACTGTACCATTGCAATCTCACAATTAATATTTTCATAGTAACATTTATATTTTTCTTTCTTAAAAGTGTCACACATTCACTGTCATTACTTTCTTTTGTAAAAATATTGTAATGTTGCATATTTATTTACCTATACTATTTTAATGACTTTTGGATGCACAATGTATAATCATTTATGAAACCAATTTTATATGAATATCCTTATAGTAAAATTTTTATCTACCTTTATGAGTAAGAGATAAAAATAAATCCCCAGTAATAAAAATATTAGTTTAGCCTGACCAGGTGGTGGCGCAATGGATAGAGCGTTGGACTGGGATGTGGAGGACCCAGGTTCGAGACCCCGAGGTCGCCAGCGCGGGCTCATCTTGTTTGAGCAAAGCTCACCAGCTTGGACCCAAGGTCACTGGCTCGAGCAAGGGGTCACTCAGTCTGCTGTAGTGCCCTGGTCAAGGCACATATGAGAAATCAATCAATGAACAACTAAGAAGCCACAAAAAAGAACTGATGTTTCTCATCTCTCCCTTCCTGTCTGTCTGTCCCTCTCTCTGACTCTCTCTGTCTCTGCCACACACACAAAAAATTAGTTTAAAGGATATTCAAGTATTTCAGGTAATAATTATTATTTATAATGATAAACTTGAGTCCTTAAATTTTTTATTTAAAGAATCAGGCAAGTAAGTGATTTATTATGAAAAGAATTCCACCCCAGATACTTAAAAAGTGTATATAAAATTACAAAATCAACTTTCAAAAAAAGTTAGTCATCCAGAAATATCTATTTATTCACCAAAGATCCCATAGTCAAAATACTACACTCTTTGTCAAAATATGTGTACACAGATTTATCTTGCTTGAATAGAACTGTAGTTAATACTGTAGACCAGTGGTCCCCAACCTTTTTTGGGCCATGGCCCGGTTTAATGTCAGAAAATAATTTCACGGACCAGTCTTTAGGGTGGGACGGATAAATGCACAAAATAAAATTATGTGAGCGGCGTAAAAACTGTGGTATTTTTAAATATAATTGTCGAACTTACGATATTTATTAGGCTAAGTTAAAGGAGGAACAAGCATGTCCTCATTATTCAGGCTGTATTTTAATTTGTTATTCTGACACCTTTTCATGTCTGACATCAATATGTAATACGATAGGTTCAGGCTTGCTATCAATCATGAACCTATGACAAAAAAATAAACATGAATCCACTGTGTACTCTTATGCAACTTTATTAGAAGCGTCCTCTTAACATCGCACCAACAACATAACTTGAGTAACATCCTCTTTGCCTCCAAACACTTTCCATTCGCTATGGTAATGTTTAAACATGCCTTAAAAATAAGATACAACACAAAAACAAATATAAAGTGCATGAAAAATACAACTCACCATTGTTATGAATATTGTAAGTTAAGGGTTATTTATTATAATGTTTATATAGAATGAGAGATAGTAGCCTATCTCTCAACAACCATAACGCTAAATCAGTGGGAGCCTTGAGCTTGTTTCTCTGCAACGAGATGGTCCCATCTAGGGGTAATGGGAGACAATGACACCCAAAGTGTGTTGTTTATGTCCAGGCTATTCCATAATTTTGTTTTGGTTGCTGTCACTGCAGAAAATCTCGCTTCACACAAATAGGATGTCGGAAATGGCAACAGGGTTTTTAGTGCTTTTGTGGTGATCTCGGGGTATTCTGCCATGACTTTAATCCAGAACACCGGCAGAGTTGTAGTCTCGAACATATTTTTAAGGCTGCTGTCATTTGTGATTTCCAGTAGTTGATCCTCTTCTTGCATAGACACGCTGGATTCATCTGGTTTGTTGATAAAATGGATTGTGGATCCATTCCTTGGCAATTCGTGGGTCTTTTGTGGTTGGGAAGTAGTGTTCAAACTCTTTTAAAAGCAAATACAGGTGATCGTGCACCAGCTGGGACAATGAAGGCTTGGGCTCAGTCTCTTCCAAAATTCCCGCGAATGTTTGAAACGTCAATATACCCCTGTTCACGCGTCATCCCCACAAATCCAGTTTGGCTTTAAATGCAGCTACTTTATCTGCCAACTTGAAAACAGTTGTCATTTTCCCCTGAAGTGACCGATTGAGTTCATTGAGGAGATTAAATATGTCGCACAAGTAAGAGAGTTTTGCAACCCATTCCTCATCACTGAAATGTGCTGCTAGCGGTGACTTTTTTTCTGAGAGAAATCTCTGCAGCGGCTCTCGTAATTCAAACACTCTGGCCAGGGACCTCCCTCGGGATAACCATCTTATTTCTGTGTATAAGAGAAGGTGTCTGTGCTCCGCGTTCATTTTCTCACAAAGCTGCTCGAACAGGCGTGAGTGAAGGGCGTGTGCTTTGATGTGGTTAATAACTTTAACAACATCATTCAATATGCTGTTAAGTTCCGGTGGTATATTTTGGCTAGCCAGCATTTCCCTGTGGATGACACAATGCATAGACTCGCATTCAGATGCAACCTCCTTAATCCGAGTAGTTAAACCAGACATCCTTCCGGTCATGGCAGCAGCTCCATCTGTGCATATGCCGACACAAAAAGACCATTTCAGTTTTCCTGATATATAGTCATCCAGCGATTTAAATAGTTCTGCGGCTATGGTTTTGGTTGGCAATGATAGTGCACATAACATATCCTCATGCACATCCTCTTGATAAAGATAACGCACGTAGACAATTAGCATCGCCTTGTTATCAATATCTGTAGATTTGTCAACCTGGAGAGCGTACCACGGTGATTTATTAATCCTTTCCAACAATTGTGATTCAATGTCCTCTGCTATTTCCTCAATGCGCCGTGTGACAGTGGTAGCCGAAAGAGGCATCTGTGTTATCTTTTTAACCGCAGCCTCTCCTAGAAGTTCACGACAAATGTCTTTAGTGGCTGGAAGGATCAATTCTTCACCAATGGTGAATGGCTTCTTAGCCTTAGCAATACGATTAGCCACCAAGTATGATGCTCTCAGTGCACTTGCATTTATTGATGTAGTGGCCACCAGTAATTGTTTCTGTCCTTCTTGTTCATGCTTTTTTCTTTTGAAATACTCAGAAGTCTTGTCTTTTAAAGTAGGGTGCTTGGTCTCCAAGTGGCGAAGCAGTTTTGAAGGCTTCATTGCCTCATTACTTAGCTGGTCGCCACATATTATGCAGAGAGGCCTTGGTGCGCGAGAATCACCAGTTGCAATAAATCCATACTTCAAGTAGGACTCCTGGTATTGTCTATTTAATGAAGCCTTCTTTTTCTTCAAGGTCGTAGGTTCTTCTTCTGTCTCCTCACTGGCCCTTTTCCACTTCGCAAAAAAACTTTCGATGAAATTTTGTTTTTCACTCATTTTGCTAGTTTATGGGTTTAATTTTAGCGGCAATGTATCACGTGACCAAGACAAGCGTCAGGAGTGAGTCTTAGATGGATGTAACAGAGGGAATCTGGTCATTTTTAAAAAATAAAACATCGTTCAGACTTAAATATAAATAAAACAGAAATAATGTAAGTTATTTATTCTTTCTCTGCGGACCGGTACCAAATGGCCCACGAACCGGTACCGGTCCGTGGCCTGGGGGTTGGGGACCACTGCTGTAGACAATCTACAAATAATCTCATTGGCCTGACTTGCACTGTCTGCTCCATCAGTGGAACTGCATTGTTATAATTAAGCTTAAGTCTTTTCTAGTAATGAAAAAGATTAGTGGGCTAAGATATTTCATTCATTGATCTGTACAGTATTCATGTATTGAACAGATGTTTCATTTGATATTTAGACTTATACCTGATATTTAGACTGATTCCTGAGGTCTCCCGTCAGCATATTTCATCAGAAGGGTTCAGTGGAAATTCCACAGGAAGGCATGGGACCTTAAGAATTTAGTGAGAAAATTGCACCAACTAAATACTAAGGTAATTTCTATAAGGTAGCTCTAGCTTACTTTGAATATCCAGCTGCTTCTTTTTTGTTGTTGCTGTATGCTGTGTGTTATCATTTAATGGTTTATCAATGAGCTCAATGCTCATAGGCTCACAGCTAATTTGGGCAATTAATTACTGGAATGATTGATGGAGGCCCTAACAGAGAATTAGAGCCTGACACAGCAGTTCAGTTATAATTTACCATTACTATCACCAGTTACATTGTTAGAACTTTGAAGGAGGACTCCTTTTTTAAAAAAAATTGATTGATTTTAGAGAGACAGAAAGAGGGAGAGACAAGGGAGAGAGAGAGTGAATGAGAGAGAGAGAGAGAGAAGTATTAATTTGTGGTTCCACTTAGTTGTGCATTCACTGGTCATTTCCCAAATGAGCCCTCACAGAAGATCGAACCACAACCTTGGTGTTTCCAGATGACGCTCTACCAACCAAGTTAACCAGCCAGGGTTGTGGAGGAGAACTTCTTAACCAGCTGATAACAGTTTGTGCTTTTTTTCTGGGTCATGATGAAATCATCAGTGTTCTCTCTTAGTCCTCTAATCTTCCAGGTTACATTTAATTATATGCTCTTCACTCCATCTATTTAGTCCTTTGCCAAAATTAGTTTTTACTTTACATTATCTCCTAAATTTGGCTTTTCCCCCATTGTATCTATAACCGTGTATCACATTCTCATTACCTCTTGCTTGAATTATCAACTTATACAATGTTTATTGGGAATGGAGTTAAAAAACTAATGATTATTGAGGACTTTCTGTAAGCTAGGCATCATTTGGACACATATCAAACATCTTAAATTTTCACTGCTATCATGAAAGTCATATTATTATTCCCATTTTACATATGGGGACATTGAGGTGCGAGATGTTCTATACTGCAAATAGTGAGCTAGTGTGAACCTACTTTTGCTTGATTTACAGCTTTCTCCACAACACCATGCACACACACTGCCATTGCAATTGGGGTGAGTACCTACTATGTTCCAGAAATTAAATCTAGTAGGCTCTGTGGATATGAAATTAACAAGACAATTCCTTTTCCTGGAGAGCTCGTATTTCAGAAGGGAAATAGGCCCACCAGCTAATAGGACTGTTGTAGACCACAAATACCTTTGAAAAGGGATAGATTAAGCAGACTCACAGAAAATAATGGAGGTGGTTGTAAGGACCAGAAGTCATTCATGTAAGAGTGAAGAAAACAGGAAGTGATTTATCAGTAGGATGCTGGCATGAGTGGAGAAAACTAAACACTGTGTGATATGAAGAAGAAAAAAAATCCTATGATTCAAAATAACACTGTGTATCAAAATAACTCTGAACAGTGAACATATGGTCCTGCTGGATATAGGGACTCAATCAATACCAAATGGAGCTGGGGTTTCTCTTTCTGTCTTTCATCTCTACGTTGTCTTGGTTGACTTTGACTCGAGGAGGTATCTCCCCTTTTGATCAGCAGAATCCGTTCATCTTTTTGTGGTCTGATCTTCAAACCCCAAGCAAAAGAGGAAGAACATTTGTCCCTGGATTCCTAGAAGTATCTATCTCTAACTGGGTCAGGTGTCCATCATTGAAGCAATCAATATGGCAATGTGCGATGCTGATTGGCTTAGGTCTGTGTCACACAAGCTCTAAGCTATCTGTGGGGGTTCACCTGGAGCCCATGTGCTGAGAGAGTGGGCAAACCAGCATCAGGATACTATTACCAGGAGAAACATGAGTGGGTGCTACGTGGTGAAAATAACCATTCATGGATGTCATGTTCTCCACACATGTGTCTTTTCTAGTGTGCCCTTTTCATTTTATATCCAGTTAAATGCATCAGTACTTTCTTAATTCAGTTTCATTCAACAATTAAGTAATGAGGACCTGTTTTATGCCTGGCCTTGCATTAGTCCCTGAAGCAACAGAGCTGAAAAAGACAAGGATTCTACTTTAAAAAGCTCATAGGCAAGAAAACATTTAAACTTCCTCTTCTATAACTAACATATGTCTTATATTTTATTGAAATAATCAAAATTTCTGACCTTATCTGTATTGTCTGCCTCAGGTGGTAGGTTTATAGAAGGTAGGAACCTGCTCTATTTAACTTATTTTGTTCAAGTTCTAAGCTTTCCAGGCAACTGCTTTACAGTGAAGAGTCTTCCAAAGGACATTGCTTTTCCAATGGCTATAATGATATTGATAATTCATTTTTCTGTTTAGCTTCAAGTAGTGTCACACACATTGCTAACAGATCAAAGTAATGGAAAGGAACTCAACAACCTCTGTGAAGTGCATTACTATTTAACTACCTCTGTTCTTAAAGCAACAAAGTACCTAATTTTTCATATAAATGGTCAGATAAGACATATTGTTGTGATGTGGCTCTTTTGTCTTCAAATTTAAAAAGAAAGCTGCTTTCAATGAAAGGCCTTCTGGCATGACCTCTTGACAAAATCCAATCAAAACTTACTTTTTATAAAAAGCGATTTCAGGGGATATTTTAGAGCCAAGGATTATGTCCATTTTAACATCGATAACGTCTTTATTTATGAAACAGTCAAGAATGTTCCTTTTGTTTACTATGTAAGTTAAATAATGCAAGCTCCCAAAGAAAAGATATTTTTTATCTTTATTATTTGTAGCTCCTTGGATTCAGATCTTTGTAATTAGTTCTTTCTTTCCTTCTTTCCAGTGCCCATCATGACTTGGGTGGTTCCTTGTCCGTCTTTGCTATTTATCCGTTTCCTTCTGTGTTGGACTCTGCACATGATGATACCAACATTTTTATGATGGGTCTTTTCTATTTCTTTCATTTTCCCTTCTTTTCTCTCATTTTGTGTCCATTAGTATTATATGTATAAATACACACATATACAGATGCATTATTAAGCTTTATCTGGTTAAAATGAAAACATTGAATTTAGTAAGATAAGGGTGAATATCATTGTTTCACAAAGAAGGAGAAGAATTTTTCTTTTTCTTCTTTTCCAAGTTAGAAGAGGGGAGATAGGGAGACAGACTCCCTCAGGTGCCCTGACTGGGATCCACCTGGTAATCTCCATCTTGGGCAGATGCTCTGCCCATCTGGTTCATGCTTGTAACTGAGCTATTTTTAGTGCCTGAGGTGGAGGCTCCACAGAGCCATCCTCAGCACACAGGGCCAATGTGCTTGAACCAATTGAGCCATGGCTATAGGAAGAGAAGAGAGAAAGAAGGGAGAGAAAGAGGGTGGAGAAGCAGATGGTTGCTTCTCCTGTGCCCCTTGACAGGAAATCAAACCCGGGACATCCACACATTGGGTGGACACTCTACCACTGAGCACCTGGTCCAGGTCAAGAAGAATTTAACTGTAAGATGTGAAGTTTCATAATTAGTTTCCCAAGTGGCAGTGTAAACAAGTTCTTTTTGATATATATTTCTAAGAAAGGTAATGAAAAGTTTTTGTTTTTTATGTTTATGCTAATGGTATTAAGTACATACAAGTTCATGAATATTAATCCTTCTTAGTGGATTATTCCTTTTAAATTATAGATTTCTTTGTTACCTTGGTTAATGACTTCTGATTTTATTTTGCCTTCTTCTAGCATTGTTACTCAAGCTTGTTATAAGACTAGTATTTTGATAATATATCTGTTCCTTTTCCTTTATTTTCAATTCTGCTTTGTTTTAATTAGGTTTTGAAAGCAGAGCATAGGCTGAAGTTAAATAAGAATCAGATTGATAATTGCTGTAATGTGAACTATTGAAGTTTTCGGTGGTAATTCATATGTTTGGGCACATTTCTACTCTCTTACTTTGTATTTTGTGATTATTATTCTTTTTCTTTTCATCTTCCTTGATTTCTTTTTAGATTGATACAACTTTATTTATTCTGTTATTTTAAATAGGGAGTTTTTGAATATACTGGGTGGGGCAAAAATAAGTTTGCCATTGTTAATATGCAAAACAGTTTATTCTTGTATTATTATTTATTACTTATTGTATTATTTTCCATAAAACAATTGTATACCTAGTTTTGACCCACCTGCATTTAAATGTAAGGTGCTACATTAAGGGTAGGAAGGGATGATATTTGTGAAGGGGACACATTACAATTTGGGGCTAAGACACTAGACTGTGGAGTCTAAGTGTGTGGGCTATAATCTTGGCTCCACAATGTTCTAGCTCTGTGCTGCTAAAAGGGCATGAAACCTCCCTAAGTCTTATAAAATTCATCAACAAGTGGTAGTAGAATTCCTCTTATAGAGGAAACTTTTAATTTTAGTTCATAAAAGACCTTGATAAACCACTTGATATAGATGATGAAACCTATAGGGTAAGAATAATCATATTGCTATGGGAAAAAAAATGGAATAGTAAATTTTTCTGTAAAAATAGTAAAAAAATGCATATTTTTTTCTTTATGTAGCAGGGTGGTGTGAGATCAGGACATGATGAAGGAGGACCAAGCACAGGAAATTCTTCAGCGATAGTGTTGCTGAAGGACACACAGAATAACATGCATAATGTTCACTGTACTGTAGCTTATTTTACTGAACTGTGATTCTGTCCTGTGTCCACAGCCCACACTTCAGTCCATATCACTAAACTTGTCAATGGTTTGTATTAGATTTTGGAGTATTTATTATCACTTTTAATGGCAATGGGATGGTGAGGCAGTCCACAGACTGAATGAAATCATCAGGACTGGTAGAATGAGCCAGAGGTGAGGAAGAAAACTTAAAATCGTTGGGTATTTATAGAAATCCCAAGCAGGGCTTCAGATTTCTATAGGGATTTGAGCCTATTATATTAATTAGGAGAACCCAAGTTAACAAGTAATTACAAAAATGAGGTAGGGGTGTGATATAAAGTGAGCAAAGCTCTTGTTTAAGTGGGAGGAGGTAAAAGATCAACCTTACGTACTTGTGGGATCATATTGACATGTAGCTTGAGAGTATACCTATCATCTGATCATACGTAGACTAATTCTGACCTCAAGCATTTACAGTAGGTTCTCTTATTCATGACAGTGGTGTTCTATAAAGTTGCCTCAAACACTGAGTTAATGCTTACTGACCTAGGGGAAAACAGGGTCAGGTCCTTGTAAAACTCTGGTCACAACATCGATCAGTGTTGTGATTGATCAATACATAATCTTTTATGTGTGTTTCCACTTAAAGACACCTTATTTAATATATAATATTGATTTATTAACACAGAACTGATGGCCGTCAGTACTATAACTCATGCCTGATGGGAGCTTATCTAACGTGTGCATATTTTCTGAACGGCACATCAAGGCTTCTTGTGCTTATTATTACTTCACTTGGGAGGCTCTTTAAAACAGCCAAGTAACCAAGAAACAGAAAAAAATGTGAAAAGCACAGCAATGAACAGACCACGAAAGGACACTGGTTTACATATACTATGAGCTGAAACAAGAGAGCAGAGTGTCTCTCTGTGTTAAACCTCAGTGGGGAATGTGGCCATTGAATGACTCAATTTTTTGCTGCTCTGTGTATGTCTCTGAACAACTGTGAGAGTGCAGCAAATATTAATTTGGGGGTTACAAAAAATTTTAGCATGTAGGTGAATTTTCAAGTCTAGAATCCATACATAATGAGGACTGACTGAATCAGTATGTGCCTAAGACTTGGCAGCCACAGTGAAATCTTCAATTCTATCTCTAATATTAAAAATGAAAAGAAAAATGGAATATGATCTTTAATTATATACTTCTATTTAAAACATGGTTAGAGAAAATAAGACTAGTAACTGCTTCGTTTAGAGGTTTTGCTTTCAGGCAAAATGAACATGAAAACTTCAGAAAACTGATGGAACAAGTTTCATTAAAGCTCAGCAGTTTACAGCCTTTTGAGTTCTTTCTAATTAAGTAAAAATTCTTGAAAGAGTTGGAATAATTTGATCCATTAAAATCAATTTCACTCTATATTCCCCAAAGTCTCAATGGCTTTTTTAAAATAAATTATTTATTTATTTATTCATTTTAGAGAGGAGAGGGAGAGACAGAGACAGAGACAGAGAGAGGGAGAGAGAGAGAGAGACAGAGAGAGAGAGAGGGAGAGAGAGAGAGAGACAGAGACAGGGGGGAGGAGCTGGAAGCATCAACTCCCATATGTGCCTTGACCAGGCAAGCCCAGGGTTTCGAACCGGCGACCTCAGCATTTCCAGGTCGACACTTTATTCACTGCGCCACCAAAGGTCAGGCTCAATGGCTTTTTTAAAATTTGAGCACTAAAAACGTTTATGAACTACAGTTATTACTGACTATATAAAAATTTGCAATTACTAAAGATTCCTTCTTCATATCCTCAAAAAGTAAGTCAAACAATTATCTACCTCAACAATTCAGACTACATTGACTGGATCAAAAATATAACATTCATATTAAAAAACAATTTGAAGACATTAGTGAAAAAATATAATATTTATATTAAGTATCTAATTTCAGAATAAGAACTATATTTTTAAAACTTTGACAACAGAGTCTATCAACTGTGCTGGTGTAGGGTCGGTGCTGACACGGCTCTTCCTCCTCCCCAGTCCCTGATGGGCCATGCTCATGGATTCTGGCTGTGCTCATGGATTCTGGCTGTGAGCTATGGAAGAGACAGCAATAAAACTATAGCTGAGGTTTTACTAAGGGCAAAGGAACTGAGTCGCAGATATTATCAAGGAGAAACAGCACAGAATGCTGTGTATGCTTCTCTCCTAACCCCCGCTTGCCTGCTCTCCTGCTTGCTTGCCTATAGACAAATAACTTTGCTTAAGCAATTGCCGAGGATTATCTAAAAAACTGTGCCCCCCCCCCCCCCCAATGCAGAGCTTTCACCCATCTGCCACCATTGGTGCTGCCCCTGTATGCAAGTAATAAAGGCTATGTCTCTGCTCCATCTGATCCTCCTTGTAGTTTCTTTGGGATATCACAACAATACCAGATCGATTTTCCCAGTCTGGAACTCCTCTGTTATATCTGGTATCTCTGTCTCTCCTTACCTTTTGTTATTTTGGGGCAACCAAGATTCATCCAATATAAAAATTATTTACAGCATCAGGGGACTTTCTTATTTTTATATTGTATTTATATGTGGTATCATCAGGGTTGGCTGTAAGGAAGGATGCAATAAGTTCTCTTTATACAATGTCAGCATGAATAAGACTGTTGAGCAAAGAAAATTGACTAGTGGCTGCCTTTCAAGGAAAATGATGCTCCTAGGTCCTGACATATCGGTGGCTATGTGAGTACGCCAGCAAACAGAACTTTTAATTTGACCAAAGCTTTAAAAAGCTCAGAATTATAAGCACCTACTTAGTGATCAGAATTTCTCTATCAGGGATATGGAGGGAAAGAACTTGGTGGAATAATACTGGTGTCTTTCCCTTAGAAGGCATTAGTTTACTCTGTAGGGTTTGTACTGCTTAGTCTTCCTTTTCTCCAAGGAATAGGTATCTTTAATTTTTTTCATTCCAGGATTAGAAAAGCATTCTGCAATATAACATAGATAACAGAGCTACACTTAACCATTTGGGAGCTTCATTGTACAAATGTGGCCTCATTAGCACCATGCTTGACCTGAATAAACTAAATGTAGCACCAATACTATTGTTTTCACGTGGCTAAAAGTATAGGTAGTAAATACTTGCTGACATAAATTAAAGTGAATACAATATATCTATTAAAATGAAATAACCCATTTGGAAACCCTTCCTTCTCAGGTCAAAATGGTGAGCAGGCCTGTAGTTGCAGCATCAAGCCAGTGGCTGAAGGGTGTTTGAGAATAGTATTACAATGTTGCAGGGTCCAATAACCTGAGTTAATGTGAGACAATCTGATGCATGTAGACGATGAGGTAAAGGAAGCCATAGAAGGCATAAGAAGGCTTACTGAGAACCTGTATAATGACAGGGTGTTTCACATTAAGAGAGCACTGGACCTGTCCATGAGGCAGCAGATCTTGCCTGAAGAGCAGTGAACAAAATATGAGGAGGATAAATTCTATCTTGAACCATATCTAAAAGAGCTTATTCTAGAAAGAAAAGAAAGAGTAGAATGGGCAAAATAGAGTCATATAATCAAAATCTGTGGATGCAGCTGTCCTCCATATTTTAATGATGTTGGTTAATACTGACATGTACAATTTTGAACCATCTGGCCTACAAATATATTACTTTAAATAAATGTCTATTATTAAAAAAACAATTTTTTGTTATTTACTGCTATTTGAATTATTTGATACTAAACTGGGTGACCAATGAAGCATTAACTATATGAATAGGTTAGATACTAATTTATTTAGGACTTTTGATCTATTGGGAGGCAGGATCACAAACAGTAGAGTCTTTGAAAGCTCTTTTCAGTAATATGACTATAAGAGCTCATTTTATAAATATATATTGAGAGAGAGAGAGAGAGAGAGAGAGAGAGAGGGAGACTGTGACACATCTATGAGAAATGAGTTTTATCAGAGATAAAAATTGATATAAAATAAATAAGGAGGCCCTGGCCGGCTGGCTCAGTGGTAGAGCATCGGCCTGGTGTGTGGAAGTCCTGGGTTCAATTCCTGGCCAGGGCACACAAGAGAGCCATCCATCTGCTTCTCTAACCTTCCCCCTCTCCTTTCTCTCTCTCTCTCTCTTCCCCTCCTGCAGCCAAGGCTCCACTGGAGTGAAGTTGGTTGGGGTGCTGTGGATGGCTCCATGGCTTCTGTCTCAGGCACTAGAATAGCTCCAGTTGCAGCAGAGCAATGCCCCAGATGGGCAGAGCATTGCCCCCTAGTGGGCATGCTGGGTGGATCTCGGTTGGGCACATGCAGTAAGTAGTCTGTATCTCTGCCCTCCCCACTTTTCACTTCAGAAAAAAAAATAAATAAATAAACAAGGACACTAATGATTAACTCCTTTATCTTATTATTTGCCAAACTCATTTGTTTCTAGCCTAGAAAATGACTTTTTGTTTATTTTTAAGGATTCTGTTTGAAGCCTGTCCAAACTGACTGGACCAAGGACCATCGGGGTTGTTAACAAATAGTAAAGCACATGGTTCGACTTGGTTAGAAATTGCTTAGAACATTAATCACACTCATATTATTTGACTAAATTATCTACCTCCCTGTTTTATTTCAGTCTCCATTTGGTTGTCAATAAAGAGGAAGCATCCTGCTGTACAGTTTATTTTCTACTTGCCTGACTTCTCTTAATGCATTCTGCTTTTTCTTTGAAAGATAAATGCAGAAACTTGCAATGATTTAAAAGAATAAAGAAAATCCCAGCCCAGATTCTATACTTCCCTTATGTGACCTAGAAAAAGGACAAACCCATTAATGCAGGATTTGATTTTCTAATAGAAGCACTGGACTTATCAAAGCAAACATCTGTAAGCAGTCCATTTACTCATGGTAGGCATTGCTCTTACCTCAGAACCTTCACATACAAATAGCAAGAATAGCGTAACTTTCTTACTTACAATCAGATACAATCTACCTTTCCTGATCATGCTCAGCATTGACTCATAGTTTCAATTTCCATAGAAGATAACAATCAAGGAGAGGGAGGGATACAACATACTATAGTGCTGAGTACTCACCATGTGACACATCATTATGCTAGACTATTCTAAGTGCATTATCATATTTGAACCTCCCAACACTTATGGAGGTAAATACTATTCACATGTTATGGTAAAAGGCTGAAACTAAAAAAGTTTAAGTTATTGACAAAAATGATATGATTAATGAATATAGATGATTGTTGCTATATCTGAGCTCAAAATAAAAACTAAAGCAAGGCATAAAGAGGGCATAGGAAGGAAGCAGAGGGCACAACATATATGAGAAATCAAACCTGTTTAGAGTCCTGTTGAAAACTTTTGTCTCTGTTTTTGCAGAATCAGATGTGTACAATTATCTGTGTCCTTGTACTTTTTACTAAATTTGTTCCCTTCTCACAACAGGAGAAATTTTTGTTCATTGAAAAGTCATGTTTTTAAAGCTACTAACCTAGAGTTGTCATCACATCCTTCCTACTTCAAATAGTCTTAGTAAGCTACATATATTCTCCATCATTTCACTGTTAACCAGATTGACTCTTTAAACAAAGGGAAAGAGCTAACTCATGAAAAAGAATATATAATACCTTGTGATCTACTTGCCTCAATGGGAAGTGCTCTCCCTAAAGTATACATGAGTTGAAGTATCTCCACTCTGGAAAAGAAGTAGCCTATATAGTAAGGCAGGATTCTAATAAAATAAAAAAAAATGCAAAAATAAAGGAGATTAAATATAATGGGTAAGTAGAAGAAGCATAAGGCAGCTGGGTTCTAGAGAGGAAAAAGAGTGGAGAGAAGTAGAAAGTACCCCTTTGGACCTTTTCTTCAAGACATGCTAGAAGAGAAGGAACCCTGCCAAGAGGTCTTTTCTAAATGTGGAGCCATTTCTCCAACCAGGGTTGGTCTTTCTATTTCATGTTTCTTGGTGGTCAAGTTTCATGCCACAGGACACTTCCAGGCTGCGTGGTCTTCCCTGCAGTGACCAGTCACAAAGCCAGCCACCACAGATTCAATGTAGCATTTCATGCAGATGTGGAAGAGGAGAGGATGATGGAGTAGTATGGGGCATGAGTGAGCTATGAGGGCCACACAGGCATGGGTATTCACCTGGGACTTCAGCAAATGGGGAACTAGTCATAATACCAGTAAAGGCTGCTGTGGAGTGGTCCAGGTGGTGATTGGTGTCTTTGGAAGGAATGAAGCAATGAGACATTTCGAGAAGACACACAGGTTTATATCCAATAAGCAAGGATGTCAAAATCTTCGTGAAGGCCATCTCCTTTCTAGCCAGCCAGGAAAAGAGAGACCAGAGGGGAGAATATCTGGGAGGTGTGTATGAGATAAGCCTCCCAGAGAGTCAGCACTTCGGCTCACATTCTATTGACTAGAATTCAGGCACATGGACACATTTAATTGATGAGAGGCTGGGAAATGTATTCTAGTTGTGTGCCTAGAAAAGAGTGGTAAACATGGGTTTTAAGGGGCATCTGGCATATATTTTATATATTTAAGAAAGCGAGGTCTAGAGAGATTGAGTGCCTTTGTAAAAGTCACACATCTTAAAGCCCATTGTCTCCCTACAATGATGTGCTTTTTACTTTTTGCTTTCTACATTATCTACAAGTTTGTGGATATGAGCATTCATACCCTAGTCCAGACATAAGGGCTAAGCCTTTTGTTTGGATTTAAAAGGAAAGTGTGGCATTGAAGAAAAGACCTAACCATATCTTACTTCATTTAGTATTTTAAAAGAAAATCTGGAATAATGGAAGAGGATTCAATTTATATGACATTAAAACTAAAGTTAGCAATAACTGGTTGTTTTAACTAATAAAAATAGCAAATTTCTTGACATTTCAGTGAACTATTAAATCAAAGACTCAAATAATTGCTCCTATGTGATAAGTGCAGTTATATGCTTTATTTTTCCCAGTCTCAAAGAAATGCAAGGCATTCTAGTTGAGCAAAAGTGAATTAGACCAACCCATAATATGTGGCCACAAACAAATGGTTATAAATAAAGTACTTCAAATATTATAAAACATAAAGCAAGTAAGATTTTTCCTGATAGTTTTGGCTAAACTTCAAAGTTGAGGGCAATAAGCGCTTCATGATCTAAACAGATGTTTATGTGCTGGATACATCTTTGCAGCATGTACTCAACAGGCAGACATATAGATCTGTGACCATCACTAAACTCTAGTCTACGTTAGAGGGGGCTGGAGATTTGTGAAGTGGATTCTTTGAAGAGAACTTTAAGGAACAGAGGATACTATGGCATTTCTTTTTCTCCCACTCATAGGAAACAAAAGGGAGAATAGGAGAGGGAGCCCATTCCCTTTTTCTCAAGCCAAGCTAGGAGGTACTCAAAAGAACCATCTAGAAAATTAAAAGCTGTCTGCAAAATGAGATTTGTGCTGACCGCTTGTCTGGAAACTGCAAGCAGGAATCAGGCTGGTGTGTTTCCTTTGCTGCTAAGGCAAAGATTAAGCCAGCAGTTGGTTGAGCATGGGAGTCAAGCATTTATGAGTCTTCCTGCAGGCCAAATGGGCACATGGGGAAGAGAGCTAGGCTTCAGTTTTCTCAGGATCCAGCCCATGGGGCTGAGCATTGGGGCAAGAGAAACCCAGCAGAAGGTCCTGGGTCAGGGAAGTGTATTGGGCCTTGGGCTATATCTATTATATCTATCTATATCTATATCTATATCATCTATATATCATTTATATCTATCTATATTATATATCATCTATATCTATATATAGCTATACCTACATCTACATCATCAATATCTATATCTGTATCTATACAATCTATATCTATATCTACATCATATATCTATATCTATATCATCTATAATCTATGTCATCTATGTCTATATCTATCTATATCATCTATATCTATCTCTATTATCTATATCATCTATATCTTATCATCTAGATTAATATCTATTATCTATATCATCTATATCTATATCTATCAATCTATATATCTGTAATCCTCCAATGTACCTCAGGGAGACCATGGACAGGAGGTGCCTATCTAACCCCTTGGGAGATGTCCCTGGGTTCCAGATTTGTTCTGCCAGGCCTCCATTTCCACAGCCCTTAGTCACTTCTCTTGTTCCAGTTGTCTCTTTGCTTTTCATCCTTTGTCTATGGAGGTAAAAGAAGTAAGAATTTAGAAATTCTTCCAGATGATTCTGGTGCCATTTGAGTGCAACAAAGCTGATTAGCTTCACATAAGGTTTTCTAACATTCTTTCATCAGATTGGTTAACCTTTTAGTGTGTTTTTATCCCCAACCTCCTTTCTTATTAAATTTTGCTAAGCTTTTGCAGGGAGTACAATTATTTTTAGAAAGTCACTATAGGGTTTCTCTTTCTTCCTTTTAAGTGAGACAGAAATAAATTGGTGATTTAAGGAGGTTTTTTTTTTTTTTTACTTCTGATGTGTTATGATCTCTCTATTGTGGGGCAAGGAATTTTGGATCTAGAAGAACATTCTACATCCTCTGCCTTGTCTTCTTGCTTTCACCCTCACCAGACCACATCCTTCAGATTGGAGGTTATCAGTGAGGTTCTTTATTTGTGATTTCCTTCTTAGTACTGCTGGAGGGAATAGAAAAAGAAGATATGTCATTCTCAGAGGTCTTTACTTTCTTAAATATAATAGGGGGTCATCATTAAGATACACATTTTTGGATTCACAACAGCACCTGTGAACAACTGACCCACCTTCAATTTGATTGGGAAAAAAGCAAACTAAATCCAATAAAAAAATTCAACCACTTCTTTGTTCTTTTAAGATTAATAGATGTGAATAGAACCATTTAACTCTAAAATGATTTAAACTAATGAATTAAAATTCCTACTCAACATAACATAGTGAAGACTATTTATAAAATTAAAATGTTCTTTTCAAAAAAGACAATTTGTACTTTGCACATGAAAAATAAAGACTTTAGCTGAACTCTGATGAATACACAAGCTGAAAAACAAACTGAATATCTTTTCTTCTTTTAAAAATGTTCTTCTTATTAAGGAAAATTAGGCATTTGAGATTTTTTCCCTCTTTATTTCTTTTAATAATGCATCATGAAAAAATGTAGAAATTGTATCCTACAGAAGTTCTATGTTCAAATTGAAGATAAGAATGATTTATATCTCTTTTAAAGAAGAATACTAGGAAGTTGTTTGAGAACAACTAGTTTCATCTGGGCGCTGCATTATACAGCATCATTCAGGTCATAGTCCATGTGAATGCTGTCTCATGGGGTTGTATGGCAGTGTGTGGTGTGTAGCCTATGCTACATATGTGGAGGCTCTGTCTTAGAATCTCTCTTATATTACCTTTCGACGATGATGGGTACTACTACTAACAATAATGGGATAATTCATCTCATGTCTCGTAAATTTTAGCTTATCTTCATTGACATATAAGCAAGTTCATTAGGAAATTCAAAAGTACTGCACCTCAGAGACAGCAGGGAGAGCTGTATGCAGGGCTGGTTGGCTTATAAAAATAACTTAGAGAGGCAAAAGGTATGTGTAGGCCTGGCAGGAGAAGAAACAAGACTGTCTGTGCCAAAACAACGACAGCTGGCGTTCTGTGGGGTGTTTGCCATGGATGAGAGTAATCAAAATTGGGTAACTTCAATATTTTCAATTATGGGTGCCAGATTCAATAGTCAATTGTTGATCAGTCTTGGCCAGATCCTCAATAGATCTACATTGTTTGCTATTATTTTTAGATCTGCTTTTACCCTCATACCATTCTCTCTCCACAGTCCTGATATTTCATATTGAAAGATGAACAAGAGTAAACTAAGTTACCTATTGTTGGATAGATTGGTTTGTCCTATTCAGCTTTCATGTTTGTATAAAGATGAGGGGAAAAAAAGTTAAACTGACTTGCTTTCATGTTTATGAAATGGTGGTAGCGTAAATTCAAAATGTAAATAGCAACCTTAACTAAATAACTTAAGATTTAATATAACATAATGTTTTCTATTTGCAAACTGTCCGAGACAAGCAGACTTCAGTTTATGAAACGACTGTTTGTTTTATTTATCTTCTGTGGCTCAGACTAAAGTTTCTCTGCTCATGGTTTAGTTTTTAAAAGTCTCTCCTACTGCAATCTCTTCAGTAATGTGAGTGCTAATGGTTTCTCTCCACCCATACAATGTTCCCTCAAAGCTTCCTGAAAAGATGAGTTGGGAATGCAGGTGTAAGTTCACTATTCGAGTACAGTGGACTTGTATTACTATTGCCATTCTTCACTATAGTTCATCATATGAAAGTATTATTCAAAACTCTGTTTATTTTGCTTGAAAATACATGCAAATGGGGATTTTGGTTATCATAGATTTAAATAGAATAAAGACAAAGTATATCTTTTGAGTTGCCTTCACAGGGAAGAGGATGCATTTTTATGGAACAAATCACCTTTATTCCTTAGTTGTACTTTTCTGTTACCAGCAGAATGTGTTTGTGAAATAGGCGGTCCATGCAAGTCCAGAATTCCTGGCATTATTCTCTGAACAATTTCTTTTGACAGGCTATTTTAACTGCCTTTGGCTTGACTACTTGCAAGATTTTGAATTTTATCTGTCATTCTAGCTCCATGGCTCCTCCTCTTAGAACTTAAGAACTCTGTAATACTTGGCTATTTTTAGCTAAACTCTCTACCACTGCCCATGGTTTTAAATTGTTCTATGTCTTTAAAAACATTTTCTAATTCAAGTCCTAGCCCCTGCCTAAATTTGCTTATAAGAGCACAAGAATTCACATATTGAGAAACTTATCAGAGCTAATGGTAGCCATATAGCTCTCAGTTAGGATCAGGAAACAAGCCCAATTCTTTCCCATCTATGTTTCAGGAAAGAGAAGTAGCTGTACTCCCCATAACTGGAATTTTCCCATTGAGTGACATATGTTATAATGATGCAGACACACTCTAAACACCCCTAAGCTTCTTTTTATTAATTCTTCCAATAGAGAATGATACAAAGTATTCTATAAGAGGTGACCAGAAAATCATTAGAAATGATCATTTAGGAAATAAATTAGGCAGGAACAGCTGGGCAACAGTGACTCAGGGAGCCAGGAAAAATGTAGAAGGAGAAACATTTTGGTCTAAAAGAAAACAAAAAAATGATACTTATAGACAATAAAAATAATGATAATTACAGACAAATAGAAATATTTTCTCTTTGGTCAATGTCTTAAAAGAGAAGTTCAACATAATTTATAGGCATACATTAATAATTATTTCTCTGCACACCCACAGTTTTTGAATACTTAAGTTGAGGTGAATGAATGATGATTTACTTATTCAAAACACTCAGCACATCAGTGGTTGAATTTTGTTGAGATCCCACATTCACTATGGACCACAGTGCTTCTACTGACCTATGTATAATTCATCTCGGCTTCATCCAAATTAGGAGCTGACATTTTTTTGGTAACACAAACTATAGCTTCTTGTCAGTAAAAGAACCCCAGTGGGGAAAACTTAGATTGCTAGGAGGTTCAGTATGCTGCTAAGTTTGTTGTTTTTGTACAGATTTGAGAGAATCTAATAGTTTGCCACCTTTATGTTGGCACAGGAATACATACATTTATTGATGAAGTTGACTTTTCTTCAACCCAGGTATTTCCTGGGCAGGCAGAAAAGGAGAACTTTCCGAGGATTTTCTCTTGGGTGGTTCAATATAAATTAACAATAAAAATGCATTAAAATACTTTTAGTTCAATAAATTTTCAGTAGTGATCTTACAATGATAACTAGGAGTCTAAAAAATAGAATCAAACTGTTTTATTTCAATTTTTAAAGGTACATTTATTGGAATTTAAAAAATCATTTTCCTTTGAGAACTGTGAGATCCTTCTTTTCTTTTAGTCTTTCTCTGTTGTGAGAGTGAATACCAAGGATCAAAAGCCCAATTTGGCTTCCTTAGTGTGCAGGAGTTGTTGACTTCAAGACAATCTGAGACCCAGCTGAGTTATGAACACACAAAGTGAGACGTGAGTAAGATTCAGAGCCTGACCAGCGGCACTAGAATATGTTTCCAAGGCTTTCTCATTATCTTTCTACAACTGAGAAATACATTTTCCAACTACGTCTTGACATGGGTAAAAATGATGCAATATTTTGAATACTAAATTCTGGCTAGATGTCACAAACACTTTGCTGCATAATATTTTCTGTTGATATATTCTCTCTGAAGAAATTGGTTCATTATTAACTTTTTTTTTACATAGAATAATAGTGTTTTTACTTTATACTTTAAAAATATCTATAGTTAAATTCTGCTTAGGTTTAGGAGTCTTTATAGACACTGCTTAATTAATTACACTTGTTTTAATATATTACAAAATCATTTAAGCAAAATGAAACTAAAACAATGAGACTTAATCATCTTTAAAGTAAAACTAGCCAGAATTCTTAAGAAGGAGAGTTTTAAAATGTAACTGTCTTTTCTGAGAAAGAAGCAAATCAACAAAACTGCTCTAAAGGCGTAAAACTTCAAAATCAACTTAGAATATTTGTTTTAATCAGTGCATGTGCAGTACTTGTCTTCCTCATCCTTTCTATCTGTCATTCTCTCGGAAGTTGCTGATGTGGATAGTGATAACCCGGATGGCCTGGAACACACAAAATCAAAAGGAAGGTTATATGAGATGCACTTACATTCTATTGACTAAGGCAATATAAATATTAATATTTTTTGAAGATTTTAAATAAAAATGATTGAAGTGAAAAGAAGATCTTGGTTAAGATTATGCTAATGGGAAAATGCAAGCAGTCATAAACATACATGACCTAAACCGTAGGAAAAACTGGAGTTCAGCATTTGCCAAAAATCTTTTATTATTTTTTAGCTCTCTAACTTAATAAACATGTAGTTGTGACAAATCAATAAAACAGGCTTGTCTATTTCTCACAGTGTTATTCAAGTGGTCCAAAATAGTCCCAGCTAACAGCAAAAAACAACAAAAAAACCCAATCAATTTATTCTGGGTTAATAGGTATATTACTAATAGAAAAGTGGGAATTAACATCCAAAATCTATCTTCCTTATTCAAATTTGTTCTAAGAGACATATGGGAGTTGATGCTTCCAGCTCCTCCCTTCTGTCTCTCTCTTCTCTCTCTTTCTCTAAAATGAATAAATAAAAAAATTAAAAAAAAATTGTTCTAAGAACCATTAAAAAGGTTACTGTTTTAAATCTAATATATGTTAAAACTCATAAGCCAAAAAACAAAGTCATATGCCAATATTTAGAAGTCAAAATCAAACGCTAGCCCAAAAACCTCTCCCCAAATTATACACATTATTTATTGCACTGGAATTTTACTATTGCTTGAAATAAGAAGGCTGGAGCTTAAAAATATTTCCTGATAGTAAATAAAGTATTGAACTTACATTATATTTATGGCATCTTATTACTCACAAATAGAAGTTAAATGGTTTATACATTTTTTTCTTTTCTTTTTCTTTTTTTCTTTTCTTTTTTTAGAGAGAGAGAGAGAGAGAGAGAGAGATAAGGACAGACAGACTAGAAGGGAGAGAGATAAGAAGCATCAATTCTTCATTGCAGCTCCTTAGTTGTTCATTGATTGTTTTCTTATAAGTACCTTGACTGGAGGGGCTCCAGCCAAGCCAGTGACCCCTTGTTCAAGCCAGTGACCTTTGGGCTCAAGCCCATGGGGTCATGTCTATGATCCCACGCTCAAGCTAGTGACCCTTCGTTCAAGCTGGATGAGCCCATGCTCAAGCCAGTGACTTCATGGTTTTCAACCTGGGTCCTCTGCGTCCCAGGCTGACACTCTATCCACTGAGTCACCACCTGGTCAGGCTGGCTTATACATTTTCAAAGATGAATTATTTATATAATTCATTCAACCATTCACAATTTTATATATCTATCCTGTAGAGTTTGCATTGTATATATGTTAATATTGATACATATATTCTAATATCAAGAAGATTATAAGTGTTGAGATAAATATTCAACATTCTTATATTGATTCTATTTTATGCTTACTCTGTGCTTGGCACTGCACTTAGAATTGGGTATATAATAAGAAGCACAACCCCCCCTCCAGGCAATTACAAAGTAAAAGACTTCAAATTCATTTTTGAGAATGCAGAACAAGGATCTGATGCAAGAGATTTAGCTGCATATGTTCATGACATGAAAAATTAACCCAAATATCTGTATGATTTTTTCCTATTAATTAGATAAAAAATAAACTATTCTATTTTAAGCAGTTGAAGAGAAGTCCTGAGAACAACTTCATATTTAAGTATGGTATTTGTGGCCTTAATTAAACCAAATAATTCTGATAGTTGAGTAGATACATAGGAAATTATTCTCAGTGGATAAATTGGCTGTCTCTGTAATTTTATTAAACTTGCTATGGGGAAACAGAGATGGGGGGTATAGGCAGAGAGGACAGTATTAATTACATCTCAAAATGCCTAATAAAGCAGCATTTTTGCAAGGTAATAGTTAATGATCATTTTTGAAGATGTTTTACATTTTTTAAATATAACTTAGTTATTAACATTGATTTTAAAACACACAAGACAACATGATACATTAACATTAGAAGGAAAGTGCTGATAATTATTTTTGTAGGTCTCCCTTATACTTATAATTAAATATTTGTAAGTCATAATTAAAGTAAAATATAAAGTTGTTTACTGGTAAGTCAGGTTGTCATTGCCTGTTATATATCACCACAATAAGTACATTGATCATTTCATAAAATATTAAAAAGTTGAAAGCTTCAAATAATTTTTATTTTGCCAGCATGAACAAACATGATTATCAACCATGAAGCTATATAATAGCTTCAAATTAAACTGGCAAATAAAATTACTACATATTCACTGAAGACCTTCTTGTATATAAAAGAATCTATATATACTGAGCACAAGTCAGTCCTGATATTTTATGTTAACAAAGGGATTTCAAGTGGCCATGGATCTAAGATAAATAAAGTTTTTTCATTTTATGATGCTTTTCTTTTTGCTCTCTGTAGGAGGTGTAGGTACTATCAAAATCAGAAGATTTACATCAGCTAAATATAAACATAGCCCATGCAAAACCCATAGGAAATATGTGATGTAGTAAAAAGAAAAATCGGCTCATTTAAACTTTGTGCTAAATTTCTTTGAGATGATGAAATTTGTCCTGTCTCAATTTCTCCATTTGTAAAATAAGGAGTTTAATACTCAATGTCTCTTTGATAGATATTTTATAAATATGGATGAAGCCAGAAATATAACTAGAATATCATAAAGTCTACCAATTTTTTTCTTATTTTGCCTTAACCCATAAATAATGGATATTAAACTTCTCATCCAGCCTGACCTGTGGTGGCGCAGTGGGTAAAAGTGTCGACCTGGAATACTGAGGTTGCTGGTTCGAAACCCCAGGCTCCCCTGGTCAAGGCACATATGGGAGTTGATGCTTTCTGCTCCTCCCTCCTTCTCTCTCTCTCTAAAATGAATAAATAAAATCTTAAAAAAAAAACACCCAAAAAACCCCACTTCTCATCCAGTATTTTCTATATACTGTATACTTTTATAGCATCCTGGGCAACACATATCATCTCTTTGAATTTCACTAGGAGATACAAATATTTCCTAAAAGTGACTGGATGTACACATAACACCTGTACTCCTCAGTATTACATAAATAAAAATTATACCTGATATTCCCTAATTTTGTTGAATGCTTGGTGGACATTGAATTGAATACAATCATTATTAAGCAGTAAAATCATAAAGTAGTACATAGAAGTGAGAAGGGTATCATTTATGATTAGCCTTGGTGTCATTCATGATATTTTTCAGCAAAAGAGTCATCCATGGGATGAGTGTATCTAGACCTAATCCATATGAGACATTCTCAAAGATTTTTGAGAAGTGCTAATTTTTATTTCTATGAAAATTTGAAATCTCATTTCAGGGAAATAAGAAGGGATATGCTAAATGGTTGGGCAAGTAGGAAAGTAAGTAGTGGAATTCTGGAGTAGGATAGTGTAAAAAGAGCCCTTGTGGGTTCTCTCTCTTTCTACTAGTAAATGGCAAAAAAAAAAAAAAAAAAAAAAAAAAGCACCTGGCTGAAGACCAATCAAGTAAATATTCAAGATCTATCAGCAGAGTATATGATTTACTTGTTGGAAACTCATTCCATGCCACGATTATGTCCCATTTTGGCAATAATATTTTATTTCAACTATTTTTATCCCTGAGAAGAATGTTGTTGAACACATTTTATTACAAACATATTTTAAAAAACCATGAATCTGGAGTAATCACCTTCTTTTCTTTCTTTCTTCCTTTTTTTCTCCTCCTTCCCTCCTTCCCTCCTTCCCTCCCCTCCCCTTCTCCCCTCCCCTTTCCTCCCCTTCTTCCCCTTCCTCCCCTTCTTTACTTCCTTCCTTCCTTCCTTCCTTCCTTCCTTCCTTCCTTCCTTCCTTCCTTCCTTCCTTCCTTCCTCCCTCCCTCCCTCCCTCCCTCCCTCCCTCCCTCCCTCCCTCCCTTCCTTCCTTCCTTCCTTCCTTCCTTCCTTCCTTCCTTCCTTCCTTCCTTCCTTCCTTCCTTCCTTCCTTCCTCTCTTATTTATTGAGAGCTTATTATGTCCAAGAAACATTAAGCTCTAAAGCATTCAGAAAACTCTAAAAAACATGGTCCATGCAAATACCTGTAGTACAAACCAGGTTATTTCATTGAATTACCATGAAGAGCGATGAGGACTCAGGGATTAGAGGGATTCAGCAGTAATGAGCAAGAATCAGTCATTTCTCCAAGGCGTCCTTCCTTATTCCTTTCAGTGAACCACGGTATTTAGAAACCAAAATCTGACATGGAATAAGGTTGCCTGTTCCTGGTACCTTGCAGTGGACAGAGTTAGAATATATATATATGAATATAAATATATATATGCACATTAACACATTTCATCTCTATTTTAAATCTATATAAAATTGTAAATTATACCAGTACCTCCAATTCCAATCTCAACAATAGGTTTCATTCTACATTTCTCACTTTTTGTACTGTAACTTTCTTCCCTACACTGAGAAACTTGACTGTTGTTTTCACTAGTATTATTAGGTTAGTGTGCACTGTATGTAACCAATCTTCCTTTGCAGACCCTGGTTCCCCCACATGCGGAAGCTTTACTCATCTCACCCATGCTCTGACTTTTTGTGACCAGCCACCTTATGTGATGCTCTACTTGCCCTCGTCAGGTCACAGCACCCTGTAGCATTAGGTCAACTGACACGTGGGTTTATTCAATAAATACTTGATTAATCAATGTATCTCAATAACACAATGCTTGGTGTTGTCATAGAGAAGCATAGTGTTATAAGAATAGCAGCTTCCTGGATTGCTAACAATTTTAGGCTTTATTTCTGTATTAGAATTACATTATATTAATATTAAACTCAAGTTATTTTATTCCAGATAATAGAGATGAAGTATGCAAATATATTTTGAATGATGAGGCTTGAAAAGGTCCAGGATCAGTGAAGAAGAAGGAAAAGGCTTTTCTGTTGACATTTTAAGCTGATTCTTTAATAATTTAATGCTCCCTGGCTTATAAAAGAAAAACAGATGAGGTGTTTGAAGATACAATATAAAAGTATACAAAGGATATAGAAAAGAGAGTAAAGAGATTAAAAAAAGTCCTCTGGTTAATTCATGGTATTTCCTAGCCATAGCCTTGTATATAAGTAGAAAGAAAAAAATGAGAACAATTTATTCTTTAATAATCTTGCAAAGTTGAAGTTTAGGTAAAAACAGGCTGCGATAGAAAAATAGTAGGAAATTACGATGTGCCAAAAAACTTTATATTAGTTATTTATTTAACTAACTCGATAGGTAAAACCTGACATAAGTTGCAACCACATGCTAGTAACAATCAGCATCTATAAACCAGAGCGACACTAATCAGCTGTTATGAGTGGAATGTCAATGCCTTGATGATGGCTAGTAGATTCATACCAATTCATTGTGGCAAAGAGATTCTAGAATTGTAGATCTTTCTTTGGTATCCTCATCTACCTTATTCTTGGCTGCTAGATTTGATTTACTTGACATATAATTATTAGTAACATCCTTTTAAATTCTGGACGGTGTTTCAGTGTGGGTGATAAATTGTACGGCCATTCTCACTTTAGATAGAATTTGGAGAGAAAAAGCTGAGGGGTCACAGCTCTTCTTGCCACTTTGATCCACAGGAAATAAGACAATTTCAAGCAAACCATCTGAAGCTAGTTCCTCTCTGGACTACATAAAAATGAGAATTGGACCAATCAGCTGCATTTTACATCAGCTGTAACTTCTGGGTGATCTTGAAAGAAAACCCCATTTAGAGTGCATTTCGATGAGGCAAGGGAAATTTCACAGGCTGCTAAAATGAGGGCAGGCAGGCTGCAGTTGAAAGAAAGGGTTTCCATCATGATGTGAACAGCAGGACAAAGGCTTTTGTTGCTGCAGCCGTCACCTGAAACTTCAGCTCCTGCTTACTCACCAATAGACTTTGTTCCTAGCACTCTACTATTTCCCGATAATATCTAGATAAATTCTGAACACCATGTTATTTAAGATGGTGTCATGGATTAAAAATGTAATTTAGCACTCTTTGTTCACAGGATTCAATGTTGACAAAATATGCTGTCAATGCTATCTTTTGTGTAACGAAGGGAAAACAGGTTTTAATAGGATTTCATACTTGAGTTGTGTGATTCAATACTAATACAGTATGCTTGGGTGCAAATTATTAGTAATAAAATACTTTCACGTTAAGTATTCAGATAGGAATGAGATTCTGTCTGTCAATACTAACTGAAAAATTCAAGACTTGACTGGGAAATATAATATAAAGTTTAAAGGCCATCTTGTCTGGCCCCAAAAGAAAGAAAATTCTATGTATACAAATAAGGAATATTTGATGCAACAAGACTTGATCATAAAGATACCATGAAATCTTTATTCCATCTTGGATGAAGTGAGGAAAAATATTTGATGAGGTGGTGTCAAGATATGGGGAATGAAAAAAATAAGTTCAAAAGTTGAGAGAAAGGAAAATAAATTAAGCAAGCAAGAAGGAAAATACAGTGTCTAAGAATCTTCTAAGATAAAATTAAAAAAAAAAGAAGGAAAACAGCAAGAAGTCTGAAGGCCAATGCTCCAATAGAGTGGGTTACCCATATAAAATATATACTTTGTTTTCTATGGAGAAAATGATCTCCTTGCACAAGTCTTTGCCTATACCTAAAGCTTCTCTGCTCTTTAAGAATCAGTCAAGTAGGAATTTGAGAGACATATAGAATGTATTATTTGGGTGTTACTTGATTTTATTCCATTGGCGAAAAACGTCTTTTTGCTGAACACAAAAAATACTTTAAAAATAATGCTTGTTGACATTTTGGCAAACCACAACTAAGAACTAGCAATGCCTTTACTTGAATACATCATGCCATTTTGTCTCCTGAATTTGGACTTATTTTAACAGTGAATTACTCTTACAAGTTATTGTCTAAGAATGGGAGCTTCCTTGTTTACATCCTCTGTTCAAAGAAGGATTAGAATCACAGGACTCTGGAGAGAGGGATCCTTAGATATTCCCTGTGATATGCCCACACTGTATTTATTCCACTATTCCATGAATTGACAGTCCTACAAAATTTGGAAGAACAAGGGAGCCCCCATTACTTAGCTTGTAAAATTGAAGAGAATATGCCACCCCCAAATCTGCCTCTTTGGAATATGGATTATTTTGAGCTGAAGGCTTTTGAGAACGAGCATATACAGGAAAGGATCTAAAAATAGGCACAAGTTTCCCTTTCTAGAAGAGAAATTCTACATAAATTTCTCATATCAAAAAGACTCAATAACTTTGATCAACAGAGAATTGATCAACTAATTTAAATCTGTATAACAAACCTTACAAATAGCCATGTTATCGCCCTTTCTCCTGGTCACCCCCCCCCCCCATAACTTGCTTTTCCTAGCTAGAAACTCAAACATCATTTCCTTTGTTAGCCTAAGATGGTATATAAGTTGTAACTAGTCTGTTGAGTTACTTATCACTGGGTACTCCCCTGTGTATGCATAATGCTCAAATATAAAATTTCTGTTTATTTTTATCTTGTTAATTTGTTATTTGCTAGTCTAATTTGTAGGACCTCAGCTAGATAACCTAAAATGGGAAGAGGAAAACTATTTTTTTTCCTTCCCTACATGATACTTCTCCATATATACACAGCAAAATATCAGCAAAAAGCTTATAATTTAGTCTTACAAAATGAACAAGATATTTTGGCAGCATAATGAAGCTCTGTGCCAAATAGTTATTCTGGAAACTCTGTGAAGATTAAAGATCAGAAAGTAGTACAGGTAAGAGATGATATATAGAAATGATCATATTATTAAATAATTAAATTCCCCCATACTGATATACTCCTGAAACCTAAGTACTCTTATTGATCAATGTCACCCCATTGAATTTAATTTCTAAGTAAAAATTTAAAAATAAACTATACAATTATAACCAAAAACTGATATTTAAAAAAGAGACAAAAATTAAATAATTTTACTATTGTTTTCTTAAATTTACAAACCAGAGCAGTTTAGTATTTACATACAAATATATATTCCAAGTTTCTTTATTTACTATCTTAGTGCTTAATGCTCATTAGTAACTATCAGTAATCAAGGAATGCATGTACCCAAAATAAAACAACAAAATTCAGCATTGATGCCTTTCTTCTTTCTTTTCCTATTCTTTAACCCCTTCTTTTTAAAAGGTTATCTGAGGACCCACCTTCATGTGAATTTGTAAGATTCAGAGTCTTGAGGCCCATCAGAACTATGCAGTCATAATGTCTGAGTTGTGGCCATTTATTTTCAAGTCTTGCATGTGATTCATTTTTATTTTATTCAGTAAGAGGAGGGGAGGCAGAGACAGATTCCCACATGCTGACCTATTTCTGCCTGGCAAGTCCCATATAGGGTGATGCTCTGCCCATCTGGGCCATGATTGTAACTGAACTATTCTTAGCACCTGTGGTGGAGGCCACAAAGTAAACCTCAGCGCCTGGGGCCAACTCACTCCAATTGAGCCATGGCTGCAGGAGTAGAGGAGAGAGAGAGAGAGAGAGAGAGAGAGAGAGAGAGAGAGAGAGAGAGATAAGTGAAAGGGAGAACAGTGGAGAAGCAGATGGTCACTTCGTCTGTGTGCCCTGACCAGGAATCAAACCCAGGACATCTACTTGCTGGGCCGATACTACCACTGGGCCAACTGGCCTAGGGCTCATGTGATTCTCATACTTTAATAATTGTTGATATTCCTTTCAATAGTCTCTGATTCTGCCTTTTTCTGGCAGCAAATCTACCTTAATATTGTCTAACTTCTTTATTAAACCACTTTTTTCCAGCTTTCTTTTTTTTTTTTTAGAGAGAGAGGGTGGGTGGGGGAAGAGAGAGAGATCGATTTGTTGTTCCACTTATTTATGCATTCATTGGTTGATTCTTTTTTTTTTTACAGAGGCAGAGACAGACAGGGACAGACAGACAGGAACGGAGAGAGATGAGAAGCATCAATCATCAGTTTCTCGTTGCGCGTTGCGGCTTCTTAGTTGTTCATTGATTGCTTTCTCACATGTGCCTTGACCGTGGGCCTTCAGCAGACCGAGTAACCCCCTGTTGGAGCCAGCAACCTTGGATCCAAACTGGTGAGCTCTTTGCTCAAGCCAGATGAACCCGCGCTCAAGCTGGCGATCTCAGGGTCTCGAACCTGGGTCCTTCCACATCCCAGTCCGATGCTCTATCCACTGCGCCACCACCTGGTCAGGCAAAAATTTTTTTATTTATTCATTTTTTTTTAGAGAGGAGAGGGAGAGACAGAGAGAGAGAAGGGGGGGAGGAGCTGGAAGCATCAACTCCCATATGTGCCTTGACCAGGCAAGCTCAGGGTTTCAAACTGGCGACCTCAGCATTTCCAGGTCGACACTTTATCCACTGCGCCACCACAGGTCAGGCTCAGCTTTCTTTACTTGCTTGCTCACCCTTACATTAAGAAACATAGTCTTTTTTTTGTGTGTGACAGAGACAGACAGAAAGAGGGACAAACAGAAAGGAAGGGAGAGAGATGAGAAGCATCAGTTCTTCCTTGCAGCACCCTAGTTGTTCATTGATTGCTCTCCTATATTATATGTGCTTGACCAGGGGGCCACAGCAGAGTGAGTAACCCCTTGCTCGAGCCAGTGACCCTGGGCTCAAGCTGGTGAACCTTGCTCAAACCAGATGAGCCGGCACTCAAACCAGTGATCTTGGGGTTTCAAACCTGGGTCCTTCACATTCCAGTCCCATGTTCTGTTCATTGCGCCACCACCTGGTCAGGCAAGAAACATAGTCTTGTGCTATACAGTCACAGACTTCACTTATCCCAGGTGATCAACCTGCAACGTGCTGATAAAAAGGGATTGACCCCCCCCCACACACACACACAAAAGGAATGACCAATGGGCTGAATAAGATTCTGTATACTCATTCCCCACTTCCAAAAAGCAATTCAAAGGGAATGTCCAGTCTAGGGTCAGTGCTATTATTCCCAGGAATAAAAGAGCAGCTCATTAATTATGAATTGTTATGCTGCTGTGAATGGAACAGAGTAGTTTTTTAAGAACACACTGTTCTCCCTCCCTGATCTTGGCCACATTATTCTTGCAGTAGAAGTTGCTTGGACCTAATTTCTGGCTATCACTTAAGTCAGGTATAGATGTTATCAGGACAGGAAGGGTGGAATGCAAGATAAAAGTATAACAGATGCAGAGTTTTAAGGAACAGGGTGTAGTGTTTTCTGTTGAACCTTCTCTCAATAACACTAACTCTTTTCCCATAAAGAGGAAATCCTGAAAGGTTAAGACATTTAGCCTATATGTTCTGTAGTTCTGAGTCCCCCTATGCTGAGGAAAAGTTTAGCCATTCTTTTTATTTATTTTTAATTAAAAAATTTTTTTAGTGAAGAGAGAGAGAGAAGGGAGGAGGAGCAGGAAGCATCAACTCCCATATGTGCCTTGACCAGGCAAGCCTAGGTTTTCAAACCAGCGACCTCAGCGTTCCAGCTCAAAGCTTCATCCACTGCACCACCACAGGTCAGGCAGAATTTGATCATTCTTAATTTACTTTAAAATGTTGATGGAAGAGATTGGAAAAGAAGTTTCCAAATCAGGACAAGGGCTCTGAAGATTCTAACAGCCATGTGTGATGGAGTAGGACTAATGGATTTTCATGGTGGGTTGGGGAAAAGGGAAGATGAACTATGAAAGGGTGTGAAGTAGCAGAATATGGGGGGAGTGCTAATCTTAGAATTCACCATCTGTCTGCTAAGAATAAAAGTAAAGATTGCGGTGTTCATATCAGATGTTCACCAAATAGGGTGAAAAATTACCAAGATAGAATCACAGTGCAGGCGGGGTTGTATGGTTAAGACTGGGTTACTACAATTCTCAGAGGAAGTTCAAACACAACCAGGCAAGACCTCTGTCTCCTCTTTTACAGAAGATATGGTACATTGTAAAATGTCGTGGTATTTTTCAAACACTGTTGGGGTGTTGGTGAATTCAAATTTTTTATAAACTTAACTTTAATATTATATTTTTACAATGACAATAAAGATTATCTCTTATTTCATAAACTTTGTAGTAGATTTCTCCATTTAACTTATGTAGATTCCAGTCTGTCATAAGCCCATAATACAACAACTTATAATAAAAGTCTTTTGTCATATCTTTAGCCTCTTTTAAGCATGTTAATTCTATTTACCCCCATATGCTGTTACCATTAACAATTTCATTTGATTTTAGAATAAAATCTAAATCATTAAATAAAATAGAGAATAAGTAAAATAAAAGTTAAGGTCTATTACAAATATCTTATCAAGAAACTAAATGAAACCTTAAAAGATAGATAAATGAAAATACCCTTTAGGAAACGATGCCATCTCCGTTTTCTCTGCCATTCATTCATTCACTCTTTCAGTTCTAACTGGGGATCTATGTTGTGCAAATACTGTGACAAGTGCTTTAAAAAAGTGCCAGGAGGGTCTGATCAGGTGGTGGCACAGTGGATAGAGTGTGGAATGGGATGCCAAGGACCCAGCTTCAAGACCCCAAGGTTGCCAGCTTGAGTGCGGGCTCATCTGGTTTGAGCAAAAAGCTCACCAGCCTGGACCCAAGGTCTCTGGCTTGAGCAAGGGGTTACTCGGTCTGCTGAAGGCCCATGGTCAAGGCACATATGAGAAAGCAATCAATGAACAACTAAATGCCACAACAAAAACCTGATGATTGATGCTTCTCATCTCTCTCCATTTCTGTCTGTCTGTCTCTATCTATCCCTCTCTCTGACTCTTTCTCTGTCTCTATAAAAAAAAAAGAAAAAAAAAGTTACAGGAGAAATTGCAAATGTGGTTTTCGTTTTTTTTTTTTTTCTTATCCTTTTTTTTTTTTTTTTGTATTTTTCCGAAGTTAAAAGCTGGGAGGCTGTCAGACAGACTCCTGAATGCTACCGACCAGGATCCACCAGCATGCCCACCAGGGGGTGAGGCTCTGTCCATATGGGGTGTTGTTTGGTTGCTGCCGGAGCCATTCTAGGGCCTGAGGCGGAGGCCATGGATTCATCCTCAGTGCTGGGGCCAACTTTACTCCATTGGAGCCTTGGCTGTGGGAGGGGAAGAGAGAGACAGAGAGGAAAAGAGGGGAAAGGGTAGAGAAGCAGATGGGCGCTTCTCCTATGTGCCCTGGCTGGGAATCAAACCAGGGACTTCCACACATCAGGCCAACGCTCTACTGTTGAGCCAACAGGCCAGGGCTGCAAATGTTTTTATTAAAACCAATATTAAACCATGCTCTGATACACAGTAGATACTAAATAAGTATTAGTTGAATGAATGCATTTTCAAGATTATTTTCTATCTAATCTTACTCTTACAAATTGATTTTCTCTTCCTGCTCATTTCTCTTTCAGCTATCCAAGAAAGAACAAAAAAAAAAAAAAAAAAAGAAGCAAAACTAATGAATAATCTAACATAATTGTTATATTTTACCTGTACTGATCCATTCACTGAATGAAAAGATACTGATTTTTTCCCCCAACTATATAGAGAGATTTTGTATTCTTTCAAAATCAGCTTTATTTAAAATGAATCAGACTGGCCAACTAACAGAGAGTTAGACCTAATTATATAGAGTATTTTGTAGTCATTTATATAGATCAAATGGCTATGATATACAGCAATTTTTTTGTAAGAGAAAGAGAAAGAGAGAGGGACAGACAGGGACAGACAGGAAGGGAGAGAGATGAGAAGTATCAACTCATAGTTGCAGCACCTTAGTTGTTCATCAATTGCTTTCTCATATGTGCCTTGACCAGGGAGCCCCAGCTGAGCCAGTGACCCCTTGCTCAAGCCAGCAACCTTGGGCTCAAGCCAGCAACCTTGGGCTCAAGCCAGTGACCTTGGGCTTCTAGCCAGTGCCTTTTGGACTTAAACCAGCGACCATGAGGTTATGTTTATGATCCCACGCACAAGCCAGTGACCGTGGGGTTTTGAACCTGTGTCCTGAGAGTCCCAGGCTGATGCTCTATTCACTGTGCCACCGCCTGGTCAGACTTAGCATTCTTTTATATTCCTGTCAAACTTGTCCACACTAAGTTTTAGCTCCAATGCTAACTCCTCAGAGAATATTTTTCTGATTATCTTGTCAGTGCCTCCACTGATATCCTTTGGCACTTCACTAAAATTTACTTTTCTTCATAAACATTTGGAAAAAAGTTGACTTTGTATAAATATTATAAATATTGTCCATAGCCTATCTCAAAATATAACTCCAGAAAGACAAGGAGACTTTGTCTTTATTTTTTAGCACCTAGAACAATTGCCGGTATATAGGAAGTGCTCAATAAATTGTTACTGGATAAATTAATATTATATAATTTAAAAATTGTTCTATAAGAATATTATGAAATAGAAAGCAGCCTCTAAATACACTTTGGGTTTAGAAATCTTATTGAACCTGTCTTTCTTATGGTAGAAATTAATTGAATAAAGTTTATATATATATATTTATAGATGTTTGTTTTATATATCTCAGTTAAGAATACATATTGTTTTTTTTTTTTTTTTTTTTTATGAAGCTGGAAACAGGGCGAGACAGTCAGACAGACTCCCGCATGCGCCCGACCGGGATCCACCCGGCACGCCCACCAGGGGCTGTGCTCTGCCCCCCAGGGGGCGATGCTCTGCCCATCCTGGGCGTCGCCATGTTGCGACCAGAGCCACTCTAGCGCCTGAGGCAGAGGCCACAGAGCCATGCCCAGCGCCCGGGCCATCTTTGCTCCAATGGAGCCTTGGCTGCGGGAGGGGAAGAGAGAGACAGAGAGGAAAGCGCGGCGGAGGGGTGGAGAAGCAAATGGGCGCTTCTCCTATGTGCCCTGGCCGGGAATCGAACCCGGGTCCTCCGCACGCTAGGCCGACGCTCTACCGCTGAGCCAACCGGCCAGGGCAAGAATACATATTGTTTTTAAAACTGCTTAACTCAAGGAGGTACAAATAAAACAGATTGTAATTTTCTCCCTTGGTTACTTCCTTTCATCATGTTCTTTGAGTGTTCTTTCTCATTTTGAGCCCATGTCATAGCTTTTTAGTAACTATCAATAAATAAGGTAGGTACTCCAGTCTAGTCGATTTAAACCTGAAACCCCATTAAGCATACAGAGAATCCTCTTAAAGATCACAATGGTGACTACTTTACTTTCAAAATAATGACAAGTTTAAGAATAGATTTATAAAGCCTTATCAGTACTTTTTTTATGGCTAATGACAGTCAGATTGGGCCATCACTGATCCTGGAGTTTTTACTTCCCTGCAGTTGTCTTTTCAGTTGCTCCCTTCTCATATAATCATGAGGGATTATGCCAATTTTCCCAACCACAGCTGTATCTGAAAAGAGGAAAGACACCCTAATTTCAAGGTAGGGAACCTTTTTAGTTGAAGAAACTGCAATTGTAAGTCATTTTGAATTTATTTGGCACTTTGTTAGGTTTTATTGCAGTTTACTCTTTTATTTTCCCATTTTCAAAAGAATAGAAATAAAGGCAGTACAACTCAAGGAGAGTTCAAGTCATGAAAGCGAAAGGAAAAAAATCTGTATTAAGTTCTCCATAGACACCTTGTTCAGGAGAGTGGAAAATCTTCCCGTTTGAGGCACTAATAATTGATGCCCACAGGGGGCTGCAGAACAAGAGAGGAGGAAGCATACTCAATGGGAAATGACTCAGGATCTTGAGTTTTTGTTCACGGGTATGCATTTCACAGTTCTCTCCTTCAGGGGTTCCTTTGGGTATTTTTGTGAGAGAGCTTTGAGACTTCTCTCAGGTGATCTTTACATGTCCTTCCATTCCCACACAGAAACTTGTACAAACCTTCAGTGAACAATTGCTTGGCTTTATCAGCCCTGTGGCTCTCTCCAGGATGTGAGCAAACACTGAGGAAAGACATTTCACACCTTCTAGTTCCTAAGCCTCTATCTTTTATACAAAGCCAACATAGTGTGTACGCTGGAAACTTCTGCATGAACAATGCAAGTAGCCTGGCACCACCATATCAGCATTTTCCAAAATCCTTGTCTAGGGAAACAGTTATCCGTTATCACAGGAACAAGAGTAAATTTATTTTTGCTGCTGAAAAAAGAAGTCATTCAACTTAAAGGATTAACAGATATTAAAATAATATTTGTGTAAGGTTAAGCCTACAGACTGGCAAACAGTGAGCTCTCTTGAACATTAATAATCTGGAGATAATACTTGCTGTACTTCAAAGACTTTAAGGAAGTCTCTCAGGAGCAAGTGAATTAATATGGATAATCAAGAATTCATCGTACAGTTCCAGTTTTTACCTGAATGATTGGAGACCAATGTTCAATCACTGTATGTTTCATAGCAATTTGAAAATCTGTAATCCAAAATTATCCTTTAAAGGAAAACTTCTACTTGGCTTGCTCAACTCATGTTAATTGATCATCTAAACTAAAGAACTCTTTGTTTCATGTTTGATGAGTTACGGAAAAGGGAGAGAGTCATGCTTATTATATAATCTTTACAAATTACACACTGCATTATGCTACATTTCAAAGTATCTGCCAAGCAGTATTCTCAATAGTAATGCACAGAACTGGCAAAAATGATTTATAAAAAAGGGGTTGGAGGGGAATTAGAGAAAAGGTAGGGTCGCAAATCGAGTCATTAGGAAGCAGAACTGGAGAAAAGGGCTTGTCTATGTGAGGAAGTGATCACAACATAGGAATGTTCATATAGGAGATTGAAATAGGGATGGAGAGAAAGCCAATTCAAACTGGGACATTCCTTAGTTGATCAACGCTGTGATGAACTAAGGTTGATCCTCTGGGGATCATCTGAACAGCTATACAAATCATCACAGAATTTCCCCCTTGCTCCTCTGCTCCTCCAAGCAGATATTCTTGTCAACCTCCCTTCTTTCATTGGAAAAAAATTGTCCTACAGGGTGTTCATTTCTTTGCAGGCAGGTTACACATATATGATGGCTAGGGGTCCTGTGTCACAGAGCTAGAGAAACCCTGGGGCAGAAGCAAGAGGGAGGTTTTATAGCTGAGGTGAGATGCTCTCAGGTCACATCTATGCAAAGTTCCTTGCTGTAGCAATGGCTGTAGCAAAAAGTAGCTGAGAGGATGTGGGGCAGGGCACAAGAATTATCCCCTCCTTGGATTGCTCATATCCGCTCATATTCTCCATAAAGTTTAAACAGTAATAGAATCTTAAGCATATGACTAGTCATAATCTCCATAATCTCATAATCTCTATAAAGTATTTGTGAGAAAAAGTCTCTTTAAAAAAAAATACAACAGTCAATGGTCCCTACTTACAGTCTTAAGACTTTAGCAGGTAGAGCGGGTCTTTGAACAACATCATTTTCTTCAATGTCATTTCGTTATAACATTGACAATATAAACTCTTGTTTATATCAAGCTTCTGATAAAATTGGTTTAATTAGACATTATTTCTTTAAGTTTTTTTTTTAATTTAAGAGAGAGAAAGAGAGACAGGAAGGGAGAGAGACAGAGGGAGGAGAGATGAGAAGCATCAACTTGTAATTGCTGCATTTTAGTTGTTCATTAATTGCTTCTCATATGTGCCTTGACCGAGGAGCTCAAGACAAGCCAGTGACCCCTTGCTCAAGCCAGTAACTTTGGGCTCAGGCCAGCAACCTTGGGATCGCTCAAACTGGCAAGTTTGCGCTCAAGCCAGAAGAGCCATGCTCAAACCAGCAACCTTGGGGTTTTGAACGAGGGACCTCAACATCCTGAGTTGATGCTCTATCCCCCGTGCCACCACTGGTCAGGCATACATCATTTCACTTAAAGCTGCATGCATTACTGACTATGTTAAGTGAGGACATATAGTCATTATCTTCTTCCATTATTCATTTCAGTTTTCTGCCATTCACAACCAGCACTTCAACTGGTCTAGGCTGCTTGCCTAGTGGGAAAAAAAGACCTTTCCATAAAGCATCTGACCCCCTTATAAACCTCAACCTCATTGAGCCAAAGTGCTGTAATTTTCCACTGATGTTTATCACCAGGTGCAGAAGCACCAAACACCACCTCAGTGAATCATCTGGGTTCCAGAAACACTTCATCCTCAGTGTTAGAGGAACTTTACCTCTTCATGGTAATCTGGATCCATTAACATTGACGATATGTAGTGTTAATGACAATATATAGCACTACATTCTTTACCTCTTTCTCTTACTAGCACAGTCATCCACACCTAAACGGGTGGTTAGTTGTGTCTTCACATGTTGTCTCTCAGGAGGACTGGCACACAGTATGAACTGGACAATAATCTTGTTTGCACTTTGAATTGCACTTAGTCTTTGGCAATTTACTTCCTTTGGGTACCAGTCAGAAGGGAATTTGCAAGTACTTAATTCTTTCTTTATACCAATTCATGGACATGATGTATGGTGTAGGCGCTGCAATTCTTCCCACTTTATATTTGAGGAACCAGTTGATGGTAAACTTGCTTTGTATAATTCAGGTTCATCTGACTCTGAAACTACTATGTCAGGACACCTCATGAGATGATAGTTTGGAACCAATTTCTTTATTCCTCTTTGTGAGGATGTGTCTGATTTGTAATTAATGTTCCAGACATGGCCAAGACTGAATAGGCTGTCTTCCCAGCAAGACTACTCAGGGCAATGGCACCATGTTCTACTCAGCAGGTCCAGTCAGGTAACCAGGGGTTATCTCTAACTTCTCCCTCTTTCTGATCTCTCCCAGTCTTTCTTTAAGTGGCTATATCTGTTAAACAAAATGCCAGGCACACCCGTATTTTTCTGTGATGGGTGTATTACATTTGGTTTTCTGCTATTTACACAATTTCTATTCCTGACAGAAAATTTCAATGCCATATTGTTGGGTTTAAAACTGGGCACCTACAATCCTATCAGCTACTTGCCAAGTCTGTCAACTTTGCTTTCTAAGTGTCTCCTAGTTCTGTTCTTTCCTTTAACCAAGAATTCTCCAAGTTAGTTCATGTCCTTGTTGATTTCCACTTAGCTGCTAAATTATAGCGGACATTTGCTTTTTCCGTGTATATAAAAATCTCTTCCCACTTTCTGCTTATATGATAGTATCTCTACTTTCTTTTAGGTAAAAGATCCTTACCCACTTCCTTTCCAGCAGTAGTGTGATTCAAATAATTTAACAACTGTTCTCTATTCTAGTGACCGTTTTAAGTATTAAAAAAATGATACACCGAAAGGTAGTTTATTTCATGCTTTTAATACTTAAGAGCAATAAAAGAGGTACACAAACTAGATTATGTTATAAGAATTTTAAAATATTAATTAAAAGTATGATATAATACCTTACAAAAAAAGATAACACTGTTATTTAAGATATCAGGGCAGCTTGTACCCCCTGATGTTTGGCACTTTTTGCATTATATGTTTACTGAAGTAACAAATATGAGGTAACTGAAATGTAGTATTTTGGCCCTGGTCAATTGGCTCAGTGGTAAAGTGTTGGCTCAGTGTTTGGAAGTCCTGGGTTTGATTCCCGGTCAGGGCACACAGAAGAAGCAACCATCTGCTTCTCTACCCTTCCCCCTTTCTATCCTTTCGGTCTCTCTTTTCCCCTCCTGCAGCCAAGGCTCTATTGGAGCAAAAGTTGGCCCAGGCGCTTAAGATGTTTCCATGGCCTCCGCCTCAGGCGCTAGAATGTCTCCCGTGGCAATGGAACAATGCCAGGATGTCACCCCCTGGTGGGCATGCTGGGTGGATCCTGGTTGGATGCATGCGGGAGTCTGTCTGATTGCCTTACTGCTTCTAACTTCAGAAAAATAAATAAATAAATAAATAAATAAATAAATAAATAAATAAAATGTAGTATTTATCACAACTATAATGAGTTTTATGAAATGAATAAATAAATATTACAAGCATAGTTTCATTAAATTTTTTTCTGTGGACAGAATGAACATTACAACAGGCATTTAAAATACGCTGTTGTGCAAATGAACTTTAAAAAAGAGTAAGGAATGTAAATTTGTGATTTCCACATTGGGTGACTACCCAGGTGCCCACCTTAGAGAGAACCTTGATTACAAGTGTCATTTTAACAACTGGTTCGCCGAACTCAACAAAAAATTAGGTGTCAGTTCTGCTGAACCGGTGTGAACCGGCTGTCTCTCCCTACTGCTTTCCAAGTGCTGTGAGCTTGCCTATCATAGTCTTCGTCCCCCATTGCCATGGACATGCTCACTCAAACTTGGCCAATTAGAGTGTCCACCCTCCCAGCCACCGTGCTTGGTAAAAGGAACATGGCATCCAGCCAGGTCATCTTGACATTGCCTCTGTAGTTTTCTGAATTGAAGGCATTATTTTTTTCTTGTTTTTTTATTTTATTTTTTTGTATTTTTCTGAAGCTGGAAACGGGGAGAGACAGTCAGACAGACTCCCACATGCGCCCGACCGGGATCCACCCGGCACACCCACCAGGGGCGATGCTCTGCCCACCAGGGGGCGATGCTCTGCCCATCCTGGACGTCCCTATGTTGCGACCAGAGCCACTCTAGCGCCTGGGGCAGAGGCCACAGAGCCATCCCCAGCGCCCGGGCCATCTTTGCTCCAATGGAGCCTTGGCTGCGGGAGGGGAAGAGAGAGACAGAGAGGAAAGAGAGGGGGAGGGGTGGAGAAGCAGATGGGCGCTTCTCCTGTGTGCCCTGGCCGGGAATCGAACCCGGGACTTCTGCACGCCAGGCTGACGCTCTACCACTGAGCCAACCGGCCAGGGCTAGTACTTGTTTTTTTTAAACTCCAAAGACATGATCTTAAGAGTGCCAAGATCCTTACCACACCAAGGACCTGACAAGGTGAGGCCAACACACAGGCAGGTGTCAGAGGAGCTGGGCTGAACCCTACTGACACGCTTTGAAGCTATTTATCCTATTTCGAGTAAATCCAGTTTCATCCTTGTCTTTTCCAGTTACAACAAAAGATACATTAGGTGTGTTTCTTTTTGGTTTAAAATAGGTTTACTTGAGTTTATTCAAATGCAAATGAAAGCTTCCAGTAATAAATTTATTTTTCTTGCCCTACCCTTGGCAATACCCACATACTCTATGCTGACATAACTTTGCTCATGCTGCTTGTAGCATGAGCAGTCTAAAACAAAAATTTGGTCGAGTTACTTGTTTAATTCTCCAACAATTCCCTTAATGTTCTGGGAGGAGAGTTCAGTTAAAACTCCTTAGTTTATCAGACAAGACTAATCTACTTCCTAACCTCATCTCTTTACTCTGCTCTACCCCCCTCTCCACATGTAGTTTCTGAAAGACACCAATACTTCTCTTCCTCCACGTTTTATATGTGCCAATACCACCACCTGGAGCACTATCCTTTCCTTCTAGCTGCTTGATATTTATCCTTCAACCATGGGCACCCAGGAGATAGTTCTCAAATCCCAGAAATAATCAGATTGCTTATAATTATTATTTGACTTCTCTGTTTTCCCCAATAGACTCTGAACTTTAGGAAGGCATATAGAATGGTTTATTTGTTTGTATTTTCTGTTCCTATTACAATGCCTGGCATAAAGTTCCCCAGTAAACCCCAGTAAACTTTAGTTGAATGGAATTACTCAGATACAGAGCCTTTTTTTTTTTTTTTTTTTTGATTTAGCCTTTCTGCTCTCCCTGCTTTCCACTAATTCCCCATATGTATGCCAACTGTCAATCTTCTTTCTCATACCCCCCCTCCTGTTTTTTTTTTGCGTGCATGCGAAGGAGAGGAGAGACAGGGACAGACAGGATGGGAGAGGGATGAGAAGCATCAACTCATAGTTGTGGCACCTTAGTTGTTTATTAATTACCTTCTCATATTGCCTTAACTTGGGGGCTCTAGCCAACCCAGTGACCCCTTGCTCAAGCCAGCGACCTTTGGCTTCAAGCCAGTGACCTTTGGCTTCAATCCAGTGACAATGAGGTCATATCTATGATCCGACACTCAAGCTGGTGACACTGTGCTCAAACCAGATGAGCCTGTGCTCAAGCTGGCGACCTCGAGGTTTTGAACTTGGGTCCTCAGCATCCCAGGCCAATTGTCTATAGATTGCGCCACTGCCTGGTCAGACTTCTTTCTCATATCTTTGATGGTACACTTTGATTCTAGAGTAGTTAAAATATATCATCCTAATGATATTGGGACAAATTCTTAGACAATTTAGCTTCCAAAAAGTTCAAAATAGAAAACATCATTAAACAAGTATGAATACCATTAAATTTAATTTTTAAATAAAAAATATAAGAATAACTCTTTTCTTTCATTCTTTAAAAAAAATTCTTAATTTTTGAAAGAGAGACTAAAACAGAATAGGGTGCAAAGTCTGTCTCTGTCGTGAAATGTTCATACCTTAAAAGAATTATTTGACTTTTAAAATATAGCAAACTATTTTGATAATGATAGCTCTATTTATATATAATTAAGTCAGATTAGCAGACATTTATTAACAAGAGGTATAGTTGCTGTAAAAGTTCTCATTCAGTTTTCCCACAAAGCTGACCTAAATTAGGTTAAAATTGATAGGGAAAAAAGAGACAAAAGTTATGAAGAAATGATTTCTTTTTAAGTTTTAGTTTTAAGTTATTCACTTTTTATAGGAGATGTATTTCTTCAAGAATAGCTGACTCAAAAAATTTAATATTAGTTTTTTTTTAATATTAGTTTTTTTTAACAAACATATTTCGATACCCTACCCATGTCACAATTGATCTCTTCGAAGGAAGGAACATCGCAGTCTTTCAGCAAAGAGAGGTGTCCAAAATGATTTTTGTCATCATTGCCTGGGTTAAATTTTAGCTAAATCCTATGTTTTTGTTAGTGAGTCAGTGTGTGTGTGTGTGTGTGTGTGTGTGTGTGTGTGTGTATGCATGAGTCCATGGAAAAACAATGAAAATGCCCAATAACTGAATAGCTCATCAAATGCTCGAACCCAGAAGACACTTGCTTCTTTATTTTCTCCTAATCTAATTGTGGGAAGATAAACTGTCTGTGACTTTCAAAAAGAAAAAGGTGAGGGAGGGGAATATCCTTCCAAATATGTCATGTGTGCCCCAAATCTTCATGCTATATCCTTTAAATTGACTGGCTTCTTCTGGGTGAATCTATTTTTCCTTGGGTCTCTGACTTAACCATCTCTTACTCCAGGTCATTGAGAGAGATATGGACTATTTGAATAATTTCTTTACTCCCTCTGATAGGAAGAACCCTCTTGCCCGAGCAAATGCTCTCCAGTTTCATTTGTAATATCTTCCCTAGGTGTCAACTGTGTCAAATGAATTCTAATCTGCCAAAGTTTCCTACGAATTTTCTCTCGTACTGTCTCTTTTTACCCCACTACCCCAGGCTGACTTTTCTTTCACTTCCATTCTTTTTCTGTCTTTCTCTCTAAATAGCTTTAAAATTGGGCTAAGCTATTTTCTTAAAGCTCCAAGTGTTTTTATCCCCCCCGAACTTCCTCAGTGTGTGTTGAACAGAACCCCTACCTTTATCTGGAATCATCTTTGCAAACTTCTCCAACCCCCAATCCTGGCAATGCTTCAACTCCTGATACAGGGTAGGGCCAAAGTCAGGTACAGTGGTGAGTACATGAAAGCCAGAGTTGATTCTTGCATTATTATTTACTACTTGCTGTATTATTTTCCATATGAACAACCATAGCCCTACTTTTGCCACACCTTCTCTACTCAGTCTCTTATACCTTCATGTCCCAGTCCTTTGTCATCCTTTAAGACAGCTACAGCACTTCTACAACTCACTTATGTTTAAGTTTCTCTGTTCTAATGCAGCTTAAAAGAGGCTTTTGTATTTTTGACTGTATATATCTCACAAGCCTAAAGTCTACCAACATTTTTTAACATCAGAAGTATGGAGTCAGTAGCAGTTTCATAAAAGGGAAGATGTTTTGAATTTATGTTTGTTTTATATTATGAAAGACAGTAGCCCACTATCCATGCCCTGTCAAAATAATACACATCTTGTACACAGAAAGCAAAGGATGAGAAGTACTTTCCTTCATCCAGTGAATGTTTCCAGAGCTAATAAAGAAGCTGGGACTAACATGCAGAAAGGAGCCTTCCCTCTATTTGATGCTTTGTTGGCTTCCAGAACCAGAGCTTCTTCATCCTGCAGAGTATCTATATTGAATCACATGTAATACTCTATTTAATTAGACCAGCTCTTTAAGCAAATTTCTTCCTAAGTAGCGTTCTCTCTTTGCATTTTCACATCCTAGCTCAGAACAACCATGCTTTTAGTCCTTCCTGCTGTTCAAAGTGGCACCAGCAAGTTGTCCCTCAGGACTAGTTAGGACAGAGAAAAGCATCCACTTGAATCTATCAGCCCACACAGGACTCTGGAAATTGTGTTGCAAATTAATTTTTTAGATTGATAATAAAAATAAAAAGAAATTCAAAAAAGAAAAATGGAAGTTATTAAATAATGATTACTTAGAAGTTTTACATGATAAGAATTGTTGATTGTTTTGAAGGTATAATATTCAAGGATTTATCCATTTTGAAAAGAGAGAATGGTTAGATTCAAGCCAATTTTAATGAGAAGTACTTTCATGAAAGCACTGTATTTCTGTTTTTATATTCTTAGAATAGGAAAGAAACCATTAAAGTTGGAACATTTTCTCCATTAATTAGTGTTTAGTGAACATTCAGTTTATGAAATTTATTGTCTTGCTTGTATTTGTAACAGATAGTATTAAGAAAACTGCTCCATTAAGATGGCTAGATCTAAGATATTAGCTGTTGGCGATGATGTTATCCTTATTATTATTTTAGCCAATAGGTGTCTGTCTCTAGTAATCTGGTTTCTAAATTCAAAAGTCATATAAGTAATGGGGGAAAGTAAATACATGTAAATGGTATTCTTTCCAGTATGAATTTTCTCTTCACAACTTCTAATGTTCATTGGTATATAGATTTCAAGTCAAGCCTGACCAGGCAGTGGCGCAGTGGATAAAGCATCAGACTGGGATGTGGAGGACCCAGGTTCGAAACCCAGAGGTTGCCAGCTTGAGCGTCTGGGATCATCTGGTTTGAGCAAGGCTCATCAGCTTGAACCCAAGGTCACTGGCTTGAGCAAAGGGTCACTCTATCTGCTGTAGCCCTCCGGTCAAGGCACAGATGAGAAAGCAATCAGTGAACAATTAAGGTGTCGCAACGAAGAATTGATACTTCTTATCTCTTTCCCTTCCTGTCTGTCTGTCCCTATCTGTCCCTGTCTCTCTCTCTCTCTCTCTCTCTCTCTCACACACACACACACACACAACACCCCCCCCCAAAAAAACCCCCCAAAAAACCACAACAAAAAAACAACACCAACAACAAAAACCCCACCCAATTTCAAGTCAGTTTGCTTTACCCAAATTTTCTTGGCAAATTTAGGCAACCAATCAAGATAATGCAGGCTTTGGCTCTGCTTGTCACAGGAAACAGCTGGGTCTTTAATCTGTTCATACTATTGGCATTAAGTCTCCTTGGTTTCCCAGAGCCAGGTAAAACACACGGGCTGGTTGGAGCAATAATTCTGGCAATAAAATTTACCATGCAGAGAAAATGAAGGGCCTAATTGGGCCCAGGTGTCCCAGGCTGATGAAGCCCTAGTTTGCAGGTGATGAAGAGTGACGCGTTCACCTCAGCTTCATTGTGCCAGGCAGAACTGGTTTGGAAAGAATTTCTTCTATGGCTTTCTCCCTGTACCCAGCGTATTAATTTGCAGAGATCTTAATATCCAACTGGGTTGCTTGAAACTATTTATTTTATAATTAAAAATAATTTGATTTAGTGGATTAAAGAGATAGCTCCTCTTTGGGAGCCATCTTTTGAGGGTGTCAGGATTTGAGTCTTGCAATCGCTTTGCCACATAATGGCAAACTCTAGCAACCTCTCTGAAGATGGTCCAAGCATGAGGAGGTGCTGACCACAGCAGGCAAAGCTGGCAGGCCCAGGCTGACCTGACAGGTTGGTCCCAGTGCCTGCTTCTGCACAAGCACCTTCAAAGTCACCTGAGGGAGACAGGCTCTCCAGTTGTCTTTCTAGTCAACTCATATTCTCTGCGCTGCTGTTCTTGAGCTGCTTTGCCAACTTGATCTTCACTGCTTAGCCCTCAGCTTTTCTACCATACTGCTTTCAGGGAAGAAAAAGGCTTCAGAAATCATTATGCTGGTCCCCTCTCACCTTCTATTTTATAAGTAAAGGAGTTGAGGTTTTCAAAGGGTAGCTGCGTCTTCCAGACCACAGATCCCCATGGCTTGCTGAGACCAGAGACCCATGTTCTGGGTCCGGGTTCAGAGCTCTTTGCCCTGTGTTGTGCTGCAACTCACAGACAGCTTGCCAAATGCTATCTCTCTGCCCTGTGGCAAATGCTATTTTCCACAGATTCTCTGGATCTAAAATGTTTTTACCTATATGAATTCCTAAAATCTCATCTCCGGTTCTATTCTGGCTCTCAGTCCTGGTGTGTAATCCTGATTCACTGAGCCATTGCTACACAAAATCCATTCTGACCGTTTCCACCCTGGCTTTCCCTTCGGCAGAAGCTTTTCTCTTACTAAGAAATCCCAAAGAGAGAAAGACACAGTTTGTCTTTCAAGATTGTGCTTTCTGGTTTCATTTCAAACACTACTCAACCCTACCTTTCTGACCCCGTGCCACAACTGGAATGATAACTGTCCCTCCACTAAAATGCTATGGAAGAGATTTGTTTTCTCCTTCTGGAATAATGGCTGTTGTGTATTTTTCTTATGCTCATTATTTAATTGTAAGTTATATGGGGACCATGAGCATACATAGGGCCTTTCAGATTTAAAGTGAAAGCTCAGAATAAGCCATCATAGATATTAGAGTATTAAATTGGCCACTTTTGAGCTTTATGTACAAATATAGATATTTTTCAAGGAGCCCGCACTCTCCAGGACAACTTGTTATTCTATTAGCACATCGTCTCCTCCCTGCCCACTTGTCCAAAGGCAGGCTGTGGTTCTTTAGCCTGGGCTCAGCTGCGACTCTCCTTCTTTCTCCCCTGCTCCGGTCTCCACACTAACCAAGCAGCACATTTGATATTAATCCTGACTTTGGTTGTCTCTCTCATCCTTTGGCTTCTGAGTCTGGCAAATTTTTTCTCACAAGCAATAACAGACTCTTCACTGAACGTGGCGTTTGCTTTCCCAACAAGTCCCGAGGAAATGATGCCGGTCCAGAAATCAGCCTGTGGGAAGTACTGATCTAGAAAAACATTTGACTTTTTTTAGTTTTTGTTTAAAAAATTTACTTCTATTTTTCAAAGAGTATTTATCTTGAAATAATTTCAAATTTACTATAAGATGTAGTAGCATACACAGAGTTTTAGTGTACTTCTCACTCAGATGATCAACTGTTCACATTTCAGAACCATTTGAGAATAATGCTTCTGTATCTAGCAACTCCTCATTGTACCTACCTAGCATCAGAATGCTAAGTTATTACTAGCTTGGCTATTAAACTCTCTGCTTTTTTTTTCAACTATTGTTTTAGTTTTTGCTTTTAAAATATGAGGTTATAAAAAAAAGAGTTTGAATTTCAAAAATCTCTTAAACATTTCCTTTTGAAGGAGAAGTTTCATTGAATTTTTGAAGAACAGTGCCGAAGGTAGACAGAATCCCTAAAAACTAGACTTGCTGAGCTTGAATCATTGGTAGAGCCACTCCCGCACTGCTAAGACAGGGGCAGTTTGTATTAACATGGTACTTTCTACTAGCAAATAGCTTCACCTTCAGTGTTCTTAATGATTTGTTTTGACAGCCACATGAAATGTGTAGGGAGTTTGGATCTGTAAATAAAGCATAATATTACATTTACAGAAAATCTTTAGAAAAAGAAACTCTCTCCGTATTGAGATGGATTTGTCTTTTCTATCTTGAATCCAAGAGGTACTTTAAATATTGTTTTACAGACAGACATATTTTAAGAAATTTATTAAGAAGACATTAAGCTACAAAATTGTCGCAAGTCTTTCCCTCACTTAACAGTGTCAGGATCTGATCCTAGCTACTATCAGTGGCTTTGAGAAGTCTAGTACAGGGGCCCAAGAGGCAATAGTTTTAATTTTTATGAAACAACTTATCTTCTTGGGACATGATTTATTTTAGGCATGGCCTAAGTTCTTTGAAGCCTTAAGACAAAGTATCTGTGATATTTTCCACAACTTGGTGAGCTAACGTGAATTTCCCACATGTCAGCATAAGATTACTGCTTCGAATTTTGCAGATAGAAAACTACAGAGACATAAGAAAATGAAAGAATGCACCACAAGTGAGCAGAATAGCTAAATGAGACCTAAATCACTGAACTCACTCTCAGTTAGAAAAACTTCTCCCTTGTTAACTTCCTTTTCAGTGTGATTTCCCTGCCCTGGCATGGATCTCCTCATCTGTTCCACACACACAGCGGCCAGGACATCGAAGGCACTCTCCCACACAGGAGAAAGAGCAAACACCTGGCCTCTTCGGTATTCTGTCTTGAGATTTGCGAAGATGTTTGTTGAAGACTGATATCATAAGCTTGGTTAATGATGTGTACTCTATAAAGGAAACTCAGTCCTTGACATATTATTTAAAATGATATGGGTACATGATCCAAACTTGATGGTTAAAACTATTAGCTATGAGGTTTCATCTAATGGCCTTTGAAGCCAAACAATTTTGCATGGTAATCGCCCCACGACTGCCATGTGACTGTTGTGGGATAGCCCCCATCTGATGTTAATAACTCCCGTTCTCCCCTGCACTTTCCTGATTCACCCAATATGCCAATCTATTGCTTTTTACCATTTACTAATAAGGATTTGCTTTGTCCTTATTTGCATTCAGAGGCACAACCGATTTTAATTCTGATCCTGGTGAAATATCATCCAAAAGGTAAAACTGCCCTTTCTCCTCAAACTATTTCAAATATTTTAAAGTAAAATAAAATTGGCATGCTTCTACTTTCAGAAACGTATTTCTACCCTGCTGTCCACCATCATCGGCAATCACCCCAACCTGGAGGGTAGCTTGGGTATTCTGTATTCATGTTGCCTTTCCCCTACTGTGCTCTCGTCCCTAGCGTGCTCCCCATATCAGCAATTCTTTTAATAATGATGAAATGATACAGGAATGGGCTGCTATAACATTTTGCAGACCTATTTATAAGGACAAAGATAGAAGATACTGTCTTAGAAAGAGGTGAGAAGAAAAAAAAAAGGATAACATTCCCTTTATGACTAGTAGCTCACACTGACCACTGTCCTGATGTGATACCTGAAGACCACTTAGGAAATAGAGGTATTAGGCAAGAAAAATTTCTATTGAAAAGAGACGCATTCCACTTCCACAAAATAAAGAAGATCTCTTTAGAATGACCTGTCTGTTACCCTTCTTTATTATCTCTCAGCATTTTGAATAAATGTGAACATTTAATAACACTGTAGTCCATGGGACTCACAAAAGCATTGAGCAGTTGGGGCTCGCCCAATAAAATCCAATTTGTGCTCAGTTGAAGGGAGACTTGTACAGTTAGGTGGCAACTTGTGTTTTAGGGCTGCCATACTAATTCTATCTGCTCTTCTACTGATTTGACTGCAGCTTCCCTGCTGTGTACTTGCTCTGGGCTGTGCAAATAAAAACCTTTAGAGGAAATCATAAATACTTGATTTAATTAAGGCCATTACCAACCCACTTCTCGCCTCATTTCTCCAAATGCCAAGGTATAGATTACATTTGAACAATGGTGGTGCAATAAATACATGGGGGTAAAATGCAATTTCTCTTTTATGGTTTGTAAAAAAAATAGAGCAACACAACAAGATGCCCTGTAGCAATTAAAAATTTCCTGGTCAGCAGTTTGCTTTGGACTTGAGGTTTCCAGAGCAAGAGACTAGGGGGAGGAATTCAAACCTTCTCACTTCTGTCAAAAAAGAAAAGAAAACAAGAAAGCAGTCCTAGCTTGGCCATCTGATTCTACGCTGAGGTATTCAGTGCTGTTATTTTAAAGCCACAAGACACAGGGACTGTGCTATTTTCTGCTCCAGCTGGACAATTCTGACTTTCATGCAGGTCTCCACATTAATGCCAGGAAGAACCATGCTAATACTGTTTATGCGATGACCCTTGTATTTAGTTTAAAGACTTCATAACATTTAGCCAGATGCTGTTACTAATATTGGTAATTACTGGGTAGAGTGAATAAATTTTATACACTTCTGGATGTTTCTTGGGGTTAAATACAGGGTGGGGCAAAAGTAGGTTACAGGTGTGAGTAGGCAAAGCACAGAGTTTATTCTTTATTATTATTTAGTGATTACTATATTATTTTCCATATGAACAACAGTTAATCTACTTATGCCCAACCCTGTATACTTCTTATTTTTTTATGAGTAATTAACTCATCCTGGTTTGTTTGGTTTTAAAACTGAAAGTTTTGCATACCAAGAACCCATTTAGTCCAGGGCAGACTGGTTGGTTGGTAACCTTAATTATAAATGACTTTCAAATCCTATTATATAATTTTTCCCTTTGGGAAATTTCCTTTTGAGAAATAGTTTAAGTAAACTAACATTTACTGAGTGTTCCAATATGTTCTAAACACTGTCTAAAGTCTTTAAACGAATTTTCTAGAGTTCACATACAATTGCACAAGATTTGTGCTGTACAACTTCAGGGATCACCAGTCACAAAGGTGAGGCAGCCCTGCTGAGAAGGGTAGATATTACTATCACAATCCCCATTTCATAGCTGAGAAAACAGAGGCACAGAGAAATAAGTAACTGCCTATAATTAGACAGCTAGAAAGCCATAAATAGCCCTTGCTAGTTTACCCTGGCAGTCTGGTTTGGGAGCTCCCGATAGGGCTATTCTTAGTAACAGTTGTAATAGCAAGCCTTATTCAATTTGAAATGCATATTTATATATTTGTTGTCTTTACTTGCTCAAAGTGGTCCTGAAATTACGATGAAGATAAACACAAGAATTGTGGTTTTTAGGAAAATGTTGCAAAAATTATCTCCAAAATATTAATTAGCTTTAGTTATTGTCTATCTCCTTCCATCTCTCCACACGTACCCACAATCTTACACATTACATGTGTGATATAATGCAATTAGTTTTCTATTATTTTAATACATTTTCACAAAAAAATGTAACAAATTTATGCTAAAAGCCTCAGGATATTTTTTTTAAACAAAATCTGTTTCCAGTAATATATTATTGCCATTTGACCTTTGATTTATTTGAGTGATTGGGTGGAACAGCCAGAGATACCTAAAAGAAGGGTGATTATTAAAACAAGCTGGATGGCGACTTTTCCCATTTGAGGTTGTTTCCTGGCTTTGCTTGACTATTTTTGTCACACATCATTAGTCTTGAAAAGAATACACACCGGGAAACCACCTTATGGTGACAACTCATTGAGAGCAGGTGTGTCTTTTATTGCAAGACCGTGACCACCACTGAGGCCTTTGTTGTTGGGCAAGGCTCTCCCCAGGGCTCGGCCTCTCTCCAGAATCCAGCTTCATTTACCCTGCCAGCCGGATTTCCCTTTGCTTGCAGGAGAAATATTTTTAAAGGCCTTTGTGCTGGCGACCACCTGACTTTCAGCTGGTAGCTGTCACCTGCAGCCATCCATCCATTGTCCTTAGTCTCACTTGTCTACTTAACAGTGGAGACATAAGGTAAACTTGCCAGCTAACACACATAAGGCCCAGTTAAATGTGAATTTCACATAAACAATGCCTTATTTTTTAGTATAAATATGTCCTAAATTTTGCATAAGACATAATTTTTAATATAAGTATATCCTAAATTTTGCACGAGAGATGCTTATACTAAAAAAGGTTATTCATTTTTAAATCTGAAAATCAAATTTAACTGGCCAGCCTATATTTTTGCTTGCTAAATCAGTCCATGCTGTATCAGGGGCATTCTCTCCCAATCTTAGCAGTGAGGAAAGAGCTGATTCAAGTGAACTTCGTGAGAAAACACAAGTCATTTGAACAGTGTGGTTCATCTTTTGGAAATTCTAAATGTGCTTTTCTTTTTGGAGTGACTAAGACTTTGATAATGGGAATTATTATTGAATTCAGGTCTGAGCTATGATAAAACAGTGTTGATGGGACTAATGACTTACTGACTGGCTCCGACCGAGTGCCTGATGGAGCTTCATTTAATCACCCTGGAACAGCAATTTAAACTGCAGAAAGAAGTCAACGACTAATTCCATCTGGAACCCTTTCTTTCTCCTGCGGAGGTGTGAAGAGATCTAAAATGAAGTAACTTCAGTTCTGGAAGTTGCTTGTGTTCAAGGATAGGATATGCTACTGTTAATAATTTTCAGTACATTTGTTTTTGCAGCTATGCAAAGCATTATATTTTAAAGTATAAAAAGAAAAACATTCTGATAGTGCTTTACAATGCACAGTGCAGAACAGACAAAGAGAAGAGAATGTGTCATAATAAAATTCTTATTAAATGGAGTCAATGATACAGACATCAATGGCATGTTCATTGTATTGCTAATGACAAAGGGGGATAGGATCAGAAAAGCAACTTGACCCTGAAGCCCACCTCGCAACTCTGGCTCTTCTAGAGGTAACCCTAAACTTGAGGCAAAACCACAATGTTCAGTACCAAGCAGCTCTTTTATAGCTGTCTGAGTTTGTTTCATCTCCCCTTTATTCTTGGATTAGTGGTTTTAAAATGGAAATGCTGGATTCATTTCAGTTATTGGGCTGATGTAAGCACTGTAATTCTCCCTCTTGAATTCTTAAATGTGTTGATTGTACTTTGGGAATTTTATAGTTCTTTTAAAAATACAGAAAGCTTTGCTCCATTTTTTTTCTAATGTAATTGCTTGTACTTTTTAATTCCCAACTCTATTATATTTGAACTTTTGTCGAGAAATCAAAGAGACACAAAAGGCAGTCTAAATGATAAATTTCCATTGCTTCTTTTGAAACACAAATAAAACTAATTTGGAAGAAATTGGAGGGAAAGAAAATTGCTTTAACATGGAACTTATTCTGAGTCTGAAAGTGTTGGCTTTTTAAAAAGAATTACTCGGGTGACCAAAACAAATGGTGGTGAGCTGGTGACACAATAACAACTGGCAGTCTCTGGTATCCACAGCCATCTGGTTGAATTATTTATGTCTTAAAATTGACAGGAATTTCTTAAGACCAAATAAGGCAAGTCCAGCGGGTGCTGTTTACATGATGCAGTCACACATCTGATTGCCTGCGGGTCTCATCTGCCACAGCTGATGCCTTAAAAACCCGGGGGAAGAGTTCATTTCAAGACAGTCCCACACCCATCAAAGTTTGATTAGTCCCCTCACCAGCTCTATTGCACTCATTGTCCAAATCAGGTTGACAGAGGAGAACAAGACATCTGATGTTGTTTCTCTTAAAATAACTCAGTGGCAGGTATTGATACTGGATAGGCTCCTTAGACTGTGAAATGATCTTTTAGGCCCCTAAAGGATACTTTAAAAAAATGACCAGGAACCCACTGAATTATGACTTTTTGTTTTATAGTACCTGAGGTGTGGCTATGACAGTCTGGCAACCTCCTGGGATGGGTTTTCAGCTACGTCTCTGGGCTCAGCTGGTCCTCGATGTCTTCCCCCAGCCCTCAATAACTCGGCTTTCTCTCCCAGAGTCCCATCTGGCTAGACGGGTGGAGATGGGGACATGGTCCCATTGTACTGGACTCTTGAGTTGGAACAGTAAGTGAGCAAAATTAAATTGCCTGAATACAGTGTACATAATCTTTATTACATGCAGATGAGGGTTCTTCCTACACATTTACATGTGGACTTTGGAGAAATGTCCATGGAGTTTATGATCCTTAGAAATTTTTTGTTATAAATTTCAAAAGAAAATGTTTTTTAATACTTGATGAGAGCAGCATATTTGTGAAATTTCCATTGGAGTTTATTTATTTTTGCCTTGGGCATTAATTACAATAATCTTTGGGGAATAAATAAATAATATAATACTCATCAGATTTTTTATAGAATATTTTATATTCCATATTTTTATATATCTTAAATATTTTATTCTTCAAAACTCCATAATAGTAAATTGTTTAGAGCATCATGGTCATTGTTCACAATTAAACTGCTGAAGTTATTTCAGTATCAGTTTATGCCAATCAAAAGTTATTTCCTTTGAATCCTGCCACATCTCAAGATGATGAAACGCGAGGACAGAATGCTAATTGAAATAAGTAAGACAGAGAAAGACAAACCACATATTTCTCATATGCTGGGTCTAAAAAAACCCAATTTAAAAAGAGAGAATTGAATGGTGGTTGCCAGGGGATGGGGGGAAGGTTGGGAGGTGTTGGTCAAAGGGTGAAAACTTCTAGTTATAATATGATGTACAGACTGGTGATTATAGTTAATAATACCATCTAACATACTTGAAAGTTATTGAGACAGTATCTTAAATATTTTCAACATACAAAAGAAATAGTAATTATGTAATATGATGAAGGTATTAGCTAAGCTATGATGGTAATCATTTTGTAATATAAAGTGTATCAAATCAACATGTTATACAAATTAAACTTAAATAATATTATATGTCAGTTATATCTCAATAAAGCTGGAAAAAAACTTTGTGGAGATGAATTATAGTGATGGTTGCACAATAGTGTGAGTATTTAATGCTTTAGAAATGCACACTTAAAAATGGTTAAATAGTAAATTTTATGTTATGTATGTTTTACCACAATAAATATTACTAAAAAAAAATGTTATCTCCTCTGAACATTGAGAATGTAAAATAAATTGATGGCTGTCAGTGTCATTTATGAAAAGAGGATCTGTCCTCCAAAAGTTTTTGAAAAACAAATACTGTCCTATTCACAAATAAAAGTTATGAGAAAACCCATTCAATTTTTACTCTCTGGTGTAGCTTGAGAGGGTTAACAACTGATACAGGAATGTTAGCTCATCCAAGGGCCAGTCTTAAGAGGAAAGAATGCTCAAATGGTTCCTAGAAATCTTTAGTTTCAAAAAAAAGAAAAAAAAAAGGCCTGTCTCTCATCCTAACCCATTTCTCTGCTCTTTTTAATTACATTTCCCAAATCCATGATGTGTTATTTTCTCTTGTGCTGAACACAAATATAAGTTTTTTATTGTTATAGACCTAGGTATTAAAAGCAATTGCATTAGCAGAAAATTTTTTTTCTTCTTTTAAAAAGAAGATTTTTCACCCTTTATTGAGCAAATTTTCTTTTCTTTTCTTTTTTTTCCTTTTTTTTTTTTTTTGTCAGAAACAGAGAGAGAGAGGGACAGATAGGGACAGACAGACAGGAAGGGGGAGAGATGAGAAGTATCAAATTGTTGCAGCACCTCAGTTGTTCACTGATTGCTTTCTCATACGTGCCTTGCCTGGGGGTCTATTGCAGAGCCAGTGACCCCTTGGTCAAGCCAGTGACCCCGTGCTCAAGCTGGTGAGCCTGTGCTCAAGCTGGCAACCTCGAGGTTTCAAACCTGTGTCGTCTGGATAAAGCAGCCCGATGCTTTATCCACTATGCCACTGCCTGTTCAGGCAAGCAGATTCTGTTTTCACTGGACTTTTCCTAGGCCTTCTTGGAATGCCCCACACTTCTTTAGCTTAGGAGAGGAACCTGCTTCTCCCACTGCCTCGAACTGCATCCACCTTCAGTGTTTGGGGCTGTACTGTTAGAGGGGAGGCCTCTTCATAAATCAGGTTGGGATTTGCTCAGACCTTTCTGAGGGCCTCAGTTCAGGCACATGCGAAAAGGTTTATACATGAATAAAGGAGCTGTATTCATCTCTAACTCCTGTGTTTACTGAAATGTCCTGGGCACCTGTCAAAGCAGTCAAACCTCACTCAACACTTGACGTTAAGTTTAACCTCCTTCCAAGGAAATAAGCACTTAATATCTGCTGAATCATCCGATTCTCACACTTCTCTTCATGGGAACCATAAAACTGGAGGCTTTAGATACACCCTTTCCCTGGCTGTCCTTCCAGCTGGAAAAGATCTGTTCCTTTCTCACTGCTCAGCCTGCGCTTTTGGAACATGGCCTCCTGTAAACATAGCAACATACTTGAAATTTTTAGACTTTGTTTCTCTTCACCACTCTCTGCTTGTAATCCACATCTGAAAGTCCTCTGAAGAGCTCATTTCTCTGTGGTGTTCAGAGTATAGCAAGAGATGACACACTGATCACACTACGATCAGAAAAGGCAGGCACTAATATAAAAACATCAGGTAGGTGTGATTACTTCTTAAAGCTGCAGGAAAGTTTACATCATTAGAATATTTAGGCCTTGGCCAGTTTGCTCAGTGGTAGAGAGTCAGCCTGGTGTATGGATGTCCTGGGTTTGATTCCTGGTCAGGGCACACAGGAGAAGCAACCATCTGCATCTCCACCTCTCCCCCTCTTGCTTCTCTCTCTCTCTCTCTCTCTCTCTCTTCTCCTCCTGCAGCCATGGATTGATTAGAGTGAATTGGTCCTGGGCGCTGAGGATGACTTCGTGGCCTCTGCCTCAGGCACTAAGAAGAGCTTGATTGCTGAGCAATGGAGCAATGCCCTGGATAAGCAGAGCATCGCTCCCCAGTGAGCTTGCCAGTTGGATCCCAGTTGGGGCGCATGTGGGAGCCTATCTCTGACTCTCCTCTTCTCACTGAATTAAAAAGAAAAAAGAATATTTATTAAGGAATACCCCTAATTGCCTTGTGTTTATTCAGTCAGTCAATGAGTGCTGTCTTACAACCCGCACATTATGTATTAGTGAAGGAGGATCTGGGAGATTAGACATGGCCTTTGCCATAAGGAACATACAGTGAATGATCATCATAATAAGCATCCATTGGAAATATGTTTATGTGAAAAAAACATAACTATGAAGCAGGCAGGATGTTTGCTATTGAAGTAGAGTAAGAAAAAGCTTCCAAAGACCTGTATTACTATATAGTGAATATTAGTTTAACTCTGACAGGAAAAGTTAATGAATATTCAGAATTTATCTATCTCTGACCTATGCCCAGCACAGAACTGACAACTGCATGTAGTAGTTGTTTATTATAGAGAACATACGCATCTCCTCCTTGGGAGAGGCTGTAGTGAATCCATCTCCAATTTGCCTGTTTGCTTAGGCAGGCCTAATAGCACCTTTGTAGCATTTTGTGTAGGAGAGTGGGGGTAGTGGGAGGAACAATAACCTCTCTTTTTCCTTTTACTACTAGATTGTAGCTCATTCAGAAAATGTGGAAAAGTGGTATAGCTGAATTATGGACAAAGGTACCACTACACATATTTTAGCATAAAAGTCTGTTAACAGCAGAGAGTGAAGGCAGTTGGTTGAGATAATTTTCTAATGAACTTGGTGCAGGTATTATAAATATTCTAACTAAACACAGTATTCAACTCCTAACCATCCTATTCCAGTAGGCATAAAGTGTAGTTAAATAAATAGCACAAAGATATAATTAAAGATTACAGGAAAGAAAAAATTCCAGATGTGCAGAAGGGCAATACATTTCTTTTTAAACATTTTTACATTGATTTAAGAGAGAAAGGGTGGGAGAGAGAGAAAGAGAGAGAGAGAAAGAGAGGGAGAAACAACAACTCATTGTTTCACTTAGTTCTGCACTCATTGGTTGCTTCTTGTATGTGCCCTGACCAGGGGTTGACCTTGCAACCTCAGCACTCCTGGAACTCTCTGTCCACATTGCCACTCAGCCAGGACTGGTAATACATTTCTTTAAGCCACTATGGATTTGTGAACTGTTTTGTCTTTTCTTTGTACAGTGGTACCTTGAGATATGCTTTTAATTTGTTCTGTAACCGAGCTCGTAAGTCAGTCAACTCGTATATCAAACTGCTGATACTGGACCCATGTACCAATGTGCCAACTAGCAGCAGCTTCCCGAATCACGACTCGTATCTCAGAATTTCACTCAGATCTTGAACAAAAATACGGACCGAATCACAGCTCGTATCTTAAAAATTCGTATGTTGGTCTGTTCGTATCTCAAGGTACCATTGTATTGTATTTTATTATGGTATGTTAAGGAGATGTGACTGATTTAAACTTTAATTGTACATCACTTCAAGTATTAGTACAAACCATGATATCAATCTAATAATAATAACAATAACAATAATAATTATTAGTTTTTATTGAGCCCTGTGCTAAATTCCTTAGATATAATTTTTGGTTTTTGAAACTAATTAGCTATTTCTAAAGCCACCTTCTATGAACAAGCAATGAATAACAGTAAAAGAGAGTGATGAAAGAGGGTGCTTGATCAATTGGTCAATAAGATGTCATATTTAGTGCCCAGCATCCAATGTGACTCTACTTTGGGGTATGCTATAGATGAAGTGCTTGTGTTCCCCTCATCCCCGTGTTATTTAGAGGTGATGGTTTTGGAGGTGATTTGGGTGATGTGGGCAGAACTCTCATGAGTAGAATCAATATCGTTGTAAAAGAGACCCCAGAGAGTGTGCTTGTCCCTTTGACCATGTGATGGTTAGTGAGAAGATGGCTGTCCATGCAGGAAGCAGGTTCTCACCAGACACTGAGTATAGCAGTGCCTTAATTGTGGACTCCCCAGCCTTCAGAACTATGAGAAATAAAATTTGTGTTGTTTTCCAAGCTACCTAGTCTGTGGTATATTGTTTTAGCAGCACAATCAGGCTAAGTAAGATAAGGTCTCTTTCTCTAGTTGGATTTCACATGAAGTAACTAACAGGCAGGTAGATATAAATAATATTGTGGCCACTAAACATAAGAAGTCTGGGGCTTAGACAATGAAAAATATTTTTCTGAGTATACACAGCTAATTCGGGCAGATTTTTTTTTTCTTTTATAAATAAATTTTTATTTTTAATGAGGTAACTTCAATAAATCAGGGTACATATATTCAAAGAAAACATTTCCAGGTTATCTTATCATTTAGTTCTGTTGCATACCCATCACCCAAAGAGAGATCGTCCTCCATTCAGTTCTCTCTGTACCCCTCCCCCTCCCCCTCTCCCTCCTTCCCTCCCCCCACCCCCTGTAACCACCACACTCCTGTCCATGTCTCTTAGTCTCGCTTTTATGTCCCGCCAATGTATGGAATCCTGCAGTTCCTGTTTTTTCAGGCAGAATTTGTTCATACTTGCTATGTAAATACAATAAGTAATAATAATTTCTTAGGAATATATTGAAACTTCCAAAGCCCCCCTATCCAATGTTTTCAAAAATTATTTCACCATGTACAATATTTTTGGGAAGAAAAACATCATTGTTACTATTTATTAAATAGGAAAAGCTATGGGATCTAAATCAATTCACTAATACAACAGTTTGCCTAAAGCCAATTTGCTGAAAGCTAATTTTTCACAAGCAAATTCACTAAATGATCAATCCAATAACAACTATTCAAAAATAAGAATAATATATTCATAATCGTTGAATTCATTTTAAAAACATTCTTTAAAACATGTTTGGTAAATTAGTGATTTTGATGAATTTTTCACTTGAAAAATTGGCCTGCTTTTGAACTGAGAGGTAGATTTATTAATTCAGTATTAACACAGTGACTTTAATGAGCACATACAATATGACAGGAATTGGATGTTTAATACTGAATGAAAGGGTATTAGAGAAATTACAGTTTAGTGGGAGAAAGTTGAGAACATCGTCACAAAAGAGAAAGTGCCACAGTAGTAATGCTATGGGAATGAAAAGGAACAGCATATGGGAAAACAGCTTAGTCCATCTGGCTATTGGTCAAGGAAGTCTTCTAAGAGGAGGTGATGCTTGAGCTGAGATTTGGAGGCTGGAAGTGACTTACCTGAGGGATGATGAAGTGATTAAAGTGTAGGTCAAGAGATTAGAATGTGCCGTGAAAGTGCTTTACAAACTGAAATTCGTGATAGTTGTTTATGAAATAAATGACAAATGAAAACAAAGTCAGGACTGACATTTAAAAAGTAAAGTAGATGGCTTTTCAGCATTTGCCATATTCCTCCTTTAATCTATATACAGACAGCAAATATTTACTTATGGTTGTTTCCACTATAAAGACTGTGTCTTAGGGACAAATGCTGATGAACTATTTCAGCAGTTCCTCCTTCTTCGAAGACTTGTATGTCAACATAGAGCTCCATGTTTTATAGGACATACTCGAGCTCACTCCATGCTCCCTGGAGCTTTAGCACAAGGGAATGCCCTTGTTGATCAAGCTACCCAAAAGAAAATTATTTGGAGCAACCATGATAGATCGAGCAATTCGGTCTCATACTATTAATCACCAGAATGCTGCAGCCCTGTATAAACAGCTTCAACTTTCTCGGGAAGCAGCACAGCAGATTGGTAAATCCTGTCCAAGGGGTCCTATACTACAATCTGTCCCGTCATTTGGAGTTAACCCTCAAGGACTCCTACCAGGACAACTTTGGCAAATGGATGTTACTCCTATACCTTCATTTGGCAAACAGTCCTATGTCCACGTTACAGTGGATACCTATTCTGGATCTATAGTAACCTCTGTCAGAACAGGAGAGGCTGCTAAGCATGTTATAGCTCATTGTCTGTATGCATTTTTTTATTATTGGATTTCCTAAACTGGTTAAACTGACAATGCTCCTGCATATGTAGCAAAAGCATTTACGGTATTTTGTCAAACCTTTCGAATTATGGGTATTTCTTACAATTGTTAAAGTCAAGGTATTATTAAAGTGTACCCAGCAAGTATTTTAAGGTCAATTTAAAAAAGTTTAAAAGAGGGGAGTCATATCCTGGAACTCCTATGGGTCTACCATATCATGCTTTTTACTTAAAAAAATTTAAATTTCTTTTAAATGCTGATGAACAGGAGACACCAAATCTTTTTCTCCGGCAAACTTCTACCTTCTTTTATTTGATCCAGCTAATAATACTATTTTGTCTTTTTCCAAATAGCTCCAGATAAACGGAAAAGGTTTATATAGGCAGATGGGGATCCTCAAACTCAGCAAGATCTTCTGAGCATAGCTTTTAAGGTACCAAGAGGCAGAAAAAGCCCAATAGAGATCAGGTGAACTACCAGCTTTTAGGATACGCCCTTAAAGGCTACAATGCCCCAAAGGGGTCTCATAGGATTCCATCTGGGCCCTGCTTCAATAGTGAATAGGAAGGTCATTGAGCTAAACCTTCCAGGCTTACATGTCTTTGCTGTGAGGAAAAAGAGACACTGGAAGGTAGGCTTCCCCCTCGCTCCTCTAAGGGAGAGTCCAGTCTCTTCCAGCCCTGCTCCAGCCACCTATGACCTAACCTTGCCCAGAATGCTGGGGTTTGCCACTGAAGGTTGAAGCTGCCCAGGGCCATCGGCCCCATCTACAACATTGTGGACGAGCCTAGGGTATTTCTTCCAAGAAGCAGGTAAACTGATCTCACTTGCACAAGGGCCACTTAACTATGTCTTGCCTGAATAGTCAGGTTTTTTATTCTTCCCTCAAAGATCTCTGTTGTGGGTGTTGATAGTCCTATTTTCTGTTGCTTTGTTTAATATATAGTGTTTCCTTTAGTCCTCCTACCTCAATGCCCCACTCATATTTCAGGCTAGGACCTACTCCTAATTTAGAGCTCTCTTTCCCCCCTTTGCCAACTTCTATTATGAATCTACCTTTGCCACCCAGCTTAGTGTATCCCAAGGTTCTCTTTACCAAGCCACAGTCGCAGAGCTCCAGGGAAAAGGAACTTGGTCTCATCTCTCCAGGCAGAGGAGAACAGAAGCTCCATCTCCACACATGCTGCAGATGGCTTTTCCAGTCTACCTGAATCATTACCAGCTAGAAGCAGCAGTCATTGGGACTTGGACGTGAGCTGCAAAGTATAGAATTGTGACAACAATTCCAGTGCCATGCGGACTTTTCCTGGATGTGGACTTTTCCTGGACTCCTGCTCTTTGTAATAGCTCCTAATGGACTGAACTGGGGTTGGGTTGCATTTGCAGGGATTTAGAGTGGTGTGGGTGCCAACTTGGACTTGGTGAACATGTTACGGACACTACTCTTTTATGGATTCTTGCTGTATTGGCCAAGAGTTTGCTTAAAGGCCTTAATCATTGTAAAAAAAATATAGAAGACTGGATAAAGAAGATGTGGTACATGGTATACTATGCAGCCATAGAAATGATGACATCGGATCATTTACAACAAAATGGTGGGATCTTGATAACATTATACGGAGTGAAATAAGTAAATCAGAAAAAACCAAGAACTGCATGATTCCATACATTAGTGGGACATAAAAACGAGACCAAGAGATATGGACAAGAGTGTGGTGGTAATGGGGGGAGGAGCGGAGGGAGGGAAGGAGGGAGAGGAGAAAACTAGATAGAAGGTGATCGAGGACAATCTGACTTTGGGTGATGGGTATGCGACATAATTGAATAACAAGATAACCTGGACATGTTTTCTTTGAATATATGTACTCTGATTTATTGATGTCACCTCATTAAAATTAATAAAAATTTATTTATAAAAAAAGTAAAATAGAATAGAACAGAAAATATCAAGAGGCACTGAATGTAGTAAGTACTGTGTTGTAGAATTATAAATATATGTATTTATATGTAAATGTATGTCATATTACCAAATATATTTCTTACTGTGCATCACAGAGTAAGAGCTAGGGAAAGCAGGAGAAAGAGAAGTGGTGTTTTACATGTGGGTACTACCTGTGGACTGATAGAGTGGGCAAGAGTAATTTCATGGGAGATTGCAGGGAGAGAAGCCTAGAGAAGCAGGTGGAGGTCATATCACTAATGGTCTGATTGACATTCCAAGAAGTTTACATTTTATTCCAAAGATAAAAAGAAGCCAGTAAAAGGATTCAAGGCTTAAATAAAGCATTTTTTTTTTTTTTACTAAAGAAGTTTGAAAAATGCAAGTAGAATAAAAGACATATAAGAAGGAAAACTCTCATTTTCAATGCTACTACTTAACTCTCAAACCAAGCTTTCATTTTCTAGAGGCTAAGTAACTATTATTTTCTGTTTTGGTTTCTTTTGGTAGCAGAAGTAAAATAGTACATGATATTCAAGAATTCTTGAATTTTAACTTTAGACAATTTGATTTCTTATTACAAAGATGAAGAATCCCGCATAACTACACTGCTTACTATCTCCCTTTCTTCTTCCAACTCATGAATTGTTAGATGATTTTAAAAAAAATTTTTGTGGTTGCATTTATAAGTTTTAGTATGCTTAAATTGTGATATTTTAGTCATATAAACACACCCACTTACTCTTTATTATAGAAATAGTAAAATTAATGTAGCAAATTTTTTATTCAAAACTGTAGACTGAGCTATATATTTGTTTTTCCCAGAAAGTTCCAATTTAAATGAAAGCTGTTTGTCTTTTTCAATCTCTCTCCCTCTCTCAGCCTCTTTCTCCCTCTCTCTCTCCTCTATTTAACTATATCTCTCATTAACTATCTACCATGTATCTATTTAACTATATATCTTTAAATAATAAGCCTACAATAGCCTTAATAATCATGAAGTTGCCATCAATGCCCATACATGAGAAGAAACTGTAAGAAGAGATAGCAGATGCTATGTAAACAAAGCTTACACATTGTATGTTCTGTAACTTGTGACCTTAATTCCTTGCTTCCATGTGAGTAGCACTAAGCCTTCGTTCGGTCTGTGACTTTATTGTCCACAGTCCATGTTGGTTTCCTTGGGATAAGAGATCAATACATTTATTTACCTTTATTTCCTCTGTTTTGAGTACTAAATGCTTTTGGTATGATAACATTAATAATTGCTCCTAGAACTATTAAAGTAAGTTGGCGACTACATGTCCTTGAATTTATAAAGCACCTTCCATGTGTTTATAACTTGATCATGATAATAAGCCTGAAAGATAGGCAGGTCAAACATTACTATTATTATTCAAATAGAATTTCAATAACTTATGTTACTTGTCCAGAGTAACCTAGATAGTATGTGGTGGCTCAACAATACTAATTATTCTAATAATAAATAACATTATTTGGAAACTTTCTAAATTTCCAGACACTGTTTTATTATCATGGCTTTTGCAATTGCTAGCAACATGCTCTCTGAAATTGAACCTCTCCAAATTTTAAGTTCTTTACCTATAAAATGCAGATAACAGTAATGATCTATCTAATTGGTAGAAGAAGGTTAAAGGTTGTAATTCAGGTAAAGTGCTTAGCACAATGCTTGGAATATGGATAGCTCTCAACAAGTGTTACCAATTATTATTAGCCATGTTTTACTACATCCACCATTTTCCAGCTATGAAAATATGAACATACCACTTAACCTTTATGGTCTTCAGAGCCTTTTCATTAATAAATATTGAGTAACTGAGGGTTAGGGAGTTTAAGAATTTAACTGAAAGTCACACAGCTAAGCAATTATTGTACATATTTATGACTTGAACGCAGCTCCTAGGACATTAGGTTAGATTCCAGCTTATCCAAAGCCTTGTTCGTGAAATCTGTGTTCAGGATTCCTGTGTTGCAGCTAATATTTATAAGCTATGACAACTCTGTTGGAAATCTATGCATATTATGTAATTTAGAGTGACTAATTTGAATAAAGACTAGGAGATAAATTTTAATACAGATATTTGGCTTTTCCCAATTTTCTTTAAATGTATTTAAACTATCTAGCCAATAATCCATTGCTAATTACTCCCTCTTTTGGGTATCTTTGAGTTCAGAATTCTGTTTACATTTTTGGGTAATGATTTTTGTACAAGAGAGATGATAGAAAAATGGGAAGTATTTTTTTTAAATTTAGAGAACAAAACAACATAATCAAGAACAAAGTACAGATATATATGGGTTCTATAATACATAAGTCACCTCTTTTTATCTAGTGTCATTAGGAGATAACAGCTACACATGCAACTCTTTTTCCAGGTATGTCTGTCTAACTTAGTCCTCTAAGCAACAGCAAAAAATCTCTCAGTTCAATTACTTTTTTAAAATAGATATCTTAAAAATGGATTAGAAGCCAGTTTTTAATCTTTGTAATTTACTTTGATTTCATGACTTGGACAAGATGCTAATTAAGGTATGAGCTTTGTTTTCTTTAATCCATAAAATGAGGGGGAAGGTTTGATAATAATGTCTGTCCTGCCTACCTTTCAGGGATCTTCTGAAGCACTCCAAAAAGTTATGGCATAATTACTATTATGATTCAAACTCTTCAGTTTATATGTACACATGTAGTTATATCATAGCTAACATTTACACAGTGCTTGCAAGATGCTAGGCACTGTTCTAAGCATTTTACATATATTAAGTCATAGAACTATTATGAAAATCTTATGAGGTAGATACTTCTAATATCCCCCTTTTATAGATGAGAACACTCAGATACAGGTAAGGAGCCAGGTGACACCTACCAAAATTCCGGCCCAGGCTCTTTGTCTCCAAATCTGTGCTCTTAATCTCAATGCTATACTGCATTCCAGAAGACTCTTCAGGATTCCTGTGTCTTGTAGAGTTTGTTGTCCCTAGGTTAGACATTATTTAAATACAATGAAAAGATCACAAGCTTTTGAAGTTCTTGATACTTCTAATAGTTATCTCGTATCACTTTGTGATCGGTCACTACCTCTGTTCTAGTGTGCTTACCTCTGTGAATGACTATTCTTGTCCCCATTTTTGTTGCTTCTAATAATTACTGATGACCCTGAGACTCAATTAAGTAGATACTAAAATGTTTTCTTATAAAAAACATTTCTGACATCAAATGAATGAGTCTTTTCCCCTACACTAACCAATTTTCCAGCTCTCCAGACACCAACTGGTTGTCTTCAATTCAATTTAATTGACACAGTCTACCTGGAGTTAATGCAGTCCTATGGGTTAAGGGCTCAGTCACAGAAGACTCCCCCCACTTCATACACCAATTGCAACTCCGGGCCATGTACATCTGCCCACAGGTTATAAATCGGGGTTCCCATGCCCCCACACCACAGGATCGATATCTGCTTGAAAGGCTTATAGAACTCAAGAAACATTTTATTTACATTTGCTGGTTTATTATAAAAGATACAACTCAAGAACAGCCAGAATAAAAGAGGTGCATAGGTAAAGGTTGGGATAAGGGGCACAGAACCTTTATGCTCTCTCTAGGCTCTAGGCACATCCTCTTTCCAGCACCTCAGTGTGTTTAGCAAACTGCAAACTTGCAGAATGCCCATTGCTTAGGGTTTCTGTGGAGTTTCCATTATATAGACATGATTGATTAAATCATTAGATATAGGCCCTGGCTGGTTTGCCCAGTGGGTAGAGCATTGGCCTGACATGCGGATGTCCTGCATTTGATTCCTGGTGAGGTACAGGAGAATCATCTGCTTCTCTCCCTTACCCCCTCCTCCTTCTCTCTCTCTTCCCTCCTGCAGCCAGTGTCTTGATTGGTCTGAGCTTCAGCCCTGGGCGCTAAGGACAGCTCTGATGATTTGAGCATTGGCTCCAGACAGGGGTTGCCAAGTGGATCCTGGTCTGGGCACAGGAGAGAATCTGTTTTACTATTTCCCCTCCTGTCATTTTAAAAAAATCATTATATATTGGAAATTAACTCAATCTCTAGTGCCTCGGACCTCCATGGTTTGGAGGTATGGGGCTCAAAGTTCCAACCTTCTGAACACATGGCTGGTTTTCTTGCTATCAGTTCCCATCCTAAAGCTATCTAGGGGCCCTCTAGGAGTCATCACATCAGCATAAACTCAGTTATGATTTAAAGGAGCTTATTACGAGTAACAAAAGATGTTCCTCTCAGGAAATTTCAATGGTTTTAGAGCTCTTTTCCAGAAATGGGGAATAAAGACTAAAAATATATTCTTATTATATCACAGTATCACAATAGATTGTTAGAATTAGGTCTAAGATAATTAAAATGATTATGAAAGAAGCTTGAGGACTAGCCTATGAATTAAGTACTATGATAATTTTTACATGGATTTGGTAACATCCAGATTCATTTTTCTGTTTTCATTGACTTTGTTCTGTTTAGCCAATTAGTAGCTACCTATGGTGACCATATTGCCTAGTTCAAACACTTCTTGTTCAAAATAATTTTTTCCATAGTTAGAATAATGTCAGTTCATATGCTTGAATTTTGGTTATAACTTTTTTTTTCCTTTTCAAATAAGGGATTTCTATAGAAGAAATCATTACTGAATTCTGTTATATCAACAAGAAAATTAGACCTCCGGACTGCAGATCAAATAGTTTTGTTAAAATAGTTGCTTGTAGTCTTGAGTTTATTGAATATAAGAGGAACAAATTTCCAAAAGGAATGTAAGTATTGGAGTAGAAAGGGCCCCTTTGGATGGCAGCGTCCAGCCTCTGTTCTGAATGTGCCCACTGCTCTGCAGGGCCAGTTTCAGTCTGGGTTTTGAATGACTCAACCAGCAAGGTTTATTAGATCTCCCCTTCAGGAGAGTCCACAGCCGAATGACTATCACAGCCAGGGAAGTTGACTGACATGCAGCACAGACATCAACTCTGGGAGACACCCCTGGCTCTTGTAATGCTAACCCAGGACCACAATATTTCTTTGTTTTTATAAATCTTCATACATCATACATTTTGTTTGTCTCCAAATCTTATAATCACATAAAATATTTTGGATGAAACCCAGACTGAAAGTCTTCTAAAGACAGATTACTCATATACTAAAGGAAGGCACAGGACTCACTTGTACTCTTACTAGATAACAAGACATCTCTGAACAGTATCTTACTCTGAAAGAAGAACCCAAGCAAGAGAAACACAAGCAAAGATAATGAGGCTGTCCAAAGGTTTCTTTCTACTTTCTTCAGATTTGAGCTGCTCTTTCTTTCCCCTCTTTATCCCAGCTCAGTCAGCCACAGGTAACCTTGTGGTGATATATGTTCACCTGCACATCAACTTTAAGCATATGCTTAGTTATGCACACTGTACTTCTTCACTCATTTTTAAAACATTGTTCCCACGAGTCTTCTGTTCAAGGCTTTTGTCTGTGTATAAAGCATTTCTAATCCGATAGTTTATTTTTGATGCTTTGCAAACTGAGCTAGAACAACTGTCCAGAACCTGTCTTGAGTATTCTTGTAGATTTTTATATCCATAAAGGTAGACACTGGCTATGGCTTCCTTTGCATTTTTATTGATGTTTCTTTCTTTTTTCCAGGAACACTCAAGGAGCCTGTAAAACTTGAATTAATTCAGCATATAAGCAAATAAACAGACTTAAAATCCACACCACACCAATAAAAGAAGAAAAAAACAACAAATAACCCTTCCACTTTATGTAAGGACCTATAAAATTCATAGATTTTAATTAGGTCAATTAACTACTTCCTAACTTTTAAAATCTTTCATTTTCCAAGACCTGGCTATAATGTTCAAGAGTTTTAAAATCCAAGAATGGTTGTATAGTTCTGGTGGAATTGCTATCATATCTCCTGGTCACTTAAGCTACAGAGTAGAAGTATAATGGGCTCACTCTGACATGGAGTGTTCTTGGTCCATTCACTAACTGGTTACAAGAATGCTTAGAGATATAAAATGTTAACTATGGAGTACGTTTTATTAGTGTCCTTCATCAAGGTCTGGTGGGAAGAATCCCTGCATTATTTTGCCTTCTTTTTCAGCAAGCAACAAGAATCTAAAAATACCAGAAAAAGATCTACTTGTACCTTTCTTTGAAATCAAAGAGACTACTAGCATGCATAAGTTACTGCCTAGGGGTGTGTGTGTGTGTGTGTGTGTGTGTGTGTGTGTGTGTGTGTGTGTAGGGAATTAAAAGAAGGATTAGGGGTACTATAAAATGGAGCTACTTTACATTCCCTTTTATGCAACTGACCAGATCATGGGTTCCCTGAGTGCAGCCTAAAACAGAACAAAATTTCTGATGTCATTTTAGCTCAAGAAGTCATTTTTGAAACTAAGTAGAAAACAGTAAGGACACTCAATTAATTGAAAATCAGTACCATCATCAAGGATAGATGGAAACCTACTCAACTTCTCATTAATCTTAGCCATATCAATAACAATGATAATAAGAACAGAAAGCATATTAAATATTTATTACATGCTAATCTTTATAAGTACATTAAGTGCATTCTCTCATGTTGCTCACAAAACTTCTATGGAGTAGGTACTATATTTCCCAATTTAATATTTATTTATTTATTTTCAAAAATTAATTTTAATGAAGCATAACTTAAGGGCAATAAATTGCACCTATTCGACAAGTTTTGAGAAATATACTGTATATTCTTGTGAAGCACAATCCTAATCAAAGTACGGAACAATTCCATCACCTGTAAAAGTGTTCTTGTTCTCCTTTTGCAGTTTATTTTTAATTCTGCCTCTAACCCAGGGCATTACTGCTCTGCTTTCTGTCACAAAAGATTGGCTTGCATTTGTACATAATTTTTATACAAACAGAATAATACTGTATACGTCTGGCTTCTCTCACTCAGATAATGACTTTGAGATTTATCCATTTCTTTTTCTTTCAAAATATTTGTCTTTTGTTTGGTTTTTATTGGGTCATTTACTTATAGAATTGTAATAGTTTTTTATATGTTCTGGATAAAACATCATATAGATGTTTTATAATATTTTATTTTAGCCTCTGGCTTGAATTTTTATTCTTTTTAGCAGTAGTTTTCAAGATCAAAATTTTTTAAATTTTGTTGACATTCAATGTAGTAACTTTTTTTTTTATCAGTTGTTCATGTGTATTATTTAAGATATCTTTCCCTACCTAAGACTACAAAGACTTTTGCTTATGGTTTCTTCTAGGAGTTTTATACTTTCAGGACTGACATTGAAGTCTGATTAATTTCTGATTAATTTTTGATAAGGTGTGAGGTAAGAACCAGTCTTTGTTTTTCCCCCACATAGTATATACCTAATTATTCCAGAACCATTTTGTCGAAAAATGTTTTTGTTTGCAATTGAGTTGTCCTGGCACCTTTGTCAAGAAATCAGTTGATCTCATGAATCTATTTATGAACTCTCTTCTGTTCCATTGGTATATATGTCTATCTTTCACCAATACTACACTGTCTTGATTATTGTAGTTTTGTAGAAAGATTTGAAATTAGATAGAGTAAGTCTTACAACATATATTTTTTAAAAAAATGAAATGATTTTGGCGATTCTAGGTCATCAGCATTCCATATAAAATTTTAAAACATCTTGATAATTTTTTATTTTTATTTTTTTCCAAAGTGAGAAGCATCAATTTTTTGTTGTGGCACCTTAGTTGTTCATTGATTACTGTCTAATATGTGCCCTGACCGAGGGCTCCAGCAGAGTGAGTGACCCACTGTTCAAAACAGCAATCTTGAACTTAAGCCAGTGATCTTGGGCTTAAGCTGGTGACCATGGGGTCATGTCTATGATCCCGTGCTCAAGCCAGCAACCTCAGGGTTTTGAACCTGGGTCCTTAGGATCTCAGGCTAATGTTCTATCCACTGTGCCACTGCCTGTTCAGGCTGTTCTGTACTTTCTTAAGATGGTTCTTCAGGATGCTAGTTTGTCATCTTCTCAGTTTGCTGACTTTATGAATAAAGTTGCTTTCTTTGTCTCAACATTTTGTCATTAGACTTTGGCTGTTGTGTGGCAAGAGGTATAAGCTTAGACTCATTTATGTCCTCCCAAGTTAATGTAATGAGCCAATATTTATAGTGTATTATGACCAACACTACAGAGAAATGTATAAAAGGCGATAGAAAGATAGGGGAGAGAAGAAATGAAACTAGACTAGTGTAAAGCCAGTAGCCACAGCCACCATCACAGCCACCTGGCCCATGTAGGTTTGCATGTGATTCAGACAGATGGTAATGAAACAATGGAGCCAAGAACTGGTGGGCCATTACCTTTAATCCTAGCTTGCACTCAGTGGGCAAGAAATACACACAGTGGGAAAACACTTCCCTTTCTATTCAGGGCTCCCAAAGCCACTGACTTATCCTAGTTTCCTAGAATCAAAGGTTCCTACCTCACCAGACTTACTCACCTCTGTTCCCCATCTCCTTCTCTCTGCACAAACTGGCTGCTCCTTCAGCACTCTGCCATCTTAGCTGCTTCTCCTCTGCAATGCTAATTTCAGGAACCAAGAGAGAGTGAGCCCCTGGTCTGCTCCATTTTATAGTGTAAAAATCAAAACCTTTAAGCCAATACACAAATAAGGAAGTCTCTGATACAAAGTCACTTATCTGAGGCATAAATGGGGTTCCTCATAAGAGTGCATCACCCCACATCATGCAACAGTCAAGGGTGTGGGGAAAAGCTTAGTTTTGAAAAGATCTTAGTATTAAATGGGCAGGAAAGGCTTAGTCTTAAAACTAAACCTTAGGCTATAATAACTTTGCCGGCTTACAGCCTGTCTTCCACATCCAATGAAAACTGTAAGTGAGCATATATATATATATATATTCTATTTGCAAACTTATTTGACCCACAACTAGATAGTTCAGAAAGGAGTCAGAAACAATGTAACTTTTGAGAGGGCCTTAATGAGTGCGTAAAATTTTTCTGGATAAAGTGCATTATGAACAGAGGCAGAGATTTGAATAAACTCTGCGTGTATGGAAAATGGACGGTGCTTTCTTCAGTAGGGATGTAGCTTATCTTGTCTGTACACTGTGGGCCCCAGTATTTTTCCCATAATTTCCAGGTGGGGTCTACCTATTCTAATCACCTATCCAAAATAATAACTAAAATTACTTTATTATATGTTATTTGTGAAGAGAACAAAAGATTAATTAATTAAAAGCAATTGAAGATACTGTGGAATGAGAACTATATGCAGCTTATGATAGTCCAATTACCCCACATTCCCCCATGTATAAGATACTCTTATGTATAAGATGCACCTTAATTCTGGGGCCCAAAATTTGAAAAATAATGTATTATATAAAGTTATTGAATTCAAGTTTTATTCATCATAAAATTCATACAACTACTCATCACTGTCAAAACTCCCATTCATTAACTTGTCCTCATCTGTGTCTGATGACGAATCACTGTACTCAACAATGAGCTCAAAAACAAGCGTGAAAAAATGGAAAATTCAAGCAAAAAAATCTACAACCATTGAATAAGACATAACCAGTTTTTAGACCCCAAATTTCTCAAAAAAGGATGTGTCTTATGCATGGGGAAATACGGTATATATTGTCCACACATAGTCATGTACTACACTGTAATGGTTTGGCCAGTGATAGACTGCACATATAGCAGTGGTCTCATAAAATCATAATGGAGCTGAAAAATTCTTACTGCTTAGTGATGTCATAGCCACCATAATATTATATTGTAAAACATTGCTTATGTAATTGTGGTGATGCTGGTATAAGTAAAACTAATTTATTGCCAGTCATATAAAAAGTATAACACACACAGTTATGTACAGTACAGAATACCTGATAATGATGTATGATTGTTACTGATTTGTGTACTATTCTATACTTTTCATTATAGTTTGTACTCTTCTTAGTTATAAAAAATAAGTTTTTTGTAAGACAGTATACCATGTTACCCTGGGAGCAGCCTCATACATTTTGTGTTGACTGAGTCTATCAATTGCATTATTTTTTCCTGCACCTGATTTAATCTCATGTTGTTTTATAAATTTAGTATAGCCTAAGTGTACAGGGTTTATAAAGTCTACAGTAGTGTATAGGCCTTCTCATTCACTCACCCATTGCTCACCCAGAGCAACTTCCAGTCCTGCAGGACTATATAGGGGTATAATTTTTTATTTTTAATATGGTATTTCACTGTACTTTTTCTATGGTTAGACATGTTTAAACAAATACTTACAATTACCTAGAGTATCTAGTACAGTCACATGCTATACAGGTTTATAGTAGTCTAGGAGCAATAGGCAGTACCATATAGCCTATATGTGTTAGATTATATTCTCTAGGTTTGTGTAAGTACAACTCTATGATGTTTGCACAATGACAAAATCACCTAACAATGCATTTCTTAGAATGTGTCCCTGTCTTTAGCAGTGCATGACTGTATAGTTCATATACATATAAAATACATATGTAGTACATATATGTAGAGTACATTTGAAGCTAGTACTAACTTTCATTTTATTTTTATTAGAGAATTGGTAAAAGCTTTAGCTAGATATGACCAGGAAAAATATCTCTCTTTTGCTCTAATTTTTATCCAGTTGTTTTAATACATTTTGGTTTTAGATTATTTAAAGATTCTAGATTGGTGCACTCTTAAATGACTATTTATTTGTTTTGGTGTCTTTTATAGAAGTTCTAAAGCTTGAGGTGGCATGAATTTGATTCTTCTATAAGAACAGTTCTCATCAACTGTATTTCTAGGAAGGTTTTACTGGCCCCAATGTAACTTATAGAATGCCTACCTCATATTACTAACCAAACAAGAGCTTCCCTCTTTATTTCATAGGTTTATACCTCTATATGTCTATCCATTCAGTTAGAGTACTCTACTATTTTAATTCTTTATGTGTTGAGTTAGAGAAAAGGAGATTGTTAACTACTTCTGTTTTCTGGAAAGTGCAAAAACATCCAAACATAGGTGAAGTTAAAAAAAAAAACTAATTTGGAAAAATATGAAGTTAGTGATTCTTCCTGTGTATCATAGGGATACATACTTTTTGGTTATAGCAGCCTGTGATTTACTTAAATTATTTTTAACCATTTTCTATTTACAGACACATAAATGACACCTTGTTATAAAGACATTATGGGTTTTAGATAATTTTTATAACTAGATCTGTGACTTTAAAATATTATTTTGATGATAGTATAAAGAATGGAATGGAGAAAGCCTAGTCAAGTGAGAGATGATGAGAGACAATACCAAGATATTCTAAGGGAAGATAGAAAGGATGAACAGATTCAAGAGATACTTAGGAATATATATAGATTGGCCTGCACCTAGTAACTGATTAGATATGGAAGATGAAGGGAAAAGAAGAGACATGGATGACTCTGGGGAAAATAAGTCTGAGATGAAAAACATGAGGTTATTTCCCATTATTTGAAAAAAAGCTAATTTTCCTGCAGATGCTATTTAATCATTAAAATGGGAGAAAAAAATCTCAATGGTATGAAATACACAAATTTCAGAAACATGATTTAGCAAATTGAAGAACTCTATTTGAGCCTTACTATGTTTCTTTACTTTAGGGAGATGGAAGGGAGAGTATTACCTAGGGCCGAATAGATTCAGAGTGAGCTCAAAGGTGAGAAAAGTCATGGGGAGACTACATAACTGGCAGGACTATAGTATGTGCTACAGGAAAATACACAGAATAATGAACTCTGCTTACTAAAAAAACAACAAACACACAATAGATGACACTAATGCACACTATTCTTTTTTTGTCTCCTATCACTCTTTTTACTCTCTATTCCTATACCATTTTTTTCTTAACAACCAAATTGAATTAGGTGTAACAATCAGTGCTTTGTAGACAGAACAAATTCGAGTGACTTGTCCACAAAAGATTTCCTCATCATTTTGAAGATCTCTTAGAACTGATTTATCCCGATTGACTCTGGTAGAATGCAGCTGGTTTGCACTAGTTTGGCAGAACAGATATCTAATTTTTTTGTTGAGTTCGGAGAACCAGTTGTTAAAATGGCACTTGTAATCAGGGTCCTCTCAAAGGTGGGCACCTGGGCAGCCACCAATGTGGTTATCAGAAATTTACATACCTTACTCTTTTTTAATGTTTGTCTGTGCAACAGTGTATTCTAAACACCCATAGTAATGTTCATTTCGTCTATAGGTAAAAAAAATTGCATATGAGGATGCCAATCAAGAAGCAATATGAAAATATCTTAAATAACAGGTTATTGTTTTTTTGTCATGTATTATTTAATATTTTAAAACTCTTTCTTATAACATAATATAGTTTTATGTATCTCTTTTATTGTTCTTATTTAAGTATAATGTGCATACAATAATAAACTACCTTTTGGTATATATCATTTTTTTTATACTTAAAACAGTCATTAGGGCAGAGAACTGGTTGTTAAATTCTTTGAATTCCACCACTGCTGATAAGGTCATGATATTTTCCTGAAAAAAGACCTTACATAATGTGAAACATTTGTGTGTATTGCTTTTTGTTGGGGGGGGGGGGAATAAATGTATTTGTTCTGGCTAAAAATCAGATGCTATCAGACTATATTATAGATAACTAAGAACATCTCCACATGGCTGGCCAACAAATTTCCATATTTTGTACGCTTTTCATTCCCAGTCAAAAGAAACCATCAAGATTACTTGTGTTCTCTATCCTGGAATTAAATGTATGGGCTACCTTTGGACATCTATATTTACAATATTACTTTTTTTAAATAACTGCTTTTTAGAATCCTTAAGTGCTCATAATTTTAAATTGGTAGAACTATTTATACTACAAATTGTCATAGCCCATATTAAGAAATAATTGTGGGCCCTGGCCGATTGGCTCAGTGGTAGAGCGTCGGCCTGGCGTGTAGGGGTCCCGGGTTCGATTCCCGGCCAGGGCACACAGGAGAAGCTCCCATCTGCTTCTCCACCCCTCCCCCTCTCCTTCCTCTCTGTCTCTCTCTTCCCCTCCTGCAGCCAAGGCTCCATTGGAGCAAAGATGGCCCGGGCGCTGGGGATGGCTCCTTGGCCTCTGCCCCAGGCGCTAGAGTGGCTCTGGTAGTGACAGAGCGATGCCCCCGAGGGGCAGAGTGTCGCCCCCTGTTGGGCGTGCTGGGTGGATCCCGGTTGGGCGCATGCGGGAGTCTGTCTGACTGTCTCTCCCCGTTTCTAGCTTCAGAAAAATACAAAAAAAAAAAAAAAAAAAAAAAAGAAATAATTGTGTTTTTTTTTTAAAGTTTATTTAGTTTTGTTTGCTTTGTTTAATTTTGCTCTCCTAACATGAATATTTTCTATACATTGGTACATTTCTTTTTAAAAAATTAATTAATTAATTAATTAATTCATTTTAGAGAGGAGAGGGAGAGACAGAGAGAGAGAAGGGGAGGAGGAGCTGGAAGCATCAACTCCCATATGTGCCTTGACCAGGCAAGCCCAGGGTTTTGAAACGGCGACCTCAGCATTTCCAGGTCGACGCTTTATCCACTGCACCACCACAGGTCAGGCAAGAAATAATTGTTTTTAATAGAGCAGAGAAGAGATGGTAATGGTAAAGAACACTTTATATTATGAGAATTAAAGCAATTATCTGACTACTCCAGGCAAAATAATAATTTCTGTTATCAGTATCTGGCTAATTAAAATTTTTTTTTTTGTGATATAGTTTCTAAATAATTTCTTCAGTCTTTCACTGAATTTAATATGAGTAACTATACTATCTTAATAGTTCCATTTAAGTAGATCAAAAGAGTCTTCCTTGCATTATTAAATCTATCTTTATAGGAAATATTAAATTAACACATGATTTGTTAAAAAATGAATTACTTCAAGTAATATTGTGTAACTCTTATATACAAATTTCTGAGTTAGAATAAAATACTTGTTTATTTTCTAAGTAGAATTTAAACTTTCTGTTATTACATCTGCCACAAATAATCTTATCACATCATTCACCTTCATTCCCACAAAAGAAGCAGTAAAATAATTATTAAAAAGCAAAAATGGTTCTGCCTCTTCCCCTTCCTCTTCTTGGTCTTCTTCTCTTTTTCCTCTTAAACAATTTGGTCTAAAAGACCGTAAGGGCCACAGCAAGGTAGGTGCCTTATGGTGGGGAAGGGGAGGTAAAAGGGGGCTGAAGAGACACTGGAGCAGGTTTGGAGGGGTGTCATGGTGGCCAGGAGCAAGATGTGGGTGTTGAGAAGGGTAAGGACATCTATATAGTGTGTGGGCCAGAGCCTGAGCTTGGTGTGGAAGGCATGTATGCATGGGGTCAGCTTAGAATGGTGTTTGAGGCTAACCACAATGAGAACATCCATACAAGGGGCAGCTCCGAACAGGTAGTGGAAGCCAAAGGTGTAAGGAGGGGTTCCATGCAAGGGAAGAAGAGGTGGTAATGACAAGCAACTGGTTAATTAAGGGGGGATTAATTAAATAAATGTACTAAAAATAATATAAATCAAAGTTCTCAATGTTGAAGGAGTCAGTTACAAATACAGAGAGGGAGAAAACCAGAATGACCCTTATAGTGTTAGATTAGAATTGGTGTAAAAAGCCATGTATTAGTATATGTATATAGATAGATAAAGAAATAAACATAAATGTAAACAAATGCAAATACAAACAAGTATTCCCTAGCTTTGTTCACTGAGAGCTTGGGATCAACAATTCCCCATGAAAGTGGCACATCCAAAGTCCAGACCTTGAATTCCAAATATACTACTCTACTGAAAGGAAGGAGTGACTGACTCCAGGACTTGGAGGAAGGAATTACCAAGTGATGTTGGAATATCTTATGCCATAAACTAAGAAAGTGCTCAAAGAGTGACGGGGTGTTTCAGAGGGATGAAGGATCTAGCAGAGAGGGACTCCACGAATTAAATCGGGGATAAATAAAACATCAATATAAATATTGATAATGGGTTATAAGACACTGAATAAAATTGGAATGCATAAGTCTATTTTTATATAAATAAACACGTGAATACATTAGAAGTGTAATGCAAAATAGAATTTTGTACATAGTTTGAAAGAAACTTGTCACAAAAGAATTATTCATTACAAAGAGGAAATGAGTGACAGCTTCATTTATATGACATTCATGCCAAATATGCATACTCTGAATCTAATCATGAATAGGTTCCATGGTGTAATAGTTAGCACTCTGGACTCTGAATCTGATCATGAGGAGAAAGCTTCAAAAAATCCCAACTGAGGGACCTTTTATAAAAATAACTAGCCTGTAATCATCAAAAATGTCAAGATTATGAAAGTCAGTGTGAGACTGAGGAACAGTTCCAGGGTAAAGGACATTAAAAAGACATGATAAGTAAGTGTAAAATGTGTTTCTTTAAATATAAAAAATATTGAGACACTTGGTAAAACATGAATAGGCTATGAGGATGGATTGGCAGTGATACATCAGTGTTAATTTCCTGAGTTAATTTCCTGAGGCTATGTTGTGATTATCTAGCAGAAGAATGTTTTCTTATTTGTAGAAACTACCCGCTGAAGTGTGTGAGGGCAAATGGGCGTTAGAGTGACAACTTACTCTTCAATGGTTCTAGAAAAAATTCTTTGTAATTATTTGTAACTTTTCTTGAAGTTTGAGAATATTTCAAGATAAACATCCTTAAAGAAGAAAGTACCTCTAATCCTAACATTGTTCATGGCTCATTAATGGGCATGCCCAATTATTTTAGGAGAAAAGACACCAGCATTCTGCAGTTTACTTTCTTTCCCCTTAAGCTTCAACTCAGCTTTTCAAACGTTATTTTATTAAGTAAAACAACATCCTTAGGGGATTTTCCCACCACATCTTATTCATAGTTAACATTGTCCAAATCAAATTATTACCAACAAGCTACAATACTTAAAAAGAACTTGCAGAAGGCATATAAGCTCCTTACTTTTAGGTTTTTGCCTACTGAGTTACAAAGGGAAATTTTCTCTCAGTCCTTACTCTTCATGCATTTTTAAGAAGACCTTCCATTTTAAGCTTCAACTAATCCTTAAGGAACCATATATATCTCAGAATTCTTAGACTACAGCCAATTACTTACTACCAGTCTTTTATTTGGTGCTGACCCTGGGCAAGAATGTATTTCCATCTATGCACCTTGACCTATTTCTCTCTACTGTTTTAATTCATAACAGTGATGAATTTTAAAATAAATATATTTTGAAAATCTTCCATCAATGAAGTTCTAAGGAAGAAGAAACATTGCAGGGTGGAAAGACAAATGTACTTAAGTTAGTAAAACTCCAAAGGAAGAAGGTAACTTGAAGTCATTTTAATAGGTTTTGCTCCTCATACATTCTGAACCCATCTCTCTAAATATAAACTGGCGCACCTTCTTTAGATCATACTATGGAAAATTTGTTGCTTCATTGCATGTAGATAAACTTAGTTTATTTGCATGTGTAAATTAAAGTTATTATGGAAATTAACAAAAATATTTTCAAAAATATATGGGGGAGTAAACATACTTGTATGCTCTAATTTGTAACGACTTAAATATAGAACAAGTCCTACTGATTTGAAGAATATATTAACAATATATATTTATAAAACATTCTGGTTTACCTGAAAATATTTAAATTTTTAGTTTTATATTGTGCAATGTTAAACTATTTTCTTATTTACTAATTCATATTTATTGAATACTGATTACATACAGGATATGACCAGAGAGTAGGCATATTTTATACTTGTTGGGAGAGATTTACCCAGTTTACATGCAAAAAAAAAAATGCATGTGCATTTTACTTGTTCATTACAAAATTGATAAAAATGTAAGCTGGTTTGGTAAAATAAGTAAATCTGAAAAATTTTACTTTCGTAGGCAAAGAAATCAGTGATCACTAGTGATTTGTTGAAAACTATAAAGTGATGGTTGGGCCTTAACTGAATTTGTTTTTCTTACTCTATCCTAAAAGCCTAAAAGTTACATGCTTTGAAAAGCAATGCCTCCGTACTTATCCTTCTTAACTGTTTTACTTCTGAGGAAGATGAGAAAATACTGATCTAGAAAAGGATGGTTACTTTATTTGAATAGAACAGAAATTCAAATTTGCATGTATTTTTTGTATCATCACAACCATCTGTCTTTCATGCTTTGATAAAAAATACTTGTTTCTTTATTTCCAGTTCCTCCTTCCAAATTCCCATCTAGAGTTAGCTTAAATTTTTTTATTTTGTGAGCAAGATTGAGGGAGAGAGACAATTTGTGCCATCATTGATTGATTCTTGTGTGTGCTCTGACTGGAGATTAAACCTGCAACCTCAGCATTTTGGGATGACTTTCTAACCAACTGAACCATCTGGCCAGAGCCTAGAGTTGGTTTTGAAATAGCAACTATGCTTGCATTCACACAGATTCTTGGAGATTTTGAGATTTATTTCAGAATCTACTCTACCCATAAGGGTCTGGGAACTTAGAGCAGGGAAGGAAAGACTGGTCTACCATGCAAACCACACGAATTGTTTTTACGTCTCTATATGAGCTTGGTAGTAATAGAGTAGAAAATTTTTTTGCTTATGTCAGGGCTGAGCAGTGACAATTGCCAATGCTTTCAACGTAACTCAAAGTGCTGTTAATGTTCTCACAGCTGAAGCAAAGATTCATGAATTCTTACATTTGCTCAGCACTGCCAGGCACTTTGCAGAGGACTGAGGATATAAGGATTTCCAAGTCAGATATGGTTCCTGCCCTTATGGGTCTTCTGGTCTGGTAGTGAAAACAAAGAGTAAATCAATGGGCCCTGGCTTGTTGGCTCAGTGGATAGAGTGTCAGCCCAGCCTGGGTTTGATCTCTGGTCAGGGCACACAAGAGAAGAGACCATCTGCTTCTCTTCTCCTCCCCCTCCCCCTCCCCCTTCTTTACCTCTTCCCCTTTCACAGCCAGTGCCTCAACTGGTTTGAGTGTTGACCCTGGGCACTGAGGATAACTGAGTTGATTTGAGCATTGGCCTCAGGTGGGCGTTGCCAAGTGGATCTTGGTCCATGTGCACGTGGGAATCTGTCTATCACTCCTCACTTAAAAAAAAACCAAATCAATGAAAACCAAGCAAGCATACAGTATACATTGTGCTAAATGCTAAGAAAAATGACATAAATAAAGAGGAAAACCAGAAGTTGCTATAACCCAGCAGAAATAACAAGCAGAGGGAATAACTATTTCAGAACGGGTTGTGAGAGAATGAATGGTATTGGGTGTAGGGAGCATTTCCTGTGTCATACGATTGGGAGGAGCTCCAGATAGCTTTTTGGATAGAGGTTTACTGTAAGGTACCAGGGGCTACAAACAGGAGAAGGGGCATGTGGTAGTGAAGATAAAAACTTTGTCCCCTGTATTTTGATGTAGGAGTATAAGAGCTTTTGATGAAGTGGTTCTTACTCTATATAAACATTTCAAGTACAAATAGCTTCAGTTACTTAGAACTGTCCTATAACTTCCCATGCCACTAGAATATGTTCCAAGTTTCTTACCATGGTTTTCCAGGCTCTGTCTCAGCCCCTCAACTACTTCTTTAATCTCCTGTGTCTCTCTTAACTGCTATACTTCAGAAACATTAGGCCTCGTATACTTCTCCAGTGACAAGCTCTTTCCCTGGGCAGCCTCTTAGCACACACTGGGCCTCCAGTCTGAAACCTTTTTCTTTCCTCAAATGGAAGTCTTCTCATCCTTCATGTTTCAGTTGGATGTCACATGCCCTGGGAGGCCTTCGCTAATCATGCTGTGCGAAGTAGGAATTTTCCCGCCCCTAACAGTTTCATTTTTTATTGAACCCTCTTGTTTATTTATTCCATAATATATCTTATAACTTGTAATTGTTTTCTTCATGTTTTCTGTTTATTATTTGTTTTTTGTTTATCAGTCTACTCCAATAGAAGGTAAGGTTGTGAAGTGAGGTTCTTCTTGTTCACAAGGCAGTAACTATGACACAGACCTTGACATGAATAGACAAGAGATAACTGAATGAAAGGAGCCAAATATTCTCTGATTAGGGTTGCAGTGCCTGAAATTGAAGCACCTTGGCACTACCATGCTGGTAAGCTTTGAATGTACAAAGTACATTTCATATGTACGAAGAACTGAGATGGTCAAAATCAAGTGTATCATTTATAGTAGAGAGAACTTTATAAGTCACCTTTTGACAGGTTTTAGATAGCTCACCAATATTTTCATCTGAGCAATAATTTATCAATATTGCGCATTAGTTAGATGGTGGTTAAAAAAATACTTCCAAAGATCCATTTATTCACCTGGGAGCTTTCTATTTAGTGAAAAGAAGTGAATTTGATAAGAAAATATAGTAGCAATTATTAATAAAGGTAAAACTCATTCAGAGGGGCAGAGTAGGCATGTTACCTGCAGCAGATATTTATTTCAATCTCTGAAATCCACAGAATGGTGGGGTCATCACCGTCAAATCTCATTTATCCATAACATCTCAACATTTTCACAATAAAATCTAATCAATACAGATTGTTTATATCATATTAACTTTTTGCTTTTTTGTGCAGTGGCATTGAAATGTTTCAGGTTGCATTTTTTTTCTTATAAATATGTGGCGTTCTTTAGAGTCTCTCATATAAGGTTAGATTCCATAAAGGCTTCTGCTGTTAAACTGTGCCCTCCCTTTGAACTGAATCTGAAATAAAGATCTTTGAAATATATTGATAATTCCATCTGGCTGGATTCTGAAGGAAACAGAAATTGTATGTTGGAAGGGAGCAACTTTTTAAAATTTACAGTCAGTATAAAGGAAGCTAGATATTCAAAAATTGCATTTTTAATTCCAAACTTCTACCTGATAGTTCATTACTACAAATAATCACCATTATAATTTACTTACTCTACAGGAGTATTCTATTTCAGTTTAATATAATCACCACCTGTCTTCTATGTTATTCCATTAATAATTTTTAAAAAACTGGCCAATCCTTGACCAATATATTTAAATAAAATGTGGCTTCTTAAAACAATTACAACATTATGTAAGATTTATTTATTTATGTTGATAGAAAATAAACAGTGGGAGTTATGGAGATGAGCAGAAGCAATGTTGTTGATAGGTTTAAGTAGCTTTTTTGAGATTAGTTGTAATAATTTCTGCTTTAAGTTTTATCCAAATGAGAGATGCTTCTGGCAGGATTAAAGAGTTATGCCACAAACTTTTTTGAATTCATGTTTTTAATATTTTCCTGATACAGAAAATTATCATCCTCAAAATGTATATATATGAATGAACACACATATCTACAAAGTGGCTTTCAAAATTCAGTGGGGTGCTGGTAGCCTTTTGTAAAATTGCAGATGTCCTTCCCCAAACTTCTGAGTCAGATGGAGCAGCTGAAATTTTTAGGACTCTAAAAATAAGTACCCCAGGTGATTCTGAGACGAGTGACTCAGAATCCACTTTGAGAAATTCTGCTGGAGGTGTTATTTTTGGAAACAAAGAAAGAGATCTCAAATCTTTTGATGATACAATAAGCAGGGGTCCCCAAACTTTGTACACAGGGGGCCAGTTCACTGTCCCTCAGACCGTTGGAGGGCCGGACTATAAAAAAAAAACTATGAACAAATCCCTATGCACACTGCATATATCTTATTTTAAAGTAAAAAAAAATAAAACGGGAACAAATACAATATTTAAAATAAAGAACAAGTAAATTTAAATCAACAAACTGACCAGTATTTCAATGGGAACTATGAGCCTACTTTTGGCTAATGAGATGGTCAATGTCCGGTTCCATATTTGTCACTGCTAGCCGTTGTAACAAGTGATATGACGTGCTTCCGGAGCCATGACGCGTGCGTCCCGCGTCACCGGAAGTAGTACTGTACGTGAGCAACGCCCTGCTTTGCAGTGCCACCACATACAGTACTCCAGGAGCTCCTCTCACTGACCACCAATGAAACAGGTGCCCCTTCCGGAAGTGCGGCAGGGGCTGGATAAATGGCCTCAGGGGGCCGCATGCGGCCCGCGGGCCGTAGTTTGAGGACCCCTGCAATAAGGGGTTCTAGGAAGTCAGATCCAGGATGCTAGAAAAGCTTCTTTCAGAAAACTGTTGTCTTGTTTGGGACTTCATTTCAGGTACCTTCTCTCCCAGATTTATTTAGGATAAAATCAAGACTGCAACTTCCTGTCATCAAACAAGGCTATGGCTGTCAATTGGCTTTGGGGAGATAACCGAAGGGCCTAACTTAGAACATCTAAGCTGTGAAATGATTGCGATATCTTCTCATAGCTAATATAAAAAAGTTAATTTTTTCAAATGTCCTAACTGTATGAGTGCTGAAATTAAAATAGTTTCTTAAAGATAGTCTGATTGCAAAAACAGAACTGTGAGTAAATTCATCAAAGCAGAAATGTTGTCCTCTGTCTCTGTTCAGTGTCTCGGTTTTGCAGGAGCCCTTAAAGTCTGTTGACTCCGCCCACAAAGTAATTCAGCCCTGGCCTGACTGGCCATCCCATTTGTTCTGATACTCTATGGCAGGGGTCCCCAAACTTTTTACACAGGGGGCCAGTTCACTGTCCCTCAGACCGTTGGAGGGCCGGACTATAAAAAAAACTATGTACAAATTCCTATGCACACTGCACATATCTTATTTTAAAGTAAAAAAACAAAACGGGAACAAATCCAATATTTAAAATAAAGAACAAGTAAATTTAAATCAACAAACTGACCAATATTTGAATGGGAACTATGCTCCTCTCACTGACCACCAATGAAAAAGGTGCCCTTCCAGAAGTGCAGCGGAGGCCGGATAAATGGCCTCAGGGGGCCGCATGTGGCCCGTGGGTCGTAGTTTGGGGACCCCTGCTCTATGGACTCTCTCAGTAAATAAAAAGATGTCAGCGTCACAGAAGGCATCAGGGCAAAGAAAAACCAGAGGCTATGCCCTAGGGAAGTGCTGGCTAACCCAGCTGGAGTCAAGTTTGGGATGGGACCTGGATGCAGCTAGTCTGAAAACTCAGAGTGAAGAATAGAAGGCCTTATTATCACTATTTTTTTGAGGAAATTTTGTTTAATTTTTTTATATCAGAAAACAATTGAGAAGAGAAAAGTGAAGACTATGAGAATTGAAGGCCCTCACAAAAGACATACTTAATAAAATTGTTTCAACTGTATTTGACAGCCTTTTGGAAATAAGAGATCCATACTGAGTTCTTTTTTCGATCCAGCTCCTCACCATTTGTCTTATGCTTAAATTTCATTAGAAGCTTTTTTGCTTCTTATGTGCTAAGGTGTACATTGGCTATTCCTATAGGATTTTTGAGTCTCAGCAAATTGTTAAATGAGGCATTGAAACTAAAAAAGAACATAGGCTTTCCCATTCTCATTTAAAATCCATTCCATTGAAGTACAGACTTTTCTTTTCCACATTCACTGCTACATAAAGGACAGAAATAAATGATTCAATTTGTCTAGCAATATTGGCTAGGAAGCTGGAGTTTTAAAGAAAAGGAAGTAATAGAACTTTCAGCTAAACTTTTACTGCTAGGGGTTGGCCCAAAAGTTGTTTCCGCTTTCTTTTTAAAGACAAAGAACTGAGACTTGATTGCATTATAAACCATTCATCATCATATCCATGAAATAACAAGCATCAGTATACTTTGTTTTCTTCTTACCATAATATCAGACTGTGAGCTGAAATTAAAGGGAAAAAAGGGTTGGAGGGGAACAACAAGTTAATGTTTCTAGATAAATCGGGTGAGACACTCATAAATAGGATCAGGTCTTTCTCTCTTTTGTCTTTTTTTAATAGGGAGGAACCTGTTTCAGAAATAAGATTGGTTCTTTTGAAGGATCTTCAATGGGCTCAAAAAGAATAAAAGAAGCAATGGACACTAATGCCTTACAGCCTAAATTTAAGCCCAGTGTATTAGGGGAGAAATAGAAGAAAATCTTCTAGATGGAAATTTGGAATTGAATTCTGGTGTGAATACTTGGCTTAGAAGGGTGAAATTGAAGCCTGCGTCTCTTTCTCAATGATCTCAAGAGAAATCCAAGACAAATATACAATGCTCGTCCTCTCCTTCTTGGATCCCAAAAGGAAGTCTCTTTGGAGTAGTACGTTCAGTTCTGTCATTAACACAGCAGAAACAGGTCTAGTTCTTCCCATACTTCCCCAATCAATGTGTTAGTAGTTTTGAATAACCCAATGTTAAAGGATCATGAAGGATTCTCCAACAGCAGGAGAACCACGTCAACATACAAAGCCTCACCTTTGTTCTTTATGGGTCTTCATTGTTGAGTTAGAAAAAGATAATGGTTAAAACCTCAGGTTCTTTAGCAGGAATGTTCAATTGTCAGAGATATTTATTGATCATGCTACCTAGCATCTATGCCCTTGAATTCTGTTAAGAGTATCTTGGATTATTGCAGCCTAGATTCTGACTTGGTCATTTCATGCACAACATTGCTTAGACTGCAGTGATTCCTTCAGGAGCAGACTTATGACCCAGTCAGTGAAATGAGATGAGACTTCTCTGGAGATAGCTGGGCTGAGATTTTGGGTCCCTTGGATCAATGAAATAAAAATAAATTAGGGAGCCCAAAATAGTGTTACTAATTTTTCCTTGCCACGTAAGAATATTAGAACATCCTACCACACTGCCATCTACTCTTACCATAACTTCATAAAAACTATTGTATTTGATTCCAAATATAGAAAATACATAATCCCAAAATAAAGAAAAGATTTTTAAATTGAATGCCTTTGTTTTATTAAAAAATGAAACAAAACAAAACAAAGTCTTTACAAATTGTCTTTATTTTTTTCATTTCTCTTCAGTCCATTGAAAACTTAGATTTAAACTGTCACTCACCCATGGCCAGCTTTTGGAAACCACTGGTCTCTAGAATAAGTGAATAATCTGAGAAGTATTTGAGACTCAGTCCACCTGACCTATAGGAAACTTTAGTCTGTGGAAACAACATGTCATTCTTTCTTGTTTCATAAACACATTTGAAAATGCCCTATCTTCCATGACTTGCCCATTCTCTTTTGTCTCAATTGTAAGCTTCTTGATTACTCTCCACCACTACCTCTTGGTTCTCAACCCATCCTTACTGAGATCTAGCTTACATCTGTTCTCTCCTTATTAATACAGATTCTCCCATCCATAATTCATCTCTCTTTTTGTTCTTGTGCATTACTCCTAGAACTTTTATACCTTTCATATTCTACTTGCCATGTGTTACAGTATTACTACTTATGCACAGTTTACTCTCTGGGTAGGGACTATGTCTTATATCCATTAATATGCTGCATAGTAAATACCTATAGAATTTGGATAGAATTTGAGAATCTCAGAATTATAGAAAATTAGTTTTTAGAAGATATAAAAACAATATCATTCATAGTGTCGCATTCAGTATCAATGGTTCAGTGACAGAAAATGTTCCTGCACCAAAGCAACAAGATACTATTGGGCTGAAGAAGCCAGACATCTGATGCCAGAGGGCCAACAGAAAAGATTGGAAAGAGGGATAGTAATCCTCCCAAAGGAAGGGCCAGTGTGGAATTCTGTGGTTATTTCTGTCTGGTTGGCACTGGATAATGTGAGTTTATGGTCACTGAGGAAGTCCTAACAGGAAGGCAGGTGGCCAGGTTTACCTTAACTGACTTACAGGCCAACATTCCTATGTAGTCCTGCTTGCTGATTAGGAGAGATGCCAAGGTAAGTATAGAAGGTTGACAGGAAGACAAACAAGAACACTTGAACATTAGGAATGGTATTAAAACAAAACAAAGGACAAAAACCTTTTCTTACAATTCATTTGATTCCAACATCTAAAGGAAAAAGTGCTTTGCTGGTCTGTTTGGCAAAGAATTAGCAGGCTGGAGGTATGTGAATGATATTTCTCCCCTGAACATAATATTCCTTGACTCTTTGAGAACCAGTAACAGAATAGCAAGATAAAAAAAAGTGGAGCGAAAGGAAAAAAAGTGTGAACCTATCTACCAAAAGGAAATCAATTCAGCACTAAGGCCATTTTTCTCTGTTCCAAATGCCACGGAAATTGGAAGTCTGGTAGACAAGTAGAAACGTCTATCTATCTATCTATCTATCTATCTATCTATCTATCTATCTATCTATCTATCTATCTATCTATCATCTATCTATCTATCATCTATCTATCTATCAATCATCTATCTATCTATCTATCTATCATCATCATCTATCTCTATTTATTTATATATTTGATAAATGATTTTCACTTTCAGTCAATTAGCCATCTATCACACTGAAATTCTATAAGAGCAGGAAGTTGCCACAATACTCTTCTGAGCAAAATGTTTCTCCTTGTGGAACTCTAATTTGGCACTCGCTAATAGAGAGTATGGCTGCCAGGAAGGTCCCAAATTAGTTGCATAGATGTTTAGATGTTTCTCTGCTTGACCAGCCTGCTACTGTATATAGTTGAAAGAATAAATTGGAGAAAATTCATAGCATTTAGCTTGATTCATTGTGAAAACAGAAGTCTGTGTAATAGTAATATTTACAGGCTATTGTTTTAAATGCTGTGCTAGTAAAGAATACTGACTGAACATTGGAATGAATTGAGTAGGGTCTGAACCATGCTAGACAATTGAAATTCTAAAAAAGCACATGTGTTATGGAGGCCTCAGAGCTTGTTTCTTGTTAACTTCCTTTCTAATGAATCAATAACTGAATGCAATATACATGTTTGTTTCTAGTCTCTTCTCTTTTCACATAAATCCTTTAATAATAGGTTTAATTTAAAAAGTATTACAAACTACATTTCTGGAAAATGCTACAACTGATCATTTTTAATCTTTATTATTGGGAATTTGTGCACTAACCTCTTCTCTTAGTGCATAAATACACATGTGCTTAGATGATAACATGTGATTAGATTAATGATTTGTTTTCTACTGTGATAACTGAAAGTGAAGTATAAAGGTATCAACTTAACACCACTGGCTGATGAATTTATCTGAAGTCTAATCAAAGCTGACTTCCCAATGACTCAAGCAGGAGCTCATTGTTTCACTTGAATTTTGACTTTATTTCTCTGATACAGCCTTCCTTGTAGGTCTCCCATTGTTCATCTAAATAGCTAAGTTGTTATGAGCAACGAAGAACCTCACTTCTTTAATTTTTTTGTCCACATGAGGTCTGCAATACATGTAATAATGCAATTTTTTTAAAGGGGAGATTTTTTTTTAACTTTTTTATTTTTATTTTATTTTATTTATTCATTTTAGAAAGGAGAGAGAGAGAAACAGAGAGAGAGAAGGGGGAGGAGCAGGAAGCATCAACTCCCATATGTGCCTTGACCAGGCAAACCCAGGGTTTCGAACCAGCGACCTCAGCATTTCCAGGTCGACACTTTATCCACTGCGCCACCACAGGTCTAAAGGGGAGATTTTGGAATTAAGAAGTACCTGTTTATTAGCATTTTAATGGAATTGGAATACTTTCTTTTTGTAGGGATATACACTAAGTTACTTGTTATAGCCTGAATGTTTGTGTTGCATTTCCCCTCAAATTTGTATGTTGAAGCCTTAACCTCCAGTGTGACCATATTTGGAGATGAGATCTTTGAGGAAGTAATTAAGGTTGAATGAGGTTATAGGGGTGGAGCCCTGAGCTGACAGGACAGGATTAGATAGGATCAGTGTCTTATTAAAAGAGACACCATAGAGCTCTCTCTCACTCTGCAAGCTCACAGAGGGAGGTTATATGAGAACAAAGCATGATGGCAGCCACTTATTGGCCAAGAGAAGAGGCCTCAGAAAGAAACCTACTTTGCCGGTACTTTTGACTTCACAGCCTCTGGAACTGTGAGAAATACATTTCTGTTGTTTAAGCTACTCAATGTATAGTATTTTGTTATGGCACCTCAAACAAAATAATACATCTGTAAATTTACATGAAATGTGAGACAATATGAAATTTAGGGGACAGGATATCTATGGCACATACTTAGTATGATAATTAAGATCTCAGGAACTAGAGTCAGTTAGACTACTTTCCTATTCTTCTTTTGTCACCTCACTAGAATTAGTTTTTATTATTTGCAAAATTGGAACAGTAATGGATTCTACAAAATACAGTTGATATAATGACTGTATAGTTGACATGGCAGGCATAACTTTAAGTGCTCAGTTAATAGTAGCTATTATTACTATTGTTATAACTTGAAAATAGGCAAAGATAGTGTCAGCTTCATATAATGACCGTGAACAAAGGTACTTATAATCTTTTATAAACTAAAACCACAAATGCTATACTCATAAAGGTAAAGGGATTAAGAAGTAAAAATTGACAGTTATAAAAATACTCATGGGGCCCTGGCCAATGGTTAAGTATGGCAGTCCAGTGTATAGACATCCCAGGTTTGATTTTGGTCAGGCCACACAAAAGAAGTGATTATCTGCTTCTCACCTCCTCCCTCTCTCCTTTCTCTCCCACTTTGCCTACTGCAGCCAGTGGCTTGTTTGGCTCAAGCATTGGCCCTGGGCATTGAGGATAGCTCAGTTGGTCTCAATGTGTCAGCCTCAGGTACTAAAAATAGCTTGGTACTCTAGCATTGGCCTCAGATGGAGTTACCAAGTGAATCCTGGTCAGGTCACATGTGGAAGTCTTCCTCAATATCTCCCCTCCTCTCATCTAAGGGAAAAAAATAGTCATGGGAATATAAAATACAGCATAGGAAATGCAAATCAGTAATATTGTAATAACTGTGTATGGTATCAGATGGTTGTAAGACTTATTGGGGAAATCACATCATAAGTTATATAAATGTCTAATTACTATGTTGTATACTAGAAGCTAATACAATATTTTATGTTAACTGTAATTAAAAAATTAAAATAAAAGAAAGATTTGGTATTCTGATTTAGCAGTGCAAATAAATACTAGTTGTTTTTTTTTGTTTTCTTTTTTTACTTTGGAATTATATTGGTGATAAAAATACTTTAGTTTCCTAAAATTCTTTTTTATATAGTGTACTAAAATAATTTTTTTTACTTTAAGTCATATAGTGTGTTAGATACATAATAAAATATTCCATGCTCTGAAGAATAAAGACCTGTTTTGATAACAGAATATTTACAAACTCATTGAGAATAACTACTTGAGAGTGGCACTGAAGTCATGGAGTAAGTTTGTCAATGAAGTATGTGGGGGACGCCTCCTTTCCAATCAAAGCCATCAGGACCATGCTGTTGCATTAAAGGGCAATGGGATTTGAACTGAGGAGGACCGACTCCTCCAATTAGGAGGACAGTATGTCAACCTGTCTTCACAAGACAAACCAGCAAAGGTTCAGAGTGTGGTATGTTAAAGTCTACATAGTAAACAACCTGGACTTCTGAAGAGATAGGCCTAACAAAACTTCTGGAATTCTGTTTATCTGGAAATTCAATTTTTTATCTCACAACTTGGCATAGTTCTATTTACTGTGAGTAGAATTAAAAAGTACAAAAACCAGTGAAAAAGAAAAAACAGCAAGCTCATCTTTTTCATCCTCCCAATCACAAAATTTGTGGTTGGTGGTTAATCTAACATCAAAATACTCCAACTTTTGATATGGATCAGTGGCAGGGTTCGTGGCATGCCTGCCTTGGACTTGTGGAAATGTTTCCACAAATTTTTATTAGAAAATGCCTTTCCTAAGAAACAAATTAATTATGGGAGAACCAGACAAATAAACAGCTATCCCTGAGATCAGGTAATAGCACAGCAAATGACATTCCTTAAGTGAAGGCCTGGGAACAGCTCAAAGACTAATGAATTACTTAGTCTCTTCCACTCAGAAGAAGACATGGACTTTGATTAGTGGCTGGGCTGTTGTGAAGGGACTGAGTTTATGGCTTCTCTTTCTCTGAGCTTTAGAAAAGGCAAGAAACATTGGTCAGTATTTCTCACAAACTGAGTATATTTTCTCTATCACAACTACAAATGACACCAAGCAATTTAGAGGAGAAACTAATTTAGTGATCAAGCATTTCAAGGTGCTTTGTAATCTACTTCATGTAGATCTAGATATCATAATGATTGACAAAGTATTATCAGCGCCACTATAAGAACCAGAAGTGTTTTACAGAGTCCTGAAAGGATCTGACACATTTTCAAAAGGCAAGCCCCACTGATACCACTTGCTGTTAAGAGGTTTCAGTTCTTTGGTGTCTGTTATCTCTAGCAGTCCTTAATCTTCATACTTTAAGATTTGTTGCACTAGTGAGAGGAAAAAAGGGCCTTTTCTATTCAATAGTTTTGCTGTTCAGATGACAGTTGAGGTGAATGCCTATTCCATTTAGTTTCTGGTTATGGCTTCAGCTCATGACCCTTTGAATCCTAGAGAAAATGCTGCCAGTGAGCCAGGGACACTCAGCGATTTTACACTGCAGGGCAGGCTGGAATTGGAAAGGCGGAGTCCCATTGTAGACGTAAATGCTCTGTTTATGTTGAACTCTGGGCAGTTGAGACTTGTACAATATTTGAAATCTTTTCTTTTATTCTTGAAGTTTGAAAGCCAAGGGCCTATATTTCCTGGAGTCATGACTGAGGATTTCAAAATGTATATTTGTTTCACTCCTAAACTCCCCACAACCAAATTTGCAGGATCAGCTATGCTCTCCTGTGAATTCAAAGAATCTTGTTACAAAAGGCAAATATTTTTCTTAGAGTGAGTAAATAAACATAATAAATCTGAGCAAATAGTTCATAATTCCTTTGGTGCTAAATTCCACTCAAACACAAGAGAGTATAGAGATTAAAATTTTGTTCAGGCATTTATTTATTTAATTTTTTATATGAACTAAGGCAATAAAATTCACTAGACTGAGGTTTGAGGAGAGTTACTATTAGTGTACAGTCATTCTGCAGTCTGACTTGGGCTTTCTTGACTCTCCAGCATTGCTGATCAATCTCACTTGGTGAGCAGCGTGGGCAAACATCCCCCTGATATGAGAAATGACTCTGAGGTCAAACTATTCAGACTATTTTGTTCAGTGCTCTTTCTTTAGTTTCTCCCAATCTTTTGTTTTAAAAAATTTCAAGCCTGAGGAAATTTTTAAAGAATACCACAACAGACACCCATATATCCTTTACTTGAATTCACAAATTGTTAATATTTTATAACATTTGTGTGCTCGTTATTGATTATCTATGTCTCATTTACATACATACATAATATATGCCCTCCTTAATTTTCTTTTTTTTCCCTGAGGCATTTGAAAGTAAGTTGTAACATCATGTCACTCACTCTAAATACTTCAGTATTTATCTCTTAAGAATAAAGGTATTTTCCTACATTACTGCAATGGCATTGGTACTCCCAAGAATTTAAAGAAATGATTCACTATGTAATAATATCTAACATGGAGTACATATTACAATTTTATTTGATTGTCTCTCTAATGTCCCTTATAGCTTTTTTTTTTAAAAGAATTCAATCAGTTTCACATTTATATTTTCATTTTTCCTTAATTTGAAAGCACTTTTTTTTTGACAGGAATAATTCAAAGAGTCCAGTCCAGTTGTCTTTGAATGTCACACAGTTTGAATTTTACTGATTGTTTCCTCATGATTAGATTCTGGAAATTTTGTTGAAAAGAATACTATACAAGGTGTTGTTGTTGTATACATCCCATTTTATCATCACTCATAATGCTAACTTTAATCACTTGGTCAAGGTAGTTTATGAGCAATCTTTCTTTAATAAAGGCACTATTTTTTCTTTGTAAGTTAATAAGTAATCTATGAGGTGATTCTCTTTTAATAGAAATAATGTAAATATCCTGTTTCCCAACAACCTTTCACTCAATGATTTTTAGCATCAGTAGCTTCACCAATGGCCCCCACATCATAATAAGGACTCATTCTCCCACTTACTTGGGGGCATGAATACATGAAGGAGAAGAAGATGCACTCTCTTACCTGCTTCTACTTATGATTTCCCCAGAAATAGCTTCCATCCATTTCTAATTAAGCATGAACTCTGCAAAAATCATATAGATTAACCAGATAAAGGGTAAATTTTATTAACATAAATTTATTTTATACCTTCAAATTTATAGCATTTTTATTATTAATTCAGTTAGTGAGATCCATGAGCCTGTTTTAATGAACATAATAAGTTGATATTGAGGTTCTAGAAAATATTGATTTAGATAGCTAATTGTAAAAGATAGCAGCTTTTGTGAATTCTCCAGATGCTTTTAATAAATTGCTCTGGTAGCTTCAAAAAGATGTAAATAATATGTTTTAAAAAATATTTAGTTGCATGGAATAACAACATTTTAAAACCAGCTTGCATTCCTTATCAATAAATGTAAGTCAGATTAGAACTAATCTAAAACCTAAAATAATGGTTAGAATGAATTATAAGATAATCTTATTACTACATTATGGATTCACTTGTTTTGGGGAAAGTGTTTTGGGGAATACCCAAGCCTTGTCTGGCATGTAATTTAACTTAACGTACATATGTTGTCATAAAAATATATAGTTTTTGCTTAAATGGGAAGATATAAACCTAATTTTAAACAAGAGTAGTACAGAAATAAAATTTTGTTCAGTGTCATATTCAAATGTATATATATGAAAAGAACACAGGATAGTTTCACATAAAAGTAGTATACCAGGCAGCTTGATTAAGGCATTAGAAGTTTTCAATGTGTTTAAAGCCAGAGACCTTTTATGGCCTACAGGCCTTCATTCCTCTCCAGCCTTCTCTCTTTCCATTTTTCCATGGTTCCAGTGGTGCTGATAGCTTGTCTGCTGTCTCCACTCTCTAGGCAGTTTGTACCTTAGGGCCTTTGCATCACCTACCCCTCCAACTTCTTCCCTACTTCCTTTAAGTATTCACTAAACTTCTACTTTCTCAGATTTCTCAGACATTAACCTCTTGATTCATTTTGCAACCTCTGCTTAATTTTTCTTCATTGACCTTATAAAATTTTAATATACTACATAATATATTTATTTAATTTATTTTTTTTGCTACCAGTACTAGAATATAAATTTAATAAAGGGTAAACATTTTTGTTTCTATTCATTTCTGGATCCTGAGACCTTAGAATTGTTCTCAACATAAAATATGCACTCTATAAGTATTTATTAAGTAAAAAATATTTTTAAATCAATATGTTTTTAATATGTAAAAATATACAACTATATTTTAAAATATGAAATTCAGATAAAATATTTGGAGACCCTCTGGAAGGATTTATAGAACTCCAGGGTTTTACAGCTTATTGTGAAATAAATTGCTGAAGCTTTATTTTTCACCATATTTCTAGCAAATGAGGAGTGTATAGGAAGCCTAGGAGTAAAAGGAAAAAACTTTTGGCATTTTTTCAAACAGTTCCTTGGAACAAAATATGTCACAATATTTATCATTACTACATACCAATGTTCTCAACTACCTGTTTTTATTTACTTTTAAACATATAAAAAAACCAACACCATATTATTTCTCTCTTCAATATAATTTAAAGCTGAATCATCAAGAAATTAATAGTGTAGTTTCCTTTCTAAGCTTCACATAGATTATTAGGACTAGAAAGGCCCTTAGCGGTCATCTAATATAAATGCCTCATTTCCAGGTGAGAAAACTGAGGCCCCAAGAAGTTAAAATTGCCGTAGGTCATGTAGCTGAACAGTTGGTACTAACAAGGATTAAAACCAGGTCTTCTTTAGCCTCGTTGAGTTCCCCCTTCAGTACTGCATGAAATGACATGCTCTATTCTTATGCAACATAGAGTCATTTAAAAATAGAACTGTAAGTCACAAATGTGAGAAGGGATGACTTAAACATAGATCATATTAAAAGACAAGCTCAGATGTCCTCCTGTTTTGGAAGGCCAGTTTTACATCCAGTTTGTCAAGATGAGGAGTCGGAAAATCTACTCAAACACTGTTTTCATCACTATTGCATTTAGATTCGTATTAGAACTTTTTTAAAGGAGAATTTTTGACAAGGAAGAGAGAACTACACACAAATTGCAACAAAAATTGGATTTTATGCAGTTTATTTTATTTTTTTTGTGCACCCCCCAAAAACAAAAACAAAAACAAAATCATAAATGCTGACAACACAAAATTAACAGCAAGTCAGCAGATAAGCTCTTCAATATTCCCCAGTAAAATCTCTGTGCTTTGGAAGAAAGCTTCAAAGCAGGTGAAAATGAGGAGGGGATGTGAATATGATTTTAAATGAAGTTTTAAAGATTAAATACTTTTTGGTTTCTGGATTCTCATTTGTTTTAGTCTTCAAAATACAGAGAAAAAGGAATATAAAATATAGTTTTGCATCAGTGAAAAATCACTATGAAATTTTCAATGGGAAGAAAAACAATTAAAAAAAACAAACATTCAGATTCAAATAATTATTTAATATTATAAAACCAAAGTTTGGATATTTTTTTTTATAAAATTTTATTTTTTTAATGGGGTGACATCAATAAATCAGGATACATATATTCAAAGATAACAAGTCCAGGTTATCTTGTCGTTCAATTGTGTTGCATACCCATCACCCAAAGTCAGATTGTCCTCTGTCACCTTCTGTCTTGTTTTCTTTGTGCCCCTCCCCTTCCCCCTTTCCCTCTTCCATTCCTCCCTCCCCCCCCCCCATAACCACCACACTCTTATCAATGTCTCTTAGTTTCACTTTTATGTCCCACCTACGTATGGAATAATGCAGTTCCTGTTTTTTTCTGATTTACTTATTTCGCTTCGTATCATGTTATCAAGATCCCACCATTTTGCTGTAAATGTTCCGATGTCATCATTTCTTATGGCTGAGTAGTATTCCATAGTGTATATGTGCCACATCTTCTTTATCCAGTCATCTATTGACGGGCTTTTTGGTTGTTTCCATGTCCTGGCCACTGTGAACAATGCTGCAATAAACATGGGGCTGCATGTGTCTTTACATATCAATGTTTCTGAGTTTTTGGGGTATATACCCAGTAGAGGGATTGCTGGGTCATAAGGTAGTTCTATTTTCAGTTTTTTGAGGAACCACCATACTTTCTTCCATAATGGTTGTACTACTTTACATTCCCACCAACAGTGGATGAGGGTTCCTTTTTCTCCACAGCCTCTCCAACATTTGCTATTACCTGTCTTGCTAATAATAGCTAATCGAACATGTGTGAGGTGGTATATCTCCTTGCAGTTTTGATTTGCATTTCTCTAATAGCTAAAGAAGATGAGCATCTTTTCATATATCTGTTGGCCATTTGTATTTCTTCCTGGGAGAAGTGTCTGTTCACATCCTCTTCCCATTTTTTTATTGGATTGTTTGTTTGTTGTTGAGTTTTATGAGTTCTTTGTATATTTTGGATATTAGGCCCTTATCTGAGCTGTTGTTTGAAAATATCATTTCCCATTTAGTTGGCTGTCTATTTTGTTATCAGTTTCTCTTGCTGAGCAAAACCTTCTTAGTCTGATGTAGTCCCATTCATTAATTTTTGCCTTCACTTCTCTTGCCTGTGGAGTCAAATTCATAAAATGCTCTTTAAAACCCAGGTCCCTGAGTTGAGTACCTATGTCTTCTTCTATGTACTTAATTGTTTCAGGTCTTATGTTTAGATCTTTGATCCATTTTGAGTTAATTTTTGTACAGGGGGAAAACTGTAGTCCAGTTTCATTCTTTTGCATGTGGCTTTCCAGTTTTCCCAGCACCATTTATTGAAGAGGCTTTCTTTTCTCCATTGTGTGTTCTTGGCCCCTTTATCAAAAATTATTTGACTATATATATGTGGTTTTATTTCTGGGCTTTCTATTCTGTTCCATTGGTCTGAGTGTCTATTTTTCTGCCAATACCATGCTGTTTTGATTGTTGTGGCCCTATAATAGAGTTTGAAGTCAGGTATGTAATGCCCCCAGCTTCATTCTTTTTCTTTAAGATTGCTTTGGCTATTCGGGGTTTTTTATAGTTCCATATAAATCTGATGATTTTTTGCTTTATTTCTTTAAAAAATGTCATTGGAAGTTTGATGGGAATTGCATTAAATTTGTATATTGCTTTGGGTAATATAGCCATCTTGATTATATTTATTCTTCCTAGCCAAGAACAAGGTATATTCTTCCATCTCATTATATCTTTTTCGATTTCCATTAACAATGGTTTATAGTTTCCATTATATAAGTCCTTTACATTCTTTGTTATGTTTATTCCTAAGTATTTTATTTTTTTTTGTTGCAATCATGAAGGGGATTATTCTTTTGAGTTCGTTCTCAATTATTTCATTGTTGGCATATAGAAAGGCTATTGACTTCTGTATGTTAATTTTGTATCCTGCGACCTTACTGTATTGGCTTATTGTTTCTAGTAGTCTTTTTGTGGATTCTTTGGGGTTTTCGATGTATAGGATCATAAAGTTTGGATATTTTGAAAAAAGCTAACATAAAAACTCCAAATGAAATGTAAGTTGAAGATTCAGTCCTCTTTCTATGCTGTTCTGACCTAGCCTCTCTGGCATGTGAAGAAAGGCCACAGGCTGTGAGGGTGGTCTGAGAATATAGTCATACCCAATATATTGAGTATGGTCTCATTCTTGGTCTTTCTTTCTGTGTTATTAGCCAAGATACTGTCAAGTAAAAATGCATTTTTGCTTAGGTACACTTAAATAATTTTAATGTTTTTCATGTTTATTTTAAATACTATTTCTATTTGACCTTTCTTTCCCCTAACTTATTTTCCTAGAAAATTAAAAAAATATACATAAATAATACACAGGAATATCCTAGTAATACAAATAATGTAATGATCAGAGAATACCAAGTATCTCCTCCTGAATCCTGTTTTCTGTCCAACACTACCCTCTCCCACACCTATCCAGTCTCACTTAATTCTCAGAAGAAAATTATTATAATAGTTTTGTTTGTGTTTTCCAGTGGTTGAATTCTGAAATGAAAGGGAAATAGAGAAAGTGTTAAAATAGACTACTAGAGGTCTAGATGTATACAGATGCTCAGTATTCCCACTGGAACTATTCCACTGCCACTGGAAGTGAAAAATCATACAACTACTTTGGAAATCTGTATAATATAATTTAAAAATTTGGTTTAGGAATATCTTATGAAATGTGTGGGATTAGGAATGAGACAAGAATTCTTGTGCTTACAACTTCTATTCAAGATTGTACTGTAGTTCTAAACAAAGCAGTAGGATAAGGGAAAAAAGTATAATTGGAAAAGAATAAATAAAGCTGTCATTATTAGCTGGTAATACATTTCTGTTTGTAGAAATACCAAGAGTCTTCAGATTTAGTCAACATAAAAAATCAATTTTATTTCTATCAAGAATTATTAAATTAAAAAAATTTAAATTTAAAAATGCTACTTATAAATAGCATCAAAAAGTATCAAATACTTAGGAAGTGTCTCAAGAAGAAAAACTATAAAACATTATTAAGATAATTATAGAAGATTTAAATAAATGGAGGGATGAACCTATTCATCAATGAAAAGAGACAACCTTTAAAGATGTCCATTTCTCCTAAATTAATCTACAGATTTAATGCATTTCCAAACAAAATCTCAGCATTTTCACTTGTGGAAATTAAAAAGCTGGTTGTGAGTTCTATACAACCTGGCACTCAGAAGGGCCCTATGTTTAGTTAAATGCTCTCCTTTGTCCATCCTGAAATTTTTGATTTTTGAACAAGGGAGCTTGAATTTCCATTTTGCACTGGGCCTTTCAAATCATGCAGCTGAGCCTGCTAGTCTGAGACCTCTTTCTATACAATCTTGATTGCTTGATAGCTTTCACAATTCCTTAAACACATTCCTAGCCTATAGTAATTCTTTCCTCTAGCGACTGCAATTACACTTGCTTTCAAAAGCTTTATTGAAGTTTAAAGTTTATTGGTTTTAGTGTACAGACTAATGATTTTAGTAACTTTACAGAGTTATGTCACCACCACACAATGAGTTCCAGCTCATTCCCATCACTCCAAAAAGATTTTGCAAGTCTTTAAAGTCACTCCTTGTTTCCATCACCAGCTCCAGCACTTCTTATTTTTTAAATATATTTTAAAAAATACAAATTCTTAGGGTATGTGTGTATGGGGAGAAGATTCTAGATTTCTTTTCAGGAAGTTGAAAAGAAGAAAGACCTTGAGGAGAACGGTAGGCTTCCAAAGAGGGGTGAGCGAAACCATCAGTCCAAGCAGCCAGTTCCCTTTCTCCTTTTCTTTTCAACAGGAAGTTAGAGGGTTTTTTATGTGAACTCAAGTCTGATGACAAAATAGTAAACAGGATCTGCCACTTAAAACTTGTTTCTTTTTTTTCCCCCTTCTGGATTTTCAATGGAAGAAATAACTTGAAAATAATATAACCCTACAGGTCAACCTCATAAGCTAGTACATGGCTGAACTTAGTAAAACAATGATTACCCCAAGCAGACTTTACAGTCATTCTTTTGATTTTAATTTGTATAAAATATTTACTTTTTATGATTTTAAAATTTCTGAATGGATATATTTATAGAATTTTACAATATAGAATGATGTAGAGACAAAAATATAGTCTCCAGCTATTCTAATTCTATCTCATATTTCCTCTTAATATTTCTCTTAATATTTTTCTTTGCATATATGTGTTATCTAGTGGATTTTTTTTTTTTGGTCTGATGTGGTCTCTTAACTCATTTTTTTGGTGTTTCATATACGTTTCATTTATACATATTCATAAATATTCTTCAAAAACAATTTATCTGTCAGAGTGGCAGCTGACTTTGGACAGAGAAAAACCCTGGAGGCAGGGTGTCAAACATACGACTGAAAGTGAAAGTGATTCATATCTAGATGTGACTGAGATCTTTCTACATGACTTTGCAGCAAGGCTACTCAAGATGATAGAAATTGCCTTCCAGACCACACCCCAATATAGAATCCTAATAATGAAGCAGAAGGTGAAAGATTATTTTAACTAATTTACTTAGGCAGATTTAAACAGCCCCCATTCCTTCAGTATAATTACTTTTTCCATATTTCTTTTTGGGGGGTATAATTCCATTTATTTGAAATGTCCATAATAGGAAAATCTATAGAGACAGAAAGGTTAGGGTATTCCAGGGACTGGGTGAACAGGGCAATGACTACTAATGGGTACAGGGTTTCTATTTACGGGTGATAAAAAATGTTCTAAAATTAGACAGTGATGATGACTGCACATTGTAAATACATTTAAAATCACTGAGTTGTACATCTTGAAAAGCTGAATTTTATGGTATATTAATCATACATATTTCTTAATATATTTACATTATATCACTGATTTGTATGTTTCTGCTCTGAAGAAATTGTTATTCCACAAAGGTAAGATCTATATTTACTGCAATTCTTAACACATAGTAGGTAGTCTACAAAAGTTTGTTGATGAAAGAAAGCAGAAGCGATGAGAACAAAGTATGGTTTTTGTTCTTAGTCACTGAGTAAGCCCACTAATCTCCCTGAATATAGGAAGCATATAGACATGCAATTTAATGAAGTACTATAAAGTCATATAAAAATACTTGGCAAGGTGCCTGGCACATAGTAAGCACTTTGTAAATACTAGCTATTATTATTAATAAAAATAATCTGCCTTCATATCATCAGAGGCCTGAGCACCAGCACTGGAGGCCAGGAGCAAGCCGCAGATGCAAATGGGTGGTGACTGTGGTGCCAACACCCAGGCAAAGGGATGGGTCCCCTCTAGCCTGCTCTGTCCCATGGGAAACTCTTTTGGAGTGCCCCGCAGGCCACACTTCTTTTCATCTGCAGATATATGATTGAAAATTGCAACTGAGCCCTGTCAGTCTAAATTACATTAGGACGGTTAGGAGATGCTCTGCAAGGAGAAAACAGGATTTGGCAATTCGATTTCAGGAAGACTTGAAAGGTCAGAGATGGAAGGCCAAGGCGAAAAACAAAGGTCTCTGAGCTTCTACAGAGAGAACCAACAATCAGAGCAGGAATGCTAGTTATGGGAGCGCAGGAGTAGTATCTTCAGAGAGAACCATCAACGAAGATAAACTTTTGTCTCTCTGCGGAGGTGGGAGACACACTGAATTGTCCAAAAGGAATGCCGTTTGTTAATATCACTGTTCTCATATGATTTCTAGTTAAAATAGTATTTTTGGCTCAGCAAAAACAATTTTCCTTATTTAGTAAAGCTAAAAAGTTATTTTAATTGCCCCTCAGGGTTTCTCATTATTTTTGTTAGATTTTATCCAAAGCTCCTTTTAAAAACAGTGCTAACACTTTCATGCTTTAAATAAATTCTGTTGCCTTCTTGTAAACAATTGTCAATTATGTAAGAAATTAATGAAATAGATATATTTATGTGAGGTTTTCTGCACTTTCACACCCAGTCACTTGTTTGTTTTACAACCAGCTATTATGTCATGTTTTGTTGGTTATTTATAGATGAAAGGTTTTAAATAAGTACAGTTCTAAATAAGAAGTCAGAAAACCCTGAAGTATAACCATGTATTCCTGTTCATCAGTGACTATCATTATGGCCTTGGTGTCTGATCCTGGAAAAATTACTCGACATCTCTGAGCTGCAATTTCCTATAAAATCTATAAAGTGAAAACAATAGTATTTTGTTTATATGGTTCTTTTGAGGTTTCAATAAGAAAAAGAATTTGAGTGTTAAGTAAAGGACTTGGTGCAATAATAGAGGCTCAACAACTAGTTTACATTTTTTCATTTAAGTGTATGAGTATAAGAGACAACCCAGCAGGTATTGTTTCCTGACAGATTATGTTTATGTGACTGTGCACGAAGATTGTAAACATCTGTGTCTTGATTACCATCTTTCTGATTTATTTAACCATGTGGATTTTGTCGACTATTTTCAACTCATCACACAGGCAATGCAATCTACATGACATATGATTTCTTCAATATATTAGAAATGTCGGGGTGTGGCATCATCTGGGACTGGGCATATTAAAAGTTAGAGGCATGGAAGCTTGAGGATTTAAATTTTGAGCCTCCTGGAGTGCTTCTAAATGCCTATGTGACTTAGCTCTAATAATGGGACAGTTGATCATATAGACATATATAGATATATGTATATATATGTAAATATTTATATATATTTTTATTTATTTTCATTTTTATTTTCCCCCCAGAGAGTCAGCATCATCAAGGATGCCTATTTGGAGGTGTTTGGATTCTGCAATTGGAAGGAAAGCAAGTTGAATGGTAGATATAGAGGGTTATAAAACACAATTTAATGCTTGCTTCAGTATTTATTTTATTACTAGAATATTAAGTAAATGTCAATCTAAGAGAGCAGAATTTTTTTTGAAAGAGACTTTCTACAAAAACATTACATGCCCAATGCAGAAAAATCAGAAAACACAGAACAGGAAAAAAACTGTCTATAATCCTTCCATTCAAAGATACCTACCCTTGACATTTTTGTTATATTCTTCATTATGATTAGTATGTACAAGTACACATAAACATGCGCATGTATATGCATAGGCACACACATATGTGTATTTTCCCCAAATGGAGTGACATTGCATAGTGTTTTGTCATTTGCTTTTCCCACTCAGTGAGATATTCTAAAATATCTTCCACATCATTTTAATGTTCTTTTCCATGATCATTGTCAATAGATGTAAGCAGCCCATGGCAGAAATAAAATGTTATTTCTTTAATCTCCTAATTTTTGAAAATTAGTTTCCAATCTTATTTCTATTCTTAAGAAATGGCAGTTAACCTTCTTTAGTTAACAGAAAAATTTTTGAAAGAAATTGAATATCATATCCAATCTCTCTATTGTAGCAGGTTTTCCCCATGAAATGACTCCATTAGGATACACTGAACAGCATTAGAGAACAGCACAAGGTAATAAAAACAAGATTCTAAGACAAAATACTAAAACCAGAAACTACAACCTCCACTGGATAGAGGGAGTAGACAGTATGGATTTAGACAGATTTTCTTAGTATAGGCAATTCTTTCACTGAGCAGTAGTGTGGGACGGAAAATGACCATGCAAATGGTAACCATGCAAATACTCATAACGAATGGGAGAATTTAAGACTGTTTCATGACCTTTAAAGACTGCTGTCAAACAATAAAAACTCTCTTACCTTTTATATAAATGTTGGTTATAAATGAACTGCATAGTGAAAATGAAAAAAATAGCAAAACTATTGTATTTTGCTATTATTGTACATTGTAGTGTAAAATATTGCAAACATTAAAATTTCGATGTTCTATATATTTTTAAAAAATGTATCAAAAGTAGCTTAAACAGTCCTTGTATCATTCTTCTTGTGCAAAACTTACACAGGCATCTTTTCTATGCCTTGGCAAATGTCTATCAGCTTCCGACATTTATCTCTGGCTCTTTCAATGTCACGAAGTATCATTAAGAGTGACTATTGTGAAATGCTTTACCAACATTAGGGATTTCCTCTGGGACACCTTCTTCCTGTTTGTCACAACCTCATTTATGTCTATAAGTTTGTCTTCTCTAACCAACTCCAACTGTACATAGTCTTGCTAATGCAGCAATGTCGAGATTCCCACTATCTGCTATTGCTTTTATAACTCCATGAATGTTTAATTTGAATTTTATTTCCAGCATTATTACTTTCATTTCTTTGTTGCACTTGCATTTTTGTTTGCAAATTCTCTCTTTCAGTGATTGATTTTTATAAAATGTCATGTGGGTTTACCACTGGAAGACAAGGAGGCAACACAACTACCAGCTTTGCTGTCTGTGCATGAATTGAGCAACAGAACTGCAGCGACCAATCACTGACAGGCTTTGATAGGAGTGGCATGACTGGTCATTGATCAGGAGATACCTCTATTGTTTATGTAGTGATCTGTGAATAAAGAACTAGCAGCAAAATTTGCACTTTATGTAATTACTCCTAGTTATTATAGTATACCATGGTGATAGAAATGTGAACCAGGTTGTGGGGGACCAGTGTTATTTAACTAAACTGTGCTAATTCCCCATTTTGTGAAGACTCATGCTGGTTAGGTGACTCACTGCAATGGGACACAATTTGGAAATAAAATTTCCTCCTGCTCCTCTGAAGCCACAGCCTAGCTGAGCTCACTGATGACCTCAGTCTGAATTGAGGGTTGGATTGTTTACTCACACTCTACCCCAGGTCCTTTCCCTCCTCAACCCATCCTCCTACTTTCCATATACACATCTTGTGGACAGTGACAGAAAGAGGATCAAGTCCTGCAGGGCTAAGTCTCCAGGTGGTTTTAGAAGGATAAATCTTTGAAGTCCAGTTTTGATCAATGATGTTAAACACAGAAAGGGATGGAGGAACAAGGAGTCAAGAAAGTTGAGGAATGTATAGTCCAGTCTGCAAACAAAGAGGACTTGTGATAGCTGAAGACAAAGGGAAAAGTCATCAAAAAGAGGATGAAATGGTCTTGGAAAGTAGGTGTTGGGGAGCCAGGGCAGATTTCTCACAAGGTTTTGGTATATTGCCCCAACTATCTTTGCACCACTGTGTGTATCACATATGGCCTCCAATGAGGCAAAAAGTATTGTTGCAATTTTACCACAAAGGCAAGTATTTTTTTTAATTACTATCAATTCTGGAGAAATAATACTTTCATAAGATTTAGATTAAGTATGACTAACTATATAGGAATGCAAATAAAGTAGACTAAAAATGAAAGTTAAGCCCAAGGATATTCAATGAGAAATTTATATTTTTTAATTTTGTAGTTGATTATTTGTGCCCCTCACCACTGTTCCCCAAGTAGTCAGGGTGATTTTTTGGAAAAATGTAATCATGTCATGTAGTTTTTTGCTTCAAACTTTCCAGTAGCTTCTAATGCTCTAAGAATAACATCTGAAGTTCTTCCATTTCCCACAAGGCCTGTTTCTGAACCCTAACAAATTCTCTAACCCCATCTCTTACCTCTCATCCTTCACCACTCTCCCCTACCGTCTAATATTTTTTAGTTATATGGACGTGTTTTTCTGTTCCGCAAACATGCCTAGCTCGTTGTGGTCTATGGTCTTTGCTTTGCTGTTTCTTTTGTTTGGTAAACTCAGTCTGTAGATCTTTACAGACAAAATTCTAAGCATAGTATCTAACATACAGAAATAGTCAATGTCTGCCATTATTTATAATATTATTCTTTGTAAATTCTTCTGTCTTTAGAATTGTCCATTTTTTTAGATTTCCTCTTATACTGCTACTGGCTCTTGAGATAAAGAATGCATGATAACAAACTGCCCTATGCTAAAAGCTGGAAGATGTGCCTGTATTGGTCAGAATAAACTATTGTATTTTTTGCTCCATGAGATGCACCTGACCATAAGACGCACACACATAGGGTTTTAAGGAGGAAAAAAAAAATCTGAATCAAATGGTGTGTTAAAATATTTAATAAAATATACCACAATATTTCAACAATGTAAACTCAGCAGTATTAACAACCATTAGCACTGCTATTAATAAATGAGAAGTGACTTTAATGTTCAAATACTCTTCTAGTTGTCCAGGAACCCCAGGACTCACCATCGCTAGTGTCAGAATTTAAGAAGCTTACAATCACTGTTGCTTACAATCATTGGTATCATTTTCTTTGCTATTTTCATATATAATACCATCTTCAGTGCCATCTAAAGCATTGCTAATGCCACATTTTTTGATTGACCGTACCACAGTCTCATTCTTCACTGACTGCCACGATGTTTTCACCCATTCACAAACTTGAGTGATAGTGGGGCTCTTCATTTGTCCAGTTGGTGTCAGAGCATGATTACCAGCAGCCATCCATTTGTTCTACTCTTCTCGCATAAAAACTTTAAATGGTTTGTTGATAGAATGTCAGAGGTTGCAACTGGCTGGTAAGACCCCCCAGAATTATAGCTAGATGAGTCTTCACTTCTTAAAAATTTTCTTTTTTTTTGTGGCTTCGCTAATATGTGCTCTAAACTGGTCAAGCACTAATAGGGCAGATATTTTCAGCAGCTCTCTAGCACCCTTGGCCCTTCCCCTATCTGCCAGCCAGCCAGCCAACGAAATGCTATTAGGCTGGCAACAAGTGACGTCAGCACTTCACATGGAGCTCCAGTGGCTGCAGCGGGCCTCTCACGACTGACTGCCCTCGATGATGCCAGATGAATACACCCACACAATGTTGCTCGCCTTCCCTCCTGCAACTGTGGAAACCAGAACCAGGAGATCACTCAGCAGATGCTGGGGTTCCACACACTGCCGTGGTGGGTATGATTACACTCCTGCTGGTGCTCATTCTACATATGTTTACTAGCACTGCGCCCCGCAGCAGCTAAAAAAAAAAAAAAGAACATTTGCTCCATAAGACGCACGGGCATTTCCCCCTCCACTTTTGGGGGGAAAAATGCATCTTATGGAATGAAAAATACTGTAGTTATGCTCTAGTAACAATAGTCCCCCAAATCTCAGTGGCTTAAAACAACAAAGGTGTATTTTTTGTTTATGCTACATGTCCATTGTGAATTAGTAAGATGGTTCTACTCATTGTAGAGATGCTAACACTTTATGATACCACCAATTAAACATGAGGTTTCAGGGGCTCCCATATTTGAAGAAGACAGGATGAGTGGAGAACATTGGCATGGCAATTAAACCGTTTACAGTTGTCCCTCACCATATCGCGGTTCACTTTTTGCGGTCTCACTGTATTGTGGATTTTTAAATTGTATATATCTAATTTTGTATTGCAGATTTTTTGCTATATCACGGGATTTTGCGGTATATAGGTATTTTTATATATTTACTATTTTAATCACTTTTGTGGTAATATAAGCAAAATAAGTGTGGGAAAGGTTAATAACAGTGTGGGAAATGTTTATAACAGTGTAGGGAGGGTTTATAAACCCTTAAAATATATAAATAATAAAATTAATATAAAGTTGCTACTTCACAGCTTTTTGCCTGTCATGGGGTGTTCTGGAACCTAACCTCCATGATAGACAAGGGACTACTGTATCCCAGAAGTGACACAAATTATTGCTCATATTTTTATTGACCATAAACCTGGATCTGTTGTTTCCTATCTGCATTTACGTGTTTTAGTATACCTTGATGGCAGATAATATATTTTAAATTGGGATTTCCTAAATAATTTGGGAGTAACCTTGAACAATTCAGATCCCTAGGTTCCACTTTCCAGATTCTGATTTAGTTGGTCTGGGATAGAGAGTGGTCCCAGACCACTTTGTCTGCATTACTTCTAGTATCTCAGTTGCAAGTGATTCTGAGACCATACTTTGTGAAACATACCTCTAGAGACTAGAACAATGGTTGATCCATTGTAAGGGCTGTATAAATGTTTTTGGATTGACTGTACAATTAGGGCTTCCTTATTAATAAGAATTTTAAAAACTAAATTAGTAATTTAAATAAAAAGAATTTGTATATGCTAAATTGCATTAGAAGGAAAGGAAAGGTCTAGAGTCCTATCCATTCACCCTAAAATAACTTTCATTTTCTGGGAGGAGGTAATGCTAAGCCTATCTTTGCTGTGCTCTCTTTCAGGTCACCAGGCTGATCCACACAGCATCCCAGCCATGTCATCTCTTATTCAGGAAGGAGGCCCAGTCGAAAAAAAAAAAAAGTGGATGAGTTCTTTGATTCATTCCATTCAAAATGACCTATGGAGAAAGCAAATCCAATCTCTTGTAATTAGAATTACTTTAATTTTGTGAACCACTGCCCACATTTCTTTGTCAATGACAGATAATAGCTTCCTTTCTTTGTTGTATTAAAAATCTGATGTCTAAAACTTTAGAACCCCAACTAACTGGTAATTAAACTCTTTGTCACTTATCTCTGTGGTATTTTCATATTCTAATCACAGAATAACAATATTAGGAGTAAAGATCATAATGGTGTCATAAACCAGAACATAAATGTATGCATTTAAAGTGAAGTTAATGTTCCATTATGACAGATCACCCATCCCCTTGGAAAGCTCAGCTATTTAAAAACCAGCTCTGCTAAACTTTCAGAATTCAGGCTTTGAAAGGGAGCTTCAGGCTGGAGGTCTCCATGAGTATGTATGTACACACATTATGTTTTGGTTCATAAAATCTGAAGGCTTCCAAAGTGCTAATACTTTTATGCCAAGCATGCAAAAAACAACACAACAAAAAAAATTGGTGCTTAAAATATCTATTAGTTGCTTTAAAAATTAATTTGTAGCACATTATATTAACATAACTGCTGAGAGGTCTTGCCTAATATTATCACTATTTCCTTCTCAGAGCAAGTTATTCATAATGTTGGGCTATTATAAGATATGTATAAATATAAGCACTCATCTTGGAGTGTGGGCTAAAGGGAAGATAAAAGAATATTTGTTCAGTTATTATCTTACTGAATATTGGTGTATTTCATTAAAATCTCTATTTTGATCAGTAAATCTAAGTATGTTGGCTGGGAAGTAAATAGGTAATTTTGCCTTTGCCTGAATGTGGATCAAGTTTAGCTAATACTTCTCTAATAGATGGTAACAAACTAACATGGTTGAATTAAATGCAAGAAAATTATATGTACTCAAATTCTTGTTTCCTTCTGTTACTGCAGGCAAATATATGTTTTTTCTGGGTACTACCTGAGAAGGCAACGTGGAGGGCAGAATTGTGATCTTTTTTCTTGCAGCTTTCTCTGTAGTATTCTTTTTTTTTTAATTTTTAATTTATTCATTTTAGAGAGGAGAGGGAGAGAGAGAGAGAGAGAGAGGAAAGACAGAGGGAGGAGCTGGAAGCATCAACTCCCATATGTGCCTTGACCAGGCAAGCCCAGGGTTTCGAACCGGCGACCTCAGCATTTCCAGGTCGACACTTTATCCACTGCGCCACTACAGGTCAGGCCTGTAGTATTCTTGAAATAAAGTGGCTGTGTCTACTTACACTATTCCATGAACAGTAGTAACCATGAATGTATATATAGCAAGGAGATTGTTTGTGATGTGACTGTTAATAGGCCTCACAATATTATCATTAAGCACAAAGTGAGATGAAAATTGAGATCCAGACGTTTTAAACAGTCTATTCTGCTTGGGACATTAGGATGGCACTTATTTTTTTTAAATTCATGTGTAGAATTGAACTAATCATATTCCTCAGCTCACAGATATTTATTTATTATTATTATTTTTTTCTTTTCCAAGTGAGAGGAGGGGAGATACAGACTCTCGCATGCACCCCGATCTGATCTACCAGGCAACCCCTATCTAGGGCCGATGTTCTGCTCATCTGGGGCCATGTTCATAACCTAGCTATTTTTAGCACCTGAGGGGAGGCTCCAGGGAGCCATCCTCAGCACCCCAGACCTATACACTTAAACCAATCAAGCAATGTTTGTGGGAGGGAAAAAGAGAGAGGAGGGGGAAAGAAGGGGTGAGGGAGGGATGGAAAAGCAGATGGTAGCTTCTCCTGTGTACCCTGACCAGAAATCAAACCTGGGACTCCTGCATGCCAGGCCGACACTCTACTACTGAGTCAACCAGCGTTCTACCGCTAAGCCAATGGCCAGGGCATCCTCAGCTGACAGATTACTATAATTACTGGTCCTGGGAAAGTTCTTTTAAATATTTTATTTGTCACCATTTTCATGCCGTTTTCTTCTTTCTCCTAAAACAACCTTAATGTATTTATGTATCTTGTATGTGTTGTTGAGAAATGTGCCTGGTTGTTCTGTGCACTTGCAGTTTTAATTTTTGTAAGCAGGACTAGGTTACAAACCTCAGTTGGTTTCTCCTTGGTTCACTCAGGTCATATTTACATTGCTGTGTGTATTCCTACTTCTGCAGGGCCTTGTACTGCTGTGTTGTTTATTAGGATATGTGTAGTATTCATACTTGCTTTTTTAAAGTGCAATTTTAGTTGTCTTCCCTGAAGCTCACTGTTTATTAATTTGTTCACTCTCTATCTCCATCTTTCTAATAAACATGAGAACATAATAAACATAAAAGAAGATCTTAACCTGCCAGGATGTGAGCAAACAGAGGACTTTGATACCAGTTTCCAGTGGAGTTCTGAAATGGCGCAGGAATCCCACAGCTCTTTGACCAGGGAGAAGGCTTTCTTTAGTAGAGGAAGACAATATACATGAATTATCCCATCTACTCTGTCAGTCACCCCTGTACTTCAATTCTAAATAGAGCTTAACTGATGTTATGAAGCTGTTCTTCAGAATACTCGTTTTCACTGAAACATAGAAACTGTTTGTGCAGATGTGGGGTTAGGGATGTGTGAAAAAAATACACAAATTTAAAATAACATAGAGAAAGAGGGTCCTGAAATTAGACCTGCTTCTGATACTGACTTGCTTAGTCATGGGCATTAAATGACTCTACCCATTTTTCTCTTCATAGATCTTGGGCATTAACCGAGAGTTATCTTGTATTTCTTAAGGAAAAGTGATTATTACTATTAAGTAGAACCATTTCCTGTTCTCTTTTTTAAACCTTTGGTACCTAATGAGGAATGTAAACCAGCCTGACAAGGGCCCACTGCTGAGGAGCCAAGTGGTGCCCCGTCCCCTGGAACTGCGCCAGGAGGCTGTGTGTCTAATCTGCTCAGCGATTGCTCCTTCTGTCCGACACTGAGGCCTGAACATACACCAGGAATTAGGTACTAATTAATGTCAACACATTACAAATGAAGAAAGAAGGAAATTGCTTGGACTTATTCCTGAGGAAATCTTCAGCAGTTCCCTTCAGTTAAAGTTAATGTGTACCTCAGGGCAGCACTGAACCAAATCATAAAATGCTGCTCATGTGGATGAGTGACCTGGAGGTGACCCGTGAGAGCCTCTTGACCAGTATTTGTTTCCATATCGTGTCTATTTGGTGAGGATGCCACCTATAACATTGTATGTTCTGTTTGGTGGCATAGGTCTAAGCATCCAAACCACGTCATAAGCAATAACTGTGAGAGTGCTTACACAAAATCCTAGAAAACAGCTTTCAAAATGGCACTTTTCTGATTTTAATCCACTGCTGTTTTATGGATGTGGTTGAACAGTTTTTCCAAGAGTGGAACAAATAGATTGTTACATAGATCTTAGGAATTCTTCCTCTTTTAATTAGAAGCAGATTCTAATGTCATGTTTTTATGTCTATAAAATCAGGAATTAGATGATAAAATCCAAATAGTCATTTTGTGTAATCATGAGAATAAATGTGTACTGATCTAAAGTCATGAGATTGAGACCAACCAGTGAGACATCAGTCAGGTGGGTCTGTAGTCAGGAAGGGGAGCCTCAACCTGTGAAAAAAGCACTTGGAGCTTTTTGAAGTGAAAGGGGTTCAATGTTACATTCATTGTTCTTTAGGCTCCCTTATTATATTTGTGCCCTTTAAGGGTGCCTCTGGTATGCACTGCACTAGACGTCACCTGGATAAGAATGTCAGGGCTTGGACCGCTCAGCACCTTGCTTGCTTTGCTCAGACTCAGCACACTAGGGGAGACTCAGTACTCAGCACAGCACCTGACACTCAGGGTCGGCCAAGATTACTGAACAAATCAGGAAAACTGGGCAACACAGACATACCTGTAATACCAAGCCAAGTTTGACTACATTAGCAAACTATTGGAGAACCTGTGTTAGTGCATGGACTTTGAGTTAAAAATATCTAGACTCCAGTTCTGACAACTGTATGGCCATGGTTACGTACTCTCTTCTGGTCTCAACTTCCTCATGTGTAAATGAGGGTTAACAATGGGGGGAGAAGTCTATAGGGAAGACCTTTGACCACATCAATCTCAATGATTTTGTTAAAGTTAAAAAAAGAACAAAAACGAAGCTCTAGGAGTTTTGGTTCTTAATTAAGTTTGCCTTGTTCTCGAACAACACCCCCCCCCCCCCCAATCTTACTGTGATGACTGTAATGAAGAGATGCAAGGGCAAGTATTTTTCTGTTTTCTGAGCACCTAGGTCAGATCACATGAAAGTCTTAGTCTGTGTGCTCTCTGCAAACCACACTGTGTAAGGGATGGGGAGGGAAAGACATGTAAATAAAAAAGTTGAGGCAAATATGGTTCATTTAGAAAAGTCTATTTGAAACTTCCTGGCTCCAGGCATTCATTAGTATTTCTGCAAATGATTTGTATAATTTTCATTGTGTTTTGGTAAAAGTACTGAAAGATGAGAAAGCTGGAAGGGAAACAAAAGCAAAGGAACAAAAAGTGACAGGACTTGTTGTGGGAGGGTAGCAGACAGGACAGGACTGGGACAGAACAGAAAAGACAACTGGGAGAATCATTCATTCTTAACAGTGACAGTATCGGAGGAAAAGGTGTGTTTTTCGCTTTTTAATAAAGATAGGAGCACAAGCTGACTTTGAAACATTTAAAATCTGGAAGAAGTAGATGTTTTTGCTCTTTTAAAATTTAACAGAATGGTATCACAAACTTATCAAATGTTTTACAGAGAATGCTTACAGATGGAAGGTATGTATTAAACTTACCTTAAATTGGCTTCCATTAAAATGGCTTCCTATGTGGGGGAGCGAAAATAGGGCCAAAGAGGACTAAATCTATAAATGTGAGGGCCTTGTCCAGACCTGGTGATTGAGAGTTGTGAATTGAACATGATTAATTAACTTGACTTTCTGCACCTGGGGTCCAACAGCAACCCATCCCCACTACCACCAAAATAACAAAGAAACTAAAACACAGTATGAATGTGCAGAGGTTTTCCGGGAGCCCCTCACATTTCATACTGGGGAATGATGCTTCAGGCTATGGAGTGCCTAGGATTCCCAGGTGCAGGTGTGAGTGTGTATGTGTGCATGTGTGTGTGTGCTTCCCTGTGAACACATTGTCAGAAAGAGAACGAGAGCCTGAGAAAACTGCAGGCTTTTGATTGATTTGGCTTTCTTTAGTCAAGATAGTCTCTGTCTAAACATAGCCTTTCTTTAACAGAAGCTGTCTTTAACTTTCCCATGGTTGTGTGCATTGACTTTTGGAGTTTACAAATAACAACAGCCTACTAATCTAAGATCAGCCAGCACACTGTAAGGGTTGATTTACTGCTGCAGCAAAAACCCTGACAGTGTGCACCTATTAAAATGTAAATAAATAAACGTTTGCTATATGCTTGAAAAGTCTTCCTCCTTTTCCAGAGTGAACAGGTTGGAGTCCATTCACAGCTAATAAAAGAGGAAGGATATGGGAACTTGGCTGAAGTGGAACACAAAAGGAAATAAAATACTGTTTTTCAGAAAAGAAAATGTATAAGGATGCTGTTGTAGGCACTCAACCAGAAATATAGATCATTGATCTAAAAATCAGTGATTTTGATTTTAGAAATCTGCCTGTCTCTGTTTTGTATCCCAAAGTTATGGAGCAAATATAGTTAGTATATACCTCCAATGGGATAATGAGATTGTGATCATAAAAAATATTTCAAATATGCCTTATATTTTCTATATTCTTGACCATTTAGTTACCTATCATTTTCCATATTTGGTAGGGTTAAGGTAACGCCACAAATATGCACAGAGGTCTGCATGTATTGGTGAGCGCACTCAGCCTCCCAGCACCACTATATGACCAAACCTTGCTTCCTATTCGTTCACTTACTCAGACATTCAAAAATATAAAAGCGATGACATCCTGAAGTGGTTAGGCCAAAGTCTATGTCCATCCCTGCTCACCAGCAAACCAGGCTGGGCCTCTCTGTGCCCTCTGGGTTCTTGGCAGTAGCTGCCCATCACCCACATTGCCTGGAATCTTTTCTCTCTGATTACATTCCTTTACTCCTTTTTTTAAAACTCTTTGCTCATAAAGGAGACAGAAGAAAAAAGGAGAGGGAGGAAGAGAAAAAAGAGAAAGAGAAAGAGAAAGAGAGAGAAAGAGAAAGGGGGACTACCATTAAGACCACTGACACATCACACCACTGACAGACCAGTGGACATGAGAGGTGGAGAAGGCACACTCCACTCCCAAAGCCCAGACTCACCTGCCTGCCTCACCTCTGTGTGTGTGCATAACCACAAGTCAACTGAACATTGTACAGTATGGCAAATTGCATACGTGGCTCAACGCTGTTGGCTTAGGTAGCTTGGAGAAGAGATCTCCTTTATGTGCTGTCCTCAGGGTAATGACAGCAGCGAGATCTTTACCAATACAGGGAGGCTCTGTGAGTGCATATAGAGCCAGAATATTAAGGTGGAGAGTAAAACCATCGACATGGAGGAAATAAGTGCAATCTTAAACTGTAACTTCAACAATGTGCCCTCATTCAGTAGAGGGATGAAAGGATTGGTCTAGTTATAATCATTTTTGTTTATATTTAAAAAATTTTTTTTTAAATTTTTATTTATTCATTTTAGAGAGGAGAGAGAAAGAGAGAGACAGAGAGAGAGAGAGGAGAGAGACAGGGGGGAGGAGCTGGAAGCATCAACTCCCATATGTGCCTTGACCAGGAAAGCCCAGGGTTTCGAACCGGCGACCTCAGCATTTCCAGGTCAATGCTTTATCCACTGCGCCACCACAGGTCAGGCCTATCTGTTTATATTTTTAATATAGAACCGGACACAACTGTTCAATTGAAGAAGTTTCTGTAAAGAATTATATTTAAAGGAGTATTGTGCTGGGAATACAAATTGGCATAAAATAAGCTTTCTGAAAGACAATATGACAATAACTATAAAAAAACTTTAAAAAATTTGCTTGCCCCAGACTCAAAAGTGTATTTCTATAATAAAACATTATTCTAAAAAAATTAAAGTTGGTACAATGTAGCCTCATTTTTAATAGTACATTTTTTTAATAGTACATTTTTTAAAGTCCAAAACCAGAAGAGTTAAGCAAAAGATTTTGCATCCATACAATGAAATATGTAGCTTTCAACAACTATGTTGTAAAAAAAAATGTTATGGTGGAATATTATTGTAAAATATTAACCAAAAGAGGTGTCCTACACACTATTTCAGTAGATGCTAATTTTGTAAACTAAACATGTGAAAATCTGTAAGGACAGTAAGGACATTTAGTAAAATGTAAAATATTATTTTTATTTTTACGCTTTTTTACATTTTCCAAATTTTTCTTTGAGTGCTTTCTGATGTGATTAAACATAATCCCATAATTGCTACTAAAAAAAAGACTCATTAATATTTAAAGGCCTTTCTCTCTGAGTTAATGATTTGGTTAAACTCATAGGCTATGTCCCACCTGATATACTGTTAGTCCTGAGATAGGTACACTCAATGGAAAGACCCTCACCACTGTCTAAAATTATGAATTAGAATGGACTACATTCCTAAGGAAGAATGGTTCCTCCAGGTTTGCTGCCATTTTATTCATCACCCGTAACCAGATGTCCATGCTTAACACAATGGTAATAAACTATGAATTCATGAAATGAAAGGCACTATTATATTACAGATAATTAAGGGGGGGGGGTCTGAGTTTAAAGTGCTTTGGCAATCTTTACTCTATATTTCCTGATTCTCATACAATTGAAACTTCAACTTTCTCATATAACAATGGTTTATATTATATATTTATAGGTACACACAGACATATGATAAAACAATGTTTTATGGTTGGAGTAAGTAAGCAGCTGGATACCACTTTGTTTGATTTGTACAGAAGAGTGGAAGTTCAAACATAAACTGAAATGACTACCCCTTTGTTTAGCTATCATGGACTGTTTCTTTATCACAGTCACATGCAATCTATTGAAAAAGTAGAGGCAATAACAAACACAACACCAAACTCCATTATACCAAGTATTGCCCTCGTGTACAATTCCTATATTGGTATCTCTTTAGATTCAAGGTAAAGGGAACAGTGTCCTAATTGTCCACTTCCTGTTTTACCACACAGTTGCTTAAGATGCATTCAAAAAATGTTTAAAGGATCACTTGCACACAAAAGCTATCCATGAACTTCCATTCTACCGATGAGAATGAAAAATCCCTGCCAAGTCCCTACTCTCAACACTTTACCCAGCAGCTCTTAAAACCAGAGTTTACAAATGGCAAACATTCTCTGCAGGTTGCCTCATATATCTGGTAAGAATAAATTAATCAGATCAACACATTTAATGACAAAAGTCACCAAACAGTTTTAAGAGTCTTGGATTGGATCTTGCATTTTCTTACATAAAACAAAGTAAAAATATGTTAGAAAATGAAGTGAAAATGTGTTCTTATAAAACAAATTCTATTCAATTGGTACTTAGTGGAATCCCTTACTGCTGTTCATAAACCCTTTCCTACCTTTGAGAATTGACCAGTTAGGTCAGAGTGCTTCCAATAAAAAGATTGAGAGTCAAACAAGAACCCCAATGAAACAGTGGGAAATATTGAAATTTCAGACATTTTTCATCACATCTCAGATTTCACACAATAAAAAGCATGGCTTTAGTTAGATATCCTAGCACTGATTGTTAGATATCAGAGAAGGCTGTTAATTTGAGGTTTTATCGGATTACCAAACACTTGCAATGTTCACTTGACTGACAATTTTACAGCTGGTGTACTGAAATATATTCTGTCTAGCAACTAATGTTAAGCAGAAGAAAATTTTCTGACTGTCATGGTTGTGAAAACAGGTGCAGGATATCTGGAAAATATTTTACTCTGAAAGGAAGACAGAAGTGGTCTTCAAATGAACAGCTTGAACCTGAAGTTTGTTATTCCATGAAATAATAACAGCAAACAAAACTTTCTATTTCTAAAAGTCGTGTGTATTCCAACAAAAATAAACTTAATTTTCAGCTACCAGGGAAAACTCAATCAACTAATTGAGTTAGAAAAATTTTTCTTTGAAGATTGTTATTGAAGTCTAAGGACACTTATTATCATCATATCAATCTAATTTATATTTTGATTCCTCTGTACTAGCAGTGGGTAAACTGGCTTATATAGTCTTTTGAAATGTTTACTCAAACAGAAACTGTAGGAAAGAATTAAGAAAACTATGGAAGGCATTTTACCTTTTTTTATTTTTTATTTTACAGAAACTATATTTTAGTCTCTTTAGTGAACAAAATTAGTAATGGCCATATCCTCAAAGTAAGTAGAAACAGGAGACTGGGGTTTTTCACGATGATCTCTGAGAAGTTCTGGAAGCATGCATCAGGTAAGTGACAATGGAATTCCCAGCTTCAGACGTATGGAAAGTGTTAGCAGTGTTCCTGCAGCTGGGAATTCAACTTATTCTTTTCTTTTTACTCAAGTGAAAATTACATGCCTTACTTCATATCTATTTTTCAAATTACTTTTGATTAATTCTGGCAGCAATGACTTGAATAAAAAAAATAAGTTTTGTTTTTTTTTTAGTTAAAAACTATTTAAATTAAATCACAATCTAATGTAGAAAAACAAAAAACTTATCTTTGTTGGTTTGAAAATACTAGGAAAAATGTCTTTATCATTTAAACAGTCTCGGAGATCATCAAATGGCTATTTTTCAAGTTAATCAGCAATGAATAAAAATAAACTGCTCTTTTAAGTCTCGTCCCCAGCTTCTATCTAACATTTTTTCAGATTTTTTCCCTCTTCTCGAGTTATTCATTTTTGACTCAAATACAGTTAGAAGAAGCCCCCAAAGAGTGATTCATTCATTTAGTGGCCTCTGCTTCTTTCTGGGCAACCTAAGAGGAACAGTTGTTTGGACTCTTCTGCTGTGCTATTCTTTTGCTCAGTGGGAACACTGCGGCCTCTGCGCCTCCCAGCCCAGCCTGCCTCTGTTAGCTCTCTCAGTTTAGTGTGAGAGCACAAAGGGGAGCGATGAGCCTGGGGTACACCTTCTCCCACTCAGAGGTGCACAGCAGGGAAGAAAGGCAGCAAAGTTCTGTTCACAGACCACACAAAGTACTCCCCACCAGGCTGCAGCTGTGACAAGCCAGCAATTCTCCCCTGGACACCTAAGGCGCATACTTCATAGTCTAAGAATAGATGTGCTTACACTGATCAAGAGTCAGGGAAGCTGACAGAATTTTCCTCATATGGCTGGGGCTCAGATGCATAAAGATGTCGAGAGCTGGTTTTAGTTGAACTGCAGGCTTCTGCCAGGTGCTATTCTACACACAGGGCCATTGTACCTTATATGGCCAATAGCACATGTTTTGGCAATATAAAAAAACAAAACAAAAAACAGGGAATATGATTGCAACAAGAATTCCTCAGGAACTGTTGAAAAGAATTATAACTAGTGCATGCTATCTAGAAACATATTTGTTTTCAATTGTTATACAGATTTAATATGCTTTTAAATTTTAATTTAAAAATTACTCCACAATTGATTACTATTTTATTCACTTAAAGAGAGGTGCTTTTTTTTAGAGACAGTTTTTCTTGTGATTGATATGTTAACAACTGATAAAATACTTTGGTGTTTTGATTATTCATTTGGCATTAGGATTAGTTCTTTGAAAAAATCTAAGATCTGAGTGGTAAAACAAAACTGTTGCAACATTTTTATTATCATGATGCCACAAAGTAAACACTGAGAACTGACTCACCACTCAACTGATATAGAAAGATCAAAGAAGGCCCTGGCTGGTTGGTTCAGTGGTAGAGTGTCGGCCTTGCATGTGGATGACCCAGGTTTGATTCCTGCTCAGGGCACACAGGAGAAGCACTCATCTGCTTTTCCACATGTCCCTCTCTTGCTTCTCTCTCTCTCTCTCTCTCTCTCTCTCTCTTCCCCTCCTGCAGCCATGACTCATTTGGAATGAATTGGCCCTGGGCGCTGAGGATGGCTCCATGACCTCCACCTCAGGCGCTAAGAAGAGCTCAGTTGCTGAGCAACACAGCAATGCCCCAGATGAGCAGAGCATTACCCCCTAGTGGGCTTGCCAGGTGAATCCCAGTCGAAGTGCATGTGGGAGTCTGTCTCTGCCTCCCCTCCTCTCACTGAACTAAAAAAAAAAAAAAAAATCAAAGAAGACCCATATCATAATTTAACCTTAAGTGAAGGTTCATGTGGAAATAAAAATTAGGATAGCAGATCAATATTAAAATATAACTTATTTAGCCTATTTCTTCAAGGTTTAAAATATAAAGCCTTCATTGGCAAATTAGTCCAGATGTCAGCTGAGAATAAAAGCCAAGTTCCATTAGGAAATGGTACTTGTTTTTAACTTCTAAGTGGTCTGTATTGTGTCTTGGCAGAATGTGAGACTTCTGTATTTGTAAACTTACTGCTGGTGTGTGGACTGGCCTGAAACTTGGTAGTTCTGGGTTTTGTCTCCATGTGGCCTCTTAGTAAAATTGTTTTTAAGGACAGCATATTGCAAGATAAAATTGAAATACATTATTCATGGGGTGAAAACTTTTGGCTTTATTATCCGTAAAGAAATAGTTCCACTCTTGGAGGCAGTAGATTATGCCTATGCTCAGACCAGAGGTGGAGTTTCTAGCTGAGATAGCCTTTTCATCTCTGTGCTGCCTGAATCTCACCAGGCTGCATAAAGAGAGATTAAAATAGGCTACATAAAGAGAGAAGGTGATGGATATGCCAAATAATTATCTTACCTATCATCTGTATATTGTTGACTAATTTGTTGATTAATTAAAAGCTGTGTACAGTCATCATTGTAAGCCAAATCTGGATAAACTTGATATTCAGCTTTCTGGGAGGTTGTAAGAACATGTTCTAGATTGTTCTCATACCAGATATTGGGTGCTTTCCTGAGATGTTTCATTGTTGGCCCAACAGAATTCAGGACACCTTCAGAAATCCCCATCTCAGCTGTGTGACATTTGTCAGATTGCCAACCGGGGGAGAGAGGGCTAGACTGATAGTTACTGCTACAAAAGATTTAATTATAAAATAAGTGTTCTTAAGCTCTGTCACCCTTGCCTCCTTTGTCCAAGGAGGAGGCCAAGACCTTAAATGTCAGAAGCTGCCACAGAATATAGCAAAGAGAGTCACCTGGTAAAGAGGCCAGTAAACCCAGCTACCACCGAACTATCTTCCCATAAGGTCTGTGTGGAGCTGTGGGATGGCCCTGCAGCCCCACTTGTGCTTAGAAACCACAGAAATCTCAATGCCATCCGTAGGGACCTGGATTTTATTTCTGGTTTCCAGTCTTGTTCAATTACTTACATTGAGTTCTTAAATTCTCCTGCAGTCTTGTCTTTAAAATTCATGCTTCTTGCCACTATCTGCCATCAACTCCCTTCTCACTACTTCACCTTAGAATCCTGCCATTGTATCATTTTCTGACGACTTTCTCTTGAAAGTCCCATCCCCCACTGTCTACCACTTAAGCTAGCCCTAGAAAAACTGGAGCCAGAGCCTCCAACGGGGACTCCCATGCAGGCCAAGTCCTGGTCTGCAGCCATGGCTGGGTGTTGCAGTGAGTCTCAAATCCGTCAGGGCTCACTGTGATCTAACGGAAGTCTAACGAAAGGCATCTGGGGATGCAGCAGCCACAGTGGGCTGTCCTGGTGCTCCTGAAGGTGTGTGTGTGGGGGAGTTTGGGAGTGTGGGAGTGCGAGAGTGAAGGAGTGTGTATGTGAAGGACTGCAAGCATGCGGAAGTGTGTAAACACATGCGAGTGTGTGGGTGTGCGTGTCAGTGGACAATAAATGTAACAGGAAACCCTTTGCTGGCAGCACAGTCTGAGAGGAGTGGATGCCGGGGGATCTTTTGGCTAAAAGACAAGTGACCCAGGTTCTAGTTCTGCCTGGGCTGCCACGTCGTTGGGTGGCCTGGAGCAAGCCACTTTCTGTCTCTTGGATCACAGGTTTTATATTTGAAAGTTACAAACTCCCTGCAGTACAAAAACTATTAGTGCTACAAAATCACCATCATGACTGTCTTCAGTCTGCCTAGCTCGGTACTAGAAGTTGAACATAAGGGTGGAAACAGGAGGCTCTGTTTAATAAATTCAAAAGCAGGCTCAAGCTCCAGTCACATACTCTTTGCACTATGGTTAGAACGGTACAGGAATGGAGACTGGACTATGACCCTCCTGCCCTGGGTGAGAAGAGGGCCTTGTGGGAGTGATTGCAATGGAACACAAACACCCTGGTGTCCCCCTGCCAGTCTTTGGCCTGGAACATCACCTTCTTAAATTCTCCTGAGACCCAGTCATGGAATAAACCCATCTTCCTCTCCAATTGATTAAAAAAAATTGCCTCAACTTTTTAATACAAAGAATTGGGTGAGCGGGAGACATTGCATGCCATCTTAATTTGAGTGTAAATGGAACATGTCCCTGAGTGGTCCTCGCCAATTACAACCAGGAAAACAAGTGCGTGCACCTCGGTTCACCCATTGACAGTATTGATGGCTTTCTTATACTTTCTCATAGAAGGGCTCAAGAAGCAACAAACTTCGATCCTCTCTTTTTTGGAAGCTGAAAATGAATCACAACTCACCGTGAAAACTCAAATCCAAACCAAAGACCAATGTATAAATGTCACATGTTTTAATAAGAAATCATAACTAAGTCCCTATGCCTCCCTTCTAACTCAGGCTGGACAACAGAATGATGAATTTATAAGCAATGTACAATAGATGAAAGAGAGAAACATATTGGAAAAGCAAATATACTGGAAAGTCATAACCCACTATTCCCATCAATTGAAAGGCCTTTCAAACAAGAAAGGGCTCTAGAGATGACCAGAGTAAGATGAAGATCTGAGGTCCAGAGAGGTGAAGTGGCTCCCACAGGATCCAGCAGCTGAGGGCGGAGTGTCATTTCCTGTCTCGGAGGGTGATGCTTTTGCCACTATTGTCTGCTGTTTGCTATATCCTTATGCTTTAGAAAAGTCAAATATTTCCCCAGTGTTGAGTTTTTAAGTAGAAATTTCTGTGGCACCTTTAATGTTCCTCCGTGGGTGTGACATTGACTTTCCTAACAGGAGTCCCCTCCCTCCTCCTGGCCGTAGACTTGCGTATTGACACAAGGTCCTGGCTCCCGGTTGCCTCTTCCTCAGACTCCCTCTTCCTGAACATCTTGCTTTGCACTCTGCCTTAATGTCCCATTGTCCCCGTTTCTTCCTCTGGTCACATGGCAGCCTCTCTAGTTCCTGAATTCTCCAGAGTATCCATCTCAGCTGTCCTGACTTTCAGTCATCCCCATCATGGTTCTCACTGTGGTCCTCAGGACAGCAGCATCACATGCCCTGGGAACTCCTCGGAAATGTGAACTCCTCAGAAATGCAAATTCCCAGGTCTCAGACCAGACCTACTGTCTCTCCAGTGGTGAGGCTCAGCAATCTGCTTCAGTGAGTCCTCCAGGAGGCTCTGCCCCAGTCCGAGAACACTAACCTACATTACTTTTTGGTAAGAGGAGCTCAAGGGCAACAGCTCCGTGTAGGACTGCATGTGTTCAGATCCTACTTACTCTACTTTGGATAAGTTATTTAACCGCTCTGTGCCTCATAGTATTCAACTGTGTGATTGGAATAATAATACTTTGCCTCAGAGATCTGTTGTGGAGATGGAATGATACAAGATATGTATGTATTATAGAGCATAACCTAGGAAATGTTATAAATATTAACACTTTTTCTAGGGTAGTTCTACTCACAACACATGAAAGGAGAATCACTTTTCATAGCATATCCTATCTTGTAAATAAATGTTAATCAATAGTGAAACCATGTTACTTAAGAATATAAATTAGATTCTGAAACAGGTCATGATAATCATCAATTTCTATAAGATTATTTTCATATGTGCATTCAAAATAGTTATATGAATATTTAACTTGCATATTTAGACAGATAATAAAAATGGCAGCTTAATAACAACTCCAAAGAATCAGGTTAGAGAAAGCTATTTTTTTGCCACATAGAAAAACCTAGAAAAAGGTTTGCAAGTTTGTTCATATAGCAGCTGATACCCTTAAAGGAAAACACACACACATTTGTTGCTAATAATAAAGCACCCTGTTTTTTTCCAGTAGGATAACTGTAAACTTGGCTGTGCAGAATGTCTTTGAGACATAAAGACAAACTCAACAGATGGAACAGGACCCCACAAGCAACTTTTAAAATCTGAATTACATATTTTTCTTGCATGTAAATATAATTTTATATTAATTGATATGACTAAACATGTACTCATAATTGCTGCTGTACTTGCAATTATCACAAGTAAATGAGTTCATAGTGTTTCATATATAAAACGATCTCTGTGAATACATTTCCAAAAATATAATTAAAGTTGTGGAATTCCTTTACATATAAGATTTCCTGACCTAATGGTAAAGGATAGTTTGCTTTCTGCTCATGCAGATTTCAAACGCTTTTATATATTATACATTTCTCTTTCTTTCTTTCTTCTTTCTTTCTTTCTTTCTTTCTTTCTTTCTTTCTTTCTTTCTTTCTTTCTTTCTTTCTTTCTTTCTTTCTTTCTCTCTCTCTCTCTCTTTCTTTCTTTCTTTCTTTCTTTCTTTCTTTCTTTCTTTCTTTCTTTCTTTCTTTCTTCCTTTTTCGTGAGCAAAAGAGAGACAGACAGGGACAGACAGGAAGGCAGAGAGATGAGAAGCATCAATTCATAGTTGCAGCACCTTAGTCGTTCATTGATTGCTTTCTCATATGTGCCTTGACCGGGGGCTACAGCAGAGCCAGTGACTCCCTGCTCAAGCCAAGAACCTTGGGCTCAAGATAGCAACCTCTGGGCTCAAGCCAGTGACCATGTGTTCATGTCTATGATCCCACGCTCAAGTCTGTAATTCTGAGTTCAAATTGGATGAATCCGTGCTCAAGCCAGCAATCTTGGAGTTTTGAACCTGGGTCCTCAGTGTCCGAGGCCAATGCTCTGTCCACTACACCGCTGCCTGGTCAGGCATATATATTATACTTTTAATAAAAAGTCAAAATACTAAACACATCATTGTTTTCACACTAATGAGGAGCGTCATTAATTAATAGTTTATATGTGATAGCCACATTTTAAATTAGCTATTGTTTTCTATGATAACTATATTGTTAATGGATACTGTGATTTTAAAGCCTGTGTTACTTGGACTGTACATACAGTGTATGGTCCTGGTGAAGTGGCTCAGATCATTAGTGAAAATAAAAAGTCCACCCAGAAAAGAACTTTTTAAAGGCAGGCCAAAAACTCTATGTGGGTAGCATTTTTTTGGCAAGTCAATGGTAAAGTCCTGAGCTATGAATATCTTGGACATAAAGTTATACAATTATGCTTAGGGAAATATGGTGGTTGTTAATTTAATTCCTAGCCGACCCAATTTCCATTCATATAAACTATGCTTTGGGGTAATCATCAGGAGACCACTTTGACTGGTTTAAAAGCAATTTCCTTGCCTTTTCTGACATTTCAAATTTTCACTAAAAGATAGAAGAATTCTACAAACCGATTGGCTTGAAAAAGTAGAAAAATGTATAGGTAATGTTTTACATGGTATTAGGAAAGGCTCCTTCGCAGCAGTTAAGCACAAGAAGTTCTCAAGAAGAAACTAAACAGAGTGTAAGCTGTAGAAAAACAAGCCTGAAAATCAGACGTGAACGGGAGTTGCTGCATTTGGAGGACACAGTTGCCAGCACAGTTCTCTAAGCTCTTTCTCAGGCATCATAATTTGGCCCTGAAACCATGCTGCTTAGTGCTAGGGAGGAGATCTGGAAATCAGGGATCCTCCTTCTGGTCTAAGACAGTAAGATGTCCACAGTTCTCTTTGGAGTTTATTATTATTAATTTTTAGTAATAATCAATTTGGAATAAAGCATCTGTACTTGAATTCCCATTGTGAAATCAATTCTTAAAAAAAAAAAAAAACAGAACCACTGTTAAGATTGGAACACTCAGAGGATAATGAAATCAAAGGAGCTCTGCTACAAAGGAATAGATTTATAAAAACAAATAGTGCCAGACAGTCTTGATAGGGTTTTCAATAGAATTAAAAACTGACTGAGCACAGTGAATGTACCTGAACACACATATATTTATATTTTTGTAATGCATTTGATACAGTATCTCAATAAATCTTGTTTGCCAACCTAATTAGCATTGGCTTTGCTGTGTGCTCTGTCACAGGGACTGAGACCTGGCCGGGGGACAAGTCCTAATGCCTCGGGGCAATGTGTTGACTATAGGATCAGCGTGAGGTCTGGTTTTGTTTAATGTCTTTTTTAACGACCTGAAAGAAAGAGTAAATAATTCTTGAATCAAATAGTATTTTAATGACAGGCACACGGGCAAACTGGAGAACACGGTGAAGGAGAAGTGTGTGAGCACCAGCGCCAGGCTCGTTATCCATCTAAGGAGGCCGGTCACTTCTTCCCGGGTCTGTTTCCCCATGAAGAAAATGGAGATAATGGTGCTCTTGTGAGACAACAAAGATAAGATTTTATGATTTCAAATAAAAGATGATAATACTCCCCCTTATAGTATGTGTTGCTTACCTAGTGCTTATAATACATATTAGGAGTTACTTTAATATATATGACCGAACATAGGGTCAGGCCAGTGTCAGAGGGAAACGGCACAGTGTTGTCAAGGGACAACATTTGTAGGACAAATGGCTAAAACACCCTGAAAAAACACCTTTTGTGAAAGGTAGAGGAAGCTTGGAGAGAATATGAAGCTGAAGAACAACAGAATTTTGTGTGGGAAAACTTGATGGGTGGGGAAAGGATGACACGGAAGAGGGTACAGCAGGCTTCCTGTGTTGAGGTGGGGTAGCGGGCAGGGGAAGGGTCCTCAGGGAGACCTGCACCCTTATCCACCTTTTTTCCTCTGGTCTATGTAGAGGATGTGTTTAGACTCAAGTATTTGTTAATTGCTATTTAAATGTCAAAGTAAAAGCCAGTAGGTCATTTTAGGTAAAGCCTTAAAAGAGATTATCTTGGTAGAGTCACCTCTATCTAGTCTGATGTAGTTGTAGTCTTAGGCACACTTCTCTGTTTACATAGAAGGACAGTTAGCTGGAGTGGGGTAGGGTGGGTGGTGGTGCTCATTTACATAAATGGAACTTAAAATGATTTACCAATTATTTTTTCCACTGAAATATGGTTATCAAACAGACCAGAATTCTTGTGACAGCTGAAATGTCTGTTATTTTTAGTCGGAAAGCTTTAACAATCAAAGATGACTGGTTCTTGCTGTATAAAGCAGGGTTGCTCAGACTAGCCTGATCCTACGTATCTTCCAGGAGGGCTTCTTAAAAATATGGATCTCTGTGTCTCAGCCCAGACCTCTCAAATCAGAATCTCCAAAGAAGGTAAAGTAGTTGTTATGATCAGATGAGTGTAAGAAACCACAAGGTTGAGTAAAGGAAACTGGGTTGTTTTAAAGAGTTGTTTAGTCAATCTGTGATAATCTGATGTGACCATATCTGCAAAACTGTGTATCTTCCAAGCTGACCCAGAATATTTATGTTAAATTATTGGGTAACTTTTTCCTGAATAGAACCAAAGACTGCATAGAAAATAAACTAGTCCATTGCTTTTTCAGTTTTACCAATCAACAAAGGCCACATTAATTAACCCTCTGGAAAGTCATTTTACAACTTCATGTTATTTACTTTTAATTCATTTTTAAGTTATACCCTGCCTGTTTCCATAAGACAGTTTGAGAATTATATTTCAAATTATCTTGTTAGTGAAGATTGACACAATAAACTTTTAGAGACCCTGATGTGACAGAAGGGACTTATTGTTGTCTTATCACCAACATTCTTATAGAATTGAGGCGAATATTCACTCCTGCCTCCCCAGAAGCATTGGAGGGGAGCTAAGAAAGCTCTCCTAGGCAGGGTGTCCTCTTTACCTCTGAGTCCTGCCCTGGAGCAAGCTCGAGCTCATTTCTGACAGCATTCGTGGGTCTCTACCTATGCCATTTCTAGAAATAGAGATGTCAAGGTTAATTTGATGCTTAGAAAACATAAAACATAACTTTCAAAAAAATATATGTGAAAGGGTGGGTTGGAGGAGAATATTCAGGAAAAATATTCCAAAAAAAAAAAAAACACCGAGGAAGAAAAAATGTTATGCTATGGAATAAAACAGAAAACACCTAAGATTTTTTTCTTTTAAATAAGAAACTTAGAGACTACTATTAAATAGAATATAAAATGATGAAAATATTCTTTGATAAGAGTAAATATACCATAAGTGATTATTGTGGCCAAATTTTATTTTGACTAAATATTATTGTGATTGTTTTAAAGGATTTTTTTTTTGGTATATATTTTGTGTCTGAGGTAAGATTTGCTGTTTCAGTTCGTTTTCTCTAAGCATATAGAACATTTTGCTCTTCCTTTCCTGATAGGCTGTGGCCTGCACATCTTGACTATTCTGTCTTTTTTTTTTTTTTTTTAAACAGCAGAAACAAATTCCCCTGAAAGAGAATTTAGTTTGTGTTGCATACCGGTATTGGGTAAATTCGGTCTTGATGACATTGGCAGACCCACGGTATTGCCACTAAATTGAATTCGGGTTACAGATATTTGGGGCCACTAAACTGATGTCTTTTGGTAGATCTCTCCACCTCCTCTTCCCTCCATGAATAATGTCGCGGGTTCCGTATTCACGCATCTCTGTGCTCCAGACAAGAATCTGTGCAGGCCTTCCCTCTCCGCCAGCGCTGCTGTCAGCTTGGCGCATCCCAGCTGGGGAAGGCGCTGTGAGAGTGGAATTCATTTTCTCACAAAAGTTGTTGTTTCTGCTTCTTTAAGAGCCAAGCTTCCCTCTAACATATTTAAAGTAGAAGCGATACTGAATGTTCTTACCATTTCATTTTAGCTCTTCCACCCATTAGCACTGTAGATTGCTAGTAATCTCCTTATTCTCTGAAATGAGGATATTACCCAGGGCTCTCTGTGAAAGGCGGAGCTGATGAGCCTAATACATCTAGCACAGTGTGTACTAAGCAGGTGCTTAATAAATGGTCACTATTATTATTATAATAGAAGTATTCTGTTTTCATTGGTTAATTTTTTTTTTTAGCTGTATCCACGGCATTTGCTTTCATTCTGTATTTTCTCTCACTGTTTAGGAAGTTTGGATCTTTTCATATTGGTGATTCAACTTCTCTGCATCTTTCTTAAAAGAAAGCCAAACATATTTAAGGACTTTTTGTGTTTAAATTCTGATGATTATTTAATTAGGGTTGAAACAGTTTATTAATTTTCTTAAAATTTTATTTTCCATTTATTATTATTCTACTTTTGTTTTTATTTCCCTTCATTTCCTCTTCTAGTTGCATATATGTGTACCAGTGCACCCATTTATTGTTTTATGATTTGGTTTTTATAATAGAGGCTCACATGAAAGCAAGGAAGCAGGCATGGTAATAGCTTGTTCTTATCATAAAAGGTTGGAGGCAGCCTTTTATCGACTGCTCCTCCTCCGACTTTTAACGGAAATTCTAGCACGTGTGAGGAAGGAAGCAGAATCCCGGGAGGCTTAGGCAGCCCTGAGTTACCTCTCCCTGTGCTGAAGATTCGCTAACACACATGGAACACTTATTTTTTTTTATGACAGCAGCCTAGTCTCATGACAACCATTAATTATACCAGTACTTTTACTTCCTATTGCTGTTTCTGTTGTTATTAATGCCATTTCTTGGCAACTGCAGTAATTAAACACATATTTGAAGAAATGATGCAGACAGTTCATTTATATTTTCTCATTTGTTCATTAAAAATTAAATAGTGTCCTTTTCATTGATTAAGCTATACAACAAATTAACTACTACATGCTTTGTTGAAGGGATAGTTACCGTAGCAGTGCACCTGCCATTTAGTTGTGTAGTTATGCACTGACCTAAATGTGACCATTAGCCACATGTGGTTAAGTGAGCACTTGAAATGTGGCTAGAATCACTGAGGAACTGTGGTTTTCACCTTGTTTAATATTAAATAGTTTATATTTAGATTTTAATACTGAAGTAGTATAAAATAATATCCTATTAAGTATAATTTTATTGTATGTACAATATCTCATTAATAATTTTTATATTGATTACATGTTGAAATATTTTAGCTATATTAGATTAAATTAAAATATATTATTAAAATTAATTTCTCCTATTTCTTTTTACCTCTTTTTAATGTGGCTACTAAAAATTACATACATGCCTTTTGTTATATTTCAATTGGCTAGTGTTGGCAAGAGGAACCCTACCTCCATTAAACAAGAAGCAAGTAAAAACTTGTATCAAAATAATATGTAAAAAAAGCAAACTGGTTAATATAGATTTTAGAAATGTATAAAAAGTTAATCAAGATTCATAGAGAGTTAGAAGAGAATCATCTAAAGACATATCTTCGTTTGAGCTAGAGATTTGTAGCAAATGTCTGTAGAGCAGGGGAAAAGCAATGATCCAATTGCCAGGCGGGCTGAAATCTTGACCTAGCTGGGAGGAATTAGCATTGAGAATGGATAGCATAAGATAAATGAGTGAGAAGGAGTTAAAGACTCTTCTCTACACCCCCACTGTGTATCAAAAACTCTGTTCGGTCAACCTTCAACAAATATGTGTTGCATCCCTACAGTGTGTTAGGCATTGTTTTAATCTAGATGTTGAAGACAAGGACAAACTCTTGTTACATTCTATTTGAGTTAAGCAAGTGTACCATACTCTCAGATAGTAGACAATTTATAAATAAATAGATAAGAAAAAGGACACTCTAATAGTTATAAAACTAGAAAGAAAATACAACAGTGATAGGTAGGATAAAGGCATCCTCAGTTACTTTAGACGAGGTCCTCAAGGATGGCCTCATGGAGGAAATGCCATGGGAGCTGAAAACTAGAAAATAAGAAGTCATCAACCAGGCCAACGTCTGCTCAGCATATGAACTGACAAATTGAAAGGACTGAAGATAAGTGAGCTATATATGTTCCAGAAACTAAAGACTACTGTGGCTGGTGCTCAGGGAGCATGGATCTGGGGACATAGGCAGAAGCCAGACCATATCTGACTTCAAAAGCCAAAATAACAATTCCTGATTTATTTCACTTACAATAAAAAATTGAAGAGTGTGGATTAGAAGTGTAATAGGAACTGATTTCCTGCTGCCTGTGTAGGATGCACTATTGAAGACAAGAGAAGAGCACTCCTCCAACATTCACGAACTGGAGTCACGCCTCTTCCTTAGCATTTCTATAAAACATTTTCTGTACATCTCCTAGGGCACTTTTCCTTCCTTATCTTGTGTTCTGATTATCAATTCAAGGTGTAGCTCCACTATCTGGGAAGAGTTCAGTCTAATTCATCTTTGCCTCTCTCATAGTCTGAGCACAGTGCTTTGGACATAATAAGCCCTCCATGAATATTTATTAAATGAATGAATCATGGAGTGGATGATAAATTCAGACTCTACTTGAATACTTTCAATGACAAAAAGAACATAGCTTCATAAAGCAACCCATTCCGTTGTTAAAAGGTTCTAATGTTTAAAATATGTTTTAAAACTGTTAAGAAATGAATATTTCTTTTATTTTCACTTATTCATCTTTGTTCTTTGTGAAGTAGCAGAGAAAAAATAAATTTCCTCTTCCAAATGAATATTCTTTAACTATTACTATTTTTACATCTTTTTAGACACACTTTTGCTTATTGCTCTCCTCATCACTGTCTTCAGTTTACACATTAGTTTATTATAACACCTTTAATATAATGCCTCTAATTGAATATCATCTACCCCATGGATCTGAAGAGTCAGAGTTTATTAGGGTTATTACCAACCTTGGTGGAGGTTTATACATGAATACACGCTAAACGTTTTTAATAGCTTCATCAAATATTGGTTCATATTAAAATAATAATCAGATTATTAAGCTATGTCAATTGTTGAAGGTGATAAGTGGATATTTATGACTCATTGCCCTGGGTTTGTCAGTGGTTTATTGAAGCACTGGTAGGTTAGAGTAAGGGGACATCTCATAGAGCTCACTGATGCTGTGATTTAAGGTTAATAAATGAGTACTAAATTGATAATTGGCATTATCCTTCTATATCACAGATATACATTTAGTAGGGATTTTTATTCTTTTCACCCCGTACTTCTCAATTTAGGCTTTGAGAACTAAAATATTAATTGGCTTGCACAATGTTGGCCAAGTCTTGGGAGAATAACATTTTGGAGTAGAAGAAAGCTATTTGAAACAGAAATCCCTTCTTCACAGCATATCTCATAGACAGATGTTAACTGCACTTGCCTTCAGAGTTAGTCTAGGTCACAGAATTGTAAAGTTGCAGGTAAAGATCACTTTCCAATTTATTTAGAACTCTCTTTTATCAAACTGTAAGAAGTGAACCATGAGCAATAAATCTACTTCCACTGATTAGCTCAACAATATCTTAAAGGATGAAGAGAAAAATGAATAAAATCTGTGTTACCCGTCTGAATAAAGCACACAGATCAATGCATTACACAGCTTACTTGCATTGACCCTTACAGCATATATTACTTTCCTCTAGCTTCATCTAATTATCTCTTTTATATATTTTTCTTTTCCCCAATAGCTTCACTCTTTTAAGAATTCACCTTTATTTGTCCCTTTTAATAATAAAGGTACATTTAAAAGAGACAGACATATATCCCACATAGGTAGGATAAAAAACTGAGACTCATGGACATAGATAACAATGAAGTGGTTATCAGGGGGAGGGAGGTTGAGGGAGGGGAGTAAAGAGGGACAATATTACAGTGACAGAAAATGATTTGACTTTAGGTGATGGGCACACAGCGCAATCAACAGTTCAAATGCTATAGAGATGTTCAATTGAAACCTATGTACTCTTATTGATCAATCTCACCCCATTAAATTTAATTTTAAAATAAAAAATAAAAATTAAAAGAAATGCAACTTTAGGTTCTTTTTATGTAAGTTATCTTGAGTCTTTTTTATAACTAGGCATGATATATTTCTACTAGGCCATAAGGACCACGGGTAACTTAAGCTTTTACCTTTTTCTTGATAGAAAAAAAATGCAGGCAGCAGTGATCCCTTAACCTAGAAACTTCTAGAATTATGCTATTTACTTTGCCTGTTTTGAGAGAAATAGCTTATTCTGCTGATTTGAAAATGAGAATTGGGCCTGGCTCAGTGGTAGAGTGTTGGCCTGGTTTGTGTAAGTCCTGGGTTTGATACCTGGTCAAGGTACACAGGAGAAGAGACCATATGCTTCTCCACCCCTCCCCTTACACTTCTCTCTCTCTCTCTTTTCCCTTCCTGCAACCATGGCTCGAATGGTTCAAGCAAGTTGGCTTCATGTACTGAGGATGGCTCTAGGGCCTTGCCTCAGGCACTAAAATATACTGCTCACAAAAATTAGAGAATATTTTATAGCTTCATATTCATCTTGAAATAACCCCTATTTTTTGTGAGCAGTATAGCTTAGTTGCTGAGTAATGGAGCAGTGGCCCCAGATGGGCAAAGAATCACCCTGTAGGGGCTTCCCTGGTGGATCCAGGTTGGAGAGCATGCGGGAGTCTGTCTCTCTGCTTCCCGCCTCTCACTTAATAATAATAAAAAAACCCACAAGAATTATTAGCAGTTTGCTCATTTTGTCCCATTCTATCTTTTTTAAAATTTTATTTTAATTTATTGTGTTTACATAAATTCTAATGTCCCCCCTGAATACATCCTCTCCTCCCCCGTGCTCCCCAGTATATCCCCCTTGTCCTCTTCCCCATAACGCCCTCTCCCTTTTCCTTAGGACTTTTCTGCTCTCGTCCCCTCCTATCATCCCCTTTCCCTCTGTCCGCTTTCCCTTTAAATCCTTTGATCCCACCTCTGTCTCTACTCCGCTCCTCAGTTCATATTGTTTGTCGGATTTCTCAATTGAATGACGCCATATGATATTTTTCTTTCTCTGCCTGGCTTATTTCACTCAACATAATAGTTTCCAGGTCCACCTTTGTTTTCGCAAAAAGTATATTTCCTTCTTTTTCATAGCCCCATAGTATTCCATTGTGTATATGTACCACTACCTTTTAATCCACTGGTCCACTGACGGACACTTGGGCTGTTTCCAGATCTTGGCTATTGTGAACAATGCTGCCATTAACATGGGGGTGCATTTCTCCTTTTGAATCATTGATGTGGTGTTCTTGGGATATATTTCTAAAAGTGGGATGGCTGGGTCAAAAGGCAGTTTGATTTTTAATTTCTTGAAGAATCTCCATACTGTTTTCCACAGTGGCTGCACCAGTCTGCATTCCCACCAGCAGTGCAAGAGGGTTTCCTTTTCTCCACAGTCTCACCAGCACCTGCTATGTGTTGTTTTGTTGATGAGCGCCATTCTGACTGGTGTGAGGTGGTATCTCATTGTGGTTTTAATTTGCATTTCTCTAATGATTAGTGATGTTGAGCATTTTTAAATCTGCCTATTGGCCATCTGTATGTCCTCTTTGGGAAAGTGTCTATTCATTTCTTTTGCCCACTTTTGATTGGATTGTTTATCTTCCTGGTGTTGAGTTTTACAAGTTCTTTATAAATTTTGATTATTAACCCCTTACCAGATGTATTGTCGAATATGTTCTCCCATTGTGTGGTTTGTTTTTTTATTTTGTTCATATTGTTTTTAGCTGTGCAAAAGCCTTTTAGTTTCATATAGTCCCATTTCTTTATTCTGTCCTTTATTTCCCTTGACCATGGAGATAAATCAGCAAATATATTGCTGCGACTGATGTCGCAGAGCTTACTGCCTATGTTTTCCTCTAGGATGCTTATGGTTTCACGAGTTACATTTAAGTCTTTTATTCATTTTGAATTTATTTTAAACTGAGTTATTTTTTATTTATTTATTTTTTTGTATTTTTCTGAAGCTGGAAACGGGGAAAGACAGTCAGACAGACTCCCACATGTGCCCAACCGGGATCCACCCGGCACGCCCCCCAGGGGCAACGCTCTTCCCACCAGGGGGCGATGCTCTGCCCCTCCGGGGCATCGCTCTGCCACGACCAGAGCCACTCTAGCGCCTGGGGCAGAGGCCAAGGAGCCATCCCCAGCGCCCGGGCCATCTTTGCTCCAATGGAGCCTTGGCTGCGGGAGGGGAAGAGAGAGACAGAGAGGAAAGAGGGGAGGGGGTGGAGAAGCAAATGGGCACTTCTCCTATGTGCCCTGGCCGGGAATCGAACCCGGGTCCCCCACACGCCAGGCCGATGCTCTACCGCTGAGCCAACCGGCCAGGGCCTAAATTTATTTTTGTGAAGGGTTGGTGGTCTAGTTTTTTTTTTTTGAAGGAGCTGTCCAATTTTACCAACACCATTTGTTAAAGAGACTGTCTTTACTCCATTGTATGCTATTACCACCCTTGTCAAATATCAATTTTACATAAAGGTGCAGGTTTATTTATGGGTTTTCTGTTCTGTTCCATTGATCTGTATGCCTGCTCTTATGCCAGTACAAAGCTGTTTTGAGTACTATGGCCTTGTAGCATAACTTGACACTTTGTTCTGTCTACAGCAAGTCCCTTAACTTTTCTTGCAGCATTGGTTTGGTTGTGATGAATTCCTTGAGTTTTTTTGTCTTGGAAGCTTTTTATTTTTCCTTTAATTTTAAATGATAGCCTTGCTGGATAAAGAAGCCTTGGTTGTAGTTTCTTGTTCTGCATTACTTTGAATATTTCTTGCCATTTCCTTCTGGCCTCAAGTGTTTCTTGAGTTGAATGTCATCCTTATGATGGGAGTTCCTTTGTTGGTGATTGACTGTTTTTCTTTTGCAGCTTTTAGTTTTTTTTCTTTATCTCTTAGCTTTGGTATTTTGATTATGATGTGTCTTGTTGTGGGTCTCTTTGGGTTCTTCTTTAATGGCTTTCTCCCTGCTTCTTGAACTTGTGTGACCTTTTCCTGCATCAATTTAGCAAAAATTTCAGCTATAATTTCTTCAATCAGGTTTTCTATTCCTTTTTCTTTCTCTTCTCCTTCAGGAACCCCTATTATGCAAATATTGTTTCTCTTCATGTTGTCACAGAGCTCTCTTAGAGTTTCCTCAGACTTTTTTATCTTATTTTCATTTTGCTGTTCTGCTTCCTTGCTTTTGCTTATATTGTCCTCTAAGTCACTGATTCGATGTTCTGCTTCATCCAGTCTGCTTTTAATTTGTTTTAGTTTAGTCTTTATTTCTGATATTGTGTTTGTCATTTCTGTTTTGTTCTTCTTTATGATTTCCATGTCCTTTTTGATGCTTACAATTTCTTTATTTAGGTGTTCATTAAGTCCATCTATTGTAGCTTTGATACCCTTAAGTATCCTAGCAATCATTATTTTATACTCTGCATCTGCTAATTTGATTACTTCCATTTCATCCATATCTTTTTCTGGGGATTTTTCTTGTTGATTTATATGACTTAAGTTTCTCTGTCTTCTCATTGTTTTTGTGTGTAGCTTACAGGCTTGTTCCAATTGTGATCTCCTTGCCTAGTAGAGCCATTTTAAAGTCTTGATTTGTCTGTTTTCATTTTACTTAACTCAGCAGTGTGCTTGTTTACTGATCTCTGCAGGGGACTTATTTGAAACTGTATCCAGGAATGCAGTAAATGTGACCTCTCAGAATCTGAAGGTAGGTTCTGCTAACTGCTCTCCCAGGGTGGGGAACATTCTCAATTTCAGTAGGGGAAGGTGTATTTCAGATCTCCCTGGAGACCTGAGTTACTGCCCCTCTGCCCCACTTCCTGTTTTCAGCTATGTCTTTCACAATGATTGGAGCTGGAGAGCATTTTGGAGGTGGGTCACTCAGAACTATTTTAGGCTTCGCTGTGTGAAGGGATCAACACCAACCCCAGCTATGGCTTCCTCCACACTGATGAGTCAGCTTCTCAGGTTATCCCAGGCATTCCTCTGCCCATCACCATCTGTCTCCCTTTCCCCACATTCCTTGTGGGAGACAAGCCAGTCCTCTCAATCCTTTTCATCTCCGGGGCCCCAGGCATGTGACTGTGAGCAATATTTTTTGCTCTGTCCCTTTAAGGCACCCCCACCACTTCTTACACACAGAACTTTGCTCTTCTCTCCTTTCAATGCTTTCTGTCTCTCTTCTCCAGTCCCTGGATTTCTAGGCTGGGTCTCTGGTTCTGAGACTGAGGGCCCTTGTCTCTCAGGGCCTCTCTCTTTGTAATGAGAGCCCTTCTGGATTCTCAGCCTCAGCCTCTCCTTGCTCCTGGAAGCAGGTGAGCCCCCACCATGTTCCCACAATCCCTACCAGGATCAGTGTGGATTCTTCTTTGTTCCTTGGTTTTTGAGACTTGTTCTTTTACTACAAAGTTGGTTTTTCATGATAATTGTTCCTAAATTAATTTGTAATCCAGTTTGGTGGTGTGAGCTGGGAGTCTATGCATCTGCTTACTCCACTGCCATCTTGGAATCAACCTGTCCCATTCTATCTTGAGTGACAATAAATTGGTCATTGTTTCCATTAATTTTTTTGAATAGCATGTTTTTATTACAAATTAGTTATATTTAATTACAGTTTCATTGACTAGATTTTAGACTTTGATAGTCTCAAAATGCATCTCCCAAGTTAATTTTTAGCCATTTTAAAATACAGGTTTCTATGTTAAAAAAAGGAAATATTTAACAGTAAAGTGAATATTTTGATACTTTTAATTCTTTAATATACACACAATTAAAAATAGAACCTGTTATTGAGAAAATATGTCAATGAGAAATAAAATGAATTAAATAGAAACAATGTTTTTACCTTTTTAGGTCTAAAAATAAACTAAAGATATAATCTTTTCAAAAAATGTTAAGCAGGAGAGACAAGATGGTGATGGAGTAGGCGGACGCACCAACTTCAACCTCCCAGAACCAAAGTGGATTACAAACTAATTTTAAAAACCATCATCTTGAAAAACCAACTTTGGACTAAACTAAGAGGACTCTTCAACCAAGTAACACTGAAGAAGCCACACTGAGACTGGTAGGAAAAGCGGAAACCAGAGAGGGCTGCCCAGTTCCCCGGAGCAAATGGCAGCCGGGAGAGACTCGTGTGGCGGAAAGTGAGTTTAGCAGAGAGGGGAGAGTCCTGAGCCCCAGGAACAAAGCCCCAGCCTGCATCCTCAGAGCCTAGAAGAGGCGTATGGACAGTATTTAGCTTGAAACAAGTCAGAATATTGTTTGTGAGAAAGAGACAGATTTCTCAGACCCAGGATTCTTCTCAAAGGGACTGTGCAGAACACCTCTCTCACAACCACTCACCCGGGGCTCCAGGGGACAGGGAGAGAGGAGAGGACTGGAGTAGCAGGAAGAGAGTGTAATCTAGGAGGCACAGGGAGAAACATTTTGAGAGACAGCCACCCTAACCTGTGGGACAAGTCACTCCCCAAATCTGAAGTGAATATTTCCCCTGGAAACAGCAATACCAGCAAAGGGAAGCAGGACACCAGCCAATCAAGCTCTCCCACAGCACTCACAGCAGAGTTGCTTAGAAGGAGGGAGCTTTCGGGACTACAGTAATGAATGTTAGGGTCTGAGCTGCAGTGCCCCCATCCACATGGCTGAGGACTTGCCGGAGGGCGGGCATTGGTGGGACGTGGAAGTATGGTTCTGTCGGCAAGGGCGGAAGCTGGTTGTCCACCACTGAGGCCCAGGTGTGAGCTCAGTCATGCATGGCTGGGGAGGAGAGGGCATGCAAAAGTGGTCAAGCCCAGCTGTGGGCTGCCTGCAATCCAACCTGCGGGGGAAAGGCAGGAGCCCTGGCAAGGGTGGAGACCTGCCCTTGCAGCAAGGGCGCAGGAGCACAGCCTTGCCCCACTCACAGAACTGAGGCTTGTGGCCTGACTTGGGAGCCAGCTCCTCCCGTGGGGGTGGAGTCAAAAGCCCAGAACAGGTGGAGTTCTGCTACTGAGCATGGGCATGAAGTCCCGCCCGGCCTGTGGGGCAAAGGCTTGCAGCCATATCATGAGTGGGCTCCCCCTGCAAGGGCAGGGAGAAAGCTTGTAATCAGGCAGAGACCTGCAGCTAAGCAAAGTCGCTCACGCCTGCCCTCAGGGCCAAGCATAACACCACCCATGGGGGCAGGGCAAAGGCCAAGGCCACCAGGGCTTGTACACTCTAGTACATGATCATAGCCACTCTCATGAAGGAGATACGGAGACCACAGCAACAGCCCCATGGACAGACACCAGCAAAACATATACCCGAATGCCCTACGCAGCAGCAGCAGAGGGAGTGGTGTGCCTGCAAACAGACCACACCTAGGGAACACAGAGGCCACACCCAGTTGACTCCAGTGGCCAAAACCTTCTTTACACAGATAGAATGAGAAGGCAGAGAAATGCAACACAAATGAATCAAAAGAAATCCCCAGAAAAGGACCTGAATGAGTCAGATATAACCAAATTACCAGATGCAGAGTTTAAAATAATGATTGTTAGGATGCTCAAAGATATTAGAACAACAATAGATGGTCATTACGAACACCTAAATAAAGAGATAGTAAATATAAAAAAGGACACTAAAATAATAAAAAAGAATCAGTCAGAAATGACAAATACAATATCAGAAATGAAGAACACAATGGAAGGAATTAAAAGCAGGATGGGTAAAGCTAAGAATCGAATCAGTGAGTTAGAGGACAAGATAAATGAAGGCACGGAAGCAGAGCAGAAAAAAGAAAAAAAGAGACTCAAAAAGTCTGAGGAAACTCTAAGAGAGCTCTGTGACAACATGAAGAGAAATAACATCTGCATCATAGGGGTTCCTGAAGAAGAAGAGAAAGAACAAGGGATAGAGACTTTGTGAAAGCATATCATAGATGAAAACTTCCCTCAATTAAGTCAGGAAAACATCTCACAGGTTCAGGAAGCACAGAGAACTCCATTAAAGAGAAACCCAAAGAAATCTACACCAAGACACATCATAATTAAAATACCAAAGCTAAGTGATAAAGAGAAAATATTAAAAGCTGCTAGAGAAAAAAAGACTATCACCTACAAAGGAGCCCCCATAAGGATGACTTCCAACTTCTAAAAGAAACACTTGACACCAGAAGGTAATGGCAAGAAATATTCAAAGTAATGCAGAACAAGAGCCTACAACCAAGACTACTTTATCCAGCAAGGCTATCATTTAAAATTGAAGGAGAAATAAAAAGCTTTCCAGACAAAAAAAAAAAAACCTCAAGGAATTCACTACAACCAAATCAAGGCTGCAAGAAATGCTAAGGGGCCTGTTGTAAACCGATCAAAGGAGAAAAAGAAAATAGCAAAAGAGGAATACAGTTTTAAAAAATAAAATGTCAATAAACAATTACATATCAATAATAACCTTAAATGTAAATGGATTAAGTGATCCAATCAAAAGACATAGGGTAGCTGCGTGGATAAGAAAACAGGACCCATACATATACAAAAGATTCACATAGACTGAAGATAAAAGGATGGAAAAAAATATTTCATGCGAATAGAAATGAATAAAAAGCTGGGGTAGCAATACTTATATCAGACAAAATAGACTTTAAAACAAAGGCTATATAAGAGACAAAGAAGGTCACGACATAATGATAAAGGGAGCAATCCAACAGGAAGATATAATTGTTATAAATATCTACGCACCTAATATAGGAGCACCTAAATATATAAAGCAGACTTTGATGGACTTAAAGGCTGAAATCAACAGCAATACTATAATAGTAGGGGATTTCAATACCCCACTAACATCACTAGATAGATCCTCAAGGAAGAAAATTAACAAAGAAACATCAGACTTAAAGGACATACTAGATCAACTCGATTTAATAGATATCTTTAGAATCTTTCACCCTAAAGCAGCAGAACATACATTCTTTTCAAGTGCTCATGGTACATTCTCTAGGATAGACCACATGTTAGGGCACAAAAGTGGTCTCAACAAATTTAAGAAGATTGAAATCATATCGAGCACTTTCTCCAATTACAATGGCATGAAACTAAAAATCAACTACAACAGAAAAACTGAAATATACTCAAACACTTAAAAACTAAATAACATGTTATTAAATAACGAATGGGTTAACAATGAGATCAAAGAAAAAATTTAAAAATTTCTAGAAATGAATGATAATGAGTATACATCAACTCAAAATTTGTGGGACACAGCAAAAGCAGTCCTGAGAGGGATGTTCATAGCATTACAGGCATACCTCAAGAAGCTAGAAAAAATTCAAATAAACAAGTTGACCCTGCATCTAAAAGAACTAGAAAAAGAACAGCAAGTAAAGCCCAGAGCTAGTAGAAGGAAGGAAATAATAAAGATCAGAGCAAAATTAAATGACATAGAGGCTAAAGAAACAATACAGAGGATCAATGAAACCAGGCACTTGTTCTTTGTAAACAAGATTGATGAACCTTTAACCAGACTCACCAAGAAAAAAAGAGAGAGGACTCAAATAAATAAAATTAGAAATGATAGTGGAGAAATAACAACTGACACAACAGAAATACAAAATATTGTAAGAAAATACTATGAAGAACTGTATGCCAAAAAACTAGACAACCTAGATAAAATGGACAAATTCCTTGAAACATATAATCTTCCAAAAATCAATCTGGAAGAATCAGAAAACCTAAACAGACCAATTACAACAAATGACATTGAAATAGTTATCAAAAAACTCCCCCAAAAGAAAAGTCCTTGGCCTGATGGCTTCACAAGTGAATTCTACCAAATATTCAAAGAAGAACTAACTCCTATCCTTCTCAAGGTATTCCAAAAAATTCAAGAGGAAGGATGACTTCCAAGCTCCTTTTATGAAGCGAGTATAATTCTGTTTTCAAAACCAGGTGAAGACAATGCAAAGAAAGAAAATTATAGACCAATATCTCTGATGAATTTAGATGCTAAAATCCTCAACAAAATTTTAGCAAACTGGATCCAGCAATATATGAAAAAAATCATACAACATGATCAAGTGGGATTTATTCTTGGGAGGCAAGGCTGGTACAATATTTGAAATCAATCAATGTTATTCATCACATAAACAAAAGGAAGGAGAAAAACCACATGATAATTTCAATCAATGCTGAAAAAGCATTTGATAAAATCCAGCACTCATGATCAAAACTCTCAGCAAAGTGGGAATACAGGGAACATACCTCAACATAATAAAGGCCATCTATGACAAACCCACAGCCAATATCATACTCAATATGCAAAAATTAAAAGCAATCCCCTTAAGATCAGGAACAAGGCAGGGGTGCCCCCTTTCAGCACTCTTATTCAACATAGTTCTAGAAGTCCTAGCCACAGCAATCAGACAAGAAAAAGAAATAAAAGGCATACAAATTGGAAAAGATGAAGTAAAACTATCATTATTTGCAGATGATACGATATTGTATATAGAAAACCCTAAAGTCTCAGTCAAAAAACTACTAGACCTGATAAATGAATTCAGCAAGGTGGCAGGATATAAAATCAATACTCAGAAATCAGATGCATTTTTATACACTAACAATGAAATGTCAGAAAGAGAAATTAAAGAAGCAATCCCCTTTACCATTGCAACCAAAAAAATAAAGTACCTAGGAATAAATTTAACCAGGGAGATTAAAGAGTTGTACTCGGAAAATTATAAAACATTGATAAAAGAAATCAAGGAAGATACAAACAAGTGGAAGCATATACTGTGCTCATGGTTAGGAAGAATAAACATAATTAAAATGTCTATATTACCCAAAGCAATCTATAAATTCAATGCAATATTGATTAAAATACCAATGACTTCCTTCAAAAATATAGAAGACATATTCCAAAAGTTTATATGGAACCAAAAGAGAAAATGAATAGCCTCAGCAATCTTGAAAAGGAAAAATAAAGTGGGAGGTATCACACTTCCAGATATAAAGTTGTACTACAAGGCCATTGTACTCAAAACTGCCTGGTACTGGCATAAGAACAGGCATATAGATCAATGGAACAGGACTGAGAACCCAGAAATATACCCACACTTTTATGGACAACTGATATTTGACAAAGGAGGTAAGAACATACACTGGAGTAAAGACAGTCTCTTTAACAAATGGTGTTGGGAAAATTGGACAGCTACCTGTAAAAAAAATGAAACTAGACCACCAACTTACACCATTCACAAAAATAAACTCAAAATGGATAAAAGACTTAAATGTAAGCCAAAAACCATAAGCACCTTAGAAGAAAACATAGACAGTAAGCTCTTGGACATCTCTCGCAGCAATATATTTGCCAATTTATTTCCACAGGATGTGAAATAAAAGACAGTATAAACAAATGGGATTATATCAAACTAAAAACTTTCTGCACAGTGAAAGACAATAAGAACAGCATAAAAAGACAAACTACACAATGGGAGAATATATTTAAAAATACGTCTGATAAGTGGTTAATAACCAAAATTTATAAAGAAGTTGTAAAACAATACCTGGAAGACAAACAATCCAGTCAAAAATTGGGTGAGAGAAATGAATAGACATTTCTCCAAAGAGGACATACAGATGGCCAATAGGCATATGAAAAATGCTCACCATCACTAATCATTAGAGAAATGCAAATTAAAACTACAATGAGATATCACCTCATACCAGTCAGAATGGCGCTCATCAACAAAACAATACAGAATAAGTGCTGGCGAGGATGTGGAGAAAAGGGAACCCTCCTGCACTGCTGGTGGGAATGAAGACTGGTGCAGCCACTGTGGAAAACAGTATGGAGATTCCTCAAGAAATTAAAAATCAAACTGCCTTTTGACTCAGCCATACCACTTTTAGGAATATACCCCAAGAACACCATAGCACTGTTTGAAAAAAAGAAATTCACCCCCATGTTTATGGCAGCATTGTTCACAATAGCAAAGATCTGGAAACAGCCCAAGTGTCCATCAGTGGACAAGTGGATTTAAAAGCTTGGGTACATATATACTATGGAATACTACTCAACCATAAGAAATGATGACATCACATCATTTACAATAACATGGATGCACCTTGATAACATTATACTGAGTTAAATAAGTAAATCAGAAAAAACTAAGAACTATATGATTCCATATATAGGTGGGACATAAAAATGAGACTCAGAGACATGGACAAGAGTGTGGGGGTTATGGGGATGGGGGGAGGAGAGAGAAAGGGTTGGGGGAGGGGAGGGGCACAAAGAAAACCAGTTAGAAGGTGACGGAAGACGATTGGACTTTGGATGATGGGAATGCAGCATAATCAAAAGTCAAAATAACCTAGAGATGTTTTCTCTGAACATATGTACCCTGATTTATCAATGTTACCCCATTAAAATTAATAGAGAAAATGTTAAGTAGAAAATTATTTTCTTAGTTGTAATGGGGACCAAAAACAGGAGTTTAATATTCAAACAAAGAAAGTTAAAAGATTCTATGTAGAACAGAGTGGTTGTGACTAACCAAGACTAAGATTCATGAATCAAATATAAAATGACAACTAAAATGAGTGAATCAAATACAAAAATAATCTATTAAAGGCATCTCAGAAATTCTGAAGCTAAAAAACAAGAAGACTTAATATTCTGACTTAACATGGAGATTATGTAATAATTTATATATTTGGTTAATCAAAAAGGTGACAAGAAAAGAGAAGAAAGTGGTGTGTAAAACAGTTGACTCAAATGAAAAGTAAATAAGATGGCAGCTATAAACAGAACCATATAGTAATTATGTTAACATGTCAAAGGACTTAAAACTCCAAGTAGAAGATTAAGATGATCAGATTAGTTAAAACAAACAAATACTAAAACTTAACTATCTGCTTCTTGTAAATAAAAAAACAAAAGAAATAAATTATTTGAAAACATTTTCAACCATTAACAAATCATGGTATAGCTATAAGACAAAGTAAACATTAATAAAAATTCATTTGTGGACATAAAGTAGGACATTTACTAGTGACAAAAGGGTCCAATTACTAGAAAGGTATAAAGCCCAAATTTTCATAAATGTCCCAACTAGTCTGACAGAGACACTAGCATTTTATAATTTACATGAGAAATGGGAAATTTTGTTTATCAAGCAGATGCTATATTCATACTCTCAGCTCTGTGTCCTGTATGTTGTGCTCTCTGTTGTTAAATATAACATTTTTAAGTACACAACTCGAACTGTGGAGACCTTTACTATGAACACTATAGTAGGATTTCTGGAAGGACTTGTAATAAATAGTGGTAATGAGCCATTAGCACTTAAGTAACCTTTAAGTTGTTAACTGCTGTTTTTGAAAACTGTACAGTGGTACCTTGAGATACAAATAGACCAACATACAAATTTTTTAAGATACAAGCTGCGACTTGGTCCGTATTTTTGTTCAAGATCTGAATGAAATTCTGAGATACGAGTTGTGATTCGGGAAGCTGCCGCTAGTTGGCGCTTTCATATACGGGTCTAGTATTAGCAGTTTGATATATGAGTTGACTGACTTACGAGCTCAGTTACAGAATAAATTAAATTTGTATCTCAAGGTACTACGGCATTTGTATTTTATCATAGTTTAACAATGAACAGTTGTATGTGGTTTATTCTGAAAAAATTTCTCCACCTGCCTTCCCTTCTCCCATCCCACAATTCCTGTAGCCCTTCACCAACCATTTTAGTGGCTTACACTGCTTTTTTTCTCATTTGGCTTTTATTATTTTTTGATGACCTTTTTTTCTTTGTTTGTAAGTGTTAAAAACTGCAGATACATTTGAAGGTATAGTATATTCTTTTCCAACCCATTCTCTTCCCTCTTTCCCCAGAATTAACTACTACCATGTATTTTATGCTTATTATTCTCTTACAAATATTTCTGATTTTGCTCTCTATCTATATATTCCATAAAAATATATACCATGGTTTTATAAAAGTATTTTTGTTATAACCTTGTAATACCATAATATTGTATTTTGTAGCATTATTTTCAGTTTTATCAAGATATATTGATATATAACATCACAAAGTTTAAAGTGGACAATGTGTTGATTCTATACAGTTGTATATTACAAAATGATTACTCTAGCTTTAGCTAACACCTCTATCAAGTCACATAATTACCCTTTCCATTTTGTGGTGAGAACATTTAACACTTACTTTGCACCTTTCAACTATGTAATATAGTATTAGCCGAAATCCTTATGCTGTGCTTAGAGCTGCAGAACTTATTAATATTGTGACTAGATGTTTATACCATTTGACCAGTATCTCCCCATTTTGCTCAACTCCTAGGCCTGCCACCACTCTACTGCCTATGAGTTTAGCTTTCTTAGATTCCACATATAAGTAACATCATAGAGTATTTGTCTTTTTTTCTGACTTATTTAATTTAGCATAAAACCCTCAATTAATCTATCTACCTATATATATCTACATCATTTATATATTATATCTATATCTATATCTATCTATATCTATGTAATTTATATATCTACATCTATATAATCTATATCTATATTTATATTATCTATCTATATCTGTATCTATCTATCTATATTTATCTATATCTATCTACCTAACTACCTACCTACCTACCTCTATCTATCTATTCCATATTTTAGCTATTGTGAATAATGCTGCAATAAACATGGGAATTCAGATATCTGTTTGAGATCCTGGTTTCATTTCCTTTGGATGTATACCTAGAAGTGGGATTGCTGAATCATAAGGCAATTTTATTTTTAATTTTTATTTTTTTGTATTTTTCTGAAGTTGGAAACTGGGAGGCAGTCAGACAGACTCCCGCATGTGCCCGACCGGGATCCACCCAGCATGCCCACCAGGGGACGATGCTCCACCCATCTGGGCTGTTGCTCTGTTGCGACCAGAGCCATTCTAGCACCCGAGGCAGAGGCCACAGAGCCATCCTCAGTGCCCGGGCCAACTTTGCTCCAATGGAGCCTTGGCTGTGGGAGGGGAAGAGAGAGACAGAGAGGAAGGAGAGGGGAAGGGGTGGAGAAGCAGATGGGCGCTTCTCCTGTGTGTCCTGGCCGGGAATCGAACCCGGGACTCCTGTACACCAGGCCCATGCTCTACCACTGAGCCAACTGGCCAGGACCTTATTTTTAATTTTTTGAGGAACCTCCATACTGTTTTTCATAGAGGCTATACCAAATTTACATTTCCACGAACAGTTCACAAAGGTTTCATTTTCTCCACATCCTCAGCAATACTTGTTATCTCTTCATTTTTTGATGATAGCCATTCTAACAGATGTGAGGTGAGATCTCATTGTGGTTTTGATTTGCATTTTCCTGATGATTAGTCATGAGTAACTTATCATATACCTGTTGGCCATCTGTAAGTCTTTGGGAAAATATTTATTCAGTTCCTCTGCCCATTTTAAAAATCAAATTGCTTTTTTTTTTGCTATCAAAGTTATATAAGCTCTTTATATATTTTGGATATTAACTTCTTATCAGATATATGCTTTGCAAATATTTTTTCTTATTCCATAGATTGCCTTTTCATTTTATAATGTTTTCAATTAAAAATGAGCAGAGACACTGAAAGCTTTTTAGTTTGATGCAATCCCACTTGTTTATTTTTGCTTTTGTTGTCTTTGCTTTTGATGCCATTAATTGAGGGAAAATAAGAAAAAGCCTGAATTTCAAATGCTTTCTTCATTACATTTGCCTTTGTGAAAGAGAACTTAATTTTTTTTCTATATCAATTACTTGGATAATATACATATTACAATATATATAATATTTGCTACTAATATTGCAATACCAATCATTGCAAAAAATAATTATAATAATTTGTTTGGTTATGCTGTCAGATGTGTTCCATTAAGATTCTAAAAAAGAAAGGCCTGGAAACAATTTCAGAATAAATGATATATTATGAATGTCATTAATAATGGTGAGAATGCAAAACTAATTGAGTTGTAAAGACACGGTTCTCTCCTTTTATGGTCAAAGTATAAAACTTTGTGGTGCTTCACCAGATGCACGTTAATCCCATTATTGTACACATTAAAGATTAGAAATTTGTTTCTGTTAGCACATAAGCACCTGCAAAGGCACAGCAAAGGCTTTGTGTTGTTTATCTGTGGGAGTCCCTCTCCTCACAGAACAGCTGCTTGACATGGAGCCCAAAATATGGCTCCCTTGTGTTTTGAAAAAGATGGTGTCTCCACTGAACAGACAGGCACACAATAAAGTGCTTTTTGGCTTGGTGTTCAGCTTTGGCTGAATGACAGATTTTCACTGTTGAAAAATGGATTTATACAACCTGCTCTGTATCACATACTCAGAAAACTCTATTCGAGATGCGTAGGTTGACATACTGCCTAGTTCTTACTTCAGTTTCTATGGAAAACATGACACTCAAAGTGATTCTGTTCTTATTGACCAAATTGAGATTTTTCCTTCCAAGGATACAGTTGTTTCATTTCTCAGTGATTTATATTGTTATGTGGTCTACAATACTGCTTTACAGAGCTATTTCTACATATGCAGTTTTATTTTGACTATCTTGAGATGATAAATTGGCTCTCATGGAACTGAGAGGATTTAATATCCTGAAAGACCTGGTCAAGTTGAGAACAACTTCATGGATTTAGTGGGTAGATGTTTCAGAACCTGTCTTTTAAAGTAGTGCATTGAGCTCTTTGTAAAAGCATTAAAGAAGTGGAAAGCTTTATTCATCATATTAATTTTGTTCATAATTTCTGATTCCTACTTTAAAAAATATGGAGAGGATGTCCATTAAAGGCATAGATGTGTTTTTAGAAGAAATTTTTATGCTTTTTTCCCTCAAATTTCTAATAACCGGAAGAATTAATAAATGCCATATATATAACTATCTCTAAAGCTTAAATTACTTATATTATGATTCTAGCATTGTCAGCTAAAATATAGAAAATGCAGTTAAATTTTAATTTCAGATAAATAAGAAATATTTTTTAGTATAAGTATGTCTAAATAGAATATTTTTATCTGTGAAATATAGCCACACTATTCTCTGACATTAAAAATTTTTTTTTTAGTGAGAAAGAAAGAGAGCAAGACAGACAGACAGGAAGACAGAAAGAGAGAGAGAGAGAGATGAGAATAATTAACTTGTAGTTGTGACACTTCAGTTGTTCATTGCTTGCTTCTCATATGTACCTTGATTGGGGGGCTCCAGCCAAGCCAGTGAACTTTGGCTTAAGCAAGCGACCTTGGGATTCAAGCCAGTAACCTTTGAGCTCAAGCCAGCAACCATGAGGTCTAGTCTATGATCCCATGCTCAAGCTGGTGACCCCATGCTGAAACTGGTTACCCTGTTCTCAAGCTGGTGAGCTCACGCTCAAATCAGCAACCTCTGAATTTCAAACCTTGGTTTTCAGCATCTAGGTCTACACTCTGTGCCACCATTGGTCTCTGACACTATTTTAATGAAAGATAGTTTGGGTATTAATGGTTTAAAGATTGAGAAGATTTCATGTATGTTCAATAAGACCTATTTAGTTTGCTATTGAGACAAACAAAATTATGTCTCAAGAGAAACTTTAAAACTTTGGTCAGGTCTTTCATTTTGTTTGTCTTGTACATTAAAGCTTCCAATCTACATTAATTAGCATCTCACACTAGTAGTTTATGGGACCATCATAAAAAAATATAGACATGGTTGTTTTAGGCAATTTGATATAAGTTCAAATTCTTCAACATATACATATTTCTTCATTTCATATATGTATATTGTTTCAAGGTTTATGAAATCAACTCCCGTGTTAGTACATGCCTTTTCTTTTCACACATTAATGATAATAAAAGTTATTATTATTACTAAGAAGATAATCTATTACACAGATTTGGAATCAGTGAACCTGAGTTTTAACCCAGCTCTAACATATTGTAACTGTGCAACATTGGAGGAGTTACTTAAGCTCTCAATGCCTTTGTTCTATCTTGTTAAAAAGGAATAACAATGGTACCCACCTCATAGATTTGCTTTGAGGATTTACTATATTAATGTTAACCAAGCTCACAGACCAGAATGAGACATATAGTCAATGCTACATAAGTATTTGTTGATATTGACAATTTTGTTTGTTTTCTATGTCAATATTTTCACAAATATTACTACATTTAATCTTTATAACAATCATCTAAAGTTAATCTTTTTAATATATTTAATAATGAATCTATTCTGTCATCGTTGCCACCAGTGTGTACTCTATGCAGTTCACCAAGGGGTCCTCATATGAGATTTAGGCTGAGGTCAAGAACTGGCTCCTGTCCAAACATGACCCTCAGAAGAAGGTGGAACTTTGTCACTAGATGAGGGACTCATGGGCCTGTCTATCTGTCCCGACTTCCAAAAGGGTCTGAAGGAATGACCCTATGCATACTCATGCATAAGCTGTGGCCGGGCTCGATCCCCAAGATCAACTACTCCATGCAAAACTGGCAGTAGCTCTAAAACCTCTCCAACTTCACCAATGCCATGGCCACTACAGTAGGAACTCCCCGGACCTGCTCGAGGCCAGTGACCTGTGTGAGAGTGGGGATGTGATGCAGGTGTAGGTGTCTTCTGGCTCTGTCAGGGAGGGCCAAGACAAAGGGGCTGCAGAGAGGCATGCATATTGGCATTAAGTACTTGGAGAAGCAGGAGTGGAACTTCGATGATGCCACCATGAGGGTGGTCCAATCTTTGTGTTCCAATTGGGTACCACAGAGTGTGCCAGTAGTCAGACATGACAGCATATGGTATGAGAAGGCATCTGTATGACCCCAACAACCATATCCTGCTATCCATGAATCACTCAGTCATCAGCCTGCAAATGGGCACCAACAAGTGTGCCAGCCAGATGGGCCTGACGACTCCCGGGGACCTGGTGGCACATCTATGACACCAGGCTGGAGACTGACAAGTGTGAAACCTCGATTTCTCTGCAGATGGGCTACAGGTAGGGTGCCAACTAGAGCGGCTGGGCCTTTGGTCTGAGCCAGTAGATGTAAATCCCCAAGTACTGCCCACAAGGCCCAGTGGCCATTGGGCTCCAAGGTCCATCAGTGACTGTCTAAGTGCAGAGAAGGCCTCTGAGTGTCCCCCTACTACCAAGAGGAGGCAGGTTACTGTGGCCTCCTTGCAGGTGTCTCTTCATATCATCACCCCTCTGGGATTTCCAGTTCTTCTGTGTATTCGTCTTGTTTTTCTATGTGTTCAAGCGCTTCCAGCTGAAGGTCTACAAAGGTCAGGTACTGATGCACGTAGGGTGGGGTCCCTGCCAGGGCACACCCAGGTAGAAAATTTCTCAGCTGGCTTTAAGCCCAGGCTGGGAAGGGAAGAAGAAACCTATGCAGGGAAGGAAACTGGCCCCAAACAGCTGCAGGTTGCTTCTGCCCCTCTTCCCTTTTCTCTGCTAATCAGTTTGTGCTTTCTGTACCCACAGAAGGTTTAGGCAGTTTTAACAAAAGTAATTTTTTTCAGGGGAATGGGGTGGGAATGGTGGAGGGAGGTTCTGGGGGTAAGTCCCCTGGGAAAGGGCCAGGCCACAGTCTCCAGATATTTTAGGCTTTGTGAGGGACTGCAGTTCCTGCAGAATCCCCAAGGAGGCCAGTGAAGAAACTGAGGCCCAGACAAGACAATGGAGTTCTGAGTGGTTGAAGCAAAGCCTATCTTCCCCATTCATACTTGTCCCCTCTCCCCCACCAAGTACTGCACAGGGACACCCCCTACCTCCCCACAGGACACCCTCCCCGAAACCAACCCCACCAAGGAACCCTGGGACCAAGAGATAATTTGAAATATCAACTGTGGATCAAGGGAATAAAACCTTTTTTAGGAAAAAAACCCCCAAAAACTAATGCTATGTAACTTGCCTAGTTAATAGAGCCAGGAATCAAGCCCAGTGCTTTTACTTTCTCTCTCTCTCTCTTTCTCTCTCTCTCTCTCCCTCTCTTTCTCTCTATCTCTCCCTCTCTCATCCCCAGGATGTGAGTGGGTTTTTGGTAGAACATGTTCTACTTAGGGCCTAACTAAATCTATATAATGCAGCTCATTTAATAAGGAATAGGGTTGGCTAATTCTGCCTGTTTCTTCCTTTTGTCTAGGCAAAGTCAATGAAATCGCAGGACACATTGCTTTTGTTGGTTGTATTAATTAAGTAATCACATTTGCAATTCTGTTAGTTTGAAAAGTGCTGAGACTTCTCTTGATTATAAGGATCCTTAATAGTTCTCATTTGGCTGGGGCTTCTTTTGACTATGTCCCAATTTGCTTCCCCACCCATGGGTACACGCTCGTCAGCATGAATGCACATATATGCATGCACACGTGAATGTTAAACTTGTTGTTCAAGTTTGTGAGAAACTGATTACAAATTATCTGATGACATCCTAGATTTCAAGAAAACAACAAAAGGGAATTGTTCATTTGCATGCTGTATGGTAAAGTGTTGACAAATAGAGAAAGCACAGTGAAATTCAGTGAACAGAGAGAGCCAGTTAGAGTGAGTTGCATATCAGTTGAGTAAAACTAAAGGGTGTTATTAAAACCGCAACCACATTGAAGTACATTGAAGCCTAGTTTTTAGAGGAATATTTTCATCAAAGAAATACTATAATACAGGCACATTTGAAAACAGAACATTTAAAGAAAACCTCAAGTTTCTTAAAATACTATGAGAAAGACATGCAATCTTATGTGATATTTGCTTGAAGAATAATTTCTTCTTATTTCCACTTATTTAACCTCTTATAGATGTTTCCATTGTTTCTCTTTACCTCATATCAATAGGACTCTTCATGCTCTGGACAAAAATGTCCCTCTCAACCTTCTACCTGGCCCTTGAAATCTCCTTTTCCTTCCCCTTTTCTGTAGCCTCTATTCTTTTATATCTCCATACCCATCATAGATTATGTCTTACTATCAATATGCTCCACCATGTCCAGCGCTTAGAGAACAGAAGAGGGTGAGAAACTGTGCAGGCAAAATGAGGACCCTCGTGGAGAAGGGGAAGGAAGAAAGGCCAGGAACATTCAAGTACTAATTATTTCTTTCCTTTTCTTTTCTTTTTTTTTTACGCTTTCACGTTTGAAACACTTTGAAGACACAAATAAGGCAAATTATTTCAAGCATTAGTGCAGAAATTAAGTAAATACAATTTTTTTCTACCCACTCTACTAATTGACATATTTTTGAGTCTACTAAAAGTATAAACTATTTATGACAATTCTTTTTCTGTCTCTTTTTGTCTCTGTCTCTGCTTGCATTCCACTTCTCTCTTTCTCCCTGGTTTACATATGAAGCTAACTACTGCACCAAACCATTTTGCACTGTTGATCTCAACCAAATGATCCCCAACCAGTTCTAATCTTTTATTCATAGGCATGTTGCTGTCTGTAGAAGCATGTCAAATTACCATATGTAACAGAGATGTGGCAAGGGGCAAAATTATGATTTATAATGATGTATTTTTACTTACATTTACTATTTAATGATACCTTGCACAAAAAAGATATAAAATATAATCAAGAACTTGGTTTCTATACTCTTGTAGGAAACAAAGCTTGATACTAGTAATGTAAATTAAGGATTTAATGTTTGTAATGTGGAAAACAAAGAAAGCAAGTGGAGAAGCCCATCTTTACTTAATCAATGCTGTGCTTTAAACTTTTTAAGAGACATGTGTGTATAATACATGTATACATATTTATGTATATACAGATCTATGTAGTACTTGCCTCCATAGACAGTTTGTGATTTCAGATAGGGAGATGTTTAGGAAGGCTGTTCTGTTTTTTCTTCAAGGGTTTGCAGTATAGATGGTCATAGCATAACTAGCCACATAACTTTGTTTGTAAACTGGAGAATTAAGAAGTAAAAGTAAGATAATGTCACAATAGATTCTGTCAGGAGACCTTTGCTGTCTTTTCCCTAGTGCCTTCTCTCAGTATCACCTGCTAGATCCTGTGAGTAGTATATTATTTGCCTTTTCATTGATTCATACTTGAGTTGATTTTTTTTTTATTTAGTGAGAAGAGAGGAGACAGAGACAGACTCCCGCATGCACCCCAACTGGATTCACCAGGTAAGCCAACTAGGGGGCGATGCTCTGCCCATCTGGGGCATTGCTTGGTTGCTCAGCAACCAAGCTCTTTTTAGCCTTTGAGGTAGAGGCCATGGAACCATCCTCAGCACCTGGAGCCAACTCATTCCAATCAAGCCATGGCTGCAGAAGGGAAAGACAGAGAGAGAGAGAGAGAGAGAGAGAGAGAGAGAGAGAGAGAGAGGGAGAGAAGTGAGACTGGGAAGAGTAGAGAAACAGATGGGCACTTCTATCATGAGCCCTGACTGGTAATCAAACATCAAACTCGGGACATCAACATGCCGGGCCAATGCTCTACCACTGAGCCAAGGTGAATTTTCTTGCTTCCGGGTTATTTAATTTCCTTTTCCTTTGCCTCTCTTGACATCTGCCTTAAATGTTGGGTGTTCTCATTTACTATTGTGTCTGGCCATCAATGGGTAAAACAGAAGGATTTATGAAGGGAAGTGGACATTGTTTCACAGGTGGTCTCATAGAAGGATTTGTGCAGATTATCACAAAATTCCCAGGCAGCAAACCTGGTGACTGTGGTTTATGGGTAGTGCAAGAGACCCTCATTCCTAAAGGTGCAGAATAGGGAACCAGCCTAGTCATGCTTTAACACAAACCTTGTATCACACCATTTGTTCTTATGAATAGTGTCTGACTTTATTTAGTCTTGGAATCCTCTTATATGAACATCAAATAACTAAGTATGTCCCCAAACTTCTGGCACAAGAATGGGACAATAATTTGCTATTTCACATTCTCTTCAGCTGGTGGTAGGTTCAGGAGCCAAAGCACTGAATGGAATGTCAGGCACTTCAGTTCAGGTTACCAGTTTGTACTCTAGTAAATAATAGTGCTGTGGAATGGCCTAGGACACTGATTATCCACTGAGAATAAGAAAGAATCAGCATCACACATTTACTGAGTACCCAGAAGTCATATATGAATGCAGTGGGTTTTACAGCATTTAGACATGCCACTAGTCTTCCAAATGTACTGTTTAATGAGGAGACAAGGCAGACTAGGGAATTGAAACACTGTCAACAGGTATGTTAGGAGTTCCCATTAGTTGGAATCCTGTGAATTGTTTAAGGGAAGGGATAATTATACTGTCACAAACTCTAGCCCATAAAATGGCCCTATTTTAAAATCATTTTTATTTTTCAATTAAAGTTGACATACAATATTATATTAGTTTCATGTGTATACCCCAGGGATTAGACATAACTTACTATACAATAAATCTTATCATCCAATAAATCTTGTACCCATCTGACACCATACATAGCTATTAGAATATTATTGATTACATCCTTTATGCTATAATTTTCATCCCCATGACTAATCTGTAATGACCAATGTGTACTTCCTAATCCCTTCACCTTTTTCACCCATACCTCAAATCCCTCTCCCACCTGGCAATGTCAAAATGTTCTCTGTATCTAAGAGTCTATTTCTGTTCTGTTTATTTGTTTATTTTTTCCAGATTCAATGTTGATAGATATATATTTATTACCATTTTATTGTTCATAATTTTGATCTTTTTTTTTTCTTCTTCTTAAAAAAGACCATTGAACATTTCATATAATACTAGTTTGTTAGTGATGAACTCCTTTAGCTTTTCCTTGTCTGGGAAGCCTTTTATATGTTCTTTGATTTAAAATGATAGCTTTGTTGGGTAGAGTAATCTTGGTTGTAGTTCCTTGCTTTTTATCACTTTGAATATTTCTTTCCTCTGCCTTTAGGCCTGCAAAGTGTCTGTTGACAAATCAGCTGGCAGTCTTATTAAAGCTCCTTTGCAGGTAACTCACTGCTTTATTCTTACTGCTTTAAAATTTTTCTCTTTGCCTTTAACCATTTGTATTTTAATCATGATGTGTCTTGGTGTGGGCCCCTTTGGGTTTATCTTGTTTGGGGCTCTCCATGCTTCCTGGACTTGTATATCTATTCCCTTCACCAGGATAGGGAGGTTTTCAGTCATTGTTTTTTCAAATAGATTTTCAATTTCTTGCTCTCTCAAATTTCTTTCCAGGGTCCAGATGATGTGAATGTTGGGTGCTTGAAGTTGTCCCAGAGGCTCATTACTCTATCTTCCTTTCTTTGGATTCTTTTTTCTTTTTGCTGTTTTGATTGAGTGTTTTTTGCTTCCTTATACTTCAAATCACCAATTTGATTCTCAGCTTTATCTGCTTTACTGTTAATTTCCCATAAATTATTTTTCATTTCAGTTAGTGCAGTCTTCATTTCTGATTGTTTCTTTTTTATGGTTTCTATGTATTTTTTCATGCTGTTGAAGTTCTCACTAGATTTCTTGAAGTTCTCACTGAGTTCTGTGAGCATCCTTATAACCATTGTTATAAGGTAGTTTACTTGCCTTCATTTCATTTAGTTCTTTTTCTGGAGATCTGTTCTATTCTTTCATTGGAGACATGTTTCTTTGTCTTACATTTTGGCTGCTTCTTTGTATTTGTTTCTATGTATTAGGTGGAGCTGCTATGTCTCCTGGACTTGGTAGCATGGCTTTGTGTTGTAGGTGTCCTGTAGAGCCCAGTGGCGCAGCCTCCCCAGTCACCCAAGCTAGGTGCTCCAGGTACGCCACTGTCTGAGCTATTTGCACTGCCATGTGGTAGCTGAGCCTTGATTGCCGTTAGTGTTACTGGGAGGTATTGAACCCCAGGCTTATCAGATGTGAAGATCTGCTGTGACTATAGTGGAAGGGCTGCTGTGCAGGAGTCAACCCTATGGAGCAGTGCTTGCTTTTGTGGGCTTTGGAGCCTGTCCCTTGAGTATGTCACTTGTGGAAATGGTAGAGCTGAAATTTGGCATGGTCTGAAGCTGTCCACTGGGTGCACTGGCACTGGGACCTCTAAGAAGGTGCAAGGTCAACCACAGCCTATGTCCTCCTCAGGGCCACCTAGCATGAGCTACAGAGCCATTTGCAGATGGCTTCTAATTGTGCTGGGCCTGGAGGTACCCAGGGGAGGAAATGGGCCTTGTTTTATCTTGAGATACAGGGCTCTCTTGAAATATGCAAAGTATACTAATGATTATACAAGATATGTTCACTGATTTCAATAATGCACCAAAATTTTGTGTTGTAAAGTAATAGAACACCCACTATAACAAGTATTGTCTGTGTTCTTACTTTTTAACTTCATAGCTAAAGACATTGTTAGAGAAGAATAAAAGCTACACAGCAATTCTACAATTCTGGGTTTTTCTGTATTTTATATCTAGTTTTCAGGCCAACTTAGCAGGGACTAAGTGAACCACACAGGGATAAATGGAGCTCTAGAATAAGGCTGTCAACCCTCAGTATGCATTAGCATCACCTGGACGGTCCCATGCACTGCTCTCTGGTCTCCACACCCAGGGTTTCTGATCCTGGAGGCCTAGAGTTTGGGCCCAGAATTTGCATTCCCAACATGTTCCTAGGTGATGCTGACACTGCTTCTTTGGGGACCACCTTTAAGAACAATGCTAGAGTGTCTTCCTGCTCTCTTTTTGAAAAACACTGAATAAATAAGAACTAACTAACTTATGAAAAGAAATTTAGCATTCTTTTAAGGCAATATTAATAGGACAGAGAAATCTAAAAAATTTTGGTAGAAGTCATAAGCTAGAACTATTTCATTTGAAGATATCATCTGGTGCTTGTGTTTATTTATTCTGAAGAAAGTATTTTATAATTTTCTTCTTTTCAACTAACTTTCACTATCCTAATATATTTTATGAAAAATTACAGACTGTGACCTTCTAACTCTTAAATACTTTAGTATGTATTTATAAAAAATGAGCATATTTGCCTATATAACCAAAATAGCATTATTATACCTTAGAAAGTTATTAATAATTACTAACCATGATATAATACTTACTCTATATTCAAATTTCTTAAAGGTGTCCCTAAAATGACCTTTTTAGCTGCTTTGTCCATACAAGATGTAATCCAGGATAACAACATATTGCACTTGGGAGGGTTATGCCATTTAAATCTTTTTAGTTTAGAATAGTTTTATGTTTAAATGACAGTGACTTGCCAAAAAAAAAGGTCATTTATCCTGTAGAATATCTTCTTTTTTTCTGGACTTGTTTTGCATCCTAATGAAAAGGCCTAATTAGATCACAGTAGTAGGAGTGCATACTAGCTGATGTCATGTACTCTATACTGCATTATATCAGGGGACACATAATATCTGGGCATTGCTTTGACTGTCTATGTTAGTGACTTCTTGATCATTCTATTTGATATTACATTTCTTCTTGCTACCAGAAAATAATCCGTGTGCTGTTACTATGGTACTCTACAAATGTCTGATCTCTCCATACATTTTTACCTTATGGATTTACTATCACTTGATAATTCTTGCCTAAACCAATAATTACATTAAAGTTTACAAAGTGATCATTTATCAATTCTCTCATTCTACATAATCAGCTGGCATTCTTTTATAATTGAGAGCTTTTGCTTACAACTGAGGTTAATTTTGCACCTTACACTGTATGTATTTTCTACTGGAAGGTTCAACCTTTCTGATAATTTACCAGTTTTTCAAAGTTAGTAACTAGTTGGCTTAATC